>NC_141700.1:461676488-462296988 GCF_964263255.1 Lissotriton vulgaris | reverse complement strand
TTAACATATAACCGCGAGGATTATAATGCACTTAATAGTATATGGTATGGCATTATGCCGGAACAGGTTAGGGAGGTGTTCCCGACAGCTGCAGACAGGCTCAGCTTATGCTAGAGCTCCATCTCACGTTAAACCACACACTCTGCCTTCAGGATTGATAAGGCCTTCCATAGGAGTGACTCACAGGTTTATATGTGTCCAGATATAGGTTTAGATATAGGCATACTATATCTAAGCAAGGGGTGAGAACACCAACTTGCCCCAGCTGACCAATCAGCCAATTGTATCAATTTAAGAACCAGCCAGGGGTGGCAAAAGATATGCGGCAGCCCCTGGTAGGCCTTGGTGGCACCTATGCCCTGAGCACCTATAGTGCATGGTACAGGGGCTGACAAGGAGTCCAGTTCCAATTGGGTTATGTACCTATAGTACATGTATGTGAATTTAGAGAGAGAACAGCAGGCTGGGGGTCTGATTAGCAGGCCCACAGCCTCATTAAGTCGAAAACCAGTGAAGCAAAAAGCAAAAATTGGGGTGACCATAGGATAGCAGACCCTACTCTCCTACACAACCCCCCCGCCAAACGCAGGGACATTAAACTTAACCGTGACCAGATAAGTCTTCATGTTCTAAGTGGAAGTACCTGGAGAGACCATCTGCATTACCATGGTCAGTCCTTGGGCGGTGCTCCACTGTAAAGTCCATCCCCTGTAGGGAAATGGACCAGCTGAGTAGTTTGGGGTTTTCACCCTTCATCTGATTTAGCCACAAGAGGGGCTTATGGTCTGTCTGAATTAGGAAGTGAGTTCCAAACAAGTATGGCTTCAACTTCTTCAGGGCCCAAACCACAGCAAAGGCCTCCCTCTCAATAGCTGACCAACGTTTCTCCCTGGGGGTCAGTCTTCTGCTAATAAAAGCAATGGGCTGGTCATGACCATCTGTATTCAGTTGTGAAAGCACAGCTCCCACCTCCAACTCAGAAGCATCTGTCTGTACAATGAACTGTTTGGAGTAGTCAGGACTCTTCAGGATAGGTGCAGAGCACATGGCCTTCTTCAGGTCATCAAATGCCTTTTGACAGTTAACTGTCCACTGAACCTTTTTTGGCATCTTCTTGGATGTTAAGTCATTTAATGGTGTCACAATGGACCCATAGTTCTTCACAAACTTTCTGTAATACCCAGTCAGGCCCAAGAAGGCTCTGACTTGTGTCTGGGTAGTTGGAGGAGCCCAGTCCTGTATGGTCTGGATCTTGCTCTCCAGTGGTTGAACTTGAACCCCACCTACTAGGTGGCCCAAGTACACAACCTTGCTCTGCCCTATCTCGCACTTGGTAGCCTTGATAGTCAAGCCTGCCTTTTGCAGGGCCTCCAGAACCTTCTTCAGGTGGATCAGGTGATCCTCCCAGGTGGAGCTAAAGACAGCAATATCATCTAGATATGCTGCACAAAAGTCATCGAACCCAGCAAGAACTTGATTCACCAACCTTTGGAAGGTGGCAGGTGCATTCTTCAAACCAAAGGGCATGTACACAAATGTCCACTAGGGGTAGAGGATGCTGTTTTGGCTTTTGACTCTTCAGCTAGTCTGATCTGCCAGTAGCCAGCTGTCAAATCAAATGTGCTCAGAAACTTGGCAGAAGCCAATTTATCTAGGGGCTCATCTGCTCTTGGAATGGGATATGCATCTGTCCTAGTGACAGCATTGACACCTCTGTAGTCCACACAAAACCTCATTTCTCTCTTTCCATCTTTGGTGTGAGGTTTTGGCACCAGGACTACTGGGCTGGCCCATGGGCTCTCTGATGGCTCAATCACTCCAAGCTCTAACATCTTTTGCACCTCAGCCTTTATACAATCCCTGACATGGTCAGGTTGCCTGTAGATTTTATTCTTCACAGGCAGACTGTCACCAGTGTCTACCTCATGGGTGCACCAGTTAGTTTGACTGGGTGTGAGTGAAAACATGTGTCTGTGGGCCTGCAACACCTGTCTGCAGTCCACCTGTTGCTGCTCAGTGAGGCTGCCTGCCAAGGCTACTCCATCAACTGAACAATCATCAGGGTTCTGGGAAAGCAGGTCTGGGAGAGGGTCACTCTCTTCCTTCTGTTCCCCATCTGTGGCCATGAGCAAGCTCATTTCCTCCCTGTCCACAAATGCTTTCAAACTATTCACATGGAGCACCCTGTGGGGGCTCCTAGGGGTTCCAAAGTCAACCACATAGGTGACTTCTCCCTTTTTCTCAACAATAGGGTAGGGTCCAGTCCATTTGTCCTGGAGTGCTAGTGGGGCCACTGACTCCAACACCCACACCTTCTGCCCTGGCTGGAACTCAACCAGAACAGCCTTTTGGTCATGCCAAGCTTTCTGTAATTCTTGACTGGCCTCCAGGTTTTTGGATGCTCTTTCCATATACTCAGCCATCCTGGAGCGGAGACCAAGTACATAGTCCACAACATCTAGCTTAGGCTTTTTGAGAGGTAACTCCCATCGTTCCTTCACCAAACATAGTGGACCCCTCACAGGGTGGCCAAACAAAAGTTCAAAAGGGCTGTAGCCAACCCCCTTCGGTGGGACCTCTCTGTAAGCAAAGAACAAGCAGGGTAAAAGGGTGTCCCATTTCCGCCTAAGCTTCTCTGGTAATCCTTTTATCATTCCATTGAGGGTCTTGTTGAATCTCTCCACAAGCCCATTGCACTGTGGGTGATAGGGTGTGGTAAACTTATAGTTTACTCCACACTCCTTCCACATTGCCTTTAAGTATCCAGACATGAAGTTGGTACCTCTGTCTGAAAGAACCTCTTTGGAAAGCCCACTCTTGAGAAAACTGCAATGAGGGCTTTTGCCACAACAGGTGCTGTTGTGGCCCTCAGGGGAATTGACTCTGGGTACCTGGTGGCATGATCCACTACCACCAGTATAAATCTGTGCCCAGATGCTGTTTGAGGATCCATGGGACCCACAATGTCTATTCCAACTCTTTCAAAGGGTACCCCCACCACAGGTAGTGGTATCAGGGGGGCCTTTGTTGTGCCACCTGACTCACCACTGGCTTGGCAAGTGACACAGGAGCGACAAAGCTCCTTGACATTTTCTGACATATGATGCCAGTAAAAGTGAGGGACAAGCCTGTCCCAAGTCTTGTTCTGGCCTAAGTGTCCTGCAAGGGGAATATCATGGGCCAAGGTAAGAAGGAAGCCCCTATATTTCAAAGGTATGACCAACCTCCTGGTGGCACCAGGCTTGGGGTCTCTAGCCTCTGAATAAAGGAGCCCATCATCCCAATACACTTTATGGGTACCTTGAGCATTCCCTGCAGCCTCAGCAGCAGCTTGCTGTCTGAGGGGTTCAAGAGAAGGGCAATCTAATTGGGCCTGCCCCAGGTCTGCCCTTGAGGGTCCCCCTGTCCCCAGAAACTCAACCTGATCAGGTTCAAATTCTTCAGAGACAGTCTCCTCTTGGACTGCAGAATCAGCTCCCTGTGGAGGCTGATCCTCAACCTGGGGCAAGTGGGAAGGCACAGCCTTAACCCTCTTGCTCTTTCTCTTGGGTTGTGGTTGGTCTATTGTTCCAAGATCCACCACTGGTTCAGGAAGGCACTTCTTAGCCTGAGTCCTTGTCACTGCAAGGACGTGCTGAAATCCCTAGCATTTCTGCATGAGTCCTGTACTCCACGTCTGACCAAACTGAGCTTTCACGATCATTGCCTAACAGACAGTCTACTGGGAGGTCTGCACTCACAACAACTTTCTTTAGGCCACTTACCCCTCCCCAGGAGAAGTTCACAACAGCCACACTATGTGTAGTAGTGGAGTTGCTTGCATTGGTCACTAGGTAATTCTCACCTAGTACAATCTGTCCAGGGTCCACAAAGTCAGGTGTCACCATAGTGACACTGGCACAAGTGTCCCTGAAGGCCTGAGCCAGTTTCTCATTTATCAAAGGCGTCTGCCTATACTTGCCCAGGTTACTGGGGCTCACAGTAGTGGACAAAGATAAGTCCACATCATAAAGCAGAACTGCCTGAGTAGGGACTCTGACTAGGCCAGATTCCATCTCAGTACCCAGGGTCAACCCTACTAAACCCTTTGGCTGTGTACTACCACTGCTGACTGTACTAGGGGGTGCAGGTGCTTTAGGAGCTGCAGTGGTAGGGACTGGATTTTTCTTGGTGCATTCACTGCCCCAGTGTGAAACTGATTTGCAGGTATTACACCAAGGTTTCTTTGGGCCATCATTCTTCTTCTTTTTGTTACCATTTTGGGAACCACCCGCGTTATTAGAATTTTGTGGGCCTGAAGAAGACTTCTGGTCTTTTTCTTTATCTTTCTTATCCCCACCCTTCTGGTCTGTTTTCTTCTGGTCACCACCATGGTTCTGGGGTTTCTGCTTAATCCTTGTTCTGACCCATTTGTCCGCCTTCTTTCCCAATTCTTGGGGAGAGGTCAGATCAGAGTCAATAAGGTATTGTTGCAACAGCTGGTTCTGACAGTTATTAAGGATCTGCTCTCTCATTATAAGATTGTACAATCCTGTACAGTCTGAGACTTTACTTCCCTGCAGCCAACCCTCCAGAGCCTTAGTGGCACAATCAACAAAATCAGTCCAGTCCTGAGTCTGTGCTTTCTGGGTGTCTCTGAACAAAAACCTGTATTGCTCAGTGGTTAGGCCAAACCCCTCAATAAGAGCACTCTTCAGGACAGAGTAGTTTTTGGCATCCTCAGGTCTAACTGTGAGGAGCCTATCCCTCCCTTTCTCAGAAAAGGAGTACCATAAAATTGCAGCCCACTGATCCTGAGGAACCTGCTGTACCATGCAGGCTCTCTCAAGAGCAGTCATCCATTTGTGGATGTCATCCCCTTACTTGTAGGGGGCACAATTTTTGTCAGGTTTCTATTGTCATAGCCCCTGTCTTTCTCTCTAGGAATTATGCTGCCACCAGTGGCATCTAAGCCACACAACTGTTGTTCTCTTGCTAAAGCAAGTTTAGCTTGAGCCAAGGCTATCTCTTCCCTCTCTATCTGGAGTTGGACAGCCCTCATTCTGGCCCTATGCTCTTTTCTCTGGGGGGTAGTCCTTCCCCTTTGAGATTCCCTGGAGACACTAGAAATATGAGAGTCCCCTGAGGGAGATCTCATCCTCCTATAGCCTGAAGGTACTATGTTATAGGATCTGGGGAGGTGCTGGCCCTCTCCATTCCCATGTAGGTCTAAGTTGGCCTGGTTAGCCTGGCAACTACAGCCTGGTTACCCCTCTGATCCTGATCAGGCTCATCTACTTCTGAGCCTCCCTCCTCCTCTTCCTCTTCTTCTTCCTCCTCTGGAGTGTTCTCATTCTCAGGGGTGTTCACCCCATCTCCTGTGTCTAAGTGAACTGCACTCACCTTATCTAAGTCATCCTTTTCCAGGATGGCTATCAGGGAAGGAATGGTGGGGTTGTGACCCCTTTTTAGCCCTCTTGCAATGCATAAGGCACTCAAGTCTTTATGGCTAAGTTTGTCATAGCTGGAAGTTGCCTTGGTACGGTGTAATGGCAGAGTTTTTGGCTTTATTTAGCAGTGATATAGATCATTAGTCTTGCTCGCATCTAGTATAGGTATTCTTAGCCTGTGTTGGCCCTTTTAAGCCCTTTTTCCAGATCTAGAAGAGGATAGCTGCTTAATATGCCTTTATTCTTGACTTTAACCTGTCTATTGCCTATTGGCTTTGACATATTAGACACATTGGTATGGTTTATGTAGGTATTCTGACAGAGCTAAGGAGCATTTCACCCCTTTCAGGCCTACAGGCCTAGAGCTAGAGGGACTCCATTTTGATGAAGCTGGGAGACTTTTCAGGGCAAAGGCAATGTTTATAGTTATAACTGTTGTCCGCCCTAAGCGGACCGGAGAGAACCGGCCAGAGCTGAATCTAATCAGGAATTGTTCCCGGGCTCAGGTCTCTAGACGAAACAAGCAGACTGGTCACTGTGGGAGCGTCTAGCGCAAGGAGCCTGGTGCATGGGATTGGTGGGAGGAAGCTGCTGGCTGGAACTTTCCATGAGGAAACAGCATTCTATATCAGTGAAGTGCAGAGGCGGAGTCAGTCAGTCGAGGAGAGAGTCAAGCAGAGGGTCAGTCCAGCAGAGAGTCGAGCAGTGGAGTGGAGTTGGCAGAGAGAGAGAGAGGGTTCAAGCTGGAGAAGAGCTGCGTTGAATAGTGAGCTGGAACTGAAGGAAGCAGTCAGAAGCAGTTGCTTATCAGGAGGAGGTGTGAATAGCTGGAGTCTGAAGTAATGCCTTTTAGAAGAGATAGAGGAGAGATCGTGGACTAACCTATGGGAGCAGATGGAGTTAATTGGACATTGGCGCAGAGACAGAGTGAATAAGCTAGTGGAATGAACGGTGATCAGAGCGGCAGGAACCATTAAGATTGAAGACGGAAGGTGGAGATAGTTCGTGTGGGGGAGAGGAGTCCAGAGACAGAGTGATCAGCGCAGAGGTGTACCCAAGAGTGCAGGAGAGAGAGAGAGCCTGAGATGAGCCAAGGCACAGACGAGAGAGGAACCCAGATGACAGCTAGAACAAGACTTCACACTAATCAGGTGATATTGTTTTCATCACATTAGCTACACTTACACTTTATGTCTAATCTTTTCCCTTTCAGCGGAGTGTTCCTGTTATGTGTAATCCTTCTCTTTCAAGCGGTGTGTTCTACCTATAGTCTTTGTTAGATCTGTATAAATGTTTATATTGCTGTAATAAAACAACCCCCAGTTTGTAGAAAACTGGCACGTGTCCCCTTGTATTCTTGTTCAATCCAGGTGAACAAAGCTCCTAGGTGTTTGCTACGTGAATGGATGAGTAATCCCAATCAGGTAAGTGGTGATCACATAAATAGGGAGTGAGTGGACCTTTGATGCCAAGAATAGGGAGCACACGATATTAATTGGCTAACTCCTAATATTGTAGTAGCAGACCCTTAGTGAAGAGACTTCCTATATATATATATATATATATATATATATATATGTATAGGTGTTCATAGGAATGTGGTCGTCGTTGATATGCGGCGTTAATGAGAGCACTGGGGGGTCGAACCAGTGTGGATACCCACTGGATTGTGGCTTGAATAAGTGAGAACACTAGGAGGTTGAACTAGTGTGTAGTTTCGCAGGATTGCGAACAGTTTGGAAAAGGGAGCATTGGGTTCTGCAGGCCCATGTGTAGTCGCACCGGATTGTGCGCAATATCTGCCCTAGGGTAGAACGGTCTGGGGCAGGGTGGCCGCGAGACCAACTGATGTGAATAAGTGTGGTGTAGGGTATGGATATCCCTAGTAATCAGTGAGTATTCTTAGTATCCCTATAGATTTAGTGGTGTTCTTAATAATATGAGCTTGTATATTGCGAGTTCCCCATCCTCAGGTAGGTACCAGGTGCCGGGATATAGGTGGTCCTGGGGAGGGAAGGTGAGTATGTTCTTGCTGGGTTGGAGGGGCCCCTGGGGGCTGATCCCACCTACTCAGGAAATCCAGACATTACATCTGGCGTAGTCGTCATCTTACGAAGCCTGTGTGCCTGGCCATGTGCTTAGATTGTTTCCCATGTGTTGTGTGGGAGTGCCCTGAGCGCCAGACATTACATCTGGCGTAGTCGTCATCTTACGAAGCCTGTGTGCCTGGCCATGTGCTTAGATTGTTTCCCATGTGTTCTGAGGGAGTGCCCTGAACGCTGGTTCCATCTGGCGTAATGTTGCAGTTTATGTAGCCTGTTAGACCTATGGGCTTGAACAGTTGCAGCGTGAGGAGAGTGCATTATATCATGGCATTTGGCTTATTCAGGGTGGAAGGAATGGTTTTCATCTTGGTGTTTAAACTGTCAGGGTTGAAGGATGGCATTACATGAGGGAGCCAGTTACATCTTTGTGATGGTCCAATTGTATAAATGTGTGTAAAAAATGCTCTTAAATTGCCCATTCAATTGCTTGCTGCATCTGCTTATGCTGTGCAATGTGAAATGTGTTCATTGTTCTATGATCTGTGGAGTTCTTTGAATATAGCTCCTTGTAAATATGACTTGTGAATAGCGCCATATTATTGTGGCTTGTGAGGTGCAGGTTCTCATGTTGATCTATTGTGTTCCTTGTGCATTGCGCCTTGGATACATTGTTTGTGAAAAGCTTGTCTTGTAAATATGGCTTGTGAATAGCGCCATGTGGTCATGGCTTAGACAGGGCATGTTATCATTACGTTTGGCAGGAGAGAGCTGGATCTCTCTCGGGTGCTTGGGGATAACGTTTTTGAAAATATGTGTACGTGTCATCTGTAAACGTGAAGAAATGTGCTAATGATTTTCCCATGTATAAATGGACGTTGGGAAATGATTCTGCTTGAGCTGCCAAAGGGTTAATATCTTGAGTTGAGATGGCAGTCTTTATTTTTTACATGCTGTCAACATGCATGGTTATCTGACCTGACTATAAAAGTCAGTGGATTATTTGATGGTTTGATTTTGACTTTTTTTGATTCCTTGGTCTGCCTATGTGCTTTGTCAGTTTCTTGACGGAAAGGTAACATCTTGTGTTTTGAGAAGGGTTCTGTTCATTTCACATTCCTTTTGAAATGCGTCTACGAATTTTTGTGTGGGTTTGCCTTGGAACTGATGTGGTTATAAATCAACCAGTCTGATTATGGAGAAAGCTGTGTTCTTTTAAAATGAGTGAAATGTTAAAAAGATGGCCCGTTAGAGTGCACGCTACGGGCTGTTTTCATTAATTATTTCTGTGAGGGGTTTCCATCTAGACAGGAATGTGCTGGTTTGAGAATAATAAATCTTGCCCGACTGTGCATGGTGACATGTTCTTTTAATTAGTGAAAGGCAACCATGTACCTTTGAAAGAAAAAAAATGTTAAAATGTAACATTATTATTTTCCCAAATGTGAATTAAAATGTATGCTTTTATAAATGTGTTAGCAAAACATTAAATTAAATACAATGTTGAAATGTATCTGCATTTTATGTTGTTTTACAAATTATTTCTCTTTGACAAATGGACCATGTTACTTCGTTTTTTTTCTCAAATGCAGAATGTATAATCTTGTGTGCTAAAGATAGTTGCCCCTTTCTAAATAAGTGCCCATATTTTAAGTGTCTTGCCTTTAGCTGAATTAGTTGGACTAAAGTCTTTTTAAAAACTGGAGCTTTTTTAATTGGCAGTACACTGTAACAGAATTGTTTTTTGTTAAATTCTAGCTTCCGTTAGTTAGAAAATAAGGCATGAGAAATTTGTTTTTCGACCTTGGCAGACCAGCTGGTTTGTGCCTTCATTCTGCAAGTTTCGATCACGTCCCAGTTCGTTATGATTGGCTACAATCCAATTTTCTTCCGCGGATGGCTTCTTTATGTAAGGGAGGGGCTGGTTTAGAGAGGCTCATCATATTGCAGTGTTTAAAGTAGCTTCCCACTGTAGCATGGCTCCTGCCCTGAAGGGAGGGGCTGGTTTAGTAAGGATTAGGGTATGTTAGGCCCTGCAAAAATTTATTAAAAGTTAAATTTTGAATGTTTTTAATTAATTAGGATATTTTCTTTTCAATAATGAAAGGCACCCAGGGTGCTTTTTAAATGGAAAATTTTATTTTACAAGAATAATGATACTTGTTCTCTTGTTCCTAGGTTGCTGGGTTGTGGTGTTGGTGCGTCGGCCCACCCCCCTCCCACTCCCTTTATTGTTTTAGCTTTTTACTTTCATGTTTTTATTTTAGTTTATTATTTTTGGATGATGGAACCAGACCAGACCAGACCAGACCGGGTAATGGATGGCCGCATTGGAGGAAGTGTCCGGATACCGAGGATGCAGGGTGGTGGCCTACACTGAAGACTTTTGGACTACGTTATGTAATTCCTTGGCCTGCATTATTCCCATGTTTTTCTTTGCAATCACTACGAGCAGGCCCCACTTAAAAAACAATAACACTCCAACATGTTTTATTTGTTACAGAATTTTAAAAGGATTTCATGAATAATCCCTTGGACAAGCAGGCCCCACTTTTAAAGCAAAAAATATGTCACCTATTATAGTTTTTCTGTTTTCTTCAAAACAGTTTTTGCGTGATTTCAATGAAGGACTTTTTTTTTGAATGGTGGTGCCCACATGTGTTTTTAATGTTACACCAGCTATCTTGTAGAAATGGGGTTATAGTTTTTACTGTTCTTACATTTTCACCTTGATTGATCAAAGGGTGG
Source organism: Lissotriton vulgaris (assembly GCF_964263255.1). Taxonomy (NCBI): domain Eukaryota; kingdom Metazoa; phylum Chordata; class Amphibia; order Caudata; family Salamandridae; genus Lissotriton; species Lissotriton vulgaris. The sequence continues at coordinate 462,286,769 of NC_141700.1, read as the reverse complement.
TTACCTTAAAATTTGGATTGTTCTGGGTGGTGTGTCTTTTAGTATGATTATGTATTAATGTTTGCCCGAACCTTGCAGATTTCACTTTAAATTGACAAATGTCAGCAGGTAGGCCTCATTTAGGCCTATTGTTATTTTCATCTCACATATTAGCCCCTACACCAATAGTTTCATGAGTCATCATTAGCTTAAGTTGCCTATAGTACGTAGGGCTCATTTAGGCCCTTTCTTATTTTCTCATTAGGAGTTGAAACACATTTAGTTCTTAAGTTGACAATAGTAGGTAGGCCTCATTTAGTCTTAGGTTGTCCGAAGTAGGCCCATTTAGGCCCCTTGCTGTTTTTATTCAACACATAAGTCCCTACATCACTAGATTTCACCAGTTATCATTAGAAGTTGAGGCACATTTAGTTTGAGGATGCTTTGGTTAGTTCCTGTTGTTATCAGATATGTTTCAGCATTCAAGTCAAGGGTGCTTTGATTTGTTTTTAGGTTTCTATTCCCTACAATTGAGTTTTAGGTGGAATTTTCTTAAGTTGTCATTGTTTTTAGGGAGTTTTTTAGGTTTTGATTTGTTGATAGATTGTGTTGATGTTTGTTTATCTAGATGTTATTGTTTATAAGATGTTCGCAAGATAAGGATCTAAGGGTGGATGGCAGAGTTTTTTGGGCTTTATTTAGCAGTGATATAGATCTTAATCTTGCTCACATCTAGGATAGGTATTTTTAGCCTATGTTGGATAGATTATGTTGATGTTTGTTTAGATGGTTGTTGTTGTTTACTGATGCTCGCAAGATAAGGATCTAGGGTGCAATGTAATGGCAGAGTTTTTGGCTTTATTTAGCAGTGATATAGATCATTAGTCTTGCTCGCATCTAGTATAGGTATTCTTAGCCTGTGTTGGCCCTTTTAAGCCCTTTTTCCAGATCTGGAAGAGGATAGCTGCTTAATATGCCTTTATTCTTGACTTTAACCTGTCTATTGCCTATTGGCTTTGACATATTAGACACATTGGTATGGTTTATGTAGGTATTCTGACAGAGCTAAGGAGCATTTCACCCCTTTCAGGCCTACAGGCCTAGAGCTAGAGGGACTCCATTTTGATGAAGCTGGGAGACTTTTCAGGGCAAAGGCAATGTTTATAGTTATAACTGTTGTCCGCCCTAAGCGGACCGGAGAGAACCGGCCAGAGCTGAATCTAATCAGGAATTGTTCCCGGGCTCAGGTCTCTAGACGAAACAAGCAGACTGGTCACTGTGGGAGCGTCTAGCGCAAGGAGCCTGGTGCATGGGATTGGTGGGAGGAAGCTGCTGGCTGGAACTTTCCATGAGGAAACAGCATTCTATATCAGTGAAGTGCAGAGGCGGAGTCAGTCAGTCGAGGAGAGAGTCAAGCAGAGGGTCAGTCCAGCAGAGAGTCGAGCAGTGGAGTGGAGTTGGCAGAGAGAGAGAGAGGGTTCAAGCTGGAGAAGAGCTGCGTTGAATAGTGAGCTGGAACTGAAGGAAGCAGTCAGAAGCAGTTGCTTATCAGGAGGAGGTGTGAATAGCTGGAGTCTGAAGTAATGCCTTTTAGAAGAGATAGAGGAGAGATCGTGGACTAACCTATGGGAGCAGATGGAGTTAATTGGACATTGGCGCAGAGACAGAGTGAATAAGCTAGTGGAATGAACGGTGATCAGAGCGGCAGGAACCATTAAGATTGAAGACGGAAGGTGGAGATAGTTCGTGTGGGGGAGAGGAGTCCAGAGACAGAGTGATCAGCGCAGAGGTGTACCCAAGAGTGCAGGAGAGAGAGAGAGCCTGAGATGAGCCAAGCCACAGACGAGAGAGGAACCCAGATGACAGCTAGAACAAGACTTCACACTAATCAGGTGATATTGTTTTCATCACATTAGCTACACTTACACTTTATGTCTAATCTTTTCCCTTTCAGCGGAGTGTTCCTGTTATGTGTAATCCTTCTCTTTCAAGCGGTGTGTTCTACCTATAGTCTTTGTTAGATCTGTATAAATGTTTATATTGCTGTAATAAAACAACCCCCAGTTTGTAGAAAACTGGCACGTGTCCCCTTGTATTCTTGTTCAATCCAGGTGAACAAAGCTCCTAGGTGTTTGCTACGTGAATGGATGAGTAATCCCAATCAGGTAAGTGGTGATCACATAAATAGGGAGTGAGTGGACCTTTGATGCCAAGAATAGGGAGCACACAATATTAATTGGCTAACTCCTAATATTGTAGTAGCAGACCCTTAGTGAAGAGACTTCCTAATATATATATATATATATGTATAGGTGTTCATAGGAATGTGGTCGTCGTTGATATGCGGCGTTAATGAGAGCACTGGGGGGGTCGAACCAGTGTGGATACCCACTGGATTGTGGCTTGAATAAGTGAGAACACTAGGAGGTTGAACTAGTGTGTAGTTTCGCAGGATTGCGAACAGTTTGGAAAAGGGAGCATTGGGTTCTGCAGGCCCATGTGTAGTCGCACCGGATTGTGCGCAATATCTGCCCTAGGGTAGAACGGTCTGGGTCAGGGTGGCCGCGAGACCAACTGATGTGAATAAGTGTGGTGTAGGGTATGGATATCCCTAGTAATCAGTGAGTATTCTTAGTATCCCTATAGATTTAGTGGTGGTCTTAATAATATGAGCTTGTATATTGCGAGTTCCCCATCCTCAGGTAGGTACCAGGTGCCTGGATATAGGTGGTCCTGGGGAGGGAAGGTGAGTACGTTCTGGCTGGGTTGGAGGGGCCCCTGGGGGCTGATCCCACCTACTCAGAAAATCCAGCCATAACATACGGTCAACTGTCACAGGGGCAGAGCCTGAAGCTGCTCCTGTGCCAGACATGACTGCTAGTGAGGTGCAAGTGGTGCACTTACCTACACTAAGTATTTTCCTACTGTACCTTGCTAGTGAGTTGTAGGCAGGGTGTGCTAATCCCTTTGATCTACAACTACTAAATTCAGTAGAACTTAAATATGCTAAGCTTTTGTTTATATGTACCTAAGGTACTTTATGTGATCTTTCAATTTGATAAAAAGATTGCAATGGTAAAACAACAGCAAGCTCAAATCCGCACCGCTGCACACCAATGTGAGAAGTTGGCCTGATATATGATGTTTCCAATTCTGGAACCACCTTGTATCAGTCCAAACAATCCCTTATGGTGTCTGGTTGTACGCCAACCTTATACACAAGCTATCCTAGGGGTAGCATGGACTAAGCAGCCTGAAAGGCTAAACTCAAGAGGTTGTGTTAAGCGAGCTGTTTTACCAATCATAATCCTGTAATATCAAATGGAAGGACACCACACAAGTATATATTATAAAAATATATGTGTTTATTACTAAAATAATCCCCAGTACTCTTTATGGGCAAAGGGGCACAAGCGTTTAAACAAAAGCACAGTTAAACATATAAAAGTTGCACAATTATGGATGAGGGGGGTGGCCACTCAAACTATATACTAAGAAAGTGGTATAAGAGATACCAATCGAACAGTGGTTAGGCCTAGGGCCTAGGAAATCGCTGGGAGCAGTCGGGACTAGCAATGCTGAAGTCGGGAAAAGCCCGCAGGATTCGGGTGCAGCGCTTAAAGCACACGCATGCACCAATGTAAAGTGAATGGTGCGTAAAAGTTATAAAGTTACTGTTTAAGGAGACTTCCGCTTTACCTAGAAGGATGAAACCTAAGACACATACACTAGAGGTGTGTACCAGTGTGGGAACACTGGCGTTGTTGAGTTACCTAACCCACAGGAAGCGGGTGCATAGGGTCGAAGTTGTGTCGGGTTTCGTCACGCAGGTTGTTGGTGCTTGAAGCTGAAGATAGTGCATGGTACAGGGGCTGACAAGGAGTCCAGTTCCAATTGGGTTATGTACCTATAGTACATGTATGTGAATTTAGAGAGAGAACAGCAGGCTGGGGGTCTGATGAGCAGGCCCACAGCCTCATTAAGTCGAAAACCAGTGAAGCAAAAAGCAAAAATTGGGGTGACCATAGGATAGCAGACCCTACTCTCCTACATGTACACTTCATGATTTGTAGCCGGGGGTTCAGTATTCCCAACCTCCATCACAATTGGAGTTACAGCTGGGGGTTCTTTATTCCCAACCTCCCTCTCGACTGGTGTTATATAGTCTGGGTCAGGAACTGGTCTAAGCATTGAAGGCATTTGACTCTTGATTCCCTGTAATTCACCCTGAATTTTTAAAAGGTGTGAATTCTGTGATTTTAGTGTATCATGATTTAGCATTGTCACTTCAAGGATTCCCTGGAGAGTTTTTTGCAATATTAATATCAGATCCAGCATTGAGGTGGCCGGATTTGTAGAGGACTCCGGGTTAGTCTGTAAAGACTGATTACCGTCTTTAGTACCCTTGGAGCCTAAAGTGTGTTCTTCGTGCATATCAAGTCCTTTCGAGTTTCCATTCAGAACCAAGTCGTTCAAATCCAGGTCATCTTCCTCATCTTCCTCCTCTTGTCCTTGAATTTCGCTATTTACTTCCTCAGAGTCGTGAAGCAAGGACAACTTTGGGGACGAGGATAGCCTGGGTATCATTGTAGGGCCATTATGAGTATTAAGGACTGTAGCGATTGGTTAATTAGATTTTCAGGGTCCACCATTTGGTCATCAAAAATGACAGAGGAGCCCCCCTTAAAAAAAAATCTAACTGAGACACCAACAGGTTACTAGAACCTGTCTCAATTAAAAGGGGGTACATGATATTTCCAACAAAACTCGAGTACGTAAATCCCTGTTAGCTCTTCCACAATTTGAGGGTATTGAAGCTTCAAAAAATGACAGGAACCCATCCATACAGAATGAATTGCCACTATCCCAGGTTTTCTGTGGGTCAATTATATGATGACCTGTTAAAGTACTAAGCCACCTTCATCTTCTCTTTCATTGGTTATGCCTGCTATACTCCAGGTGATTACTTTCAAACCAAGCCCAGGCCTAGTGGTAATCCTCATCGAGGAACAAGTCCTGTCACAGTCCCTGCTTTCCCCAGCCTGGATCGGAATTGTAGGAGCAAGGTTCATTCAATTATTACTATCCAGGCCACTCAGGGGCTGACATCTATTAGTCAAACAGATAGGCATTGTCTGTTACACTCTCACTGCCTCTTGGTGTACACATTGCCATGTAACCCTTCTCCTTGGACTAGGAAGGATTCTGGGAAGAATAAATGCCCAATTGTGGTGCTCTAATACCCGTTGTGAGCTTGCTAACATGCACCCTATGTTGTAAAACCCTTCTGGATCATTCAGGGTGCCTAAAATTTAAAACTACTCAATCCCCCCATCCTTTTTTTCCATTTCTCAGCCATCCCACTCTTCTTGACTATATTAAATTGAAGGCTCCCTGCTTCCCATCCAGTGTTCAGCTTTACGCATTATCTCTGGTGTTGGTTCTGCCATTGCATCTTTTATAAGGGAGGGGCGCCCACCAAGATGGCTTCTAGCAGGTGGATTCTGGTAGGAGTTGCAATCTAATGGTGCTCCCAGAGGACTTCTTCTTGTTCCCTGGGCACTTCTCCAGGCCTCTTGATGTTCCCTGTGAACCTGTCGGGATTGACTTTAGGGCTCTGAATAACGTAAGAGGAAAGTCCTTCTGCCCTGACCCCCTTAAAGTTTGTATCCGTATGCTGGAGTAATCCACAGAGGAAATCCTAGGCCCTCGAGAATCATGCCCAGCATCTACCGACAATGAGCCAGTTGTCCTGGAATATGAGGGATGAGGTATTGTACTAGGGCAGGTTTTAAAAGCCCCTAGAGCACTCTGAACACCAAAGGATAACTAACTACCCACATCCATTCCCAGCTATCATGGATTTCAAATTATCTACCGAGCATTCTATGGCACCCAGCTTTGTCTGCAAGCCCTCCAATAAGCTAGGAAATGTCTTTATAACATTGTCATATATAGCCTTAAACAAGGGTTCCAAGACAGTTTTTAGTATCAGACAGATTTATAACCGTGGGACTAACACTAAGAGAAGCTGCCATCAAATTATTGGTTACATTGTTATCCTTATGCAGGTCTGCAGGCATCACACTGGTAATACTTAGTCTTCGGGCCCATCATTTTCCTTTGTGCCCCTACGGGGGCATATCATACATATGGGGTCCGCCAGTGTGGTCAATTTCAACTATAGTGAGCCTCCCTGAGGGGGTCACTCTGCTCCAGTCTCAGGAGTATTAAGGCACCCCCCTCCTTGAACCCAGGACACCCATTCTTCTCTTGAAGACCAGTGCAAACTAAACCTTTGTCTGCCCTAAGCCCCAGTGTTGCTTCTGCACTTTATATTTCTGCAGTTAAGGCCCCCACCACTGATGTAAGGTATGAGATAATAGAGGCACGCTTGTGTGGGACTTTGAGGTGGTGACTTTTGCTTACCCATAGTTGGTATTCGAAGGGCAAATGAAACAGGGGCAGCCCAGCCCAGCCTCTTCCAGTCACTGATGGGCCCACCCTTGGCATGGTCATTGCCCACACAATGCCAGCACACATACTATGCTGCAGGACCTTTAACTACGCTTTATAGCACAATCAAACAGGTGCGGGCAGCCTCCTGGCCCCAGTGAACGCTGGAAGACATAGTCCTGGCTGCTGGTTTCTTCTTGCTTTCTACAGCACTGAAGGACCTTTCACAGTACTTGATTGCACAATCAATCAGGTGCAGATGAGGGTGTGGACATCCTTCTGGCCCCCATGAACACTGGGACATGTAGTCCCAGATGCTGGCTTCTTGCTTTCTCCTGCACTGCAGGACCTTTCACAACACTTTATAGCACAATCAGTCAGGTGTAGATGAAGGAGTGGGCCGCCATCTGGCCCCCATGAACACAGGGACCTAAAGTACTCTCTGCTGGCTTCTCCTTACTTTCTCCCACGCTGCAGGACCTTTCACAGCAGTTTTATAGCCCAATCAATAAGGTGCAGAGGAAGGTATGGGCTGCCTCCTAGACCTCAGGAACACTGACACACGTAGTCCTGGCTCCTGGCTTCTCCTTGCCTTCTCCCACTGAAATTGTTGATGGCTATGGAGGGAAAGAATCTCAAGTTGGTGAGATGGTCTATTTCTTTGCAAGAGTTAGACTTTATAGTGGAACACAGAGCATGATTGAGCCACGGGAATGCTCATGGACTTCCTTGCCCTGTTTTACCAATCTGATCACCTAGACTCTCCGGATTAGGAGTGGGTTTGGGGCGTTCTGACCTGGGAGGGGTGTCTGTTTGGTCTGAAAAGTCCCTAACATGGTGATGGAGGTCTACCCCTGCCCGGAGTGCCCCCAGCTACAATGAGGTCTGGATCCCTGGTGCTGATGTTTGTTGTCAGGAGTGAACACAGATCATGTCTGTGCACCATGACATAAACCTGTCTCACAGATTGTGATCTTTGTGGACCTGGAGGGGCACCCAAAGCCTGAGTGCCTATGAATGGTAGACAACACGTGAGATTCTGGGTTACATTTTGGAAGACCCAGGGCTGACAGGAGGTAGAGGAATCCCACCAGGCAGACTTGTGGATTGCTGCATTCTTGTGAGCTGGTTGGAGACACACCAGAGGAAGGAGACCCAGGTTCTCTAGCACACACCAAAGGGTACTCTCTGATTCAAAGAGAGGTCAATGGAATGGGACCTGGGTACATCTCAGGAAGGAGATGGGTTGAAAAGAGAATGATAAATAGTAGGCCAGCAGACCTGGGGTAACCTTTTGAGGCACATATTACTGTAGCGGACATCCATGTATGAATTTCTAGGCACTCCCAGGGCCTGTGTTGGGGTGCTATCATATTTGGAGTTGCTGCTGCTGTGAGAAACTGCTTTCAATAGGAAGGGCAGGACAGAGTAACTTCAGGACACTTCAAAAGTAAGCAGACCCCCAATATAAACTTTAGAGACTCAGACCAAAATCATATCTGGAAAGAGATTATAAGAAGGAGAGCTCAAGGCCCTAGAAATGGTCAACTGTCAAGCAGCCAGATGTACTGTGTGAGGAGGGAAATCTCTGCAGGACTTCTGCCTGTGAGCAGGGCTGGAGACTGTGGCCTGCCAGCCTCCCAGCTGGGTGGGGGGACATCACCCAGGGACATCCAAAATCACTTGACCCTGGAGCACCAGTGTCTACCTACTTGCCAAGAACAGTGAGCTCTGTGAGGAAGAGGAGAGAAGGAAGGACCAACATCAAGTGGGGGAGCCTGGCAATTGGATTCCTGCTGCGATATTTGAGAAGATTGCTGCCTATGTGGTTGTTGCCTGGGTACAGATTAAGCCGCCAACCTCTGTAAGCTACAGGAGGGCTGCAGTGAAGATTACTGTGCCTATTGTGCCATCACAAGTGTAAGGTGTGAGTAGGCGACACTGTATACCAGATGGGGCAACGTGAGGAGGCCAAGGAGCACAGACTGGTGGATGCCTTCATCGTGAAGAGAAGTCTGACTGAGGATCAGAACCAGGAACAGCTAACAATCCCTCCTTGTGGGGAAGACCAAAGGAAACTTACAGTAACATTTAAGGAGCACTGAGAACAACCAGTATTGGCCCCTGCAGAGCTAAGTGTGTGATACTCACCATGACAGCCACTGCAACCGCCGACTCATGAGAGAGACACTCTCTGAGACTTTTATAAGGGACCTTGCCTGCCAAATATCGCTTCAGGGCTGGAACACTTTTGCCTTTTATAATAGATTCGGAGGGAGATTCCTGAAACTCAAACTGCTAGTGGGGCCTGACCTGGATGTTGTCAGTAGTGAATGGGGAATAACCACAACTGCCATTGAGAGGTAAGCGAGACTCAATGTACTGCCAGTCAACACTGGCACCCTGCCCTTAATGGCTGTGTGTACTATGAGTGTATGCTGTATTACACAGGTTGTATATAAATTCTACTTTTGTCATAAAATGCATTTTACTGGACAATCATTTATTGCTGGAAATGAACATATTTTGAGCTGCAAACCTGTATTCATTAACTGTATCCCACCCCCCAGACAAAGTCTTGGACTGCCAGACCCACGCTACCACTGAGAGACAAGTACTGATGGGGCAGTAAGCCCCAGTTGCTCAGAATCCTTAGTAGGTCAAGCCCCGGGACATAAGGAGTAAAATGCCTCATCCCCCACTGTTGGGCCCAGTAGCACCTGCTTTCCCCTGGTCTTCTGAACATAGTTCTGACACACCCGAGGAAACTAGTACTTTCAACAATGGGAACTATGGGCCTGATTTAAAATGTGGCAAACAGGTACTCCCTCAAACATGACAGATATCCTGTTTGCCTTAATATGACTGGATTATATCCTAAAGCCCTTGTAATAAGGTAAACAGTACCTGTTCACTGAACTCTAAATCAGTGCTTAATTTTAGCCTGTGGTTTCCGGTGCTCAGCACCGGCACTTAATCATCAACACCAGTGCTTTTAATGAGCACCAGTTCAGGACACATTCACATTCATTCATGGTAGCCACAGGGAAATTAAGTGATTTGCCCAGAATCACAGGATGTTGAACTGATGTTGAGACTCAAACCTGGTTCCCCAGCACCAAAGTTGGCAGCTCTGGCCATAACGCCACATCATCTCTGGAGAGTGAACCACTGGAATTCCTTTTACTACCTTATAATAAAGCTAGAACTTGTAAATGCTGACTTAGGAAATGTGCTATGGGAGCAACGTTCACATGTTTGAAATATCCATCCCCAAACATTAATGCAGTCACAGTGTTTTCTAAGGCACACTGATTAAAAAGCTAAAGATAGACCAGTTTTCAAATCACTTGCATAAGACAGGTAAGAAAAGTATGCAAGAGGCGATGTATGTGAGGCAATTTTTTCTCTGCACATGGTAACTTTTGCTTCTGAGAAGACCAAAAACCTTATGTCATTTTACTTTAATCGCAGTGTTTCCATCTTTTATACTCATGAAGTATCGAAGAGTAAAGCTACTTTAAATTCCCCCGGTTCCCAGTATCACAATCAAGTCAAACTGGTTTCTAAGGTAGTAACAAAATAGGCAGCTGGGACTAATGTACCATTTTTAGATCATCCAACTATCCAGCTGCAAGCAAGCCTTCATTCAAGGGCCGCAAGCTCTTAAAGCACTATGGAAGGTGAAGATGATTTCCCTCAGCTGTGTAACACCACCCAGTTCTCACCTAGATCCCATTTCTTACCCCAATTGTTATGGTTTTCACTCACCAACACATTTGTCTTCAGACTTTAGCTCCTTCTGAGGGTGTGTTTGTTGCGCATGTTTCATACTTTGAGAAAACACAGATGCAAATACAGGAGAACCTGGACAAAAGAAATAGCACATATTATTGTGTGAAGTAATAAGTAAAAGACTAGTTGCATTGTTATAAAACATTAATATGAGTTACATTTTTAAATTCTAGAAAATCTGGACACTAACAGAGTATCTCTAGCATATACACCAATTATAGTCCAGATATTTGGAATTGCACCAATCCAAAAGTCAATACTGTAAAATCAAAGCGTAGGTATATTACACAATTATAAGGTTTATTAGTTTGCCTGTTAATTTTTAACATCGCAAAGTATTTTGAGCTATCAGGCGATTGAATTACAACTCTTTGTTCAGTCTTGGCAGTGCTAGACTGCAGAGTTTTATGTAGGAATGCGGTAGCCATACAGTTATGGTTGTGCACGCTGAATGTGTAAGGCGTGTCCTGTAATTTAATAAGGTCATCCATCTTTATCTGTATTTCTTTAAGCCTTTGGGCTTCCGCCCAATTAAATGAGAAGGCTATCACACCCTTTAGCTTCAATTGTGAATACCACCTGATCCTGCACAACCAAATATTTATTATAATTTGGGAATTTAACAACTCTTTTATTTTTGAGTATTGTCACTACCAAACAACCATTAAAAAAAACCTGCCTACAGACTACCGTTGCATTATCAACTATAGACTTTTGGGAGGGCTTGCAGGTACTTTTATTTTATTGATTTGTAAAAAAAAATTCTAAAAAAGTTCCTGAATCAAATAGAACTAAAAGAGATCTTCAGCATGATAGTGATACATCTGGCTTTTATTTAATACCAAGGAAGTTAGTTGTATGTAAATCCTGGTATGTTAGTTAAAATTGAACATTAACCGTATTAAAAAACAAACACATATGCTGATATATTAAAGATGCTAAATACGTTTTGAAGGTGATTCTGAAAACATTTTTCATGAGAAAGGTAGCAGTAGGTATAGAACTATATTGAAATAAATTGTGATTTGCACTAGAAATAATTAATTTTTCTTTTAAACATCTTTGTTTATTTTTTTGTTTTTCAATTACTGATAGAACACAATTTGAGCACCATATTTGATATCGTGCAGGTAATACAAATGCTACCCCCTACCCAGATAATGTAGTAAATTTTGGACAAACATTATTACAGGGGGTGGAATTCCAATGTACAGGACAAACTGTTTTTGGAAAATAAGCATTGGCAAAGCCTTTGGGACCTATTGGATTTGCCAATGCCCTTTGGCCATGCTGTAGAGCACCGTTCTCCAAAGTTGATCCTCGAAGGTCAGAACCTATAAGGGTTCCAGAGTAGCGTGCTACTTGCCGAAAAAGTGCTTCAATGCCTCGTCAAGGGTAGTAAGTGCTATATAAATGCAATTACAATTACAATTACATACAGAAGAGAGCTGGAAAACATATGCACGCTCATGGTGTGCTTAGGCAAAAAGAAAAATATAGTTCTCTAAAAGTGAGCAGCAGAAGAATAGGATCCAGTCGATCACAGAGATGGTAAACGAGTTCCTAGGAGAGGGACAGACACAGAAAGAATAGACTGGAAGAAGGGCAGCCATTGAATAAGCTGCAAGCACATGATAGTGACAAAAAGGCTAGAGAATGGTAAGCAGTGGGCTGGATGTAAATCCATTGTAAGTTCTTGGTAAGGCCACAAAAGGACTTTTGCAACCAGACGGCGTGCACTGTCTGGTTGGCTCGACCTCACGAGGAGCTTAGAAATGCCTCTGATCCCTTGCGGCTCGGATCTGCTTTGGGTACTTAGCTCAACTAACTGTTCGAAATCAGAGGACCAAGGCAACTTCCACAATAAAAGAAGGGTATTGAGTTCCCTTTCCATTTTTATTTTTATTTGTAAGTTAGTAACTACCAATGATCACACTCAAAGAATATTTCATCGATAAGGCCATCTTGCACCTTTTCGGTATGTGATACTAGTTGGGAAATGATTGGCAAGACGCCCCATTCACCGCCCTGCAGGCTGTTATTTTTATTTCGGAAATATTTATTCGGCTATATTCCAAGCCATAAAAGAATGCATAAAAACAAAGGATTTCTGATTTAGAAAAATAGATAGTATAAACAATATTTCTTAAAAAGAAAAAAGAGACAATTCATATCACTGCCCTATACACAGCAATAATTATGTATGTATGTATGTATTGATGCTTTTATATAGCGCAATGACTGTCACCCATCGGGTATTCTGGCGCTTCGACTTGGATGGCACAATCACAGAGTTTAGGCAGTTGCATGTCATTACAGAGAGAGAGCTTTAACAGGTTCTTGGAAACAAATAGGTTTTCAAAGCCTTTTTAAAAGGAATAATTTATACTGAGACAGAAAGGAATCTACATTCCTAGTGCCATATGGCAACATTTTAAAGCATCAGTATGTATATAGTACAATGATAAAATACAATATAAGCTCATTTCCCAACAATATTGCAAAATTGGACTGAAGAGGAGATATATCTATAAACCATCAGACAGATACATTCATCCTTTAAAAGCTGGAGATAGTGCAAAGCTGCCTGGCATCTTCTTATTTTCAAATGTTTTAAAAGTGGTATTAAAAAAGAGCGCCTTGGAGTAATATAACGATTGCAAAAAAACAAAGTGCAACGTGCTCTGCTTCGATTTTGAATCACATGGGCAGACATTCAGTCCAGCATCTGTATAAGCATTTCGTGGATATGAGACCAATAGATGTGAGCTTCCAAACCTAAACCTTATAAGATAATATAATTTGTCATGACTAAAGTAAAAAGAAAGGTACGGCTCGGTCCCTGTTGAGAAAACCAAAAGTGAGTGGTCAAAAAGCACAAGTTACTTACCTTCGGTAACGATATATCTGTAAGAAACAGTAGTTAGTGTTAGATTCCTTACCTTAGAATACCCCCAGGCGTCAGGCTGAATCCGGAAAGCTTTCGTCAGCAGTACCCTTGCGCGTCGGTAGGCGTCGTCTGCGGCTCCACGTCCGGTGTGTTTGCCGGGATGACGTCATCGGAGTACTTGGACGCCGCCCTCGCGCGCTGACGTCAGTTCTGTAGATAGCTTTCTGCGCCAGGAACGCTGAGCCATGATAGAAACCGACACTGGTGCCATAAAACTAGGGTCCTGAAAGGGATGACCTTCACCTTAGATATCGGTTCGCAGAACGGGGAGGATGGGTGGGGCGGGAAGGAATCTAACACTAACTATTGTTTCTTACAGATATATCTTTACCGAAGGTAAGTAACTTGTGCATCTGAAAGAAACAGGTTAGTGTTAGATTCCTTACCATAGAATAGATACCCCAGCAATACCAACCCCGGTGGTGGGACTGCGAACCAAGATCACACCAGAAAGTCCTGGAGAACGGAAAGGCCGACAAAGCCATCTCTCTGGACTTGGCTGTCCAGGCAGTACTGCTTAGCAAACATGTGCAGAGAGGCCTACGTAGCTGCCTGACAGATGTCCTGCAAAGGGACTCCCCGACCCAGGGCAGTAGTAGCCGCCGTGGCCCAAGTGGAATGGGCGCAAAACCCCACAGGAGGCTCCTTTTTCGCCAAGTAATAACAGACCTTGATGCACAAAATGACCCACCGAGAGATGGTCCACATGTGCACCGCCCGTCCCTTCTTAGCGCCCACGTAACCAACAAAGAGCTGGTCGTCCACCTGGAACTGGCGTGTGCGGTCTAGATAAAAGGAGAGCGCAAGTTTTGGGTCCAGACGGTGGAGCCTCTCTTCCTCTTTCGAGGGACGCGGAGGCGGAAAGAAGGTGGGCAAGGTGATGGACTGCCCGATGTGAAAGGCCGTAACCACCTTGGGCAGAAAAGAAGGACGAGTTCTCAGAACAACTTTGTCCAGATGGACAGAGAGGAAAAGAGGCTTAGAAGACAGAGCCTGGAGCTCACTCACTCTCCTGGCATAGCTGATGGCAACCAGGAATGCAGTTTTAAGAGTCAGAAGACAAAGAGGACAGTTATGAAGTGGCTCAAAGGGAGCGCACATAAGATAAGTTAGTACAAGGTTCAAGTCCCACTGAGGCATCACGAAGGGAACAGGAGGAAACGTGTGTGATGCCCTTCAAGAATCTATTGCCAACCGGGGACTTGAAAAGAGAAGGCTGATCAGGAAGCCTGAAAAAGGCTGAAATGGCCGAGAGATCGCCTTTGATAGTGCCCAGAGCAGAGAAAGAAGGAAGAGGAGAACCTCTGAAAGGGGGGCAGAAAGTTTATCCACAGCCTTTGCTGTGCACCATGCCACAAATTTGTTCCACCTGCGGGCGTATACTGTTTTTGTGGAGGGACGCCTGGCTGCCAGAATCACATCATAGACTTCAGGAGGCAAGTCAACCGGCCTTAACTGTCGCCGCTCAATCTCCACGCATGTAGGTGGAGACTGGACAGGTTCGGGTGGAGGACCGTCCACTGTTGCTGCGACAGAAGGTCCTCCTGAAGAGGCAGACGAATCGGAAGATCGACTGACATGCTGAGTAGCTCGGGATACCAGTATCTTTGTGCCTCGTCCGGAGCCACAAGGATGGCTTGGGCCCGGTCATGCCTGATCTTCTTTGAGCAAGTGCCGCCTTGGAAATTCCAACGTGCAGAATTGATGACATTGCGCGTTCTCTTCGGTGGCGAATAGATCTAACCAAGGCTCTCCCCACTGCTGAAAGAGACCTTGCGCACCGTCTGAGTTTAGACGCCATTCGTGATCCATCATGCACGGGCAGCTGAGTTTGTCCGCACTGGCGTTCAGGGAACCTGCCAGGTGTTGAACCACCAGGGTGATGCCCTGGTGTTC
The DNA here is from genome assembly GCF_964263255.1 of Lissotriton vulgaris. NCBI lineage: Eukaryota > Metazoa > Chordata > Amphibia > Caudata > Salamandridae > Lissotriton > Lissotriton vulgaris. Next base: position 462,271,693 of record NC_141700.1, on the reverse strand, counting down.
CAGCCATGTCCAGAGGCGCAGAGCCTCCTGACAAAGGGTCCACGACCCCACCCCGTTTGTTGCAGTACCACATGGCGGTGGTGTTGTCCGTGAACACCTGCACTACACTTCCCCTTACAGAGGGAAGGAATGCCTTCAGTGCAAGCCGGATCGCCTGCAGCTCCAGAAGGTTGATATGGAGCCGGGACTCCTCCGGAGACCAGAGGCCTCTGATCTCTGCCTATCCCATGTGGCCCCCCCCATCCCAGGAAGGACGCATCCGTCACCACTGTGTGCTCCGGTTGGGGAAGGGAGCCACCAATGCAACTGTCTCGCAGTGCCCTCCGAGATCAGGACGTGGTCTGACAGGTTGCTCTGATGCTGTGCCCACTGAACTTCATGTTCCACTACAGAGCCCGCATCCGCCACCTGGGGTGATGCACCAATAGGATGCATGAGGCCATCAGCCCCAGGAGCCGCAACGTCAACCTGACCGAAACTCAGGATAAGGGCTGAAAGATCGGAATCAGAGCCTGAATATCCCAAACCCGCTGCTCGGGAGGATAAGCCCGAAACTGCGCCGAGTCCAGAACCGCTCCGATGAAAAGGAGCTTCTGAGAGGGGCATGTTGATGGAGAACCCCAACGAGTGCAGGAGATTGGCCGTAGTATGGAGGTGGGAGACGACTGTCGGTGGCGAGCCCGCCTTCAACAACCAGTCGTCGAGATAGGGGAAGACTGGAACCCCTGATCTGCGCAGATGAGCTGCGACCACCGCCATCACTTTCATGAACACCCGAGAGGCACTGGTGAGGCCGAAGGGGAGCACAGTAAACTGAAAGTGCTTGAGGCCTACGGTGAACCGGAGGTGGGCCGGCAGGACAGGGATATGGAAATATGCGTCCTGCAAGTCCAACACTACCATCCAGACTCCAGGGTCTTGGGCAGCCAGGACCTGAGCTAAAGTCAGCATCTTGAACTTCTCCTTCCGGAGGAAGCTGTTGACGCTCCCGAGGTTCAAGATAGGACGTAGGCCTCCTTTGCCCTTCTTGGGTACCAGAAAGTAGTGGGAGTAGCAACCACGTCCTACTTCTGGCCCAGGAACGCGCTCTGTGCCCCCGTGGCCAAGAGTGCCATAACTTCCTCCTGCAGAAGTTGATCCACCAACATACGGTGGTACTGCGGTGGCAGGGCTGGAGGGGTCGACTCGAAGGGGAGGGAGTAGCCCCTTCGGATGATTTGCAGCACCCACCTGTCCGAAGTGATGGTGCGCCAGTGGAGAAGGTGATGGAACACCCTGCCCCACACTGGCGTCGAAAGGGCCTGAAAGCTCGGACTAGGAAGGCTTTGAGGCAGATGCTGCGGGAGTGGATGTGGACTGACCCGGCCTTTTCCCCCTTGCTCCGCCACAGCGGTTCCCACGTCCGCGACCGCGTTGAGGTTGGTTCTGCGGCCTGAGGCTGGACAAACGTGTGGAGGCGCCCCTTCCTTGGCCAAGAAAGGGGCGAAAAGCAGAGGTCTGATAGCGCTGGCCCGACACGCCCAAGAACTTGGCCGTAGCCCTGGAGTCCTTGAAACGCTCAAGCGCACGGTCTGCTTTATAGCCAAAAAGGCGACAGCCATCGAAGGGCATGTCCATGAGCGTGGACTAGACATCCCCCGAAAATTTGGTGGACCTCAGCCAGGCATGGGGATGGATCGCCACCGTCGTGGAAATCGCTCTGCCCAGTGAGTCCGTGGTATCAAGTCCACATCAGATGGAATAACATGCTGCATCCCGCCCCTCAGCAAGAGCTTGGGCGAGCCGTGCCTGGGCCTCCTCCGGACACTGGGTCAGCACGTCTGCAACTGTACCCCACAGGGAGTGGGTGTAACTGGCCAAAAGGCAAGCGGTGTTGATAGACCGCAACCCCAAACTAAGTATTTGTATTTTCATTTATAGAGCGCAATTATCACCAACAGGACTCTAAGCGCTATTAGAAAGAAAGAGACACGGACTAGCCTACAGGCACAAAGGGGCAGATATGAACAAGAACCCCAGGCCTCTCTGCAAAGAACCGTTTTCAACTTCTTCCTGAAAGGAAGAAGGGCGTGCGCTTTACGCACTGTCTCTGGTAGTTTATTCCACAAAGGGGGGATGGCTATGGAAAAGGCTCTACCCCCTTTGGTGACAAGCCTGAAACGATGACACTTCAATAAACAGGCCTCTGAGGACTGAAGAGCCCGATTCGGAGTGTAAAGTGCTAGGCGATTTTTAACATACAAGGGGGCTTGACCATAAATGGCCTTGTGCGTAATGCAGAGGCACTTGAACTTGGCTCTCTGTTTTACTGGAAGCCAGTGCAGGTGTTGGAGGAGAGGGGTGGCATGGGCTCCTCTGGTCAATTTGAAAATCAACCTGGCAGCATAGTTCATAGTAACCTGAAGTCTGGCAAGTAACTTCTCTGGAAGGCCAATGTAAAGGGCATTGCCATAGTCAAGGCGAGAAATTATCATTGCCGACACAATCAGTCTGAGATCAGAGAGGCTCAAAGAGCTTGCAAAGCTGTCTCATCAGGCTGGCACAGGCTCCCACTACTGCAGACACCTTTTGAGTAATGGACAGGTCAACATCTACCTTAATTCCCAGGCTCTTCACAACCGTAGCCGGGACTGGGTCAGCGCCCAGTTCCTGAGGCCAGAAGAGGTTACTCCACGGATTAGAGACAGTGGTAACGGACAGAACCTCCGTCTTATCCGGATTGATTTTTAAAGAGTTGGCTGTCATCCAGTTGGTGATAAATTTAAGAATGTTCCGTGTCTTAACATGGGAGACTGAGGAATTGTCGATCTGGATGATAAGTTGGGTATCATCCGCATAATTATAGATCTGGCAATCCATGGTGTTTAACGCGCCTATCAAGGGCTGCAGGTAGGCATTAAAGAGAAGAGGGGACAAAGCCGATCCCTGCGGGACTCCACAAGAGAGACTACCCGAAACAGACATATGAGATGACAACTGTACTCTCTGTGTCCGGCCGCCAAGAAAAGATGTGTACCATTTAAGGGCTGTGTCTTGGATGCCAAGATCATGTATCCGCGACAAAAGAAGGTTATGATTATCCGTGTCAAATGCCGCAGACAGATCCCATACGACCAGGGCACACAGCCTTTTTTTGGCAACTTGGAGCCTGAGATCATCCAGCACTGCAAGCATAACCATTTCAGTATTGTGCCCTGAAACCTGCCTGGTTGTGCTGCAGAAGGTTATTTCTTTCAAGATGGTGAGAGAGAGATATCAGCATGGGTTGCTCCAACACCTTTGCCAAGAAAGGGAGTTGGGAAATAGGTCTAAAAATGTTTTAATTCTTCACATCCGCTCCTGGCTTCTTCAGAAGTGGGATGACCCGTGCTTCTTTAAAGTTAGCTGTAACAGTGCCATGTGCCAGGGATTGGTTAAGAAGTGAAAGCATCTCATCCTCAATCCCGGGTAGCGCCATCTTAAAAATAGTAGGTGGGCATGGGTCTGCGGGAGAGCCAGACTTAACCCGTCCTATTAGGTGGAACAGAGAGTCAGCAGTCAGAGTCGGAAAGACAGTAAGCGGTGTCGCAATCAGAGGTGCCAAGGGAACAGGTGCCAAAGCACAGGGTAAGTAGAGGTGGTGGTAATTACATTTAGTAAATCCTTGACCTTGTCAAGGAAAAAGGATTGCAACAAGTTGCAGTCCTCTGGACTATGCACCAGCCTCATAGTCTCTGTTTGCCTTAACTCAGAGAGTACCCGAAAAGTTTATTTTTGAATATCCTGAGCTGAAGTAATCCTATGTTCATCAAATTCTGCTTTCCTAGTGAGGATGGCTTTTTTTTAGGCTCCAAGCGCTAGCAGGTACTCCCTGTGGGAATCTACATTATACGATTTCCGCCATGCTCTCTTCTGTTGGCGGAGACGTTGCTTCAGGGCTCTTAGGGAATAATTGAACCATGGAGCCCCTTTGCCTTTGTCCCTAATTATGACTCTCTGCATGGGGGCAACTAAGTCTAAGGCCTGCTTCGACCTAGTTGACAGGGCAGTGCTGGCAGCATCGGGATGTCCACCATTAAACTTTGAAGGAGCTGTATTTTTTAAGGTGTTAACCAGATCAACTGTTTGGATTTTCTTCCAGTTACACAGTTCTTTCCACTTGGGAGCAGTGTTAGCTACACGCTTAGTAGATGGTAGCTGGCCACTAATTAGATAGTGGTCTGACCAGGCACAGGGACTAACGCCTATTGGATGAACAAACGGGTGCGAAGTCCAAACTAAATCGAAGGTTTGACCGTTTTAATGTGTGGGAACATGTACCACCTGCTTAAGTTCCAGAGAGGTCAGTGCTTCGTCGAGTTGGAAGGTCTGACTATCCATGGGACTCTGATCCCAGTGGAAGTTAAAGTCTCCCAATATTAATAGACATTGGTAGCGTGTACGAATATCACAGACAAGTTCAATAAAAGCCTCCACGAACTTGGGGGGTGTATGTGGGGGTCGATATATTATAAGAATGGCTAGGCAGGAAGTTGGAGAGCAGAATTTCGCCCCCAACACATCTGCCCCCTCAATGCTTTCAGCACAAATTATTTCGGCCTTCAACTCCTTTTTGTATAAAATTGCTACTCCTCCCCCCCTGGTGCTGCCCGGTCTGTTGTGATAGACAACAGCATAGTTGGGAGGCAGGGAAGCAACAATATCAGGAGTAGAGGACTCCTCAAGCCAGGTTTCCGTAATGCCAAGGAGGTCCAAGGTGTTATCCTGCAGGAGGGAGAAACCCTCAAGATTGTGTTTTTGTAAAGAGCGGGTGTTGAGGGAGGCTACCCTTGTTCCCCATGGTGCAGGAATTTAGGGTGACTTGGGAGGACGAACATTGGGCCTGTGTGCAATAGTTCCCCTTTGGGCTTTGAATAATTTGTGGGATCTGAGTATATCAACAGTAGAAGCATTGAGAGGCACAGTGTTATAGGCCAGACTCCGTAGATCTTCTGAGCCATACCGGAGCCGGGGCCAGGGGTCTTGGCCCCTGGCCCCGGTCAGGCCCGGACGGGTGCAGACGGGCTTGCCTTTGGCGTGCCCTCGGCGCACCGTTGGGCGCGCCCGCTGCGCGTCCTAATTGGCCTCATCTCATATCCCTCCTTTTGGGTGAAGACTAGAGCGCTAACCGCGCTATTCCCCAAAGCTGGCTGCCTGCTTTTGTCAGTGGCGCGTGCGTGTCCCTCCGATCCCCCCCAGCACCTAAATCGGCTGGGAAGTCGTCCGGATTTTGTCTGGAGCAGTGCATGCAGGTAGGGGTGCAAAAGAGTTTAAAAACCACGAAAATTTTATTTTAAAAGTAACGAGCTACGGTCTCCCGGCTTCCGCCTCAGGAGATGACAAAAAACTAACCTTCTTACAGCGCCCACCAATCAGGCCTCTTATATCCCTCCTTTTGGGCGAAGACTAGAGCGCTAACCGCGCTGTCCCCCAAAGCTGGCTTCCTGCTTTTGTCAGTGGCGCGTGCGTGTCCCTCCGATCCCCCCCCAGCACCTAAATTGGTCTAGGAAGTCGGACGGATTCCGTTCGGAGCACTGCGTGCAGGGAGGGGTGCAAAAGAGTTTAAAAACCACGAAAATTTTATTTTAAAAGTAACGAGCTACGGTCTCCCGGCTTCCGCCTCAGGAGATGACAAAAACTAACCTTCTTAAGAGAACAGTTTCTTCCCAAACTGGTCAAACCTTTTGGATTCCTGATCTGGAGGAGCAGTCCGGAATGCGGTCTGGGACGTAGAGGCCTGGATGACCAGACTCTCGGGGTAGGGTGTACAGACAGAAAGCAGGGGTTGCCCGGATGTCGGGCCACGTTCCGATCCACAGAGGGCACTGTGGAGGGCTTGCACCAAGTACCCATCAGAACGTCCGTGGGGGCCTTATTAAATGGCGGCAGAGGCTCCGAAGAGCTTACTGGAGGCTGAAGCACCTCGGTGAGGAGATTAGTCCTCACGGCCGCAGCAGGGAGCTCAACTGCCAAGGCCTTGGCTGCCCTGCGCAACACCACACCATAAGTAGCACCCTCCTCCATAGCCACGGAAGGAAGAAAGATAAAGCCAGTGTCAGGCGATGTGTCAAGACCACTGGCCCCACCCCCAGCTCATCTGCCCAGTCCTGAGATAACTGGCACTGTTGTGCCAGAGGGTCCTCAGACCCTTCCCAGTCCTCCCCTTCATCCAGGTCTTGATAAACAGGCAGAAATGACATAGCCAAGTCATAGGTGAATTGCTCACCCACTGACGCCGGAGACAGCACCGAGCGGCGCCGCTCCGACGCCGGACTGGGGCTGAAACCGGATATGGCGTTGTCCACATACAGCACCGGGAGCGACACCAGAGGGGTCGGCGCCAGCAGAGGAGTCGTGAGGTCAACTGGCATCGACCGGGATCCAGGTGTCGGGACTGAAGTGGGCCTGCGGCGTCGGGACCGAAGTCGATGACAGCGCCGGGGCCGAAGCCGCCGGCTCACTAGGACCCCCAGTTGGGTCTACGGGACCCGAAGGCGCGCCAGCAGGCATCAACGGAGGGAAGTGAGTCCTCATGGCAATGAGGAAAATCACAAATCTCCTCCGGCTTTGCACGCAGTCCAGGGACCGGAGGGTTTGTGACCGGATGCGATGCCTGCGGCTCCGGCGGAGCCTCGCTGGCAGTGTCACCTGCACCCTCGGCCGAGTCGCGCGACCGGCGAGGGGAGTCAGAAGAGCGATGTCGCTTTTTCGACTTCTTTTTAGAGTGCCTCGACCTACCTGAATGCGAGGACTTAGAGCCCGACGAATGGTGTGGGCTCCGGCTCTGCGACCGGCCCCTCGACTTCCTCCTCGACCGGGACCTTGAGCGGCGCGGAGCCGACTGCCAGATCTCGCGGAGCTTGCGGGAGCGTTCCCGCCTAGCCTTCGACGTTAAGGCCCGGCAGTCGGGGTACGACTTGTCGTCGTGGTCGGCCCGAGGCAGTAGAGACACCGGTGGTGGGCGTTGCACAGTTTGAATCCAGGCATCCCAAACAGCACCAGGAGTCAATATCAACTCGAAAAGAATAGCCAAAATAGGCTAAAAAAAGTAGTCAAAAATTGACTAGAGTACGCTCTTCCCAGATCCGGCGAACACGGCGCTGATGATGCTCGCGGAGCCGCAGACGACGCCGCCCGACTCGCAAGGGTACTGCTGACGAAAACTTGCCGGATCCAGCCTGACGCATGAGGATATTCTAAGGTAAGGAATCTAACACTAACCTGTTTCTTTCAGATCCCTTCTTTTGCCCATCTCCTGCATATCTCTTTCCAAGTACAGATACGCCATGTATTCTTTCTTTAGCTTGGCCCTTGGAATTTCAGCAGTATTTGCTGGGTTGTCGAAACAATCTGACAAACCCAGCTTCCTCAGTTGGGCTTTGACATAGGAGAGCCAAGGGATTTTGCTTACCCACTCTAGTTTTAAACAATCTACAATGATGGCACGATCCAGGACTGTTTCTTCTTTTGCCCAGATATTGTGCCACAATAAGAGCGGTGCTAGTTGCATTCGAAAGGATAGGGGGATCACACCAAGTTCGCTATGGCACATGGTAGCAGGGGTGCTCCGTGGAAGGGTCAGTAGGCATTTCAAAAACGAGTTTTCCGCTCGCTGAAGACCTAAAGTCTTACAGGAGCCCCAGACTCCTGCGCCATATAAAGCGGCAGCGCATGTGCGAGCTTTATAAATCTCTATTATTGCATTTACAGGATGTGAGCCTAGCTTTTTACTGAATCTAAAAATAGCTTCCAGGCAAGACCCCCATTCACCGCCCTGCAGGCTGTTACAAGAAATCATGTCCACTGTAGGAACAAGCATTGGAAATGCAATAGGTCTTGCATTAGAAAAGTTGGAGCTATTGGTATTGTAAATATAAATCCTTCTTAAGTCCTTTTTATGTTTTTAAAATATTAAAACTATTAATATTGTTCTTTGAAATGCCAATAGTTATAAAATTAGCTAATGTTACACCTATAGCATTAGTAAAGCTACATGTTTAGTTTTCCCCTAACTTACATGTATTGATATTACAAATATCAATGGCTTTGGTCTTTGCTTTGAGTGTTGCTGTGGTGGTGCTGATTTGTGTTGTAGTGGTGTAGAGTGGTGCTGTGGTGTTGCTGGTGTTGCGCTGAGTGTTAATGTGTTGCTGCCTAGTGATAATGTGGTGGCGCAGAGCGATGCGGTGTTGGTGCTGTGGTGTTGTTAGTGCGGGCACTGCTGCTCGGGGTATCGGCGAGATTTGTGTAAGTAAATGGAGAGGGAGGGAGAGAGTTGGAAGAGAGAGTGAAAGAGGCAGAAACGTGGAGATGAAAAGAAAGTGCGAAGGGATCTGTAAGCTGAGCAGAACGCTCAGTATTGCGGGCACTGCTGCTTGGGGTATCTGCGAGCTTTGTGTAAGTAAATGTAGAGGGAGGAAGAGAGTTGGAAGAGCGAGTGAAATTTGAAGAAACGTGGAGAGGAAAAGAAAGAGCGAAGGGATCTGTAAGTTGAGAGATGTGGCATAGCAGAACGCTCGGTATTGCGGGCACTGCTGCTTGGGGTATCGCCGAGATTTGTGTAAGTAAATGGAGATGGAGGGAGAGAGTTGGAAGAGAGAGTGAAAGAGGCAGAAACGTTAAGAGGAAAAGAAAGAGCGAAGGTATCTGTAAGCTGAGAGATGTGGCATAACAGAACGCTCGGTATTGCGGGCACTGCTGCTCGGGGTATCGGCGAGATTTGTGAAAGTAATTGGAGAGGGAGGGAGAGAGTTGGAAGAGAGAGTGAAAGAGGCAGAAACGTGGAGAGTAAAAGAAAGAGCGAAGGGATCTGTAAGTTGAGAGATGTGGCATAACAGAACGCTCGCTAGTGCGGGCACTGCTGCTCAGGGTATCGGCGAGATTTGTGTAAGTAATTTGAGAGGGAGGGAGAGAGTTGGAAGAGAGAGTGAAATTTGCAGAAACGTGGAGAGGAATAGAAAGAGCGAAGGGATCTGTAACCTGAGAGATGTGGCATAACAGAACGCTCGGTAGTGCGGGCACTGCTGCTCGGGGTATCGCCGAGATTCGTGTAAGTAAATGGAGAGGGAGGGAGAGAGTTGGAAGAGAGAGTGAAAGAGGCAGAAACGTGTATAGTAAAAGAAAGAGCGAAGGGTTCTCTAAGTTGAGAGATGTGGCATAACAGAACGCTCGGTATTGTGGGCACTGCTGCTCGGGGTATCGGCGAGATTTGTGTAAGTAATTGGAGAGGGAGGGAGAGAGTTGGAAGAGAGAGTGAAATTTGCAGAAACGTGGAGAGGAATAGAGAGAGCGAAGGGATCTGTAACCTGAGAGATGTGGCATAACAGAACGCTCGGTAGTGCGAGCACTGCTGCTCGGGGTATCGCCGAGATTTGTGTAAGTAAATGGAGAGGGAGGGAGAGAGTTGGCAGAGAGAGTGAAAGAGGCAGAAACGTGGAGAGTAAAAGAAAGAGCGAAGGGATCTGTAAGCTGAGAGATGTGGCATAACAGAACGCTTCATAGTGTGGGCACTGCTGCTCGGGGTATATGCGAGATTTGTGTAAGTAAATGGAGAGGGAGGGAGAGAGTTGGGAGAGAGAGTGAAAGAGGCAGAAACGTTGAGAGGAAAAGAAAGAGCGAAGGTATCTGTAAGCTGAGAGATGTGGCATAATAGAACGCTCAGTATTGTGGGCACTGCTGCTCGGGGTATCGGCGAGATTTGTGTAAGTAAATGGAGCGGGAGGGAGAGAGTTGTAAGAGAGAGTGAAAGAGGCAGAAACGTGTATACTAAAAGAAAGAGCGAAGGGATCTGTAAGTTGAGAGATGTGGCATAACAGAACGCTCGCTAGTGCGGGCACTGCTGCTCGGGGTATCGGCGAGATTTGTGTAAGTAAATGGAGAGGGAGGGAGAGAGTTGGAAGAGAGAGTGAAAGAGGCAGAAACGTTGAGAGGAAAAGAAAGAGCGAAGGTATCTGTAAGCTGAGAGATGTGGCATAACAGAACGCTCGGTATTGTGGGCACTGCTGCTCGGGGTATCGGCGAGATTTGTGTGAGTAATTGGAGAGGGAGGGAGAGAGTTGGAAGAGAGAGTTAAAGAGGCAGAAATGTGGAGAGTAAAAGAAAGAGCGAAGAAATCTGTAAGCTGAGAGATGTGGCATAACAGAACGCTTGGTAGTGCGGGCACTGCTGTTCGGGTATCGGCGAGATTTGTGTAAGTAATTTTAGAGGGAGGGAGAGAGTTGGAAGAGAAAGTTAAAGAGGCAGAAACGTGGAGAGGAAAAGAGAGCGAAGGGATCTGTAAGCTGAGAGATGTGGCATAACAGAACGCTCTGTAGTGCGGGTACTGCTGCTCGGGGTATCTGCAAGATTTGTGTAAGTAAATGTAGAGGGAGGGAGAGAGTTGGAAGAGAGAGTTAAAGAGGCAGAAACGTGGAGAGGAAAAGAAAGAGCAAAGGGATTTGTAAGCTGAGCGATGTGGCATAACAGAACGCTTGAGGTATTGAACTGCTCAGATAAACAAACGTGGAAAGATGGGGAAACGGGGACCCCAACACGGAGAAATGCTGGGCGGGAGGGGATTGGAAAAGTAGCACCCTGGAGAAGGGGAGAGGGTGTGGCGCAAGAGCACCTGCCTTTGGATCTGAGGAACGGCTTTCGAGTTTCAGTGTCAACTCAAAATGCTGTGACTCTGGGCAATTGAATAGTGTAACTGGTGCTCATGTAAAACGCGCTAATACCTTCGTGCCGAGTACCGACTATAAACAGCTGCCCAAAAATAAAGTGTTGGTGTGAGTGGGACTATGAGACAGACGTCCCAGCTTGGAGTTTACCGTACAGATCGAAGTATTCCACAAGTAATGTAGGGTACTTTGTAGCTGTGGAATAAAATGCAGGCTTGTTTGAAAGAGGAAGGATGAAGGGGGTGGGGAAGGAGGTGGGGAGGGGGGGAGAGGCTGAAAACGAGAGAATTGGCATTGCTGTGGGGAGGGGGGAGGAGAAATGCGACATGGCCTATCGAAATTAAAGCCTTTCGGTGCAAATCTCTGGGGCTGCAATAGGGATTTAGATAATTCAGTTAAAAAACACAAACAAAATGGAGGTGAACGTAGATGTTAATGGCGCAGCAGTTGCTATTCCAGCCTCAGAGTGCAAATGTTGTCGATTAGCAGACAAGTATATACAAAGAGGAGTGAAGTGTGAAGAAGGGGACGCGAGAGCGGATCCCTTTGAAGTGAAGCTTTCGGCCACTGGAGAAGTGTGAGCCTGGTGGGGGGGGGGCGAGATGCCAGCGAGTGGGAGGGAACGGGCCAAGCGTGCGCTCGAGAAGTCACGGATGAACAATTAACTGGAATTGTCGGAAATCCGGCTGTTTGGTTTGAGAGACTTTGGTTTAGCAGTAATAGGTTCGAGTAAACTCGACCTAAAAATGAATAGGTGTACTTATCTCCATTATAATTTGTTGGTTCACTGGTTTTTATAAATATTATACACTTTAAATCTTCCAACAAAACATTCCAAAGTAGCCAGTAATTGGATAATTGGACAACCAATTTCGACTATTTACAATGTCATTGTCTATAAACTCAATACTCAAGACTTGTCTCCATACTAATTGCTTTATAGATGGACAACCAATACCACCCTTAATGACTAGAATTGAACATGGAAGGGAGCCTTTAAATTATGGGGGAGGGAGTTTGAGCCAAATTTTCTTGCAGACATTTGGTGCTTTTCTCTTCACTAAAGCGCTGCCACTCCAGATCCAGCTTATGGAAACAAGGCTCGCTGTGTTGAGGCTAATTTAAAATGAATATGCCAACTAAAGAAGTTACCCGCCAGTAGGCCTTAAAGGAATAGGTTTAAAAAGAATTAAATGTCCCTTGGAAAGATAACATTCGTGCTGTTGGGGATCCAGAGGGAAGTATTTTTTTCCAAAGTGGAAAACTAGACAGGAGCTGCAAGGAGTTGGTTTTGTACTCATGCAGATTTCATAGACAATCACAGACAGTCTAAGACTCTTCCCGGGCTTTTGCAGAGTCAACATGCGCCTCAATGGACCTTAATCTGTTTAAAAATGACAAGGTATGTGGCGAAAGTGTTCAGGCAAACGAGGTCAGACTACACGAACGGCCTGTTGGGACCTGTAGTCACAGCCTCTCACAAGACTGCTTTAACAGCAGAATGCTTCAAGAAGTGGTGTGTAGGCCTATTTCGTTTTTAAAAGGCAAATCCAAGTACCTAGCACAAGCAGGATAGCAGGAATATGAGAGAGCAGGCAAGGGTTCGAAACAGAGCGGAGAATACATGATGAGTCTCAGGGCCCCTACACTCACGGCAGGATGTACGAGAGGGGGGCTAGAAAGCCAGCGGAGACCATTCTACAACAGAGTATGAGGAGGACTAGACCATGGTAAATGATGGGTTGTGAACTGCCAGATTGAGTATCAGTTCCTGGAATTGCAGTTCGCATCGTTGATGGTGGAATTTCACAAACAAAAGAAAAAACAGGACTTCGTACTAACCCACTGTACTTGTGTCATAATTCTTGTACAACATCACAGTGGACAATTTATATTATTTCTACACTCGGCTATCGTAACAAACTGTGTACGTGCCCCTTTGAAACACCGCATCATTGAGCTATCCATGTTCTGTTGCAGCAGAATCTAACATGTGACAGTCCACCAATAACAATTAAAGTACAAAGACTAGAAAAACACCATTGTGGTAATGAACCAATAAAGAAAACAATGACAAGTGTTCATTGCAAGCAATACTTGGTGCTGTGCATAGGTCGCAGAAGGTTAAAATTAGGCCTGATTTCTTTATTCATCCCTCTGTTGATTGCGACATTCTATTCCGTGCGAGTATCCCCTCAGATCTGGCTTCGTTAGTTTATCTGCAAGTCTTCTTGTTTGCTGCCTCTTGAAGCAAGACGTCTGGTATTATATATGCTTTACGAATAACAAGTAGCCAAGCATGTAGCCCTGCGCAAAGACGTACAACCTTAGGGCTAAGGCCGATATTGCATTTCTAGATATTTTGTTTTTGGTTTGTTGAAAGGTCATTCACCTAGTTCATTTTAAAGGAATCCTCCAGACAATTGAGCACCTAAAATAGAAATGGATTATTATACAATACATGATAATGCGAACAGCAACTCAGGTTGGATTGGAATGTGTTTATATGACATATAGCACATCAAAACTGCTGCATCATGTTTATGGCAGTGGAAACTTATAAGCGTATTACTTTTCAGTTCACAAGCTACCTAAGGTACTTGTGGTGGATCACTGTGTGGTTGCGAAAAATAAAATAAATGCTAAGTATTCACCTTTGGGGCCGCAGATACGGTCAACTCTCCTATTGTTCTTCGAGTCGATGCAAAAGGTTTCTTCCTCTTCTTTTATACGGGCTGAAATAAAAGAAAGTTCATTATGACACAACATAAAGAAATAATCATTTTTCAAGAGATTGCTTTTCTGCAGAAAATGGTAAAATTCAAGAGGAGAGGCACTCACGGTTCAAGTTATATCAATACACCTATTTTGATCTAGCATGCATTAAAAAGTGATATTCCAGTAATGTATCCGTTAAGGTTAAGTGGTTTTAGAGAGCTTATGTAGTCCGTAAGGGTCTCAGGACATGGTTCACAAAGGTAAACTTACTCTTACCTATAAGTTTACGATTATTTGCGATTCACAATGGATTTATTTACGAGTAGTATCTTAATGAGTGCAGAGTTTCTGCACATAAAAAACATAAGTATTTTTATGTGCTTAGACACAATCTCTGTTAGGGTGAGGCACAAACCAACCCCAAATTAACCTGCCAGCAACCCCCTCAGAGCATCAGGCTTAACTTGGAGGCAATGAGGAAAGTATTTGTACAACACTTCGAACAGTAATGAAGTGAAAACACCACACAAAAAGGATCATATACCAAGTTAGAAATATAGAGCTTTCATTAATAAAACAAGACCAACTTAACAAACACCTTTTACACAGCCCCACCCGAGACTATGAACACGTCAATTAGTCCTTCTGTCACTAGGGTCTTTATATTGGTGTCAGAAGTTGAGGATGCCATACACCAAAGCGAAGGCAACAAAGCCCCAGGGCGGGATGGGCTTTCTATTGATCTTAATAAACACGAACCGGACTTCTGGGCACCCCTTTTATGCAATGTTTTTAACAACTAAATAAACACCTTTATTCCAAGCACCTGGTCTATCAGCATTATCGTACCTATTTTTAAAAAAGGAGATCGATCAAATCAGAGCTGTTATAGACTGATCTTTCTAATTGATAACAACTTAAAAATCCTAGGGAGGGTCGTGTTTAACAAAATTAGGACATGGGCCGAAAAGAAACAAATTTTAAATCGGTGCCAGCTGGGTTTTAGAAGCAAACTGGGAACAATCGAACTGTGTCTTAATTTAAATCTTATTATTGCCAAGTAGACAATAGCACAGAAGTCACCTATTTATTTGACCTTCATGGACCTTACCTCGGCATTCAATTTTGTCAACAGGTTACGCTTGTGGTCGGTCCTTTTAAACTATGGGTTGGACAAGGCTTTAATTCACTTTTTGGCACATTTGCACAGGAACTTGAAGGAGTGGGTAAGGATCAGTAATGATGGGGAGGTCTCAGGAGACATCGTTATTGGTAGAGGGGTCTGACAGGGATGTGTACTGGCCCCTCTCCTATTCATTCTTTACATAAACAAATTACATAATGCCCTGTCAGAACTCACGAATGACGTACCAAAAATTTATGGAAATGTACTTCCTGCGCTCTTTTATGCAGATGATGCGGTCCTTATGTGCCGCACTCCGAATGCACTACGCACTTTAGTTGGGGGATTTGTGTCCTTTAAGGCAGAACTAGACCTCTGCACCAATTTTAAGAAATCCTTTATAATGACTTGTGGCCATGAAAAAAATATGTATCAATTCAATAACCTCAGGTCATGAACGCCTACTAGACACCCGCACTTTTCCCTATTTGGGTTTAGTATTTTCTGACAATGGATCTTGGGCAGCCCATGCTGCCCATAGTAGAAGTACGTTTTTAAAAGCAACTAACTCTATTCTAAGTCTACCCTTAACCAAAACAGGCAGAGGTAGTTTTACCCTTAATGAAGATCTATAAATCGCAGTGTATCCCCACCGCCACATTTGGCGATGAAGTCTAGGGCTTTATAAATTGTAGTGGGATCCAAAGAAAGGAGAATAGATTTTGCAGAAACTTCTAGGGGCGCACATTTCCTCCCCGAATTATGTATGTCATAAGGAACTAAAATTGTATTATATAGAAGATTTTATCAGGTCACGCCCAGCTACATTTTGGCTAAAAATCTGGCTAAACCCAGCAACAACTTTAACAAGGGAGATCATTGTAGACTGCCTTAACTGCGACAAGGGAGGATCCATACCCTGGCTTTTCGCTGTTAGAAAAAACCTAACCAGCGTGAACCTTGAACATATCTTCTTAAAACCATTAGCACTAGAGGGTATGAATAAAAGAGTCCTCGTGGGTGCATTGTATGAATCTTATAACAACGAAAGACACGCCCCAGAGCGTCTAAAACCTTCCTTCGCTAGGTATATGTCCCTATTGGAGTTAAATAGCCCTCAAACGCATATTCCATCTAAATACCTTCTGAAGAGTATTGGACGTTGGGGGGAGGAGCCTGCTTTTTCGCCTTAGGGATTGCACTTTAAAATACTCACTTTGCTTCCCTCTGGGATTTAACATTAATCTTGAGCAAATGCCCTGCCCGTGTGGCACCGGCAGCAACCAAACGGTAGTACATTTTTAGGTCTCGGCTAGCATAGGCTGCACACATGCGCAGTCTCGCTGGCGAGATTTAATGAGATAGAGAGAACATCACTGGCAAGGTTAAGCCCTGCTCCTCTTCTCCATTGGCTAGCCTCCTAAACGGTGGCCAGCCATTGGAGAAGAGGTGCTAGTGACGTTCTTATTTCTACCTAAGCCCGTCCTTTTCAGATTGGGTTCCTTGACTTACTGCTGAAGTGAAAGGTTCCTTATCTTCTTTATGGGTCCAAATGGCCCCATAAAGAAGATAAGGAACCTTTTACCCGAGCAGCAAGTTGCGGCACCAGTCTGAAAGTGACGAGGCTAAAAGAGAAACTTCCATCTGTGCCTGCTACCTCGCTGTAAAACCTGCTGTTTAATTGCCGCCTATTTTTCTTATTTTCGCATTTATATTTTTAATTCCTAGCTGGTGCCCACCCCGCGTTATGGCCGCCTATTTTTGTTATTTTAATTACGGGTGCCCACCCCACTTTATATTTTGAACTAGCAGCCCGCCTCGACGTTGTCCAGGGCAAAACTGTGTGCAGAGACACACAGCAGAGCGGCCAGCCACGGCAGCAGCAGAGCCGGGGAAGGAGCGTACTGAAGGGGCGGAGGAGGTAGCGCGGCTGAGAGGCGGGGGGAGCGAGCGGGCCCGAGGACCGTGCCGCCAACTTTACTTACCAGCATCGCACACCCTGGACACGGGCACTCCGCGCCGCCTAAGTTGTGCGTCTGGCGTTTGTTGGGCATGTGTGACTTGGCAGGGTGTCGGTTCCACGCTCCTGGACGTTTGTTGGGCATGTCGGACTCCGCAGGGTGTCGGTTCCGCGCTCCTGGCCGGCCAGACCTGTTTGCTTTACCAAAATAGCCGGCCAGTGATGTCAGCACGCCTACTGCATTGTACGTCCTTAACGCACACGCCCACATCCGAGATGGCGCTACTTCCATGGGACTACTTTGGCAAAGAACGTAGATTGCCCTTCTAACGTATATTTTTTGCTGCTATATAGCCTATGTCCATCTGCTTACCCTGCCCTTTCCAACGCTGTATTGGGTGTTTTGATTGGCGCTGTGGTTCCTGAGTTTACCCGCCTCAAAGGTTCCCAGTTCTCTCTTTATTATAGTAGTATAGATTAGAGGGAGCCTACCCCTCGTTTGCTTCGAGACTCACCGCCGTGGCCAATTTGTCCAAACCGGACGTCAGGCACCTCCTGCCCGTGACGTGGGCGGGGCCTGAAATCCATCCGGAAGTGCAGGAGATGGCAGCTGGGAGCCTCGCTGGCTCCACACTAAGTCCCAGTCCCGAGATGGGGGACCGGGTGAAATGGGGCCCTGGCGAGGAGGGGCTCCCCTGAGTAGGGAGAGCCCTGCAGACTCCAATACATGCCCCTTTGTGTTGCCGGGCGTGAGGCCACCAGACTCCGTTCCCCGTGAGCAGAGGGGTCTGCGGGCCAGCTGAGCGCTGGTGAGCGTGGCACCGCGACCCTGGAGCCCCCCCGCAAGATCTGCCGTGCCTAGATTTTTAAACCAGGCACACCCATCAGTGACCCGCTTTAGTATACAAATATTTGACTTCATCCTATTTGGCAAAGTGGTGTAATGCATTTAAGGGGCCATGAATGAGTCATGTGGCATGGGATGCTCGTATGTCTGAATCCTAAACATGAACCTTGAGGTACATCAAGAACGCGCCCAGATGCTCACGCGCAGGCTTTGTTTGCCCACTGAGGAGGGAGAAGGAACAGCATCCGAACAGATGGCACAAAGGCGGCTGCTGCTGCCTCGGTGACCTCAACAAAATGGTGGCCGCCCTGTGCATAGCAGCTGCTGCTTGGTCCCGGTCTTAAGGATGATGGCGGGCGGCGGGGGAAGAGGCGGAGATGCGCAGGGGAGGCGATCAGTGTGTGTACTCTGGGGCCTGCCTGTCACTGGGGTGACGCAGCGAATAAACCTGGCAGCGATGAGGGAGGGGGCACAAAGCAGGAATCATAAATGTGATTCTGAAAGATGTCCTTTCCCCTGTACGGCCCCATAAAATGTGAAAAAGTTGACACTTTATGTTCTGTTGCACTCACGACCGCCAGAACCCAGCTGCTCGACAGTGGCTGTTCAAAGTCTCGTTAACTCGCGCCTGTCGTCGTACCACTTCTTTTTAATGTGGGCATACCCGACTCGGGTGGTGAGGGCTCACCGCAGCTTGGGCCCGGGCATGCATGTATTCCCCTTCCCTCCAGTGGTGTCAAGGGGGAATGCTGGCCCGGAGCGCGCTGTCAATAAGCACTTGTGCGTAACGCTATAAAGTTGTACAATTTTACCGTTACCTGCTGTTAATTACACTTTTGGTTTGCGCCAGACGATGGTCTATAATACTCCATACGGGAGCCCACCTAATATATACATTTTCTTATAGTTCACTGTCTGGCCCCTGTCACTCACATCAACTGCTCTCAAGTTAAAAATTAAACAATTGTCATCATCTAAAACTAGCTTACCCAGGCTGAAACAAGGTGGCTAACTGGGCTAGCGCCAATTCAACCCCAGGTTTTGTCATCGGAGTCTGAATTTTTAACCATCAGGACTCGCAAGCTAAGTGGCAGCATTTGTTAGTTTGGCTACATCTTTTTATATTTCTTTTCTCCTTCATTCTACCAGTGGCAGGTTTTTTTGGGGAGGCGGTGTAACTTTTTTTCTTTCTAAAGCAGCTGTTTTGCTTTACTTACGACCGCGGTCCATATTCTTGAGTGCGCTTGTTCATGTGTTTGACGCAGAGCTGCGGATTGGGGTGCATATCTTCACACGACTTTGCTGCAGTATTTGGCTAAAATCCATCTTCTGCCGTGACCTTGCAGTTGTGATGGATCAGTCATGGGGCTTAAGAGCTTGCTGTGCAAGCGCTTAAGACTTGGGTTTCTTCCTAGGGTTGCAATATGGACTACACCTTACAATTGCCTGCAGTGTGTCGGCCTCTCCAGCACCACTGTCGTAGGAATGGCACCGGCTTCTGTAGTGTGTAAACTGTGGCTACTCCCAGCCCTGCAGACTGTATTGTGTCATCTGCTCCGAGTCTCTCCTTGGCTGTAGTGGGGGTGATGCTCCTTTGTTTATGGTGCGTTAGTGAAACCTTGTTCACCAAAAGCTTTCACTTATGAAGGGCTCCTGGTGAGTGGTTTTAGCAATGGCCTCTTTGTCCTGCAATAAACCTCATGTTCATGGCCCTATATTCAGTTCTTAGTTCAGTGCTTGTTAGCAGTGGTGCCGCTTTTCCTCTCCTTTAACTTCTCATGGTGTTGGCGAGACTCCTAGGCCGCGATCTTAGTAGATCGTTTGCGGAGTCTCTTTGCATATGTTAGCAGCTTGTTCTTTAAGTTTCTCACCGTGGTCTTGTGATTAATCCTCTGGTCTGTTATCAATGGCTTCTTTGTCCTATAAGATCCCGGCGATGCCTCCCGCCCCACAGAATTCCGCAATAGATTGTATTTCGGTTGTCCTGCAGTGTATATTGGCGAGGGAGCCTCCTGAGTCTTGCGACCCCTCTTCCTGTGGTTTGTTGTGACCCGCAGGCCCTCGGTGCATCTCCTCCTCTTGTCCTACAGTGTGTATCGGTGACGGTGCCACCTCCGTCAGTTAGCTTCTCAACTTGTTCCAGATCCAAGTAATCGATGTCTCTGTTTGCAGTGCAGACCGGTTAGTACCAGTCCCTCTCGGTCTTCCTCTCTACCAGAAGAGCATATGTTGCGTTGGAGTGCTGTGTACGTTTATGTAGGTGTGGTAGTGTTAGGCCGAGGTGCCCCTGTTGAGCCTAGTGTGTGGCTCTGTGTGTGGCTGTGTGTGTGTCTGTGTGTGTGTGGGTGTGTGTGTGTGTGTGTGTATGGCTCTGTGTGCGTGCATGGCTCTGTGTGTGTGTGTGTGTATGTGTGGCTCTGTGTGTGTTGTTCTGTGTGTGTGGCTCTGTGTGTGTGTGGCTCTGTGTGTGTGGCTCTGTGTGTGTGTGTGTGGCTGTGTGTGTGTGTGTGTGGTTCTGTGTGAGTGTGTGTGGCTCTGTGTGTGTGGCTCCGAGTGTGTGTGTGTGTGTGTGTGTGTGTGGCTCTGTGTGTGTGGCTCTGTGTGTGTGTGTGTGGCTCTGTGTGTGTGTGTGGCTCTGTGTGTGTGGCTCTGTGTGTGTGTGTGTGTGGCTCTGTGTGTGTGTGTGTGGCTCTGTGTGTGTGTGTGGCTCTGTGTGTGTGGCTGTGTGTGTGTGTGTGTGGCTCTGTGTGTGTGTGTGGCTCTGTGTGTGTGGGGCTCTGTGTGTGTGTGTGTGTGTGTGTGTGTGTGTGTGGGGCTCTGTGTGTGTGTGTGTGGGGCTGTGTGTGGCGGGGGGCTCTGTGTGTGTGTGTGGGTGCAAATGCAATAGGTCTCGCATTTGCGACAGATTAAGCTATTGGCTTTGTAAATGACAATGCCATTTATTTATCTGTTTTCAAAACCAACACATAAATAAAAAATATTGTCATTTACAATGCCAATAGCTCTAACTTTTGCAAAGGCGAGACCGTTGCATTGTAAATGCTTGTTTATTCTTCTGTAACTTTTACGGAAAGTACACAAAACAATACTTGATTCTGTATTTTAAGGCATTTGCTAATATTGATTACAGAACAGCGCACCTTGAGATTCTTAGACTTGAAAGTGACGATCTGATTTTCTGTGTCAGCTCGTATCTGAGTGCGACAGTCCGCTCACGTATTTCTATGAGCAATCTTTAATGTGTTAAGGGCACTCGAACACATAATATTGTTCTTTTGCACGCAGTTACTTCTATTTTCTTAGTTGAACACCAATTAAAGCGCTATTTGTAGGCCGAAAAATCTTAAAAGCCTAAAATGTAATTGCACTTATACTATGCTGCTAATATATATATATATTTTTAAACTCGTTTTATTAACAGTGCTCAATCCTAGCAGGGAGTCCGAATGAGGGACCTCTGTGTAGAACGCGCGATTTGAGATACATGAGGAACATTGGCTGTGATTGTGGCCCTTGTATTTCATCTTTACATATAGTAATTATATGCATTATAGATATCAAAGTTATTTGAAGGACACTTTGGATTCTCTACCTTTATCTGAAAACGGGGATTACAAATGTGCTGATTATCTATGCCCTGACGAATTTCCGTCTGGAACGAAACGCGTTGGCTGATGTCCATGTTTTTACTTGAAATTAAATAAAGAATTTATATTGGAATAAATACGGAATCCTTTGACTTCATCCTGGTGAACCGTCTACATTCTCTTAATACGTTTATCTGGCTTCCAGTGGAGTATAAGTGTGGCATACTCCGGATGTGTTTGCACGGACATTATAAAAATTGGTTGATTTAAGGAACTGAGGTGCTGGGCTTCTGGTCGGCCGCATTCTCTCTTTTAAGTGCTTAATCTGGTTGACATATCCATCCATTGGTCACAGTGCATCAGATAAACAGGCAGCCTACAGCATGAAGAATAATCACATTTAGCCAGCAACAGGACAATCACAATATAACTCATTACCCTAGGCCTCCCCCCATTCCCCTGTACCTTCTCCAAGGCCCCCAGATCTTCTTCCATTTTTTGGGGCCCACCACCTCAGTCATTATGTCTGTGACCCTGGTCCAAAACGGGACAATCTCCGGACATTCCCAAAGTATGTGGTAGAAGGACCCTTCCCCTCCACATCCCCGTGCACACAGAGCGGACTGGCATCTCCCCTAGGTGTACAAACAAGTGCGGGGGTAATACACCCGGTGCAGAATTCTAAGTTGCACCAATCGGAACCGGACCCTGATAGTGATTTCCCGTGGGCTCTGCAGGGCGTCCTGCCAATCGTCATCTTCCAGGGGGCCCAAATCCCTCTCCCAGGTCGCCCTTAATGACACCAACGGGTCTGGCATATTGTTAATTAACTTGCGGTAAATCGTGGACATTGGCCTGTCCAGAATGGGATCAAGCAGTAATCGATCCTCTATGGGGAAATATTCCTGGATGGAGGCGCCCCCGCGAATATGGGAATGCAGCGCGCGTACGAGATGCATTTAATGATAGCGCTGCGAGTCCCGCAAGTCATATTCCTTCTGTAAATATGCAAACGAGCGTGGGGCGTCCCCTTTCCACACATCCCCCAAATAGTCAATGCCAATGAGCCGCCAACCCCGGAAGCCCTGTAGTCTGGCCACCTCAATCAGCTGCTCCCCAATCCACAAGGGAGTCCGACCCGTCAGGGTCCCCGTCCACCCTAGAAATCGATTCGCTTCTTTCCAACATTGGACCACCACGCCGGTATGAAAGGGCCAAGCAGTGCGTTCTTCCTGGTGTACAGCAGGGACTCGCAATTTCCGCCAGGCATCACTGAGCGATCCACTCTATAGGCCGGCTCAGACCTATCCGTGTACACCCAGTCGTTCACCACCTGCGCTGCTAATATTGTTAATAACCAATTGCACTTTATTTCAACATGATGTTGCAGCTACATGTCTGTCCAACCCTTTTAATGTGCTAACATTTTAACGCTGTTATCTGCTTATCAACTTGAAAATTTTAAAATATATAGTTGTCGTATATTATGCCCTTTTTAATGTTGTACACAATTGGAATCTTTTTATCGAAAGTTCCTTTTAACTAAAGCTTCTATGCTCCGTGCTTTTCCAACAAGAATTGTATTACTGTTGATGGTGTTTGTACTGTGCTTTTATGGATATTTGTATCCGAATAAAGAATATTGAATTGAATTCATGCATCACACAGTCGAATCGATGAGTCAGTTCCAAGGTGTTGCCCGGCTGCGATGCAAGGTCCTGCGTAATTATCGAGGATCCTGTTGATTAGGGCTTGTGATGAAAAGTTGGCATCATGCATGTGTTGCGCAGTCGGTGCGATGAGTTAATTCAGAGGAGCTGTGAGGCAGCGATGCGGAGTCCGGCATCATTCTTTAGGCTGACAGTGATGAGGGATGCAATTGTAATTACATTTATATAGCGCATAAATCACCCGAAGGTCTCAGAGTGCTAGCACATGCATGAAAGAGTTGCCGGAAGTCTGATAGCTAGAAGAGCCACGTTTTTAGGAGTCTGCGGAATCTCATATGGTTGGGTTCGGCTCTGATGTTAAGTGGAAGGGCATTCCAGGCAACAGGGGCTAGTTTAGAGAAGGATCTGTCACCATTCCTGACAGTACGAACTTTGGGAATGGTTAGGAGGGACTTGTTGGCGGACCGGAGAGTTCTGACCGGACAGTAGTTGACAAGCTTCTTCTCTAAATATTTGGGGCCTTGTCCATTGATGGTTTTATGGACTAGACAGCACACTTTGAAGTTTATGCGTTTCCTAATGGGAAGCCAGTGGAGGGTTCTAAGGTTAGGTATAGATGGGGAGCGGGGGGGGGGGTAGATCAAGGACCATCCTGGCTGCCGTAATCTGTAGGACCTGGAGTTAGGCCAGGAGGCTCTCGTTGATGGAGGCAAATAGAGAGTTGCCATAATCCATCCGGCTGATGATGAGGCCTTGGACTGGGGGCGTACGCGAGGAGAGGGGAATCCATTAAAAATGTTTCCTGAGGTTGCGCATCAGCCCGAAACTTGTGTGCACTATCTTGTTGACATGGCTGGCCATGGACAGCGTGTCGTCACTTGTCACCGAAAGGTTTCGGACCGCAGATTTGGGAGGGGGACAGGTCCTCAGTGATGGTGGCCACCATTCGTCATTCCAGGGTTTGAGGGCATTTCCAAAAAGCACGATGTTATAAACTTCACTGGAACAGCTTGAGGTTTCAAGTAGGTTTAATGAGCAGCACAGCAACAGGGAAAGCAGCTTCTTGGACAACAGGAACAGTGCAACTGACCTGATGTGAGAAGCCAGTAGTGTTCTAAAGAACACAATGAAAAACACCAAAGTCTTGAAGGAACAGTATGAAAACACTAAAAGAGAAATGTAACATCTCCCTTCAAAGAAAAAAAAGAAAGAACAATATAGATTATGAAACATAATCATCAAATTTCCTGGGAAACAATCTTGGACGAACAGAAGACTTGACTCTTGAGGAAATAGAACCATTTGTTGCTTGTTGAGTACAAGGAAATAAGGATTGCTGAACAATGCGACATTTAGCAACATGTTTCATGTTCCACAACCTGCCATCTTGTGTGATAACACTATTACTAAACACTTTCACGACTCTCATAGGTTTACCAAACTTATCAGAACATTTTGAAACAAGACCAGGGGCTAGATGTAGGTAATTCCCATTTACAGACTCTTAAATACCGAATTTTACCGATTCGGTATTTAAGCGTCTGTAAATGGGAAGGGGGTAGATGTAGGTAATTTTGAAATCTGAATTACCGAATCTGTAAAATTCGGTATTTACCGATTCTGTAAATACAGAATCGGTATTTCCCATTGATTCCTATGGGCTTTGAAGCCCATAGGAATCAATGAGAAATACCGATTCTGTATTTACAAAATCGGTAAATACCGAATCCTGCAAGGGTGCAGGGGGTGTCACTTTGACACCCTCTAGCACCCCAAGTGCAGGCTTGTGTGCAATGTGGCACACATACATGCCCTAAGGGCATGTCTGTGTGTCACATTGCACAGGTGTGCATGCACAGATGTGCATGCACACATGAATTCGGTATTTTACCACACAATAGGATTGTGTGGTAAAATACCGACTCTTAAGGGCCTGTGGCACTGTAAACTGTGCCGCCTACATTTGTAATTACAGAATCGGTATATTTACCGATTCGGTAATTTACCGAATCAGTAATTTTACCGAATCGGTAAATATACCGATTCTGTATTTTTCAGCCCCCTACATCTGAAAACCCTAATACCGGTCGGAAACGGCCGAAATCGGCCGTTTCCGACCGGTATTAGGGCTCCTACATCTGGCCCCAGGTCTTTTAATCCTAACAACATCTCCCACAGCAAAATTAGGAGTTTTGACATTCCACTTATTGTCATACCATAGCTTTGTTTTGCCTTGCTTATTCTCAACTTTCTGAGCAGCTTGTTCAACCAATTCCTTTGAAAAAGATTTATTAGAACATCTCTCTCTGAACCACCAAGGACAAATGGTTGAAGCAGGATCACGTCCCTTGAGCAAACGGAACGGACTAACCTCTGTAGTTGAATGGGGAGTAATTCTATAAAGCCAAAGTTTTTCTCTCAAAAGGGTTTTCCAGTCAGAACCAGACTTGGACACATCAGCAATGAACCCCTTCAAAACCCTATTAAAGCTTTCGACTAATCCATTTCCGTGTGGGTCATAAAAGGAAACAGTATGATGTTTAATGGAATGTAACTTAAGGAAATTTTCCATTTCTAATGAGGTAAGTTGAACCCCATTATCAGTGACTAAGATGGAAGGACAACCTTCTCTGGAAAATACTTCTTTGAAAAATTCTACCACCATCTTGGTAGAGGCAGATGAAACAAACTTGACCTCTGGCCATTTTGAATGGTAGTCTACAAGTACAAAAGCATAACGAGAATCAGATGGAAGACACATAAATGCACCAGATATATCGAAAGCTATTTTTTTACAAGGAGAAGTAGGCCAAATGGTTGTCTTCAAAGGAGGAACATTGACCTTTAACATTTTATCATTTCCCATGCACACAGTACACTCTCTTACTTTGTGCTCAACCAAGCGATCCAAAGCCGGCCACCAGGAATAGTTCCTTATCAGCCTTTTCATGGCTGACATACCTGGATGAGATTTATGTGCAACATCCAAAATCAAATTTTGTATGGTAAAGGGTGGTACACACTTACCAGACTTGAAAACTAAATTGTTCTCTATTTCCAAATCACTGGAAACATTGAAAAATGGCATAAAATCCTCTTTTAAAAGTTTCTTTTCAGGCCATCCTTCTACAATATACTTCTTGATAGACTGTAAAGTAAGATCTTGGTTATCAGAGGTTTCCCACATTTCCTCATAGATTTCACCAAAAGAAGTTGACAAAACATCCTGTAAACAAGTAACAACTTCAGTGTCGCCCATATGAGTGTCATTTGAAATTACACATGGGTGACGAGACAAAGTCTGCAACAACATTTTTCTTTCCTGGAACATACTCTGGAGTGAAAGAATATTCTTGAAGTCTAGAAGTTAACCTGGAAATGCGTGCCGTGGTATTCCAGCCACCACCAGGCGAAAGAATATTAACTAACAGCTTATGATCCGTTCTCAACACAAACTTACTTCCCCAAATTAAATTCCTGAAGTGTTCAATCGCCCAAACACAAGCCATAAGCTCCTTCTCTATGACAGCATATCTGCGCTCAGTTTCATTCAGTGTGCGAGATGCAAAACATACATTCCACTCTTCTTTGCCTGACTTTTGGGACAACACTGAACCAACACCATACATACTGGCATCAACCTTGATGATACACATCTTATTCAAACAGAATGGTCTAAGGGTGGGTGCATGCAAAATTTCTGATTTGATGAGATCAAATGCTACTTGTTGCTCTTTATCCCACACAAAGGCATTGCGATGTCTCAAAAGCTTCCTAAGGGGCTCCATCTTAGTAGCAAAATTGTTGACAAAATTGCTATAATATTCGCACATACCTGCAAAGGATAGTAATTGGTCTCTATTAACAGGAGGAGGAGCTTTACTAATGCCATCCACATTAGATTTTTTAGGTACTACACCATCCCCTGATAAAGTGTGACCTAGATATTCAACTGAAGATTGAAACAATTTGCACTTACTAGCCTTCAAAGTCAAACCACTCTCTCTCAACTTTTCACAAACACAACGTAAATGTACAAGATGTTCTTCATTATTGCCAGAAAAAAATAAAATATCATCTTGAAAACACTTCACAAAGTGATCTACATCTCTAAAAATATTATACATGACTCTTTGAAATACTGAAGCAGCCGAAGCCAAGCCAAATGGCATCCTTGTGTACTGAAAAAGACCTTGAGGGGTAATAAAAGCTGTGAGGCATTTCAAATCATCAGTGAGGGTAATTTGGTGATAAGCCGATCTTAAATCTAAAGTGGAAAACACTTTTGCACCTTCTAGCATTGAAACAACCTCATTAATATTGGGCAGAGGATGACAATCCACAATTATATCACCATCTATAGCTTTCATGTAGTTGAAAAATTCTTCTTTCCACCGTGTCCAAGGAATTGGAGGATCCCCCTTGCTTTGTAAAAAAAATTCAGGTGGATCAAACTGCATGTCTTAACTTTAAAGCAGAAAATATGTCAAAATAGTCAGAATTCCCACAGTATTACTCTGTAGATTGTGAATATACACCTGTTAAAAAAAACATTCCAGAACTCTGTAATAAAATGACTCAATGTATATGTTTTTAAAAAGAAATAAAAAATTGAGTTTTCCTTCCAGATAATGTACCAGTATTCAGTAAAGAAATACCTCCTTCTATGTTTCTTTTTTAGAAATACAATAAATAAGTACGTCTTTCAATGTTTTCCCTTCAGAAATGCTCAAAACTAATAGAGCATCGAAATCACGGATCCGCGGTGAAATGTTGCCATGGAAACCAAAACAAAACACACGAAATGGCCGCCTCGCTATTTCAAATAGCCTAATTGCATCATTGCGCTGAGCGTGTTCGAGAGATCGTCACGCTGTTTCCTTCCGTGAGCGTGTTCGAGTGATCGTCACGCTGTTTCTCTTCGTGACGCTTGGATGGAACAGCAAGGAGGAGCAGAGTTCTTTACTTTGGTGACGTTTAGAAACAAAGCAATGACGGACGTCAGCCTCGCGTTGAATCTCGCGTCTTGATCACACTGCACAAGCTAGTATCCTTATTTCAAAGGTAAACACTTCGTAAAATATTAAGATTTACATGAAAATCGCTCATTCCATGTTGGCAGGAGTCTTCTGAACGGGAATTTCTTCTTCCATAAACAAATTTCTTCTTGAAAGCTTTAAAATTGTAGTAGAAAAGGTCCAATCTTCCAAATCAAAGCATTTCCCTAAAAATCGAACATTTTTGAAAATGACTCCACACCTGTGCTGCTTCAAAATGAAGATGGTCACCCTCGTCGCCAAATTTTGTTATAAACTTCACTGGAACAGCTTGAGGTTTCAAGTAGGTTTAATGAGCAGCACAGCAACAGGGAGAGCAGCTTCGTGGACAACAGGAACAGTGCAACTGACCTGATGTGAGAAGCCAGTAGTGTTCTAAAGAACACTTAATGAAAAACAACAAAGTCTTAAAGGAACAGTATGAAAACACTAAAAGAGAAATGTAACACACGATCTCTGTTTTACCAGCGTTAAGTAACAAGAAATTGTTGGTCATCCAATCCTTGATTGAGATCATGCATTTTTGGAATCTAAGTTTGGTGTCATTAGGGTCGGGCCTAGGGTGATCAGTAGCTGCGTGTCGTCAGCGTAGGACACAGTATGAAAGCTGTGCGCCCTGATTACTCGTGCAAGGGGGGAAACATAAAGATTAAATAGAGTGGGGCTCAAAATTGATCCCTGAGGTACTCCTTTGTCGTTATCTTGGCTGTTAGAGGTAAATTTATTTTATTTTGCAATTTTTAAAGCGCAACAAATACCCATACGGGTGTCTCGGCGCTGAAGAACTCAAAACTCACTACTGAAGACGGAAGGGTTAGGAGGTAGAGAAAAGCCATGTTTTGATGCTTTTTCGAAATTTAAGAAGCGTAGGGGCAGATTTGATATGAAGTGGGAGAGTGTTCCACAGTTTAGCAGTAGCTGTGGTGAAACATCTATCTCCCCAGGTGGCCTTTCTTGTACGAGGTACATTCAGCAAAAGGGCTGCGGAAGATCGTAGCGTCCTGCGTTGCTCCACTGGACGAAGAGCTTCTTTTAGATACTGGGGCCCTGAGTGGTTTAAGGTTTTATAGGCTATACATAGGGCCTTGAATTTGATTCTGCTCCTGATTGGAAGCCAGTGGAGCCTTTTGATGTGGTTGGAAGTAGGAGTGAATTTAGGAATGGAAAGTAATGTTCTAGCCGCCGCGTTTTGCATGGTCTGCAACTTGTTGAGAACCCCTTCCTGCGCATTCAGAAGGAGTGAGTTGCAGTAGTCTGTTCTTGAAAAGACTAGTGTGCTGATGAGGGTTTTGCCGGCTGATTGAGGTAGGTATGGCAGAAGCTTTTCGATTTTTTTGAGGGTAAAGAAGGCGGAAGATACAACAGCATTAGCATGATGGTGAAAAGTCAGCTTATTGTCGAAGATGACTCCCAGGTTCCGGACTTTTACCACTGGTTGGGGAGGGGAGCCCAACTCAGGTGGCCACCACTGAGGGGACCATGCTGGCTGCAAGCTCCCGAATGTCATCACCTCCGTTTTATCGGAGTTAAGTTTGAGGCAATTTGATGACATCCAGGAGCTTATCGCCTTCATTCCTTCCTGAAAGTTGGATGCGACACTGGCTCCGTTGTTGTGCACCGATAGCACTAGTTGCGTGTCATCGGCGTACGTGGTAAGGGCTATTCCGTAGGTTTTTATTACTCTCGCTAAGTCCGATACGTAGATATTAAAAAGCGTCGGACTTAGCGAGGAGCCCTGAGGAACACCGCAGGGAAGAGAGAAGGTCTGAGAAGTGAAATTCCCTACCCTGACAGTCTGCGGACGGTCGGCAAGGAATGAGGCAATTAGATCTTTAAGCTGTGCCTCCTATGCCCAGTGCCGAGACACGGTCGATCAGAGTGACATGATCGACCGTGTCAAATGCGGCAGAGAGATCTAGGAGTATCAGAACAGCTGCCCCTCCCTTGTCCATAGTTGTTCTGATTTCGTCTGCAGCTTTTAGAAGAGCTGTTTCCGTCCCATGTCCTTGTCTAAAACCAAACTGGGTGTCATCCAGCAAGTTGTTGTCATTAATGAATTTCGAGAGTTGGATATTCATAGACTTCTCGAAAATCTTAGCTGGGAATGGAAGGCAGGCGATGGGTCTATAGCTTGCAGGGAGGAGAGGGTCCAGAGTAGGTTTTTTCAGTAGGGGCTTAATTATGGCTTCTTTCCAAACTGCAGGGTATATGCCTGTTGAGAACATGGCATTGCAAATGGTAGACAGTGCAGGGGAGATTGCTTCAGGGATGAGATTCAGAACGGAGGGAGGGCAGGGATCAAGAGGGGATCCTGATTTAGTACTAGCTGCCAGGCGTTGAATGAGATTTTGATCTACAGGAGTGAAAGATGATAAGGTAGGCCGAATATCCATGTGAAATGCCAGTGGAGTGGCAGGGGGGGGCGGAATGGGAAAAAGTATCAAAAATGGAGCTGACTTTTTCCTTGAAGAAACTGGCCAAGGCATCTGCCAGTAACTGAGTGCCTTCTATGCGAGGCGTGGGGGGATTAGATAGAGTATTAACTACCCGGAATAATTGTCCTGTTGAATTTTTTGCCTGATCGATTTGAGTAGTGAAATAGTTACTTTTCTCAGTAGTTAACAGTCTTTTATAGGTAGAGAGTGCATTTTTGTAGTTCAGTTTGTCTACCGTACTATAATTGCGGCGCCAGTGCCTTTCAAGGTTCCTACAGTGTTGTTTTTGCATGCGTAGGGCTTCAGTGAACCATGGGGCTGAAGGTGTTTTCCTTTTCCGGTGTGAACTTTTAGTCGGAGCTAGCTTATTGCATGCCATGTCTAAGTTTATCAGGTAGTTGGAGGATGCTTTGATAGGATCTTGCTCGTTGGGAATATGGTTATCCTGCATTATCTCGGCTAGTAAGGTTAGATTGATATTTTTCCAATCTCTGTAAGATGAAGGAGGTGGTGAGGTGGAGTTTAGTTTAACAGGGTTTGTATGAACTGTGAAGCAGATGGCTGAGTGGTCAGTCCAGATGAGTGGGATTATTTGAGTAAC
Organism: Lissotriton vulgaris; assembly: GCF_964263255.1. Lineage (NCBI taxonomy): Eukaryota > Metazoa > Chordata > Amphibia > Caudata > Salamandridae > Lissotriton > Lissotriton vulgaris. The sequence goes on along the minus strand of NC_141700.1, from coordinate 462,241,019 downwards.
ATTTACAAGGGGACTGTTGGTGAAAATACCGTCTAATGTATGACCTGCCTGGTGCGTGGGGGAGGTTATTAGTTGTTTTAGGCCTGCGGCTGAAAGGTCTGTGAGAAGTTGTATAGTATCATTGTTGTTCAGAGTCTCTAGATGAAAATTGAAGTCACCTAGTAGGGTAAAATGCGGGGTGTCTGCAGCCGCTTCAATTAGACTGCCTATATTTGCTAAAAACTTTGCTCTTGACCCCAGAGGGCGGTAGATCAGCAAGCCCTTAAAAGAAGATTTAGCCGAGAGGCCAAGTGTAAAAATCATGGACTCGTATTCTGGGCAGGTAAATGTTTTCGTAGTAAGTTTAAAGAGGTCTTTATAAATTATGGCAATGCCACCGCCTCTTTTTTTTGGCCTATCTAGTCTGCATACATTGTAGTTGGTGGGGGTGGCTTCTGTAAAGTCGGGTCCCGAGGCATCATCTCCCCAAGTCTCGGTAATGAACAGGAGGTCCAGTTTGTGTGCGTCAATAAAGTCGGCTATTTCTAATTTATGTTTGGGGAGAGATCTGGCGTTTATAAGCGCTGCTTGGATCAATAGAGGGCAGTTAGTGGATAAGTTTGCACTAGGTTTGTTGCATGTGGGACAGCGAAGTGGGCCGAAGCTGTGATTAGAATAGGCTAGGATCGGTGGTACGTGGGGTTGGTTGGCTGTGTGCCTCAGTTTTAGTAGGTTGACAGCAGAATAGGTCAATCTCATCGTGTCAGAGGGTGGCCATGCTGTTGAGCCTGCATGGGGAGTGGCCGTTGGCCCGTCCTCGGCGCGGACGAGCGCAGACGAGCTTGCCTTATGCGCGCCAATGACCCAATTTGCACCTTGGAGCGCCGTTCGGTTAGGTAGCTCTTAATCCAGAGTCGAGCAGGGCCCTCGACACCCATCTCCAGCAAACGCTCCAGGAGAATGCTGTGGGAGATGGTGTTGAAGGCCGCCGACAGATCAAGCAGGACCAGAATGGCAGATTGTCCCGCGTCGAGTGTCAGCCTGATGTTATCTACAATCTCTAGCAGAGCTGTTTCCTTGCCATGGTGGGCCCTAAAGCCTGACTGAGACGGATCAAGCAGCTGGTTAGCCTCTAGGTGATTGCATAGTTGCTTCGTGATGAGAGATTCCATAACTTTCCCAAATATCGGTAGGAGGGAAATCGGGCGATAGTTGGGGAGTAGTTTGGGGTCAGCTGAGGGCTTTTTAAGGATCGGTCTTATGATCGCCTGTTTCCAGTGGGAAGGTACAGAGGAATTGGATAGTGAGAGGTTAAGGGTTTTAGTGAGAGCGGGGATCAATGCAGGCGCAATTTTTGCGAGAATATGAGAGGAGGCTGGATCTGTGGGTGATCCGGATTTAATTTTATTCAATGAATGGGCTACTTCGGATTCTGAAAAAGGTAGGAATTCTCTAAGGACTGCCACAGGCGGGTGAGGGGAAAAGACAGCCTGATTGGGAGACAAGCAAGGAGTCGTGGTGTTGGTTGGTTTGGGGAAGGATACATGAATAGTATTGATTTTGTCCTGGAAATAAGATGAGAGGGTGTTAACCCAGTCCTGGGACTCAATAGGAGGGGGTTGACATGGCTGTGGGTTTGAGAACTCTTTGACTATTTTATATAACTCTTTATGTGAGTTAGTAGCCAAGATTATCCTGTTCCCCAGATAGGTTCTTTTCGCTAGAGCAATCTCATTCATATACAGCCCATGTGCAGCTTTGCAGATGTCTGTCAGATGGGTCCTTCGTATGTCGCCATTTACGTTCGGCAGTCCTAGCCAACTGTTTGGTTATATCTAGGTTTGGGGGTGAACCAGGGGGAGAGTTTGTTAGGGCCTCTAGATATTTTTTTTTTGGGGCGATTACGTCTAACGTGGAGGTGATCGCTTTTTCAAGCTACCTCGTTAGGGTCGCTACACTCTGAAATGTGTTGGGGAGAGAAATGAGCGGTAAAAGAATCGTAGTTGATCTTATTACATGGCCTGCTCCATTTCACATAGGGCTTGTCCAGCTGTGATACCTTTGTGGAGATGTGGAACCTTATGACAAAGTGATCTGACCAAAGGACGGGGAAAGATTGGTCAATCACCACTTTGGGTGAGTTTGTGAATATAAGGTCTAAAGTGTGGCCCGCCTTGTGAGTGAGGCCACTAGATAACAAGTTTAAGCCTAAAGAGTTGATACTGGAGACAAGGTCACGGGTGTTGGGGTCTAGAGTTAATGCCGCATGATAGTTAATGTCTCCTGCCAGGATAAAATTGCTAGAGGCTAGAATATGCGGGGCTATTGTCTCCATGAGATTGTTGACAAAATTGGTTTTGGAGCAAGGGGGCCTGTAGAGAAGGGCGACTTTCCATTGCTCCTTATTTCCTGTCCCCAGGGCGACGATAGATAGTTCGCCCCAGCTAGCCAGGAAGGTATCAATAACATGTAGTGAGAAGTTTATCCTATGGATAATTGCGATGCCCCCCCTCTTTTCCCGGCTCGGTCCAGTCTGAATATCCTGTAGTCCGGCGGCAGAAGTGGTCTAAGGGTGAGTGCATGCAAAATTTCTGATTTGATTAGATCAAATGCTACTTGTTGCTCTTTATCCCACACAAAGGCATTGCGATGTCTCAAAAGCTTCCTAAGGGGCTCCATCTTAGTAGCAAAATTGTTGACAAACTTGCTATAATATTCGCACATACCTGCAAAGGATAGTAATTGGTCTCTATTAACAGGAGGAGGAGCTTTACTAATGCCATCCACATTAGATTTTTTAGGTACTACACCATCCCCTGATAAAGTGTGACCTAGATATTCAACTGAAGATTGAAACAATTTGCACTTACTAGCCTTCAAAGTCAAACCACTCTCTCTCAACATTTCACAAACACAACGTAAATGTACAAGATGTTCTTCATTATTGCAAGAAAAAATTAAAATATCATCTTGAAAACACTTCACAAAGTGACCTACATCTCTAAAAATATTATACATGACTCTTTGAAATACTGAAGCAGCCGAAGCCAAACCAAATGGCATCCTTGTGTACTGAAAAAGACCTTGAGAGGTAATAAAAGCTGTGAGGCATTTCGAATCATCAGTGAGGGTAATTTGGTGATAAGCCGATCTTAAATCTAAAGTGGAAAACACTTTTGCACCTTCTAGCATTGAAACAACCTCATTAATATTGGGCAGAGGATGACAATCCACAATAATATCACCATCTATAGCTTTCATGTAGTTGAAAAATTCTTCTTTCCACCGTGTCCAAGGAATTGAAGGATCCCCCTTGCTTTGTAAAAAAATTTCAGGTGGATCAAACTGCATGTCTTAACTTTAAAGCAGAAAATATGTCAAAATAGTCAGAATTCCCACAGTATTACTCTGTAGATTGTGAATATACACCTGTTAAAAAAAATTCCAGAACTCTGTAATAAAATGACTCAATGTATATGTTTTTAAAAAGAAATAAAACATTGAGTTTTCCTTCCAGATAATGTACCAGTATTCAGTAAAGAAATACCTCCTTCTATGTTTCTTTTTTAGAAATACAATAAATAAGTACCTCTTTCAATGTTTTCCCTTCAGAAATGCTCAAAACTAATAGAGCATCGAAATCACCGATCCGCGGTGAAATGTTGCCATGGAAACCAAAACAAAACACACGAAATGGCCGCCACGCTATTTCAAATAGCGTAATTGCATCATTGCGCTGAGCGTGTTCGAGAGATCGTCACGCTGTTTCCTTCCGTGAGCGTGTTCGAGTGATCGTCTCGCTGTTTCCCTTCGTGACGCTTGGATGGAACAGCAAGGAGGAGCAGAGTTCTTTACTTTGGTGACGTTTAGAAACAAAGCAATGACGGACGTCAGCCTCGCGTTGAATCTCGCGTCTTGATCACACTGCACAAGCCAGTATCCTTATTTCAAAGGTAAACACTTCGTAAAATATTAAGATTTACATGAAAATCGCTCATTCCATGTTGGCAGGAGTCTTCTGAACGGGAATTTCTTCTTCCATAAACAAATTTCTTCTTGAAAGCTTTAAAATTGTAGTAGAAAAGGTCCAATCTTCCAAATCAAAGCATTTCCCTAAAAATCGAACATTTTTGAAAATGACTCCACACCTGTGCTGCTACAAAATGAAGATGGTCACCCTCGTCGCCAAATTTTGTTATAAACTTCACTGGAACAGCTTGAGGTTTCAAGTAGGTTTAATGAGCAGCACAGCAACAGGGAGAGCAGCTTCGTGGACAACAGGAACAGTGCAACTGACCTGATGTGAGAAGCCAGTAGTGTTCTAAAGAACACTTAATGAAAAACAACAAAGTCTTAAAGGAACAGTATGAAAACACTAAAAGAGAAATGTAACACACGATCTCTGTTTTACCAGCGTTAAGTAACAAGAAATTGTTGGTCATCCAATCCTTGATTGAGATCATGCATTTTTGGAATCTAAGTTTGGTGTCATTAGGGTCGGGGCCTAGGGTGATCAGTAGCTGCGTGTCGTCAGCGTAGGACACAGTATGAAAGCTGTGCGCCCTGATTACTCGTGCAAGGGGGGAAACATAAAGATTAAATAGAGTGGGGCTCAAAATTGATCCCTGAGATACTCCTTTGTCCTTATCTTGGCTGTTAGAGGTAAATGACCCAATTTGCACCTTGGATGGCCGTTCGGTTAGGTAGCTCTTAATCCAGAGTCGAGCAGGGCCCTCGACACCCATCTCCAGCAAACGCTCCAGGAGAATGCTGTGGGAGATGGTGTCGAAGGCCGCCGACAGATCAAGCAGGACCAGAATGGCAGATTGTCCCGAGTCGAGTGTCAGCCTGATGTTATCTACAATCTCTAGCAGAGCTGTTTCCGTGCCATGGTGGGCCCTAAAGCCTGACTGAGACGGATCAAGCAGCTGGTTAGCCTCTAGGTGATTGCATAGTTGCTTCGTGATGAGAGATTCCATAACTTTCCCAAATATCGGTAGGAGGGAAATCGGGCGATAGTTGGGGAGTAGTTTGGGGTCAGCTGAGGGCTTTTTAAGGATCGGTCTTATGATCGCCTGTTTCCAGTGGGAAGGTACAGAGGAATTGGATAGTGAGAGGTTAAGGGTTTTAGTGAGCGCGGGGATCAATGCAGGCGCAATTTTTGCGAGAATATGAGAGGAGACTGGATCTGTGGGTGATCCGGATTTAATTTTATTCAATGAATGGGCTACTTCGGATTCTGAAAAAGGTAGGAATTCTCTAAGGACTGCCACAGGCGGGTGAGGGGATAAGACAGCCTGATTGGGAGATAAGCAAGGAGTCGTGGTGTTGGGTTGGTTTGGGGAAGGATACATGAATAGTATTGATTTTGTCCTGGAAATAAGATGAGAGGGTGTTAACCCAGTCCTGGGACTCAATATGAGGGGGTTGACATGGCTGTGGGTTTGTGAACTCTTTGACTATTTTATATAACTCTTTATGTGAGTTAGTAGCCAAGATTATCCTGTTCCCCAGATAGGTTCTTTTCGCTAGAGCAATCTCATTCATATACAGCCCATGTGCAGCTTTGCAGATGTCTGTCAGATGGGTCCTTCGTATGTCGCCATTTACGTTCGGCAGTCCTAGCCAACTGTTTGGTTATATCTAGGTTTGGGGGTGAACCAGGGGGAGAGTTTGTTAGGGCCTCTAGATATTTTTTTTTTGGGGCGATTACGTCTAACGTGGAGGTGATCGCTTTTTCAAGGGCCGATGCTACCTCTTTAGGGTCGCTACACTCTGAAATGTGTGGGGGAGAGAAATGAGCGGTAAAAGAATCGTAGTTGATCTTATTCCATGGCCTGCTCCATTTCACATAGGGCTTGTCCAGCTGTGATACCTTTGTGGAGATGTGGAACCTTATGACAAAGTGATCTGACCAAAGGACGGGGAAAGATTGGTCAATCACCACTTTGGGTGAGTTTGTGAATATAAGGTCTAAAGTGTGGCCCGCCGTGTGAGTGAGGCCACTAGATAACAAGTTTAAGCCTAAAGAGTTGATACTGGAGACAAGGTCACGGGTGTTGGGGTCTAGAGTTAATGCGCATGATAGTTAATGTCTCCTGCCAGGATAAAATTGCTAGAGGCTAGGATATGCGGGGCTATTGTCTCCATGAGATTGTTGACAAAATTGGTTTTGGAGCAAGGGGGCCTGTAGAGAAGGGCGACTTTCCATGGCTCCTTATTTCCTGTCCCCAGGGCGACGATAGATAGTTCGCCCCAGCTAGCCAGGAAGGTATCAATAACATGTAGTGAGAAGATTATCCTATGGATAATTGCGATGCCCCCCCCTCTTTTCCCGGCTCAGTCCAGTCTGAATATCCTGTAGTCCAACGGCAGAGCAACTGAGATATCAGGTGAGGATGAGTCGTGGAGCCAGGTTTCAGTTTTGGAAGATTGGACCTTTTCTACTACAATTTTAAAGCTTTCAAGAAGAAATTTGTTTATGGAAGAAGAAATTCCCGTTCAGAAGACTCCTGCCAACATGGAATGAGCGATTTTCATGTAAATCTTAATATTTTACGAAGTGTTTACCTTTGAAATAAGGATACTGGCTTGTGCAGTGTGATCAAGACGCGAGATTCAACGCGAGGCTGACGTCCGTCATTGCTTTGTTTCTAAACGTCACAAAAGTAAAGAACTCTGCTCCTCCTTGCTGTTCCATCCAAGCGTCACGAAGGGAAACAGCGTGACGATCACTCGAACACGCTCACGGAAGGAAACAGCGTGACGATCTCTCGAACACGCTCAGCGCAATGATGCAATTACGCTATTTGAAATAGCGTGGCGGCCATTTCGTGTGTTTTGTTTTGGTTTCCATGGCAACATTTCACCGCGGATCGGTGATTTCGATGCTCTATTAGTTTTGAGCATTTCTGAAGGGAAAACATTGAAAGAGGTACTTATTTATTGTATTTCTAAAAAAGAAACATAGAAGGAGGTATTTCTTTACTGAATACTGGTACATTATCTGGAAGGAAAACTCAATTTTTTATTTCTTTTTAAAAACATATACATTGAGTCATTTTATTACAGAGTTCTGGAATTTTTTTTAACAGGTGTATATTCACAATCTACAGAGTAATACTGTGGGAATTCTGACTATTTTGACATATTTTCTGCTTTAAAGTTAAGACATGCAGTTTGATCCACCTGAAATTTTTTTACAAAGCAAGGGGGATCCTCCAATTCCTTGGACACGGTGGAAAGAAGAATTTTTCAACTACATGAAAGCTATAGATGGTGATATAATTGTGGATTGTCATCTTCTGCCCAATATTAATGAGGTTGTTTCAATGCTAGAAGGTGCAAAAGTGTTTTCCACTTTAGATTTAAGATCGGCTTATCACCAAATTACCCTCACTGATGATTCGAAATGCCTCACAGCTTTTATTACCCCTCAAGGTCTTTTTCAGTACACAAGGATGCCATTTGGCTTGGCTTCGGCTGCTTCAGTATTTCAAAGAGTCATGTATAATATTTTTAGAGATGTAGATCACTTTGTGAAGTGTTTTTTCTGGCAATAATGAAGAACATCTTGTACATTTACGTTGTGTTTGTGAAAAGTTGAGAGAGAGTGGTTTGACTTTGAAGGCTAGTAAGTGCGTGAAAGGAAACTGGTAAGACTCGTTTTTAGGTCCTCCGTGTTTTAACAATAACGTATTTTGTAAAGTCAGACAGGTATTTGTTTTTAATCACTGCGATTGAGGTCAGTTTTTAAAAGTTTGTTTTTGGAAAGTCAGACAGGTATCTGCTCTAAAATCACTGCGATTGAGGTCAGTTTAAAAAAAATCGTTTTCTGCTGCTTTGCACATCACTATCCTCCTACTTACCTTGCGTGTCCTGGTGTCCCCCTGGTCCGTCGCGGCTTGTGCCGATTGCACGGAGGGGCCATACACCATCTGGAAACACCAAGGCTGTCCTCACTTCCTGTGTGGAACGCGGGGTCACTGTTCCACACACTGCTGCACGGTCTCGCCCACTCCCTCTCAAAAGGGATTTCGCCGAGTGGACGCGCTCGGCTCGGGCGCAAGGGTCTGTGTCAAGGATGCGTCATGCAGCAGCGGTTCTGAAGAGGGTGCAAGCTGCAGGGGCGATGCAACTTTGCGAAGGGTCTAAACTACACAGAAGCGCAGGTGTGTCAGTTCTGCTTGGGGTTGGAATGTGCCGCAGAGGATATGTGCCTGTTCCACAGGCACCGCAGCGGTTAGTAGAACACCTTAGGCCCACTTCCAAGGGTCCAGTACTATTGTGGCACCACTTGGCAGGGTATACTCACAGATGGGAGTGTCTAAGTGTAGGATCAAGGTTATTGGAAGCCTGTTATGTCCCTGAGGCTTCAGATCAGGAGCCCAGCCAACTAGTCCATGGAGTCACTCTGGGTTTTTGGGTTCAAGAGATGCAGGTCAAGTCCTTTCAGCAGGACAGCAGTCCTTCTTCCAGGCAGATGATCTACAGGTACAGAGGAGTAGTCAAAAGTTGGTGTCCGAGCTCTTGTATTTAATACCCAGTTGCGCCTTTGAAGTGGGGAGAAGATTCTAGAGGCAATCCTTTGAAGTACACAGTTGCCTGCCTTTCTGTCCCTGGCTCCAGCCTAACTACAGGGAGTATGCATCCCATTGGGTGGAGCGAGGACACAGAGTCTATTCAAGTGTAAGAGGGTCTGTGCCCAGCTCCTCCCTCCCATCCTGCCAATGATGAACCACCCAGGCACACCTAAGCTTCCTATTGTGTGTGGCTGTCTAGGAGGAATACACAAAGCCTAACTGTCAACTACACCAAGTCATGTGACCCAGAGACAGGCAGCCGGCACCAAATGGATAAGGATTGTGTTATTATGAATTTTTGTTAGATTAACATTGCTCATTTTGGGTGCCAACAGGGTTTCTTTTAACATCTTGTATCATAGTTACTCCTGAAGAACTGAAGAAGGGAATCTTACCAAATGCTTGGAGCCAATGCTATGATGAATGACATTTATATCGTCACACGTTGTAGAAATAAGCCTGAAGCGACTGTGTGTATGACTTTTACTATTTGTGAATGAAATACGGAAGATCTGGAAAGCTTTGTTTTGATTGGACTTACATGAAGACTATGATAAAGTGCAATAAAAATGAGAAATATGTGAAAATAGGAGCGATGTTGTTATGGCTGTGCATCTTGAGCCGATGCACCATTGGGACACCAGCTGATTAATCAACTTTCTAAAAGTGGCATTTTTAAAATTTTCTTTTTCTTTCTTTTAAAATCTTTTTATTGATAACATGAGGTCATAATAGCAAAACAACAATATACAAATCATAAAGAAAATATTTTCATAACTCCATACTACCCAAAGTAGAAAAGAAAGGTAGGTATATATACAATTTACCTTCAAACTCAGAAAGAATAAGAGGAGTTATGAAAAATTCATAAGAGTATTTAAGAGATTGAGATTTTATCTTTACATTTACACAAATTCTCCCCAGATTTTTTCGAGTTTATGCAACAACCTGGTCCCACTGGTTTTAGCTAGCGCGAGCTCCATGTTATATATATCTTTGACAATACCCCACCATTCCACCGTCACTGGTGGGCACCGTGCAATCCAAGCCTGAGCTATAGATAGCCTAGCGCAAGCCAGTAGGATGTTTATAAGATCTCTCTGACTAGAGTCTCCTGTCTGTAAACCCAGTAACGACGCTGATACTGAAAATGAGATAGATCTTCCAAGCTTATGAGATTTAGTTGTTTCGACTCCTCGCCAGAACTTTCTTAGTGACGGCATTGGAAGAACATATGTAGCAGGTCAGCTGCAATTAGAGCGCATTTTTGGACGTCTAGTCCTATCACTAGTAGAATTGCCTTGTGACCATTTCGCTATAGTTCAGGGGTGTAATACAGTGAGCAAATAGTTCTAATGATTGTAGCCTCAAGTTAGAGGAAGGTACTGACTTACAGATACTGCTAAGTGCATATGAAATAGTGTTAGCATTGATACTAAACCCCATTTTCTGACTCCACCGTGCAGCTAATCTCCCACAGTCATCTTCTTTATGGGAGTTAAAACCTTTATATCCAACACTAATCAATGATCTATCTTTAGCTACATATGTACAGTCCCATATGTCGGAATCTGACAGTTTTACATGCTTCATGCTACGTATGAAATAGTCTCGGATTTGATAATATTTTAACTGCATGCTCTCTGTAACACTATAAAGGAGTTTCAGTCTATCAAACGTTGAGAAACAGGTAGAGTCATATAAATCCCCTAAGCTTTTTATACCCAAATTAACCCACTGTCTCCCACCCCCCTCATGAAAAATACCTGGAAGAGCTGGGTTATCCCATAAGGGAAATTTGGGATGATACATCAGTATTTTATATTTATTGATGATAGCCCTCCAGATAAATGCTATGTCCATTGCTGCCTTAAATTTGATCCGCTTAAAGTAATTCGGGTCATTGATGCGGTACAAAAACATTTTAGATTCTGCTCACAGCGCAAATACATAATAGAAAAAGGGGTTATTGCTGGTATTTATTAAACTGCGAATGCGTCCTAGAAAAGCTAACCAAAAAACACCCTTTGAAATCTGGGAAGTCGAGGCCCCCTTGGCTAAATGAGAGTTTCAGTGTCTCTATTGCGTGACACACTTTTTTATAACTCCAAATAAAACTACTTAATACACCCTCTAGATGTTTAAAAAAAAGTGTTATTCATACATAAGGAAATCGACCGGAATAAATAAATACATTTAGGGAGAATCTTCATTTTAATTAAATGTATCCGCCCAATTATACTAAGAGGAACCTTGTGCCTTGTGGAGAGGAGCAAGATGGCGGACTGAAGCTGCCACAGAGAACAGCAGTGGAGGTCCCTCTCTCGCCAGCATGAAAATGGCTGAAGAAAGATAGTGCAATTTTAGTTTTGTTTATATCCTGTCAGAAACAAGTGCTCTTTTACTTGCGGACATCGAAAACATTAGCAGGAGTGAGAGCTGTTGTTGCGGCTGAAAAGGAGGAGGAAACGGCGCATGAATAGATCTCGGGTCAGACGGGTGAAAAGGTGGATGTGACCGCCAAGCGGTGCTCACACTTATTGGCTGCTACGAGCTGTATCCTGTTAGAAGCAAGCGCTCTCTTACCTGCGGACATCGGTTGAAAAAGATTTTGGCCCAGACCGGGTGAAAAGGTGAAAGTGGTAAATCATACCGGGTGAAAAGGTGGCTGTGGCGGCCAAGCAGGGTTCGCATTTGGTGGCTGCTACGAGCTGCACGGATGCCTACAGTGAAAATCTCAGGCCAACCGGTGCTCGATTGGCCACGTCTGCTGGTTTCTGTTATTCCCGCCATACTACAGAGCCCGACGGAGGTTGGAACCCAGGCTTTGTTACTACGAGAGATGGCGCCTAAGAACCCGGCAAGGTCCACGCGTGCTGGCAAGATCACTGTTATCGGTGAAACTAATACTATTGGAGCTGAAGGTGCAACGCATGAGAGAACAGGTCAGGCCTCTAACAATCTTCCTACTCGTACTCCACAGCTCCTAAAGGGAGGGTCTGAGAATACTGGTGGTAAACATGGAAAAGAGAAAGAGCAGAAGGCAACTAATAGTAACACTGTTGCCATGACACAAATTATAGCAACACAGCTGGGCAACATAGTCTCAGTACAAGGCAACAATGATTCCTGCCATAATGGGGTTTCAGTTCCAGCTCCAGCTGAGGGAATAGAAGAGACAAATGAAACGCTGACCGAGGACTCGAGGGCAATTTATGATAAGGATACACTGGTATTGGCAGCAGAACTCATGGGTAAAGAGCACATAAACCCAGTTGACTCCTCCCGCGTGGTTGATGCAGCTAATAACTTGGATCTGCCAGATACATTACCGAGCATGCTGGACTCTTTAAACCTCGGGATGCTCTCCCCTAATGTAGGTGGGGACCCGATCATAGAGCTGGGCGCAAAGATGTGTGCTGCTATAGACAGCATGACTGAAAATACAGGTGTATGTGTGGACTCTGGCTCTAATGATGAATTTGAAGAGTTGGAAGACACTGCAACTAGGAACCTCACTGGAAAAGGCTCTGCAGGGAAGAAAGGCAGAGGGAAATTTAAGAATAAAACCAAAAATCCAGTCAATGTGCAATCCGCTGTATAAGCTAAAGCTATCGCAGATAACAGTCCTTTGCGGAAATGGGTGCAAGCAAAAGGAGGCGTAAAGACAATGGCACTTCGGCTGTCAGGCACCAGACCATCGGAGGGGGGCTCCACGAAATCTCATACAGCAATAACAATGGCATCTGATAGCCCCAAGATGGACTTGCCAGACCAAATTATACCCCTAGCAACATCTCCTGCCAACGGTACGGCCCATATTATGGATAGTCAGAATGGGAGTCTGAGTCAATCGGCCACTCAAACGAGGGCTGAGAATGGGACCAGCAAAGAGGATGTATCACTCGCCTGATAGTTCAGCTTCTCAGCGAGCAGAGACATGAGTCACAGCAACACTATTTACAGGTACGCAAAAATAATGACAAAATGCAACGTTCCTTAAATGAGCTGGCAGGCAAACTAGGAGGCCTGACGCAAGAGATGTCAGAGCTACAACAAAGGGTGGTTGATACTGAAGAACTATCCTCTCGCACAGAGGTCTGTGTGAACAAACATGAAGCCCAGATTGCAAGCCTACAAGCAAAGGTAGAGGATATGGAGAATCGACAACGAAGACAAAACCCTTGACTTTTTGGCATTCCAGAAGGGGCTGAGAGGGGAGACCCAAGAGCGTACATGGTTCAACTTTTTCAAAAAGCGTTTCCGGAACTCTCTGATTGGGACTGGCACTCACAACTGTAAAGGGTCCCCAGATTACCATTAGTACAGCGAAATAAGGGTAGCCAATATCCTTGGCCGTTGCTGATTTATATGGGGAATTTTCTGCTAAGACAGGCAGTATCATTGAAGGCTCGTCTTAATAACCCAGTCACAACAGAATCTGTAACTTTCTTTGTCAGGTCTGATCTTAGCAAAATTACTATGGAGAAACTTTGGAAGTTGCGACAGTGTATTAATCCAATCAAGGCTCTCGGGGGCAAGCATTTCTTCAAGAACCAGCGCGGCAAAAAGTACTTAAGAATGGTCATACATACTTCTTCACGGATGATCAGGAAGTTGAAAAGATGCTAGTCAAATGGCGTGGAGAAGCTACAGAGAAATAGTAGAATCATAATATAGATGCCTGTATGTATAGCGTTATTTAAGGCACTGATAGGATGAGAGTTAGGAGGAGAGGGGCCACCATGGCTGTGTCTCTTTTGGCTGCCTAAACCAACGGCAGCTGGTAAAACAGAGGGATCCTCCTCTATGGAGAAGGGGTGGTGTGTGGGAAGGGGGTGTGGGGTGATGGTTGAGGTGAGGGGGTTTATGGGGGGGTAAAAACCAGTAAAAACGACACGAGGGAAATGTATAGAGAGAAAATAAGTGGCAAGACCTGGTTTAGTTATCCTTTTCCTTTTTTTATTTTTTTTATGCACAAGGGAGAAGAAAGGTCAGGGAGCAAGGGGGGGGGGAATATTTGAAATGGATAGAATAAGAAGTTTAGCTTGGAATGTCGCCGGACTGAATAGCAGGAACAAACGAAGGTTGGTTTTCGAAGAGCTAAAGATGTATAATCCACACATAGTCCTACTCTCGGAAACACATATCTCTTATAAAGACAGCCATTTATTAAAACAGCTAGACTATGATGTAGCTGTCAGTTCTGAATTAAATGCTTCAATTCGAGGCACTGCAATTTTACAGCATAAATAATTCAAAGCTGAGATTATTAAGACTTAGTCAGTTAAAAATGGTAGATGTGCTATAGCTCAGTTTTTTGTTGAGGGCAGTAAATATACGTTTTGTGTGGTGTATGGCTCAAATACAGATGATCCTACTGTTATTGATAAGGTTAACATGGAGTTGCTTGGTTGGGAGGGTGAGCGGGTGGTAATGGGAGATTTTAACTGCATTATGAACTATGATATAGACACTACTAGACGGGGGCATTTAAAAGGATGCGTAAAACACGGGCTGCAATTAGAGAAATAGGTCGATTACATGATATAAAAGATGCTTGGTGAGTATTACATCCTGATATTGCTGGTTACACCTATTACTCAGCTGCGCATAAATTGTGCTCTCGTATAGACATGGCCTGGGTGTCTGATAGAATTTTGGAGACAAGCAACATGGAGATATGCCCAAAGGTCACTTCTGACCATAACCCCATCCTTCTCTCTTTTAAAATTAAGACAAGGAAGCAGAGTTCCGGGCCTTTTTCATTCCCTAGGCATCTTTTGTTGAATGAGGATTTTATATTAAAACTTTAAGCACATCTAAAAGAATTTCTTGGAATTAACATTGGCTCAGCTAATGTGGTTTGGGATTCCTGTAAAGCCAGCATTAGGGGCTTCGCTCAACAGTATATATTCAGACAAAATGATGAATGTAAAAAAAGGACCGAATAAACTATTGCTAGAATACTCTAAGCAGAAAGACAGATGGCTGAAGCACTCCTGCAGGGCTCAGCTGAAGTAGTAGCATTGGGCTATATTTTTGTTGATCTTAAATTGGCTTTGAAGAACATACTGAGGGAAAAAAGCCTCATCAAAATGAATAAAAAACCATCTATCTCAGTATGAGGGCGGGGAAAAATAGGAAAAATACTAGCATATAAAGTGGCAGATGATAAAGCAAAAACTCTAGTCAAGTCTGTCAAAGGGCCTAATATTGTAACGTATAATAATCCTCAGCAGATACTCGAGCAATTTGCTAATTACTATAAGGATCTATACACCCCTGAAAGTAGACTGGTGTTAAGTGACATTTATGTATATCTACAAACTAACTCTGTGAGCTGTATCGAGGATGAACAATTAGGTACACTGAACAATGATGTTACATTGACTGAAATCAGACTGGCAGTTTTTCCTCTACCATCAGGCAAAGCGCCTGGGGAAGATTCAATTCCTCTCGAGCTGTATAAAAAATGTATTGAGGAACTAGCCCCACTACTTAACATGGTAGTTGGATATATTGGATTGGGAGGAAAAGCCCCTGAATCATGGAATCTTACGCAGATTATATATTTTATTTTTAAAAACAAAACAGCGGATGAATGTGGGTCATATAGATCTATTTCTCTTATAAATACCAATGCGAAAATATTCACCAAAATATTGGCAAATCGTCTAGCTCTGATAATATATCTGGCTTGGTATCCCCATTACAACACTGGTTTATCCCGGGCAGGGATACTACAACTCACATAAACACGGCCTTCATAGCATTTGATGTTGCCAGGGTCAAGTCAACCCCACTCGGTATGATACTATAAGATGCTGAGAATGCATTTGACCGAGTGGGGTGGGACTATCTCTGGGCTGTATTGGAAATATTTGAGATTAAAGGCCAGTACTTACAGTGGATACAGGCCTTGTATGATAACTCTTGTGCTAAAGTCTGCTATGCAGGGATGCAATCCATGTAATTCTCTATATCTCGGGGTACCCGTCAAGGGTGGCCTCTTTCACCTTTAGTATTTGCCTTATCTATGGAACCTTTTTTAGTGGTATTACAAACCCAGCCATGCATAATACCATTTGCTTCAGGTCTGAATACTCTTAAAATAACGGTATATGCAGACGACATCGCGGTTTACTCAGTCGACGTAGTAGAAGCAATGAAAGGGATTATAATGGAGGCTGAGAGATTTGGAGCTGTTTCCGGCTATAGACTGAATACAAATAAGACTCAAGTAGTAATGAATTATAAACCACGGACTCCGGTACAAGGAGTATGTAAAGCCGCTATCGACCTGGGGATTAAAGTTTTTGCTAATTTGGAAGAAATAGCTATATTAAACTACAAATTATTATTAAAAGAGACAGCTATTTCATTAAAAAACTGAATTTTTAAAATTTTCATTTAAAATTCGTCTTCACCATAAGTAAGGATTTGTCATTACAATTCCAAAGACATCAAACATGAACTGGTTACCTGCTCCCATTTGGAAATTGCATTTTTTTTAAAGGTAATAAGTGACTCCACTGTCGTCCTATGGGAGAGGTAAGCCTTGCAAGAGTGAAAAATTAATGTTATGTTATGTTATGTTATGAACATTTATTACGTGCACAGCTGCTCCAGCGAAGGAGCGTCCCGGCGCCTGACAAGGGAACAACATAACACAAGCTTAAAAGAGTGGACTGATGAGAAAGATAGATCTAAGGAAACAAAACAGTCTTGACAGCCCTGCGAAATGAGAGCAAATCAGCAAGGGTACGTATTTCCTATGGGAGGGCATTCCACAGGACTGCAGCACGTACACGAAATAAACGCCCACCAGCCCGACTACGCTTGAACCGTGGAACTACTGCCAATTCAAGGTCCGATGAGCGTAGAGAGCGGCATGGAACGTAGGGAGACAGAAGATTCTGAAGAATCTGAGCAGAGGAACCCTTAAGGATCTTGTGGGATATACAAAGCACTTTGAATTGGATCCTCTGCTTAATCGGTAGCCAGTGAAGAGAGCGCAAGGTATTGGAGACAGAACAGAACCTGGGTAAGCCTACGACTGCTCTGGCGGCCGCATTTTGCACGCGTTGGAGGCGAGTGAGTTCGGCCTGATTTATCCCTACCAAGAGGGAGCTGGCATAATCAAGCCGAGAAATCACCGTCGCCTGTACCACGAGCTGCCTAGTCGAGGCGTCAAAAAATGTAAGCACAGGTCTCATGCTGCGCAGGATGCCAAAGCAGCAGGCAGCAGTACGTTTAGTGTGGCAGACAAAGCTAAGGGTAGGATCTAACCACACCCCTAAGTTTTTTATCTCCGAAACCAGAGTAGGAGTGGGTCCTAGCTCTGAGGGCCACCACACATCGCCCCAGACATCCGCTTGTTTGCCGAAGACCATAATTTCCGTCTTTTTTGCGTTCAACTGGAGACAGTTGGAGGTCATCCAGCTGGCAACCGCCCGTAGTCCATCCTGGAATCTTGGGGCCTCCAGCCCTGAATCCCCGCTGATCGTGACCGCCAGCTGAGTGTCGTCAGCGTATGACACCATGGTCATACCCCACTGCTTGACGACCTCAGCCAGCGGCCTCACGTAAAGATTGAACAACGTGGGACTCAGCGAGGATCCTTGAGGGACCCCAAGGTCCAGAGGATGTGATTTGGACTGATGGGGCAGAACGGCCACGCAGAAAGATCGGTCAGCAAGAAAAGAACGGAACCACTGAAGAGCGGAGCCGACCATGCCCGTTTCCTCCAGGCGCTGCAGAAGAATCCCGTGTGAGACGGTGTCAAAGGCGGCGCTCAGATCTAATAAAACAAGCGCCGCCGTTTGACCCGCATCAAGCACAGCGCGCAGATGCTCCACCATGAATAGGAGGGCTGTCTCCGTGCTGTGCCCGGCTCGGAATCCATTCTGCGTGGCATCCAGGCTGTTAGTGCGCGTGAGATGGTCTGTGAGGGCAATATTGACATGCGCCTCCGCGACTTTAGCCGGCCAAGGAAGGAGCGATATCGGCCGATAATTCTCCGGTTTGCTGATGTCCAAAGACGGCTTCTTCAAAATGGGCATAACCACTGCCTGTTTCCACTTGAGGGGAACCAAACCAGATGTAAGCGAGATGTTAATCAGAGAGCAGACTGGCAAAAGGTTGGAAGATGCCGAGTCTCTAAACAACGCCGGCTTTAACGGGTCTGCCGGAGACCCCGACTTAACTTGATGGGCCAGTATCTTAAAACTTTCCGGTGTAAGGCAGGGAAAAGAGTCTAAAACATCCTGCCTTGGAGGGCTATAAGACCCTTCACCAGAGGGCATGGCTGTAGGAAAGGCTCTATAGATGGTTTGGACCTTTTCCAGAAAGAAAGCCGCCAGAGTTTCACAATTTGCATTGGAACCAATGACATTCGCAGAGGCCTTTTTAGCCACAAGGTCCTTAAGGGCTTTAAAAATGCCCGAGCTCTGCAAACAGCGCGATGATAAGATTTGACGGTAGCCAAATACATGGCTTTTTAACTGATGTCTTAAGTTTTCCGCCATTCTCTCTCCGCACGTCTACATGAGCTTTTCAACGCACGCAAAGATCCATCGTACCAAGGACTAGGGTCCCGTAGTCCACAGTTGCTAAAGGTCATCGGAATAAGAGAATCAAGGGCTCTGGTAACCTATTAGCAGAAACGGTCGTAACCAGATTCCACATTATCCACCGGGCCCAACGGGTCCTCAGATAGAAGACGATGGAAATCCTCCAGTTTTAATTTATTTCAATGACGTCTGAGGACAACGCGCGTCGTGGACTTAAAAGGAGACTCAAACAATGAACACTGGATTGTCACCAAGAAGTGATCCGTCCAGGCCAAAGGAGAAGGGGAAGAGACCCTTACCTCTGCTAGATTTGAAAAGAAGGGGTCCAGAATATGTCCACCTACATGGGTGGGATGCGAGACCAATTGGAACAGTTGAAAAGCCTCAAGATCAGCCACGGTACTACTCACAGCAGGCAGAGTCAAAGTGTCAAAATGGAGATTCAAATCCCCTAAAATAGAAAAATTGGCACATCCTACAGCCAGCGAGCTATTGGCATCAGGGAGTGCCTCCCTAAATGCCACATCGCTGCCCGGGGGGCGATATATTAGCAAACCTGAGAAGGTAAAATGGGGGGTGATAGAGATCTTAAACGAGGCACTTTCGCAGCCAGCAATTTTTTGACCTCTCCAATCACAGGGGTAACAGGATTTGACAGCAAGCGCTATACCCCCTCCTCTAGAGGAGCGATTAAGCGTATAGACCGAATACCCAGACGGGAAGGCCAGATTAAGAATAGCCATGTCTGTTTCCTGAAGCCAGGTCTCCGTCAGACAGAAAATATCAGGTAGCTCCTTTTCAATAAGGTCAGCTATGTCCTGGTGATGTTTTACCAACGACCTCACATTCAGGTTCCAGATAATAAGGTCCTGCAGGGAACGTTTACTGCCAGGAACAGAGACCTCACCAAAACAGCGCGGGAGGGCGGGGGCATCAAGCGACCACCTGCCACAGGCACACTGGTGGGGCCACTCATCGGACTCACCCGAGACATATTGCATGTTAGCAAACGCCGGCCGATGGACACAAGGGCGTCCCTTGAATAGCCGGGGATCGTATACAATGCAGATCCACCGGACAGAGTCCTAACCCGTCCAACGCGGCCGTACGCGGACGGGCGCAGACGGGCAGGACTCTGGCATGACTCAGGCTAAGCGAAGGCGCGCCCGCTGCGCGATACCGCTGCGCTAGGCAGGGAGCATTAAGTAGGCGTCCCACAGTAGCTTCTGCGCACTAGAGCGCACGCTAATGATGGCGCCCAAACAACTACCCCACTCCAAGATGGCGGCTACAAAGTGAGCCCACCCAGTGGAACCGGACCCGCTCAAGCAGCGGTGCGTTCCGATTATAGTGCAGGTGAGAGGGCAATTTTAAAAACCAGGGATAATAACATAAAAGAAAAGCAAATAGTAAACAGGTTGTTTTTAAAAAATAGCAATTCAGCAGGATGAGCGCGAAGCGCTAAGCAGTGATGTAATGCCTTGTCAGGGCGAACCCTGACACAGCTCGCCTTAAGTAGGCATCCCACAGTAGCTTCTGCGCACTAGAGCGCTCGCTAATCATGGCGCCCAAACATGTAAGAGTTTTTCACTATCAGGACATGTAAAACGAAAACATTTATGTTCAATTTTTTAAATATACTACACACTGCCTGCTGGGCTGTCTGGGGCCTACCGTAGGGGTGACTAATATATATTTTAAAAAATGGTTTTGGCCTGACCAAAGGTTTATTTTGCCAGATCGAAATGGAAGTTAAGAACTGCAAACAGAGGCTGCACTGCCAAGCCTGAGCCATGTTTAAAGTGCAACTTACGTGGGTGGCACAATCAGCGTTCCAGGCCCACCAGTAGCATTTAATTAACAGGCCCTGGGCACAGGTAGTGGTACTTTACCAGGTATTTACAGTTACATTAAATACGTAAATTAGTTATAAGCCAATTCTACCATGTTTAAAGGAGAGAGCATAAGTATTTTAGCACTGGTTAGCAGTGGTAAAGTGTGCAGGGTCATAAATGCCAACAAAAACGGGTTCAGAAAACAGGACGGTGAAGGAAAGAATTTTGAGGATGACAGTGCAGAAAGGGCCAAGTCAAACATCTTCTCTTCTTGTATTTGCATGAAAAGTTGATATGGGGTTACCATGCTAAATGCCTGTCAAGTTTGATGCAGATTCATTTCAGACCACCAAAGTTATAAGCACAATAAGATTGGTTTGCCTGCTTTTCAACATTACCCCCTGCCGATGGAACCGCTCAAAGCCTGCCACATTTACAGAAGATTAAACATGCTATATGATCCCCCTTTAAAAATGTCTATTTAATGAATCTGCACAAATTTAAAAGTTCCAAAAAGTAAGCTAAACATCTGCAAAATGTCATGTACATTCATCAAACAGCACTAATGTAATAGGCAAATAAAAAATGCAGCTTCAAAACTGTCAAGATATCTCTTCATGACGAACCAAGCACCTATTTAAACTGTAACTTCTAGAAAACAATTGAATGGATTTATACCAAACCAACAAAACACAATCTTTGAGTAAAGTTCTAACTGTGTGGAAGGTTTTGTTAACTTCCATTCCGCTGTTTATTTCTGCATCGAAGAGTAAAGGACTGTAGGGGAAGTTAAAATTCCAAGTTGCATTTTTGGGATTCCTCCCTCCAGGCAGGATCATAGAAATAAAAACAAATATTTTATTTCTATTTTCTAATACAAAACATATTTGTATATCTTCTATTCATTTCAATAGCTATCTCAAATATGAAATCCCAAAAATAATAGACCCACTGTGGCCACAATTGGTGGCTCTCTTTTTAAGACTTTTTTGTACAGTGAGAAGAGCTTACTTCAGAACAGAGACATAAGCACCCAGGACTTCATCTTACCTCAGTTCCCTTTTTAGCAGACACCAGCACCTGAAATGTGAGATGGCATAGCACATAACCTATAGTGGCCAATATTACAAAGAGATTACCCATTTTATGACCTTCTGAAGCAATTTATGTGACACTAACCAAAAGTTCGGACATTTATTACATGTTAGTATTGACATTGGAGCCTTGAAAAAGCTTCTCGTCAATCTGTAGGAACAAAACACATGTTTGCTGAACCAAGTCTCATCACAAGTAAACACTACCTGTTACACCTTCTTGGATTCAATCTCTTTTATTAGTTTAGTTATGAGACTTAAGGTGTTGTGCCACGTTTCCTAAATCTTCCTTTTCAGTAACAGTAATGCTGTAAAACCTCCTATAATAGGAGTTATTAGTATGTATAGCCCTCACTTGAGATCTATTGATTTAGTTGAGCAAATATATTGATATAGATACTGGTTTGAATATCCTTCACTTCACAACAATTATTTAGGTGAGCAAATTTGTATCACTCGAAAGCCCCTCCCCAAATTGATAATGTTAACCCATTGCGCGCTGCGCGCGAAATAAAGAGTGGGCGGGGTTCGGACGGCCCCCGGCCATCCTCCGCACACGCCTAATGTGATGTCAGACGGCCACGGGGCCGTCCGCAGCACGCAAGGGGTTAAGGTTGATTTACATCAATGTATGCAGATAGCATTGGAAGGTTTGATGTGGCACAGAGATTTCTAAATAACCTGAGCATCTACTTTAACTTCCACATCCAAACAATCAGCATGGAATATGTTTATTTGTATTTCAATTTACTACCACCTAGTATATCATTAGAGTTTCCCTTCCATTCTTCTAGATCTTTTATATCCCCTCATGTTGATGGACACTAACCTTCTAATTTTGGGTGACTTTAGCAGTTGCGCTGACCACAGCACCTGGACATATACAACTAATTCTTGTCCATCTTTAGGACTGGTCCAATTTCTTAACTCTACGACTCATGAAAAAGGATCGCATATTTAACTTAATTTTCTCTTGCCTAAGCAATGTCAAGCTCACAGAGGTATTCCCCAATACCTATGGGGATCAATTCGACTGGAAGTCAGGGGGACATCAGGTGAAGAAATCATTGAAGAGCTTTGCTTAGCGCAGGACCTGCCACAATGTTTCACAACAGTCTCCATGCCAAGCATTGGACTCAACTTTTGTGGTGTCAATAGATTAAGTATTACATTTGAACTCACGCATGGAGAACTGGTTAAACAACTCTGGATTCTATAGCGTTGTTCATGTCGATTTCTCCTCTATGTTCTCAACCTTTGGCATAGTTTACTCCTCACTGAGAGACAGTATGAAAACATGAAAGGAGGTGGAGACGATTTTATGATAGGTCTATCTGGCTACTCTTTCTTAAATGGAAAAGATCCTTGAAAGATGCCTGAGGTTAATTCTGTGTACAAAGCATTTCCTCTTCATCTAATACTTCAAAGGAAAGTTTTAAAACAGAACTTCACAAGCATTAACATTCCCGTTTTAAATGCCAGTGATGTATGTAAGTCCCCGACTGATTTATTTCTGAACAAAATAACGAAGATCTATTCCAGCTTCTACGTCACTGACATTTTTCAGTTATACATCACTACTTACCAATTGGAAAAATTTAACACTTTCGTTGACCATTAAATTTGATCGTATTACTCCAGAGACTGCAAAAGCTGTGGACCTATTTTTTTTAGATCGGGGTATTCCTGGGAAATACCCCCAGCGGGGATTCTACACTTGGGGACGGGATAAGTCTGTTATAACAGCCAATCTCTGTGAAGAAACTATCTCTATTTCCTATGTGTTAGCCACAAGCAAACAAGCTGTTGTAACTCCTATACTGAAAACAAAATCAACAGATTCTAGTGCCATGGGGGGCAATCATCCCACTTCCTCACTACTTCCTGATCCCATCAAAATACTAGACAAACGTATCAACAAGCAATTTCTTTGCATCAGAATACAGCATATAACCTAGCCCAATTGAGTTTCAGACCTCTAAATTTCACAGATTTAACCGTTGTCTCTGTTGTGGATGAGCTGCCTTGGCTATTCGATGAAATAGGTCAATCATGTTCAATGCCATCTCCTCCAATAGCTTGCCGATCCTGTTTAGTGAAATGGGGATGAAGAACAACACCCTGAACTGCTTTGTCTTCTTCTAGAATGACAGAATCTGAACAGGGAGAATGTTGTCTTTTTAACAGAAATTCATTAAGTACGACTCTGTTTAATATCGACATTTGATTCAGTCTTATGGTTTTAAGTTTATGACCTTTGCGACTGATACACAATTGATCACCGTTTACATGACCCTTCCAGCTATGACACAGAACAATTAGAAAACGGTCTCTCTTCCATAGCCCTTATCCTTGGTGGTCCCCAAAACGATTGGGGGGCCTTAGATCTAGGCACTCCTATTCTATCAATCAGAAACCATGGGTTCATTCTGTGGTTATTCTTGAAAATTCATAGACCTTTATATTCCAAAATAACAACGTCACATCCTACTGTTTTATTAAATAAAGATGCTCAAGAAAAGCTGTCCTTTCGTGCCGTTTAATAGCTGTAAATTAGTTTTATGTAACTCTCTAAAACAGCTGATATCCAAAATGCAGAAACTTCAGAATTGGGACATATGCGTGATTTAGGTTTACTGGATAAGTACCTGATACCCGATTCCTCTTTCCAGACACAGCTGAGTTGCCACCGACTGAGAAAAGAATATTGTTTACAGCTGGGTGAGTCATATGTCACTCCTTTCATCATTGTGTAGCAAACTATATCAATGCTATCCAAGTCATGGAGCGCACCTAGGCAGGAATCCAACCACCCGAGCTTTAGGAAAACCTTAAAGACTCTGCTCTTCCTAAAACAGTAAGTTCCTTCAAGTGGCATGTCTTTTCACCACCAGTGCACCATAAAGGACTACAGCCACACATCACAATTCACTAATGTAACATAACATAACATAACATGAGAATTAAAAATATTGACTCATTTTTGAATGAATGCTTCTTTGCTGAGCTCAAAAAGACACAAGCTTGGACACACTTCAGACCAATTTTTTGCGATTTGCATGTGGAGGTGGATCCTCCAATACCTCTAATATGGACAAACCACTTCCTTGTTAACTTTCGGATACCAGTCATGAGGAAGCATATCCCAGCAGGGGAGGAAAAGGCAGAAGACATATCCAGAGATCTCCATAAAGTATCTCTGCCTGCTCTTGACTCCTCAGCCCCCTTTTTTGTGGGCAGTCCCGTAGCAGACGCTCACACTCTAGAAGCATGGCTGAGAACAAATATCGATGCAGTCACCACCCAGACCGCGCACAACTCCAGGGGGACTGGCCTTTCAGCGCATTCATTCAATGAATCTCCGAGAGCCAGCAAAAGCAAATGCAAAGACCTGGAAAGAAAATGGCGTAGGCAATATCTTTCAGAGGACAGAAATATTTATAAGGCAGCACTCAAATCACACTGCAAATTGGCGAGAATTGCCAAAGTAAACTATCTGGAGAGTAGGATTGCAAAAACCAACAACAGGGGCAAGGACATTTTCAATATCGAAAAATAATTTACTGCCCCTAAGGCAGTGAACAAAGAAGCACGGCTATCAGCAGATTGGACGAACCAGGTGGCCCGTTCCTTCCATGAAAAGATAATGACGATCCAGAAGTCCTTCTCCATGGAGGCCGAGGAGGATAGCTCCTCTCCTCACACCCAGGAGGGAAGCATCACTCAAACCCCCCCATGGCTCTTTCACAATGGCCACCTCTGGTGCAGATCCCTGCCATCGAACTTAAGGACTCACTCACTTATCTCTCAGGCCTCAAGTCAGGCTCATCAACAGATGCGTGCCCAGCTAAACTGATACCGGCTCTTGCAGCTACGTTAAATGCACCTGTCAATGAACTCA
This sequence comes from Lissotriton vulgaris, assembly GCF_964263255.1. Lineage (NCBI taxonomy): Eukaryota > Metazoa > Chordata > Amphibia > Caudata > Salamandridae > Lissotriton > Lissotriton vulgaris. The sequence continues at coordinate 462,216,053 of NC_141700.1, read as the reverse complement.
ACTCTTCGCTTGAAACTGACATTGCGCCGCCACTCTGGAAGCAGGCTAAAATGTTGCCTCTCCTGAAAAAAACGAATGCGGACCCCAACATTCCGACAAACTACAGACCCATCTCCCTCCTCCTGACTTTCTCCAAAGTATTGGAGAAACATATTAACAAAGTACTCATGTGGTATTCAGAGAATCGCACTCTCCTGTAGCCCACGCAATCCGGCTTTAGGGCCAATTATAGCACAGAGTAAGCCCTGCTGGAAGTGACGGAACATCTTAGAGACAAGCTGGATCATGGGGGCAAAGCAATGTTTATTTTACTCGATCTGTCGGTGGCATTTCACACGGTTCCCCATGGGAGGCTCCTTAACATATTGAGGAACATGGGCATTGAAGGAAAAGCATTAGCCTGGATTACATCCTTTTTGGTGGACAGAGAACAGTTCATCTGGCCCCCCGTTTCAGTCTCTATGCCCAGAATTCAGTTTGGAGTCCTGCAGGGTTTCTCATTAAGTCCAACTCTGTTTAATCTATACAAGTCACCCCTAGCATCATTGGTAGAGGCACAGGGTGCCAAAAATGCCATCATGTTGATGATACACACCTGATTTTTAAATGCAACAAAGGCACCGACTACAATAGGGATGCAATTAGATCCTGCCTCCCTAAAGTTTTTAGATGGCTGAACGATAACCAGTGCAAGTGCAATCCCGACAAAACTGAGAATGTCTTCTTTGGCCAACCCGCTGTGAGCAATTGGAGCCAGTGATGGCCCTCCGTTCTCTGCCCTCTCAGTACTGCCCAATCTACAGTCAAATACCTGGGTATCTACGTTGATAATAAGCTCTCGATGCAGTCCCAGGTTCAGGCCCTAGTAGGACCCTGTTTTGGCTTACTACGGATGCTGAAGAAATTCCTCCGGCTTCTCCCCCTGGATTTCAGAAGACAGTGGTGCAGATGTTGATCACGTCCAGATTAGACTATGCCAATGTCCTATGTCTGGGAATACCAGACTATCTTCTCCAGCACCTTCAGGTAGTGCAAAATTCAGCAGCCAGGGCGATTCTCAAACTGAAACCCTGGTCGCATATGACCACCCATCTTAAGTCCTTACACTGGCTCCCAGGAAGGGAACAGATACAATTCAAGGCCATGGTTATTTTCTTTAAAACCTTCTATGGCATGGGCACCGCCTACCATAGAAAACGAGCTAGCCGATACACACCTACTAGGGCACTCAACCTCTGCCGATCTGGCCTGCATCCCCAAAACATGTCTGGTGCGCAGACGTGGTAGGTCCTTCGGCTTCTTAGGAGCCCACATTTGGAACAAACTGTTGGCAGCTTGAGAGCATCAATAGTTCTCTCCCACTTCAAAAAACAGTTCAAAATATTGCTTTTTAAGAACTATGCCTCCTAGTAAGACAGCCATATATGAACTGTTAGCGCCGGGACACTCCAGTTGGAGTAGCTGTGCACTCTATAAGTACAGGTCATCCATTAATTCATTCATTTGCTGAGAAGAAAAAAAGAGGACCATTAAAAAAAATGAGAACCTATTGCTCCTTCCCTCTGGAAATGCAAGCTTTTATGCACATTCCAGAACTCCTCTATTAGACATCATGCCTTCTTGAAACATAGCTGAATGCACCCCACAATCCACATAGAAATTGGCTTATTAACGGCTGGCTTACCATAAGCACAAGAGATCAAAACCAGTCTACTTTATATGAAATCCCATTAATTTAGTATGCCACTGCCATTCCCACTTCCAAATTAAAGAGAGTGCTTTCCACAGGGGTCATTGTGTGCTGGAAGTAAGTGATAAGGTAAAGGATGGGGTTAGTGTGAAAATCCTGAATGTTTTATAATTTAAGAAAGTAGTATGTGATCTAATCATCTCTCTTTCTCAATGAAATATTGTAAAAGGCTCATGCAAATGGAGCACTTTCTTACTAAACCTTCTGACCATACCTTGTGGCGTTCAACACATATCCACTCTGTGGTCAAGACTTTCTAGTATTTATATGGTGCACTTATTTAATTTATTACGCACCAACAGTGCTGGATACCAAATACATGCCAATGACTCCCAAATTTATCTCAAATTGGAAGATAAAAACATTACACAACAAGCATACTGCCTCCAACACATCTAGTCCTGAGTGCTACAGAATTGTCCTGCTTCAACAATAAAACACAGAAACCAGTTTTCCTGCGTAACCTTAATCCATTTTAGCTCTCTCTTGTCTAGCTTCAATCCATGGGTTCCTACCTAGACCTTCCATAAACATCCGAAATTTATGAGTCTTCTTTGATACAGACCGTACCTTCTCCCACCACGTGAATGCCATTACCAAATTTGAATTTCTGCCATGTCTGTGGTATGTTTACCCCAAAGAAATGCACTCATTCTTGCAGCAATCATTTCTTTCCTGGACCAAAGCACCAGCCCATGTACTGGCAACCATCCTTACAAGAGCCTGAAATTAGCATCCACCAATCATATAAAATTTCCTATAAGGCCCAGAGATCTGATAGAAAAAAAATTGTATGTACAGGATCTAACCCTCTAGATCGCTGCACCTTCACGTACACTCAAAGAGGACAACCTTAGATTTAGAAAAAATCTCAAAACCTGAAAACCTAAATCTTTTGTACTACCTTAATCCAGCCTAATCCACATCAGATTACAAAAAGCTCAAGTCATGGTTAACCTCTTCAATGCGGGCCGTCCGTCGTCACGGTGCTCGTGTGCGTCGGACAGCCGGGGGCCATTCAAACTGCGCACGCGTCAAATTCCACCGCACCACAGCAAAATTTGCGCCACGTCAAAGAGGTTAAAGATCCCTTTTTCTATTCTACCTTATTGTTCAGACACTGAAGACAATTCAGCATTAATGATGTAGCATTCACACCAAATGAACTATTGCAAGATAGCTTTCATGTTCAAGTCATCTCTGGAATCCATCCTTGGATTATACCTGGCTTTCTTTCAAAGACTTTGATTACTGTACCATTTTCATGGCTCATTCTCTTGCTACTCTCTACCCTTGACCCCATGATGGTGCTTTTGTTGTGTGCAGTGCCTTACAAGGCGCAAAACATGATTAAATAAATACATTAATATCATGATCTGAAATATTATATAAACAACCCATTTCCCAAACACCAGGACCTGGTTGCCTGGATGATTAAAGATGACATTTCTTTTTCTTTTCGTCAGCAAATTAATTTAGAAGAGGAAATAAATAGCAACTGGCAGCAATTGACATTTCTGCTTTCTTGAGAAGTCGCTGGTGGTGGTACATACCTGGGCTCGCATTACATAGAGAGTGATCTGTGCTTGTTTGCACCACAGAGCACCTTCAACAGACTGCGCCGGGCATAAACAGGAACTTTTAACAGTTAAAGCACTGTACTCAGGGCAACAACGAACATACTCTTACCTTGGGGGCAGCGCATTCGGTGAGATATGGAGCAGCTGTTTACAAGCGCTTTATGTTTCAAATTGCAGGTGGCATGCCGCCTACACTTTAAAGCGAGGAGGGAGAGAAATGCCCTAGCAGAGAGATCAAGTACCAGGCAGGTGCGGTGGGTGACTGCACCTGCCACAGGGGAATTACTGGGGGTACATAAGACCCTCAGGGGGTGGGCTGACATTACACCACATTTTTATGGCACATTGTCAGCGCACCTCCTAAGGGCCTATTTACCTTTGTGCCCATAATATGGCACAGGGGCAAAGTAATTGAATCATTTGCATGATACTACACCCTCATGCAAATGAGGGAACACCCTCTGAACGTAGCTCTATTAGTGTTACAGAGGGGTCTGCACAAATGTCTGCGGCCCTTTATGTAATACTATAGTGCCCCGGTGGTGCAAAAAGCAGGTAGGCAAGCCCATCACACACCCGGAGGGCTATTTGTAATAAGGTATCTTGTAGCACGCTGTGGTGAATCACCCAAAGCCAACTTGTTGGGCTTTCCTGAACGTTGCCACATAAAACATTACAACCTTGTTGTTACATCTGTGACAGGAACTTACCCAAGGCAATGAGCTGCAGTTGAGAGAAGGCAATACATTTTTTCCCTTATTTCTTCAACTCATTCACCACCTATTTGCTATCAATTTTGCTCTACTTAGCAGATGGATTCCTGCCTTGCTTTTAGTCATGAAAGATCTGTTCTGTGTTCTTTCTCATCTGTTGTTAAGGGTAGTTTTGGAGCCTTGCTTTTCAACACCCACATAAATTCATCGTTTTGAATCAAGATCTACCAAGTTCTCTCCTTAGTGTCGTTTTCCTCTTCAAAAGGACTCTCTTAGAGAGATGCTTGACACTTTTCAGGTGTTTATTAACGGCATGGTAGTCTCCAGGCTACAGAGAAGAGACATCCTTTAGTCCGGCAGTCAAAAGGGAGACTTGATAGATCCTCACAGTGTGCAGTCCTTGACGGCTGTGTGTCTATGAGTGTACCAGTGTCACCACCCTTGCAGCACTCAAAGGAATAGTGGATGAGCTGGCATTTTGGCTCTGAAGTCCAAAATGTGTATATGGTACATGATCTCCAGAGGGGACAAAAGGCCCTACACTAAAAGATTGTATGAGCTTCCCAACCATTGACTGAAGCATGCGTAGTGGGGTTACATGCTGGGACACTGATGCTAATGCGAACCATCACAAAGAGTTCTTAATGCCTATCCAATGTTGAAGAGACTGAAGCGCATGGGATGATTGAGTTATCTTGTTATCCCTGTAACTTGATATCTAAGAAGTGAAATTGAACACAATGCTGCAGCAGTTACAAGTGCAGCTTGATGTGTAGGATCAAGAAGTTGTGGCAGCTCAACGAACGCACTAGAGAGGCTTTTTTTAACATAAATCTTTTTTATTTGTACAAACAAGAACATATAAGTGCATATGCTGACTAAACCAGCCATGCAATATGGCTTGCTCTGGGTACACATATTACAAAGAAAACTGGATTTATAAAAGCTTGAAAGGGCAATTTAGTCTTCCTTTTGACAGCAGAAAACGTATAGAAAAGGGCAATCTGACTTCTTCTGGCAGCAGATTATGTGTTTCTGATACTTCTTGATCTCCTCTCCGTAGTGACACCAGTTTCTGATTCTACGTACTCTCACACCCTTGGGAGCCTTCATACCATCGCCCTGTATTTCCGCCAGTGATCCCAGATCTTGTTAAATTTCTGGGGGGAGCCCCTTGCTGTGTAAATGGATTCTCCTGCCTGCATGCAACAATCTACATTCCAAGACAAGCTGCCTACCTTGTTGCTTAACATAGCTTAAATAATCACACAGAATATGATTAAAAAGGGAAACATTGGTTACATCGCAGTGTTCACACCACAATACCTTTACAACGCGGGCATTACAACGGAAGTCATTACAATGACTTGCGCTGGATGGCGCTCTAAGCTAAGGAATATAATGATTTACTATTCCAACACCTTCCCTACTGTAACGTATGCTGCAGTTGGAATAGTAAATCATACTATTCTTAAGTCCTGCTCTCTCCAGCGCAAGTTGTTGTAACGACTTGCATTGTAATGCCTGCTTTGTAAAGGTATCGTGATGTGAACACCGCGATGTAACATCGTATATTCGATTAAAACAGCACAAATGCATGTTGCGAGCAATGAGAATAAAATTAACATTTCTGACATGGTTACAAAGTAATCTAAAAACCTAACACCCTAAAACCTACTTCTTTGCACTAGGCCAGGCGAGCATGGAAAGTAGAATAATTTGCCAATAGCTTTTCAGAGGGAAGATGAGCGCACTGCATACCTTACTTATAGCAAATCGTTACAATTATCAGGAATCAGGAAGGCTGGGTCTCCTGTGAAAAGCAAACACGCGTTTAGCATCAACACCTCCTGGTCTTGGGCTTAGTATCATTTTTCAGTAGAGAGTGTGCTAAGGCAGACACCTCTCTAGCAAGCAGGATCGTCTTCTGGACTGGCAGTATCTTGCTCATGACAAACTTGGGCAAAGGACCTCTCTTAACAGGTGGGCAAGAGGAAGTCCTTAGTTACTGTATCTTACCTGAGATGGAATTTTCAATGTCACCTTAGGAATGTTTGATTGGATCATTAAGCATCAAAATGCTAGTCTAAGACGCATTTCTTTAAACATATAAGGTAAAAGCATGAAAATTCAAACTACACTATTTTGACTATTGTTCTTTGTTTGACCTTGAAATTGAGATGATAAGGCACCAGACTGAAGTTGCATTAGGTATTATTATGTTGATGCCTATACGTAAATGACTGGGCACTTTCACAGTTCTTGGAAAGATAAGGACAATCATCTGTGTCAAATCAATCTTTCAAAGAGGATTTATAAAGTGCAGCCAATTACCTGCAAGGGTAGCCAGTCACTGGTAACCTTTCTGCTTAGGAAGGGATCAGTTCAACAGCCAAGTCCTGAGTCCCTTTCTCAATTCCAGAATAGACAGTGAGGTCTGGAGGTGAAGGGTATGTCGCTCCAGGGCTTTGCAGGGAGGTAGGAAATGGAGCATCTTCCTCTATTGCTTCGGCAGACCCGGGGTGCGTGTACGAGGGAGACAGGAAAACAGGTGTATGTCAGCATCCTGAGTTGACATCCCTTGTAAATGAGGAGCCAAGAGAGCTTCTGGGGCTAAGGGGTGATATAGGTCCGCTTGGGGAGGTCGAGGATGAGTCTGGATGCTGAGTTCTGTATAATCTGCAGTCTCTTCAGGAGGTGAGTGGAGATTCCTATGTTAAGTGCGTTACCTGTAGTCCAGTGGGCTGGTGACTAGGGCTTGAGTGTCAAATTGTCTGGTACTGACGGGGAATAATTGGAAGATTTTACGAACCATGCGGAGAGTGAGGAAGCAGGCAACAGAGACTGCATTATTCCAGCATTCTATGAGCTCGTTGTCCAGGATAATGTTCCGGTTGTGGCCATTGTCTGTCGGAGTGGGTGATGTCCTAGTACAAGAGGCAACCAGGAGTCATCCATGGGGAGGTATTGTTCTTGAAGATCAGCACTTCCAGTTTATATGTGTTGAGTTTAAGGCAGTTATTTTTTACCCAGTAGGCAACGCTAATCATGCACCTGTGGAAGTTGGTACCTGTGGTGGAGGGGTCTTCTGATAGCGAGAGGATGAGCTGGGTATTGTCTGCAAAGCTTATGATGCTTATTCCATGGGTTCTGACGATGTCGGCCAAGGGGGCTATATAGGTTGTGAACAGTGTAGGGCTGAGGGATGAGCCTTGAGGGATGCCATAGAAGATGTTCTTTGGTCTGAAGGTAAATGGTGGTAGGCAAAGTCTCTGGGTACTTTCGGTGAAAAAGGAGGCAATCCATTTGAGGGCATTTCCTTAGATTCCAATGTAATGAAGCCTCTTGATAAGGGGTGGTGGGATACAGTGTTGAATGCTGCTGAAATGTTGAGGAGAATCAGGGCCGCCATTTCTCCCAAGTCAAGGAAGGTTAATGTAAAGAAGTGCAGGACAAGGTAATAAAGATAAGATTAATTTATTCCAATTAAAAGGATCCCATCCACAGGCAAGCTGTCATCAGTGCATCCAGCAGGCTTTAACTGAATCCTTTCTAATCATAACATTCCCAGCTGGCGCACATAACATTCTAAGGCTCCTAGCAACGGCATCAGGATGCCACACATCTCCCTTCTTACTAAACACACAAAACAAATAAGTAAATCTCAATAAACAAAGTCTTTTGGATAAGTAGGTGTAAGTCTCAATTAACATAGTCTTTTAGATAAGTAGGTGTACGAGAAACTCTCGATGACTTCCGAACATTAAATGATGGCATTCCTTGGGGAGAAACCTTTGAGGAATCTGAATCATCAGTATCCCGAGATTTAGATACAAAGTCTTCCCTGACCACCACAACTCTGTTCATGATCCAAATCCGATGATCTGCTGTCTTGATAGCGTTATTGAAGACCTTAATAGGCTTCAAAAACATCGCAGAAAGCATTTTGTTTTTCTTACACGGATTTTTTATAAGTACATAATCACCCACTTTTACACACTTTTTTTTACATTCTTTCTCAAATCATGAAATTTCTTCCTATTTTCAATTTTCAGAGATTCGCGTAATCTCCAATCACCACCTTCATTGGCAGAATCCAACCTAGGCTGTAAATCATAAACCCAAGCTGATGCAACCAAGGTATTGGCATTCCTTGACCTAAAAAGTTCAAAGGGTGTTTTGCTTGTGATGGCATGTAGAGAAAGTCTATAAACCTTAACCTTTTTTAAGATCTCACTTCTTCAATCAGACCCTAAACATTTTGCCATCCAAATGGTCTCCTTAAGTACCCGGTTGAACCTCTCAACCATGCCAATGGTTTCTGGGTGGTACAATGATGACTTTTTATGTCTCACATCATGTTTGGATACTAGTTGGCGACCATTGTCTATTAGAATTGTATTAGTAAAACCTTCCCTAGCAAAAAGTTTTTCCAGGAACGCTATCACATGTTTTGCTTCATACCACGAGTGATGGCAATCTCCGGCCATCTTGAAAAGAAGTCCACTAAAACAAGAACATACCACTCACAACCAGAAGAGAATACCGGCCCTAAAATGTCTAAACCTACTTCTTTCCACGGTCCATCTGGACGATCGCTATTAACCATTGGTTGAACTTTCAGTTTTGCTACTCTCTCACTTAAAGCACAATCCATGCAATCTCTAATTTTCCGCTCAACTTCCAAATCCATGCTTGGCCATCAATAAGATCTCCTTAAACTTTCCTTAGTGTTCGAAATTTCTAGGTGACCAATTTGTGCCAATGACATGAGTTCATCTCTAACAGACAGGGGTGTAATCAATCTTGTACCTCCAAAAAGTAAGCCATCTTGTTCTGAAAGTTGATCCTTAACATGCCAAAATGTTTCAAGATTCTCAATATTTTTAGGTTTAATTTTCCATCCTGCATTTATGAGCCTCAAAACTTCCACAAGAACTGAGCCTTCCTCTAATGCCTTCACCATTTATCTCTGTCAACCACATTCTCTTCTATGGCACAAACTAATTCATCCTCCTCCTCAAAATTATCCTCCATACAAGACTCATCATTCGGCACAAGACAACGCGTCAGCGACCTTGTTTTCAATTCCTGGGAGATACTTCACCTCAAAATTATAGTCTTGTAATCCTACGACCCACCTTGTGATTCTGCCTGACACCGCATTGATTCCTTTCTTTTTCAAAATCTCACAGAGTGGCTTATGATCAGTCCTTATTTCAAAAGTACTACCCCACAACCAAATTTTAAGTTTCCTTACCGACCAATACACAGCCAGAGCTTCTCTTTCAACCACAGAGTAGCGCGACTCTGCGCCTCTTAAACTCCTTGACAAAAATAAGATTACCTCTTCACGACCACCAACTTTTTGAACAAGCACCACCCCTTAACCTTTCAGACTTGCGTCAGTTATTAAGATTGACTTTTCGCTTGGATCAAAACTGTTTAATTTCGGGGCACAATTCAACTTCTCTTTAACAAGACAAAATTCTTCTTCGCACTTGTCATTCCAAATAAATTCACATCCTTTCTTCAATAAAGACCTCATATTCACGCACATGGAAGCAAAACCCTTTATGAACTTGCTATAGTATTCGGCAATACCCAAAAAACTCATTAATTCCTCCTTGTTAGTTGGAGAAGACATTCTTGAAATTGTAGTGATTAGACTCTCCTTTGGTAAGATTCCCCCTTTTGCAATAGTGTGACCAAGGTAATCAATGAAATCTTTCTTAAACTTGCACTTCTCAATTTTAACTGTTAGTCCTGACTCACTTAATCGTTTTAAGACGTCTGACAGTCTATTATCATGCTGTTCATCATCAGACCCAAAAATTAGAATGTCATCTTGATACACTCTGATGCCTTCTAAACGCTTCAGAACATTTTCCAAAGCTCTTTGAAAAACGGAAGCAGCTGACACCAAACGAAATGGTAGCCTCACAAAACGAAAAGTGCCATACGGCGTTACAAAAGATTTTAGATCCTTCGAAATTTTATCAAGCTTGATCTGGTGGTAAGCGGATCTTAAATCGACCGTGCTAAAAACACCGGCCCCCTTCAACAACATCAACATGTCTGCTATTTTGGGCAGAGGATAGCGGTCCACCACTACACTTTTATTTAATTCTCTTAGATCAACACAGAGGCGAAGAGAACCGTCCAATTTCTTCGCTGCGACAATCGGAGCGACCCACTCAGTTCCTTCGACTGCTTCTATAATTCCATCCTTAACAAGTTTTTCTAGCTCATTTTTTACTTGGTCTCTAACAGCAACAGGCACGTTCCGTACTTTGCAACAAACAGGTACCGCGTCATCTTTCAAATTTATATGATGACAGTAATCTTTCAAACATCCTAACTTCTCAGAAAAGACCTTTGGAAATGTCATTTTCAAACTACTGCTAAAGTCTTGACGTACAGTAGAAACAGATTTATATTCAGACACAAAAGGTTCTTTCAAGATGATGGGAGGAGACGAATTTGGGTCAAGCATAACTCCTAGATCCCTTTGAGCAAACCAGCTTATAATGCTGTCCCCCTTTTGTGACACATACATTTTAGTGCTGGTCAATCTCTCTTTGTAATTGTTAAGCCCCACAAAATAGCCCAGTAGCTTGATGGGCTCACCCCCATAAGCAAATGGTCTGATATCAGGGCGAAACAATTTAGTTCTATCTTTTAATTTTTAAAGATAAAACTCTTTTGCAACAATGGTAATTTTCGCACCTGAATCAAACAATACCTTAGTCGAATGACCATCCACTAGAATTTCATCAGAAGGACAGTTTCCACTTTGTTGATTGTGTACAGCTTGTACTAAAATCTGACCACAATCCACTTCATCAACATTATCAGTTTGCTCATCAAATTCATAGAATATTTCATTAACCTTCCCCTTATAGTTTTTACCTTTACAAGCAAGAGAAAAATGTCCTTTTCTTTTACACTTACTATAGGATGCTTTCCAACCTGGACACTGTCTATCATTAGCGAAATGTCCCATCTTTCCGCACCAAAAACATTTGACTTGTGAAAAATCAAGTTTACTGTAGGAGAGTAGGGTCTGCTATCCTATGGTCACCCCAAATTTTTGCTTTTTGCTTCACTGGTTTATGACTTAATGTGGCTGTAGGCCTGCTAATAAGACCCACAGCCTGCTGTTCTCTCTCTAAATTAATGCCAATGCACTCTAGGTGCATTACGAATTGGATACTGGTTCACCTTATAGGCCCCTGTACCAGTGTACCATATGTACCCAGGGCATAGGTGCATCCAAGGCCTACCAGGGGCCTTGGACCCCTGGCCTGGCCTCCATATTTGACACAACTGGCTGATCACTCAGCTGGGGTAAGTTGGTGTAATCACCTCTTGCTTAGATATAGTATCCCTATATCTAACCTTAACTGGACACATGTTAACCTATAAGCCATTCCTATGGAAGGACCCTGCAATCCTGGGGGCAGAGTGTGTGGTTTCATGTGAGATGGTGCTCTGGCATGAGCTGAGCCTGTCTGCAGCTGTCGGGAACAACTCCCTTAGCTGGTCCGGGATATTGCCATACCATATACTCTTAAGTGCATTATAATCCTCGCGGTTATATGCTAACTTTGGTTTGGCTTTATCAAAACATGTCGAGTAAGGTGTCATACGATTTGGAATACTATCCCCTCGAAAGTTCTGTCGACGGGGATAGCATTCCACCCTTCTAGAGGGACATGGCATGTACATAGCCTTAACCCCGGTTAAAGTTAACCAGAGCCTCAGCATCACAAAATGGATGCTGCCACCACAGACACAAGTCTGACCTCCTGCTGCTGGGCTGAATAGAATCAGACATACCCGGGGCACACAAGGTGTCCCCGTGCATAAGCCAGTCCAAACCGGTCCTGGGACTTTCCAGACCCAGGCCTGGCGAGGAGCTGGACAAAGGAAAGGGGGTGTAACCGCCCCCCTTCCTGGTCCCACCCAGAGGAGGGACCTAGCAGGTGATCCACCCCTCAGATTGGGAATAAGAGTGGGAGCAGTGCCATAGCACCTCAGATCATCCTGAAATCAACTTAAAACTAAGAAGACGCCGGACTTCGACATTCTGCTGCACAGAAGACTGAAGAGCATCTCCCTTGTGGCCTAGGAGTGGCCACCCTGTGAACACAGGCACCATCCAGCAACTCGAAGTCTGCTTTGCTGCCGCCTCCTGCTGGAGGCCGAGCCCAGAGCCTGATGAGACCCAGACTCCCAGACTTCTCACAGCCCGATCCACAGTCCCTGCAAAGAAGGGACCCGTGGAGGCACCGAGAGACGTGGGACCGGACATCTCGAAAGACCCCGAGAAGCTGACTGCGCAGCACCCGAGGCATCCTCGACGCTGTGCTTTGGGGATTGAGAAGCCCTACAACCGAGCAGCCCTTGCACCGAAGATCAGCCCCCCAGCATCTCCACGATCTGCGTGGGGCCTTTTTGCATCGTGCCACTCGACGCGCCATCCCGGCCACTTGCCACGTGGTCAGCGACCATCTTGGCGATGAAACCTACAACCTACACTGCGGGTCTGGTTGCTCCAGACTTGCCCTCGCTCCTGTAAAAAGGAGCACCCGCTCTGACCTTGCTGGTCCGAGTGATAAGCCTTTTTCGATTCCTGCGTGGCTTGCATTAGCCAAGGCCTGTTTGCTCCGATCAAGTTGCCGACACCGCCATCAGCTAGAGCCTTCGTGGGACAGCTCGTGATCGACTCCTGGACGTCCTCGACCTCTTCGTGTCCACGTGGCTGCTGAGAGAAGCTACACCTCATCGCCTGTTTGCACCCGACATCGCCTGGTTCCAATCTGGTTCCATGGTAGTCACTGGCTAGTGACTTTGAACATTGTCCCCTCGGCTTTCAGGTCTTCACCACTTCAGATCCACCCTTGGATCCACCGGAACTCTTCACATCGAGCCGCCTGCAGCATCTTCAGCTCCAAGCACCATCGATCTGCGTGACAAAACCCGACACTACTTCGCACCTGTGCACGTGCTTCCTGTGGGTGAGGTAACTCAGCAACGCCGGTGTTCCTACACTGGTATACACCTCTAGTGCCTGTGTCTAAAGTTTCATCCTTATAGGTCACTCGGAAGGTTCCTAAAACACTAACTTTGTAACTTTTACGCACCATAGACAATGCATTGGTGAATGCGTGCACTTTAAACACTGCACCCGAGTCCCGCGGGCCTTTCCCGACTTAGTCACTGCTAGTCCCGATCAGCTCCAGCGATTCCCAAGGCCCTAGGCCTATTTCCTTTTCGATTGGTATCTCTTATACCACTTTCTTAATATATGGTTTGAGTGGCCACCCGCCCTAATCCATATTGTGCAACTTTTGTTTATTTCAACTGTGTTTTGTTTTAACGCTTGTGCTTCTGTGCTCATAAAGAGTATGGGGGTATTTGTAGTTAATAAATATATATATATTTTCAAAATATATCTGTGTGGTGTCCTTTCATTTGGTATTCAAGGGGGTTGTATATGGTAAAACAGCTTGCTTCACATGCCTTTCAGAGTTTAGCCTAAGACTGCTTTGTCCACGCTACCACTAGGATAGCTGGTCTATAAGGTTGACTTACAACCAATCATCATAAGGGTTGCTTGGCATGGTACAAGGTGATCACTAGAACTAGTGAGCATCATATACCAGGCCAACTTCTCACATTTACTTTGCAGTTTTCTGTTTAAAACTCTGTTAGATGGAGTTTCACCTTTAACACCCTTTTGTGAACTCTCACCTTTAAGTGTTGTCTTAACACAATGAATATAGGGGCCGATTATGATTGTGGTTAATCCGCATCCTCCGGGCCGGCGGAAGCCACCGCCGACCCGGAGGATGCGGATCAACCGCGGACTGAAAAAAGACCCCCCGCCAGATTAGGATGCCTGCCGCTTTGTGCATGCAAATGCACTGCTTGCATTTTTAACATTGCAACGGGTGCTGCTTAAAGCAGCACCCGCCGCAATGTTAAACATACAGGATGTGACCGCCAGGGTGGCGGTCACATCCTAATTTGCATGGAGGGACCATCGCAGCCCCTGCGGACGGTCCCTCCTCCTCTGGGGTGGCGGACGGACGCAGGTCCGTCCGCCATCCTAATAGGCCCCTAAGTCTTTTCCTTTACTTTCCCCATTTTTCTTAATAACCTCAAAACATTTAATGGAGTGCTCTATCTTCTTTGCAATAGTGATAACATTGTCTAAACAAGGTTCATCTTTTTGCCACAATTCTTCCCTGACCCGTTCAATGTTACAGCCAAGCATAAACTGATCCCTTATACGTTCATCAACAGACGCACCAAATTTGCAGGTGGAAGCAGGTTTCCGTAGAGATGTAATATAATTTCCAATGCTTTCTTCTTCTAATTGGGCTCTGCGACCAAAATGATACCTTTCTAATATGGTGCTAACCTTTGGGAGATAATGCTTGTCAAATTTAGTTAAGCAAATCTCATACTCATTAAGAGAACTATCATGGGGGGCGTGGCTAAGCACGCAATGGCGGAGGTCGCAATAGGGTAGAGCTCCGTGTTAAGCTCCCCTTCCCTGAGCCGATTCTCCGCCAAAATTCATCGCAGCCGCCCGAAACTGCAGGCGGACCTCCCTGGGACACTTTTCGGCACTCTGGCCGACTTTGAAGTCGGAGCTCCGACACGGTCGGCACCGGCCTATCCTGCGACCCTTCTGTGGGGCCTGCTGCTTCCCGGCCGGCGGAGAAACCAGGAGAGGACGCGGCTCGGGCCCAGCGCCCAGGCCCCAACTAGCGAATCCCGCTCCACTGAATGCGACCCCCCAGCCGGCTGCCGCCAAGCTGTGAACACCCTCTGGCAGCCCTAACTTCGCCTCACCCTGCTGCTGGACGTCTGCGGGGGGCCCGGACTGAGAGAGGAGCGGACACCCGGCCCTAACATCGTGGCCGCCGCGCACCTGGTGCTCCGTGCGTGGGGCGAGCCCGCCTGGCTGCTTGGCGGTACGCCCGGCGCGAGCACGACTCAGGGGACATCACCAGCGGGGCACCGGTGGGGTAGCGGAACCAGCCGACGAGACTCCTCTTCGGGATGTTGCGGAGAGACCGGAGTCGCCCGGTGAGTCCCTCCCGCGCCTGCCTGCATAGCGGGACCCACGCAAAGAAGCCTCCTGGAACTTGCGTCGTGCAATCTCTGCTGGTGGAGAAGCTGCCCGGCTCCTCATCTTGACCGCCACACCGCCGTCTTCGGCGGCCTGGCCGCCTTCCTGAGGCAGAGGCCCACGATAATACGCTCTGCATTGGACTCGCTTGCGGGCCCCCCGCGGGGATAGTAGCCGCCCGATGGGCGGGGGGGTACGCGAGGGGCCGCGGCCTTTGCCCGGACCTGGCGGCCGGACTTGCCCTGCCTTCCTGCTCACAGAACTCGGACCCTGTGGGCCCGCGCTCCGCCTTGGCCCCCCGGTCCCCCGCTGCACCTGGGACAGCATGGAGAATCTACATTGGAAGGAGGTGAGGACCCGCTTGACGGACCTCCCCCGCCGCGACGGCCCAGTCCGAAGGAGCGGCTGCTGGCTGACGGACCTCCCGCCTGGCGGTGGTGTGATCCCGGAGGTGCTGCTGGCGTGACCCAGGTGGGGGAGCTGCTGGCCGGGCGATCTCGCCCATGTCCGGAGGGGTGCGGACCCGCACCGGGACTGGAGGTGCCCCGCCGAAGGGAAAAACAGACAAGTTGCTAATCAAAATGGCCGCCGACCAAGTGACCGCGAGGCTGGACAGCGTGCTAGCAGCTATGGAGCGCATGGAACAGTCGCTCCAACTGACCAGAACTTCCTTGGAGTCCAAAATAGACCGATTCGCCGTAGATCTGACCCACCTAAGGGACGACCACAGGAAACTGTCCGATCGGACCAAGACTCTGGAGGGTGCTGTGAAGGAGATCGAACCCAAGGTCACCCAGGCGGACAGGCAAGTGCAGGATCTCCTGAACAGAGTGGAGTTCCTGGAGGACCGGGCTGAGGATGCGGAAGGGAGGGCGAGACGCAACAACATCAGGCTCGTGGGGGTCCCGGAAAAATGGGAAGGGAACCAACCTGCCCAACATGTTGAAGACTGGCTCTGGAACCTGTTACCCGAAGGCACGCTTTTGCCCTACTTCGTAGTGGAACGGGCACACCGAGTGCCAACGAGGCCTCACACTACCGGCGCTAATCCGAGGCGGCTGCTCTTCAAGATACTGAATTATAGGGACCGGGACACGGTGCTGCGAGAAACCAGACGCCTAGGCGAAATTCGAATAGACAATGTAACAATAATGTTCTTCCCGGACTACACTGTCCAAGTGCAACGTCAAAGGCACAACTTCATGGAAGTGAAGCGACGACTCCGCACCGCAGGCCTTAAATATTCCCTACTCTTTCCTGCAAAACTGAGAGTGGTGGTACGAGACAAGACCTACTTCTTCAACACTCCCGAGGAGGTCAGTGAGTGGCTGGACGGGGGCACGGACACGGCACCCAGACAGGCACAGGGCAGTGAAGCGAGGCCGCGATCACGCGGGCTGCGGCACCGCCGCAGAAACAGAGCACAGCAGACCCAACGCCCGGAGGAAGTGTCACGACACTCTCCGCCGACGGACCAAATGCTTCAGGAACAACAGGACGCACTCCGGGGAGTCTCCCAATTGAGCAACTCGCCATCCCCGGAAGCTGTCCTGGATGTTGGCCAACAGACAGTCCCTAGCGATGATGATGAAGCTGTACATGGGATTCCAGACGCTCAGATCTCGGTGGACCTACCGGACATCACACCGCAGACAGCTGACCTGTTTCATTGACACCGTACGAGTCATCTGTGAGGTACCCGCCATGGCGGGGGGATGGCGGCGGGAGCTGACTGGACGCTGAGGCGCGGCCGATGCCCGATGCTACCGGGGAAATCTTCTCCCCCCCCCTGCCTGCTAGCTGGACGGTGGATAACTGGCACAGTGAGTACTGCACCAATGGTGCTGATGCAAGCAGAGTATGGTGGTGGTGGGGTTGTCTTTTGGCCCGTGCTCCTCTTACGCCCCCTCTGACCGCAGGCCCCAAACAATGGGGAGCCATTCTCGCCAGGGGCCCGGGAAATGTACCCCACCCCCTTTTCTCCCTCCCTTGCTATGACTGGCTGGAACGGGGCCCCCCACGGGACGAATGTTGCCACATCCCGGAGCACTGACATTGGCTGCAAGTTACCTATCCGATATGGCTCGGGGAAGGATCTTGATCTCCTTCATTGACTGATCATCTGAACCGCCAGGACTGTGCTTAGCGCACAATACCCCCTAGACTTGAAAGGTTGTCCCTCTCAATTGAGAGTATGGACGGTGGCCCGTTTCGCCACTGCCCTTTTGGTATTCTAGTGGGGTTCACCCACAGTTGGTTATTGTTGTTCTTTGTTTTTCCCCTCCTTAATGTCTTCCTGAACATTGCTGAGTGTACTGGGGAGGGTCGTGGGAGAGCTGGAAAGGGGGATGCAATGGGCCTGCGTTGGGCTGCGGTTCGTGGCTATGGTGGGGGGGAGTTTACACTGCTAGAATGTCTACGATAACAATATGCACCTGGAATATTGGAGGCATGCACACACCAGCGCGCCGTTATTAAATATATTCCTACTTGAAAAGGCACCAGGTACACATTGCACTCCTGCAAGAAACACACTTGAACGGGGCGGAGGTGGCCGCACTGCGTCGTAGATGGAGGGGGCAACTGTATGCCACAGAGTACTCCTCGTTTGCCCGTGGGGCGCTACTGTGGGTGAAACCGGGTACTCCCTTCACAATGACAGATGTCCTCACAGATCTGGAGGGGAGGTATGTGTTGGTGAAAGGCCGCATGGATGGGCAACCTGTAGTTCTGGCGTCCTTCTACTCTCCGAACACAGACCAGGGGGGGCTTCCTAGCGCGCATTTCAGAGAAGCTGGCGCCCTGGCATGGTGTCCCCTGGATACTGGGGGGGGATTACAACACAGTGCTGGATCCCATGCTGGACCGCTCGGCCCCACCCAGGCCGGATGCAACATCTCTGGGAGCCATGAGAGCACTCACACAGTGGGCGGCACAGTGGAATTTACAAGATGCATGGCGCGCCCACAACCCTAACACCAAAATATACTCTTACTACTCAGGTGCGCACGCGTTACACGTCCGCCTAGACAGGTACATGGTGTCACCGGACCTGCTGCCACACATCACAGATTCTCAATACCTTGGCCGAACACACTCGGATCACAATCCACACACGCTGCAAATGGCTTGGGAACGCCCACATCCGCCCATCCCCACATGGCGTTTACAACCGGCCCTACTGCTAGATGCCCCCTTTCGAGACTCCCTGCAGGTTTGCGTAGCACAATACTTCACAGACAACTCAGGCACAGCGTCCTCCCCACAGGTCGAATGGGACGCCTTCAAGGTGGTGATACGGGGACACTGCCTGGGCACGCAGGGGAACATGCAGAAAACACTAGAAGCTGACCTGCGCAGGGTGGAGGCGGACTTGCTCCGCTGGGAGCAGGAAGCGGTGGCAGGGACGGGCGACCAACTCAACGAGGCCCGAGCGAAACACACCACATTACTGGAACGACTGAGACACATCAATTATGCGGCTCACTCGGCGTGCGTACACCAACACAGCTTCAAGCCCGGGAGGCTGCTGGCCTGGCTAGTCAGACAAGAGAACCGCACAGAGCCAGTGTCCGCCATCCGAACGGCCGAGGGAGAGGTAGTGTACACACAGAGTAAAATACACCAAGCCTTTGTGCGTCACTACCAGGCCCTATACAGGTCACAGCTGAGGGTCCCATCGGCGTCCATAATAGATTACCTTGCAAATGTACAACTGCCTTCCCTTACGGACACGCAGCAGGGGGACCTAGGGGCACCATTCACGCAGGAGGAAATGCGCGAGGCCATTTTCGCCCTATCCAATGGCAAATCCCCTGGCCCGGATGGCTTAACTGCCGAATTTTTTAAAGCATGTTCGAATGCGCTGATCCCGGAGCTGCTCAAAGTCTATAACGCCGCAATCGAGGACTCGGCGCTCCCGGACACGCTTAATGAAGCCAACCTGGTTTCGCTTTTGAAACCCGGCAGGGAAGGAACATGCATGGGGTCCTACAGGCCATTAGCCATGTTGAACACTGACTATAACATTTTCACCTCTTTATTGGCCCAACGCTTAGCCTTGGAGGTCTCAAACCTAGTCCATGATGACCAGAATGGTTTTATGCCAGCAAGGAGCACTTCCCGCAATCAATCAATCAATCATCGCAATTGTATAGCGCACTACTCACCCGGAGGGTCTCAAGGCGCAATATACGTCGCCTCTTCCGAGTTCAGGAAGCCGCCACGTTGCATTGGCCGAGATCGGGGTGTCTAGTCTTAGACCTTGAGAAGGCCTTTGACTCCGTAGAGTGGCCCTATCTGGGGGCGGTGCTGGCCAGATTTGGCGTGGGCGATGCCTACGCGGACATGGTCGGACTACTTTACCAGCGGCCCAGTGTGCGAGTGCGGACGGGCAGGCTGCTCTCGGAGGCGGTGCAGGTGCGTAGAGGCACCCGACAGGGCTGCCCCCTGTCACCCCTTCTCTTCTCTTTGGCCATTGAGCCCCTGGCGGGGCTGTTACGGGAAAGGGGAGCAGGATGGGGGATCCCGCTAGCTGACGGGGTGCATATAGTTTCGCTTTACACGGATGACCTGCTGCTGTATATACGAGACCTTACCGCCGTACCGGGCGCACTGTCAGAAATCTTCCAGACATTCGAAGAAGTATCGGGTCTTAAGGTCAACTGGACAAAGTCCGGAGTTTATTCGTTCCATCCGGATTTGCAGGAATGTGACGTGAACCTCGGAGGTGTTCGACTCACATGGTATCCTACCACCTTTAAGTACCTCGGAATGCATATATACAGAGACACGCAGAACATACTGGAGGGTAACCTGGTGCGCGCCATCTCCTCGTTGCGAGCCCAGATGGCCTTCTGGAAGACTCTGCCACTGAATGTGCCCAGCAGGATTGCACTATCCAAAATGATAGCTTTGCCCAGGCTACTATATCATTTCGCAAACATCCCACTGTATGGCCCCACCAAAATATTCCGTGACCTGGAATCAATGATCCGTAAACTGATCTGGAACACCGGGCGCCCCCGCGTGGCCCCGGCGAAACTCTACTCCCCGACTGCTGAGGGAGGGCTGGCAGTCCCTAACATGGAGCTGTATTGCTTGGCTGCACAGCTACAATGGGTGACACACTGACTCAGCGGCTCGCACCTAGACGACACGGCTACCGCTGCCTACCAATGGACCCACACGCAAATATGCACTCTGTTCCATCCCCTGACTAAGGGACCCCGCCCTCTACCCCTACACGTAGCCGTGGCCCGTAAATGCTTCATCCGTAGCCTAAAATTGACCCAGGAAGTCAGGCCATATGCCCCTGCACTCCCACGATGGGCACCCCCCGGAGGGGAGGAACAGTGACACCACGCATTCTAGAGAGCTGGACTGCGGCTGGGGTGGAGACTATGGGCGACCTCTATGCTGATGGAGCCATGCTCCCATTTGAGGAACTGACGGAGGGCACGGGTCTACCAGCGGGGCAATTCCTGCTCCACGCGTCTATACTGCGGGCATACACGGAGTCCTGGGGAGATATTCAGGAAGAGCCGCTGATACACCACCTGATGCAATACCTACACGTCATGGGCAATGGCTCCCATATCATCCGCTGGCTGGCGCAGGCCCTCCTCCTGCACACACAAAGATCCACACAATCGATTCGGGACAAACAAGCGGCCCACCGAGGGAGGGATTGGACGGATAAGGAATGGAACCTGGTTCTAGCTAGCCCAGTGAATATCCCACGCAACTCCAGCTTCCGGACCATTCAGTTATACATACTACACCAGGCATATTTCTCACCAGACAGAATCAACAGGTACTTCATGATCAACACCGCCACCTGTCCCAGATGCGACCTGCTAGGCGCGGACATTTTGCACATGCTCTGGCACTGCCCCTCTCTAGCCACATATTGGGGGGAGGGGACATCTCTCCTGACGCGTAGTGCGGGTCCGGGGCTGCCACACACATGGGAGGCTTGGATTCTTGGACTATACAAAAGAACCAAACTCAATAAGACACAAGCTAGGTTCTGGGATCTAGGCCTTATCACAGCCAAGCGGCTGCTCACCAAACACTGGAAACGGAGAGAACCGCCAATCCCCAAATACTGGTATGCATCCTTCACCAACTCGGCTAGAGCAGAGAGCACGGCACTACACAGGGAGGAGATAGTGGGCTTAAGGCAATTCCTGATTGCACAACTCTGGGATGACATCATGAGATCCCACCAGGGGGAGGGCACGGCCAGAGGGTTCATATAGGGATCGCCGCAAATGGGGCAACACTGCTGGGGTAACTGTGGCGAAGCCAAGGACGCAGGTTGCATCCTCCCCTCAAGACACTCGCCTACTCGGAGCGCTGGAGACATGGAGCTTGTGGCCTGCAGGAAGCCTGCCTCTACCCCAGACGCCCTGAGCAGCGGCTGTACCATACGTCGGACACGCTGGCTGTGGACCAGGACAGACACTCACACGAAGGACCACTAATCCACGACATCTTAAAACATCCTCCTAGCCCCTTTTCATGGCGTCGCTCCCGCAAGTACACTCTCCCCCCCGCTCCCCCTCCCACACGCACCCCCATGTTCATTATCTCGGACTCTTGTCTCCCACATATAGCCCTTTCTTCCTTAAACGCCCCACCCGGAAGGCGTACTTGGACACATGACCGGCCACGAGGCCAGACGCAGGTGACGTCTCCTCAACACACAATATGACTATAACATTTATCCGCATGACGCATCACACACTCCACCAACAGCCCCTGGGGCCCTGCCGCTCTGAACGGCTGGCGTACACAACGGCAAAGACGGACCGAACACGTACATTGCTGACCCCTATCCCATTGTCGCGTTTCCAAGATCTGACAGTAAAACTTATGGGTTTCAGTACTGTGGATACCGGAACGATACGCGACGACACAGCCAAAGATTGGGACACACCGATGAGATCTGTTCTGTTTGCAGAGTTAAAATGTTTACTTATAAAAGAAGATAAAACAAGACGTCATTTGAAGGCATAACTGAATAATGAGCACGCATGGTACGAAGGATGAAATTAAAGACTTATTACCTAAGGTTGTAATCGGAGGAAATGTACACCTTCCTCCATATGTTTCTACTCTCACGATATACCGTGATGTTGCAGCCGGCCCACAGGGTTGTAGGCTTCGCTATATGTACTGCTCTATTGAATACTAATAAACGTCTTACAAAAAAAAAAAAAAATTAAGAGTACTATCATCTAGATCGGGAAGATGGTCGAACACTTCCTGACCCTCTGAACTCAGACAGTGTAGCAGCAACGCAGTTTTCCTTTCCGCACTTACACTAGAACCGCAAACCCTTGTATATCTCTCAAAGACCTTGCGCCATTTTTGCCATCTGATGGGGGGATCCCCAGGGGAGGACAAAAAAAACAGAGGTGCTGTTACATTTTGCATCTTGAATACCACCTCTTCTTTTTTTTTATATGACAGTTTAAAATTATACACTGAAACTCTCAAAACGTTTAGGTACAATGAGTAAAATTAGGTTCCTTATGAAAAAAAAATAATTGGAAATGATAGTTGACACCTTAGATCCTTATTTCAGAATGAAAGCGCTTTAAATTAAGGATTGAAACACAGAAAGAAATAGGTTAAAAAATTGTTACAGTTTAGGTTAAAACATTGTCACAGTTTACCTCCTTTTTTTGGAATTGTAAACTTTTACTGTGCGTATCACAGCAATGATACGAAAAGAAAGAGCTCAATTCCTTCAGGATAATTGTACTTACTAGTGTGCGTGTCACTGTTGTAACACGCAAAGAAAAAGTGCTTTAAAATGAAGTCCCGTTCGTTTTCTCAAGTGTGCGCGTCACTGATGTACGTTGTGATACGCTAATCATCAATGCTTGAAACTTTGCCACCTCGAGTGTGCATGTCACTGATGTGTGCCATGACACGCTAATAAAGTGTTCCTCATAAAACGATATTAGCGTTTGAGTGTGCGTGTCACTGATACCACACGCAATGCTGCCGAACAATGTGAAAGAAATACACCCAATATGGTGCGTCACGTCGAATTACCCAGAATCCTTTGGGCACTGTGACGTGGCATACGCTGCTGGAGCCGATTCCAAGACTACTCCGAAGATCTCCGAGAATGCGCTTTCGGAATCCGCTGACGTTCCTTGTTATTAATTAAAACAAGTGCGGATGAAGCGCTCGAGCTCCAGCCGTGCGACCCGGTTTAAAAAATGCCTTTTCCAATACAACAAATTGAAGACGGTAAGCCCCTTCAGTATTCGCCCTCAGTTCAAAGTACACAGGATGTAGAAATAAGTGGGGCAATTCAGTTAAAGAGGTGCATTCACACTAGACAGTCCGCTCTAATTTCATCAAAACAGAGTAAAATACAAAGAAGTAACTCTGCAGCATCAAAGTTCAAGAAAAAGCAAACAGCTCTTGTTCTGTTCTTGTTCTGTTCTTGTTCTGTTACACAAATAGCATTCTACTTCAGTAATTCCAAAATACACCAAAGTCCAAATGCCATGAAAAAACAATGCCTCTCAACAAACGTTATCTCGCATTGAGTTTAAATAGACGAGAAATCCCAAAAATGTACTGGTAGCTCCTTAAGAAATCAGTGACTACTTGTTTTCAAAAACGCAATAATAACAGTACCTTGAAATCCTTAGGAGTCCAGATAGCTTCAGAAAGTTCATGAAGAGAAAAAAAAAATTATGATGAGTGTTGAGATCCTTTTCTTTTATCCCATCCTCCGTAAATCTGCTTGGGTGCAATATATCAACACCATTGCAATGTTGAACCATTTAGCGGAGAGGGGTCACAAGGTGTACCTACAAAATCGCAGTACTGTCAGAGGGAGGTCTGTATCTATGACATCATATTGAGTAAGGAGATAGGTAAGTGTCGCAAGAGACAATCTTTACAACCCTGATAATGACCCCCCATGACACAGAGAGAAGTCAGGATGTTTCTGAACATGGTGGACTACTGCCATTAGTTGGTTCCCAACTTTTTCCTATTGGCAAACCCCCCTAAAGAGTCTTGCACTCAACAATGTTTCTGACCCACTACCCTGGGACACCAAATACATGACGACTCCCATAAGCTGAGAGAAAGTCTCTGCTGTGCCCCGGTTCTAGAAATGCCAAAGAATGAAAAATATTTGCCTGCTATGATTATCAACACAGATGATGCACCTTGTCTGTGTTGACAGAGGCCCGCAATGAAGCTAAATGACAAGTTGCCTATTTCTCGGCCACCCTTGACCAGGTAATCGTAGCATTGGATGTCTTAAGATGGTGGCTGCATTCAACAGTGTAACGAAATCGTGATGGGATACTCACTTACTCTAATGGTCCCATACACAGACAATAGTTTGTTAACTTAAACACAACACACGACAAACAGCAGACCCAATAGATACGTTATTCTAGTAGCTGAGAATGTCACTCTGCGGAGGTGCCACACCCTGAACCCTGCTACACTTATGCCTTTTAATACAAAAGGAGTACAAAGTTCCCCAAAGTGGAAGGAAAAGGGAAAGTGTGAGTAGAGAGCGTAGTAGTAGGAAAAAAAAAAAATGGGGGGAAATTCCCTTTTTGGAACTAAAACCCTCACACACCTAGCAAGCTAGGTGTCATGCTTCATCATATGGGTTCTGCTCCTCGTCAGACTGGCGCTGCAATGTCTGACGGGCACCCGTGAAGGGGCTCTTTATCGGAGATCTTTTGTTCCAGCCATATGGTGCATGTGGGTAAGAGGGTCAGAAAAAAGTGTAATCGTGAGGAAGTGGTGAGATAAAAAAGGTGGGTCAGTCCACAATGAGCTTTATTGGCATGGCTGACGCCCTTGATTAAAAAGTGGGAGGGGAGATATATGCTAAGAATGTGCAGAGCAAGATACCTACAACCCCCTGGTCATGTCAACATGTTTCTTGCCTCAATGGCAATTCGTCAGGACCCAGGTGTTCAGTACTACACAGTGAAAAGAAAAAAGTGTATTTACAACCTTAATCCAAGAGGTCGTATAAGGGCAGGCTAACAGGTCCTGCCAATTTGAAGCGACCTAAAGGAAAATACATAGCACGGAGATACATTCAGTAATGTGTTTGTTAGAATGCAAAATATATACAAACTACGCTCGAAGGGACACTAGTGATTAAAACAAACAACCAACTGAAGGATAGACACATGTATATCTTCATTAGGATATCAGCTGAGTGAGTTTAAAAAGATAAAAGATAAAGGACGCTGAGACTGAGGGAAATGAAGAGGATCAATGACGGGCACATGGTGTAAGAGCTTACCCTAAGTGTGATCCTAAGGCGCCCCGCAGTCTGCTCCAGTGGGACCTGCACGTATGGGTTTGATGAGGTATCGTCATCAAACAGGCGGATAAGGGGGTGCCACTGTGATTCAGAACAGCAGTGACTATGATACAGAATGCAAACGCAAGTTGGCGAATACCAGCCACTACAGACCTTTGACTACTGATCCTACTAGAAGACTTACCACCACCATCACTAGCCTAATTATGGAAGGGGAAACAAACGAGTGGATCACTAAAAATGAAGCTTCCTTCTTACTGACCACCGACCCGGTGATCCCCCACTTCTACACCCTCCCCAAGATCCATAAAGGGCAAAGCCCAGTCCCTGGCAGGCCTATAGTCTCAGGGATCGGTTCTTTACTTGAGCCGCTTTCCAAATTTTGCGACTCTTTTTTACAACCAGTGGTTAGGAAAATACCCTCCTTTTTACAAGACACCAGGGATGTGCTCCGTCTGATAGATAACATCGAGGGGAGGGAGAATGTGGACCTCCTTCTTTCATTAGACGTTGAAGCACTTAACACCAACATCTCTCAACAAGCAACCCTAGAAGCTGTCGAAACAACCCTTCTACAGGAAGAATGGTGTTCACCTACCCCTATTTCATTTATACTTGTGTGTGCAACCATAGCCCTCACGGAGAATTTTTTCCAGTATGGGACCCAGCTATACCATCAAATCAGGGGAACTTCTATGGGTTCTACTTTTGCCCCCAGTCTAGCCTGCATCTACATGTCTACCTTTGAAGAAAATGTTATTAGGGCCACTACCAACCCCTTCAGCAACAACCTAACACTCTGGCGAAGGTACTTAGACGATATCCTCGTGCTATGGAAAGGAGATCGGGCTACCTGTGAGTCCTTCTGTACATGGATAAATCTGCAAAATCCCTTCCTCAAGTTCACTGGCACTATCTCAGAGACGGCTATCCCCTTTCTAGATTTAAGTATCAGTCTTAACCCGGATGGGTTAAAGACTACACTCTACCGGAAAAACACAGA
This sequence comes from Lissotriton vulgaris, assembly GCF_964263255.1. Classification (NCBI taxonomy): domain Eukaryota; kingdom Metazoa; phylum Chordata; class Amphibia; order Caudata; family Salamandridae; genus Lissotriton; species Lissotriton vulgaris. Next base: position 462,189,519 of record NC_141700.1, on the reverse strand, counting down.
CAGAAACAGTCTTCTCCTCTATGGGAGTTACCACCCGAGATCCCTGAGGGATAATCACCCCTTTAGACAGTTCCTCAGGGTACTCAGAAACTGCACAGACAAGGCAGATTTCAACCATGAAGCTAGTATCCTCCAACATAAACTACAGGACAGAGGGTACCCGGCTAGACTGGTGTATAACTCATGTAAACGAGCACTGAACAACCCTAGAGAAGCACTACTGGAGACACTTCCCAAAGAATCTGATGATTTAATCACATGTGTCCGCTGCTTTACTAAAAACTCAGCTTACATCAAGAACACCATAAACAAACATTGGAACATCATTAATTCCGGTGGTCTGAATATCCCACGGCCCCGTTTTGCTTTCAAACGGACAGCCAACCTAAAGGACGCACTCATTCATACATGACCCAAGAAACTCAATGCCAACAGCCAAAGTACCTTGTGGGGTCTCCCACCAGTAACAGGTCACTTTCCATGTGGGGGTTGTTTTGTTTGTCCTCAAACTCAACAGATCAAGGAGATTGCACTCAAGGACACCTTCACCTGGCAGTTACGTAAGCATACTAACTGCAACAGTACCAGGTGCATCTATATGCTTACCTGTCCGTGTAACAAACACTACATTGGGATGACCATGAGACAAGTGAAACTCCGTATCATGGAGCACAAAAGTAACATTAGATGCCTTAAGACACACACCAGGCTCTACGACCACTACAGACAGCAAGGGCATTAGGCAGACAGCATACGCTGGTTGGTTTTGGAATCCCATCCCACCATTACTCAACATGCCTTGTTCAGAATCGAACAGAGATGGGTTCACCGCCTTCGATTAGATACTACTGGCCTGAATGACTCTGTACCATGGGCGACACTCTCAGGCTAGAACTGTCCCTGGTGTTTCCTTTTCCTTACCTTTATCATTGTCAAATTGATCAAATTGTTCCCACAAATACTCTCTCAGGACAAGGTCTTCCTCTGTCCCATGCAGTGACCACTTTTACACTGCCTTCTGATTTAGTTTATCTTTCCCTCTCTAGAAACACCCTAATAGTACAGACGCCGTTTGCGCTCCTGCAATCACCAGCCTGACAAGTGGATATGTTCCTTTAAACTTCCACTGACGTGTCCCACACTATTTAAACTCCCCAACTCATCCTCCCTCTCTCCCTCCCTTGGTAACAGTAGCTCATATACTGAGGCCCCTTTCCTCTGCTGCCGGTTCACGTTCATTGTATACCCGTCCCTACCGGACTTGGACTTCAATGTTCTGACGTTCTTTCCACCGGCTGACTATTGCCCCACGTCCCCGCTCTACACCCAAGATGGCCACTACAATATGCCACGGGATGTATTGACGAAACTGTGCGGCTGAGTTTACCGAGTGGAGCACTCTGACACATGCGCAGCGGAGTCCCGCAGAAGCCTGGCCCCCACGCGAACTTGGCGAGGCAGGAGCTACATAAAGTTTACACAGATGCTGGGTCCGTTACCAGTTGCTCTGTCCTGACCAGATGGTGGGGGTAGGTGTTTGCGGCTCTGACCGCACTCTGATCGGGTAAGTTCTCTTGGTGACCGTCGCACCTTCCGTTGTTCCTCCTAGTCGGCTCTCACTCAACGCTGGGTACGTTTTGCCTATAGGGCTGGCCACCATCTGCCGATCGCAGTTGTCTATGCCGGTCTTCATACACGGGCACAGTCTCTGTTGTTGCAGCCAAAGTGCCCCTGTGATGGCTTCTAGTTGCGGATTTGGCTTCGACTGGTCCTAACTCCCCAGCGATCATCGCTTGGGTATGCAGAGATAGGTTGTGCTAGTTCGTTAAGCTGGAGTCTCATCTTGGTATACGTGCTGCTGCAGGAGTACATGTTCGACGAGGCCACACGGGCGCTCAAATGCGTGTCCTCACTTGAGGCCTCCCCCTGAGCAACCTCCCTTCCATGAGCCATGACCTATGAAGATACTTAATCTTCTCATACTAGTCCCATGAGTATTTGCCAATTACCTACCCCCACGGTCTCATCCTTCTCTCAGGTACCTGACCCATACGTGCAGGTCCCACTGGAGCAGACTGCGGGCGCCTTAGGATCACACTTAGGGTAAGCTCTTACACCATGTGCTCGTCATTGATCCTCTTCATTTCTCTCAGTCTCAGCGTCTTGGACACATGACCGGCCACGAGGCCAGACGCAGGTGGCGTCTCCTCAACACACAAGATGACTATAACATTTATCCGAATGACGCATCACACACTCCACCGACAGCCCGTGGGGCCCTGCCGCTCTGAACGGCTGGCGTGCACAACGGCAAAGACGGACCGAACACGTACATTGCTGACCCCTATCCCATTGTCGTGTTTCCAAGATCTGACAGTAAAACTTATGGGTTTCAGTACTGTGGATACCGGAACGATACGCGACGACACAGCCAAAGATTGGGACACACCGATGAGATCTGTTCTGTTTGCAGAGTTAAAATGTTTACTTATAAAAAAAAGATAAAACAAGACGTCATTTGAAGGCATAACTGAATAATGAGCACGCATGGTACGAAGGATGCAATTAAAGACTTATTACCTAAGGTTGTAATCGGAGGAAATGTACACCTTCCTCCATATGTTTCTACTCTCACGATATACCGTGATGTTGCAGCCGGCCCACAGGGTTGTAGGCTTCGCTATATGTACTGCTCTATTGAATACTAATAAACGTCTTACAAAAAAAAAAAAAAAAATTAAGAGTACTATGATCTAGATCGGGAAGATGGCCGAACCCTTCCTGACCCTCTGAACCCAAACAGTGTAGCAGCAACGCAGTTTTCCTTTCCGCACTTACACTAGAACCGCAAACCCTTGCATATCTCTCAAAGACCTTGCGCCATTTTTGCCATCTGATGGGGGGATCCCCAAGGGAGGACAAAAAAAACGGAGGTGCTGTTACATTTTGCATCTTGAATACCACTGTAGTGTCCTGCAGGACACGTTCTAGTGTTTTTCCATTTCCTGTAAGCCAGCCACTCCCTCGAGGGCTGGGCACACTACACCCCCTCACCCATCCATCACGGGTGTGACGAGTCACGTGACCCCGCTAATAAAAGGGCCCGGGTGCACGTGCTCGTGGCCAGTTTACTCACCTACGAACCTGTGTCCGTGTCCCTCATTGCAGCGTCATGTGGGCCTTAGGCCCGACACCACATTGGCGACGAAGGTGGGATAGACGGCCACGCGTGCCCGCTGCTCTGCGCATCGTCATCCTTCCTGGGGGAGGAAATACGTCCCGGCAAGCGGCACCTCCACTGAGCCATCCACAGTGGTTGAGGGTGGTTGAGGCAATCTCCACGTCCAGAAAGTAACGACCGAAGGTCTGGCATGTCTCACGCCCACCAGCGTTAAGGGTGAAGGAGAGGACATGTGACCCCAGTACAGGCGAGTGCCCCCGATGCCAACTACGCATCCACTGCCAAGCTCGCAGCACACCACAAAGCCCGCGAATACAAGACGGACCGCCGCAACCGGTGAGAGGACTGTCGCTCAACAGCCCAGTCTAAAGGGAGCCAGACAGCCGCTCAAGGGTAAGAGAGGCCACCCCTCAACCTCCGCCGCAACCCCATGCTGTCAGGACGCCCACCCTGCAACGGACAGTGAGCGAGGAGCTATGCCTGCCAAGCCTTCAGCCCTTCTCTGCGCCCGCTCCAGTGCAACTCAACACACGGGCAGCGGAGCTGACGTTGATCGTGGGCCCAGCAAACTCCGTGCCACCTAGCAATACTGCGAAACCCCCATAGTCGCATTCAAGCCAGTCTGAGGCACGTACAGACCGTGAGGGATGAAATAAAGGCTGCTGTTGCCCGATGCGAAGCCTACACTCCTGTGAGCCGGACGCAAAGGTACACATGCTGCGTGGCCCACACTTAAAGCACCTCCGTCACCCCCAGCGAGCTAATCAGCCCACGTGCACCATCCCTGCTGGGCCCCTCCTACCTTCCTCAAAGTGGTCCAGAGGTAGGCGCGCGGCCATAGGTTCCGGCCTGCCAGCAAGCGCCTAGACCCAGCGCCGAATGCCACCACCGGACGGCCCCAGGCTCCAGCAGCAAGAGAGAGCCGTGACAAACTCCGTGAGTTTCAAAAGTGGCCCATTGGTGGATCCGGCCAGCGGCTCCAGCCCGGGTGGCCTACCGTCAAAGGGGGGAGCTGCTGCAGTACACGGCACAAGCTCCGGCCGCGCCATCTAGCGGTCGAATGCAGCACCGCACCACAGGTCCAGCTGAGAGACTGCCACCTCAGTCAAAGAAGAAAACACTCTTCCATACAGCCGGGCTTTCCCGAAGTCAAGGGCAGCCCGATGAACTTTACACAGCCCCTGCACTGCGAGGGCCCGAGGACACAGCAAAGACAACTCTGACAGTAGGTCACTGCCCCCTAATAAAGTAGTCATGGCCGGTAGGGACTGAGAAACAGCCAGCACTATGAGACGGCCCTGAGCATGCGGAGCATCTGGGGGCCGATGGGAGTCGCCCTAGCCCTGCAGGCACCCCGCACCTGCATCTCCACTTAAGGACAATTTTCAATCTCAGTCAAGACGCCTGAAATGATCGGAACACATAATTGCACGACAGTGCCACCTAGTGGCCATCTCTAACTATTGCACTAGGGAGAAATAGAACACTTTCCAATGCGAAAGGCCAACAACCTGAGACCTGTCCTGACACGGTTACACAGTAACTACAGAGCCACTTCCCTACTACTGGCAACATTCAGTGTAACAGCAAGGCAAACACAACAAAAGGGTAAAAGAAACCACAGTTCAGAGGTCAGCCCTGAAGGAACACTCACACAGCGTGAAAGCCTCGGCTGCACTGGGCAAAGCCAAGGAAATCACAGGCTGCAACGTCTCCGTTGGAACAGCCCTACTGTACGACAAAGGGAAGAGACCAATGACTCCACAGAAAGGGCCCTAAGCTGCCTAGCCCCGTGAAGTCCAACCTAAGTAATAGACTCTCGACCAGTCAAGCTCCGAGCCACAGCCAGGACGCCCTCGAGGACAGCAGTCTACAGGCAGCCGCCACATCCAAGAGCCCCAAAGGGCCCCCAACCACACCAGCCTCATGTAGGCAACAGCACCGCCTGCCACATCTGCAAAGCCCGCAGGAGAAAGAGATAAACCCTGCAAGGAACTGAAGCATCAATACTGAGGAGGCTGCAACACAAACCTCATCCTCACAAGAAGAAGGCCAGCCATAAACGGCATCCCCTCTAAGGACCTGTCCCAGTCGACAGTGCAAGAAAGACAGGTGCAGAGCACGCACCACACGTGGCCACCCACTGCCACCACCAGTGAAGAGGTCGCCGTCACCCACCCTACTGGTGGACAACTACAGGCTACAACGCAAGCACCTCATGGCCAGAAGAGAACGTCCACAAACGAGACGAGGCGCTCAAAGGACCTTACAATGCCAGAAGCACGCAGGAGGTCGCACCTGTGAACCTGACGGCACAGTCAGCACCCAGGAAACCTCTCCACACAGAAACACTGCTGAACGCAGGCCGGAGAGCACACACATCTCCACTGCCACAGTGAAACCCTACAACAGGCCGAAGACCACCAACAGTGTCCTCCCTCGCACTGCCTCCAGATGGAGTCGGCAGTGACCCACGACAGGCAAGAGAGGAGTCGCACACCCCACGTGTCAGGCCGCCACAGCACCAAGTGCTCCAACAAACAGCGACACAAGACCGGACGTCACGTCGCCCAGCAAGCAAGAAACACGTCACCAAGTGACTAGTCCAAACAAGCGCGCCAGAGCAAAGGCGGAAGCCGGCGCCACGACTGCGCCGCCTCGAGGTCCACACGCAAATCCCTCGAAAAAAACAAAAGGAAAAGAAGAAGAGTGACAGCTCTGTCACCCGAAGACCGGACCAGCACAGGTGGGCTGCACAGGACCACGAAAGGGAGAAGACCGAGGACTCACAGCCAGCCAAGAAGCACACCCTGACACGCCAGACAGCCACCAAGGCAGACCGATGTCCCAGGACGCAGCGCCACGGACAGACCAAGCATAAGCCGCAGCGGGCGCAGCCCACGTCTCATCCCAACGTTTTCCCAGGCGACCGTCCGTCCCCGCAGACCGACGTCCCAGGATGCAACGCCACGGATAGACCAAGCATGAGCCGCAGCGAACGCAGCCCACGTCTCATCCCAACGTTTTCCCAGGCGACGTCCGTCCCCGCAGACCGACGTCCCAGGATACAACGCCACGGATAGACCAAGCACGAGCCGCAGCGAGCGCAGCCCACGTCTCATCCCAACGTTTCCCAGGCGACCGTCCGTCCCCGCAGACCGACGTCCCAGGATGCAACGCCACGGATAGACCAAGCATGAGCCGCAGCGAGCGCAGCCCACGTTTTGTCCCAACGTTTTCCCAGGTGACCGTCCATCCCCGAGCGTCAGCAGTCTGAGTCGACCAGCATCCATGCTCCTGTCCTTCGGTATCAAGGGTGGAGATCAGCCCAGGGTGTCCGTCCTCCCACCGCCTCAAGATGGAGTCGGCAGTGGCCCAAGCCAGGCAAAGGAGGATCCCCTCACCCTATGGGTCAAGCCGCCATGGACACTCCAGCTCAGCAAGGCAGAGGCACACGGCTGCCAAGTCCACCTGGACATCCAACACTCCCAGCAAGTCACCACCACCACCTGTCATCCCAAGTCACCACATGGCTGGCAACTGCCATCACGCCAGCCGTCATCACCTGCGTCAAACATTACCACTCCCAGAAGATCGGCGCCTGGAGTTCTGCACAGTCACCACACCAACAGACAATAGAAACCAGAGGCCCCTGTGAACCTGGCATACGCCGGAACCGAAGCAGCAAAGGCAAGTCTAGTCCACGACTCATGCACCCGCGGTCGTTGGGCGGTCGACCAAGCAACGGCTCCTGCAGCTGCCACCAGCTGGCACACAAGCAGCCCTCAGTGCAGCCCTCCCACAGTCCCGCAGCAACCCCAACAACGGGCCTCCCCAGGCGGGAGAGCGAGCAGAGACTTTGCCCCACCGACAGGTATCCGGTCACAGCCCAGCCGTTCAACAAGGACCGTCGGCTCAGCCACACCTCTGTGAACTCTCCTGTTGGACTCCATCCATTTTTGTGACGCAGCTCCCTACCATGAACTGTCAGAAACCACCACGGACCATCACGGACGTCAGCCAAGTGGAGACCAGGCAAAGCAGCAAGGCACTTCACCATCAACGAGCTGTCAGCATGCAGAGGACATCTCCCAGCCAGCAGTCGTGTCCTGAGGCCCTCAGGTTAAACTATGGGTGCCCGCCGAGAAGGTTCCTCCGCAAACCAAGTCACCAATCCAGGTCTGCTGTCGTCCTGCCACCTGACTCTAGAGACTGATGGACCCTGTGGTAACTAGTTAACTTTGTTTTATTCCCACAGGTTTGGACTAGCAATTTATTTGTTCCTCAATAAAGTTGGGGAGGAATGTAGTGTCCTGCAGGACACGTTCTAGTGTTTTTCCATTTCCTGTAAGCCAGCCACTCCCTCGAGGGCTGGGCACACTACACCCCCTCACCCATCCATCACGGGTGCGACGAGTCACGTGACCCCGCTAAAAAAAGGGCCCGGGTGCACGTGCTCGTGGCCAGTTTACTCACCTACGAACCTGTGTCCGTGTCCCTCATTGCAGCGTCATGTGGGCCTTAGGCCCGACACCACAACCACCTCTTCTTTTTTTTATATGACAGTTTTATACACTGAAACTCTCAAAAAGTTTAGGTACAATGAGTAAAATTAGGTTCCTTATGAAAAAAAAAATTTGGAAATGATAGTTGACACCTTAGATCCTTATTGCAGAATGAAAGCGCTTTAAAATAAGGATTGAAACACAGAAAGAAATAGGTTGAAACATTGTCACAGTTTAGGTTAAAACATTGTCACAGTTTACCTCCTTTTTTTGGAATTGTAAACTTTTACTGTGCGTATCACAGCAATGATACGAAAAGAAAGAGCTCAATTCCTTCAGGATAATTGTACTTACTAGTGTGCGTGTCACTGTTGTAACACGCAAAGAAAAAGTGCTTTAAAATGAAGTCCCGTTCGTTTTCTCAAGTGTGCGCGTCACTGATGTACGTTGTGATACGCTAATCATCAATGCTTGAAACTTTGCCACCTCGAGTGTGCATGTCACTGATGTGTGCCATGACACGCTAATAAAGTGTTCCTCGTAAAATGATATTATCGTTTGAGTGTGCGTGTCACTGATAACACACGCAATGCTGCCGAACAATGTGAAAGAAATACACCCAATATGGCGCGTCACGTCGAATTACCCAGAATCCTTTGGGCACTGTGACGTGCATACACTGCTGGAGCCGATTCCAAGACTATTCCGAAGATCTCCGAGAATGCGCTTTCGGAATCCGCTGACGTTCCTTGTTATTAATTAAAACAAGTGCGGACGAAGCGCTCGAGCTCCAGCCGTGCGACCCGGTTTAAAAAATGCCTTTTCCAATACAACAAATTGAAGACGGTAAGCCCCTTCAGTATTCGCCCTCAGTTAAAAGTACACAGGATGTAGAAATAAGTGGGGCAATTCAGTTAAAGAGGTGCATTCACACTAGACAGTCCGCTCTAATTTCATCAAAACAGAGTAAAATACAAAGAAGTAACTCTACAGCATCAAAGTTCAAGAAAAAGCAAACAGCTCTTGTTCTGTTACACAAATAGCATTCTACTTCAGTAATTCCAAAATACACCAAAGTCCAAATGCCATGAAAAAACAATGCCTCTCAACAAATGTTATCTCGCATTGAGTTTAAATAGACGAGAAATCCCAAAAATGTACTGGTAGCTCCTTAAGAAATCAGTGACTACTTGTTTTCAAAAACGCAATAATAACAGTACCTTGAAATCCTTAGGAGTCCAGATAGCTTCAGAAAGTTCATGAAGAGAAAAAAAAATGATGATGAGTGTTGAGATCCTTTTATTTTATCCCATCCTCCGTAAATCTGCTTGGGTGCAATATATCAACACCATTGCAATGTTGAACCATTTAGCGGAGTGGGGTCACAAGGTGTACCTACAAAATCGCAGTACTGCCAGAGGGAGGTCTGTATCTATGACATCATATTGAGTAAGGAGATAGGTAAGTGTCGCAAGAGACAATCTTTACAACCCTGATAATGACCCCCCATGATACAGAGAGAAGTCAGGATGTTTCTGAACATGGTGGACTACTGCCATTAGTTGGTTCCCAACTTTTTCCTATTGGCAAACCCCCCTAAAGAGTCTTGCACTCAACAATGTTTCTGATCCACTACCCTGGGACACCAAATACATGACGACTCCCATAAGCTGAGAGAAAGTCTCTGCTGTGCCCCGGTTCTAGAAATGCCAAAGAATGAAAAATATTTGCCTGCTATGATTATCAACACAGATGATGCACCTTGTCTGTGTTGACAGAGGCCCGCAATGAAGCTAAATGACAAGTTGCCTATTTCTCGGCTACCCTTGACCAGGTAATCGTAGCATTGGATGTCTTAAGATGGTGGCTGCATTCAGCAGTGTAACGAAATCATGATGGGATACTCACTTACTCTAATGGTCCCATACACAGACAATAGTTTGTTAACTTAAACACAACACACGACAAACAGCAGACCCAATAGATACGTTATTCTAGTAGCTGAGAATGTCACTCTGCGGAGGTGCCACACCCTGAACCCTGCTACACTTATGCCTTTTAATACAAAAGGAGTACAAAGTTCCCCAAAGTGGAAGGAAAAGGGAAAGTGTGAGTAGAGAGCGTAGTAGTAGGAAAAAAAAATGGGGGGAAATTCCCTTTTTGGAACTAAAACCCTCACACACCTAGCAAGCTAGGTGTCATGCTTCATCATATGGGTTCTGCTCCTCGTCAGACTGGCGCTGCAATGTCTGACGGGCACCCGTGAAGGGGCTCTTTATCGGAGATCTTTTGTTCCAGCCATATGGTGCATGTGGGTAAGAGGGTCAGAAAAAAGTGTAATCGTGAGGAAGTGGTGAGATAAAAAAGGTGGGTCAGTCCACAATGAGCTTTATTGGCGTGGCTGACGCCCTTGATTAAAAAGTGGGAGGGGAGATATATGCTAAGAATGTGCAGAGCAAGATACCTACAACCCCCTGGTCAGGTCAACATGTTTCTTGCCTCAATGGCAATTCGTCAGGACCCAGGTGTTTAGTACTACACAGTGAAAAGGAAAAAGTGTATTTACAACCTTAATCCAAGAGGTCGTATAAGGGCAGGCTAACAGGTCCTGCCAATTTGAAGCGACCTAAAGGAAAATACATAGCACGGAGATAAATTCAGTAATGTGTTTGTTAGAATGCAAAATATATACAAACTACGCTCAAAGGGACACTAGTGATTAAAACAAACAACCAACTGAAGGATAGACACATGTATATCTTCATTAGGATATCAGCTGAGTTAGTTTAAAAAGATAAAAGATAAAGGATGCTGAGACTGAGGGAAATGAAGAGGATCAATGACGGGCACATGGTGTAAGAGCTTACCCTAAGTGTGATCCTAAGGCGCCCCGCAGTCTGCTCCAGTGGGACCTGCACGTATGGGTTTGATGAGGTATCGTCATCAAACAGGCAGATAAGGGGGTGCCACTGTGATTCAGAACAGCAGTGACTATGATACAGAATGCAAACGCCAGTTGGCGAATACCAGCCACTACAGACCTTTGACTACTGATCCTACTAGAAGACTTACCACCACCATCACTAGCCTAATTATGGAAGGGGAAACAAACGAGTGGATCACTAAAAATGAAGCTTCCTTCTTACTGACCACCGACCCGGTGATCCCCTACTTCTACACCCTCCCCAAGATCCATAAAGGGCAAAGCCCAGTCCCTGGCAGGCCTATAGTCTCAGGGATCGGTTCTTTACTTGAGCCGCTTTCCAAATTTTGCGACTTTTTTTTACAACCAGTGGTTAGGAAAATACCCTCCTTTTTACAAGACACCAGGGATGTGCTCCGTCTGATAGAGAACATCGAGGGGAGGGAGAATGTGGACCTCCTTCTTTCATTAGACGTTGAAGCACTTAACACCAACATCTCTCAACAAGCAACCCTAGAAGCTGTCGAAACAACCCTTCTACAGGAAGAATGGTGTTCACCTACCCCTATTTCATTTATACTCGTGTGTGCAACCATAGCCCTCACGGAGAATTTTTTCCAGTATGGGACCCAGCTATACCATCAAATCAGGGGAACTTCTATGGGTTCTACTTTTGCCCCCAGTCTAGCCTGCATCTACATGTCTACCTTTGAAGAAAATGTTATTAGGGCCACTACCAACCCCTTCAGCAACAACCTAACACTCTGGGGAAGGTACATAGACGATATCCTCGTGCTATGGAAAGGAGATCGGGCTACCTGCGAGTCCTTCTGTACATGGATAAATCTGCAAAATCCCTTCCTCAAGTTCACTGGCACTATCTCAGAGACGGCTATCCCCTTTCTAGATTTAAGTATCAGTCTTAACCCGGATGGGTTAAAGACTACACTCTACCGGAAAAACACCAACAGAAACAGTCTTCTCCTCCATGGGAGTTACCACCCGAGAGCCCTGAGGGATAATCTCCCCTTTAGACAGTTCCTCAGGGTACGCAGAAACTGCACAGACAAGGCAGATTTCAACCATGAAGCTAGTATCCTCCAACATAAACTACAGGACAGAGGGTACCCGGCTAGACTGGTGTATAACTCATGTAAACGAGAACTGAACAACCCTAGAGAAGCACTACTGGAGACACTCCCCAAAGAATCTGATGATTTAATCACATGTGTCCGCTGCTTTACTAAAAACTCAGCTTACATCAAGAACACCATAAACAAACATTGGAACATCATTAATTCCGGTGGTCTTAATATCCCACGGCCCCGTTTTGCTTTCAAACGGACAGCCAACCTAAAGGACGCACTCATTCATACACGACCCAAGAAACTCAATGCCAACAGCCAAAGTACCTTGTGGGGTCTCCCACCAGTAACAGGTCACTTTCCATGTGGGGGTTGTGTTGTTTGTCCTCAAACTCAACAGATCAAAGAGATTGCACTCACGGACACCTTCACCTGGCAGTTACATAAGCATACTAACTGCAACAGTACCAGGTGCATCTATATGCTTAACTGTCCGTGTAACAAACACTACATTGGGATGACCATGAGACAAGTGAAACTCCGTATCATGGAGCACAAAAGTAACATTAGATGCCTTAAGACACACACCAGGCTCTACGACCACTACACACAGCAAGGGCATTAGGCAGACAGCATACGCTGGTTGGTTTTGGAATCCCATCCCACCATTACTCAACATGCCTTGTTCAGAATCGAACAGAGATGGGTTCACCGCCTTCGACTAGATACTACTAGCCTGAATTACTCTGTACCATGGGCGACACACTCAGGCTAGAACTGTCCCGGGTGTTTCCTTTTCCTTACCGTTATCATTGTCAAATTGATCAAATTGTTCCCACAAATACTCTCTCAGGACAAGGTCTTCCTCTGTCCCATGCAGTGCCCACCTTTACACTGCCTTCTGATTTAGTTTATCTTTCCCTCTCTAGTAACACCCTAATAGTACAGACGCCGTTTGCGCTCCAGCAATCACCAGCCTGACAAGTGGATATGTTCCTTTAAACTTCCACTGACGTGTCCCACACTATTTAAACTCCCCAACTCATCCTCCCTCTCTCCCGCCCTTGGTAACAGTAGCTCATATACTGAGGCCCCTTTCCTCTGCTGCCGGTTCAGGTTCATTGTATACCCGTCCCTACCGGACTTGGACTTCAATGTTCTGACGTTCTTTCCACCGGCTGACTATTGCCCCACGTCCCCGCTCTACACCCAAGATGGCCACTACAATATGCCACGGGATGCATTGACGAAACTGTGCGGCTGAGTTTACCGAGTGGAGCACTCTGACGCATGCGCAGCGGAGTCCCGCAGAAGCCTGGCCCCCACACGAACTTGGCGAGGTAGGAGCTACATAAAGTTTACACAGATGCCGGGTCCGTTACCAGTTGCTCTGTCCTGACCAGATGGTGGGGGTAGGTGTTTGCGGCTCTGACCGCACTCCGATCGGGTAAGTTCTCTTGGTGACCGTCGCACCTTCCGTTGTTCCTCCTAGTCGGCTCTTACTCAACGCTGGGTACGTTTTACCTATGGGGCTGGCCACCATCTGCCGATCGCAGTTGTCTATGCCGGTCTTCATACACGGGCACATTCTCTGTTGTTGCAGCCAAAGTGCCCCTGTGATGGCTTCTAGTTGCGGATTTGGCTTCGACTGGTCCTAACTCCCCAGCGATCATCGCTTGGGTATGCATGGATAGGTCGTGCTAGTTCGTTAAGCTGGTGTCTCATTTTGGTATACGTGCTGCTGCAGGAGTACATGTTCGACGAGGCCACACGGGCGCTCAAATGCGTGTCCTCCCTTGCGGCCTCCCCCTGAGCAACCTCCCTTTCATGAGCCATGACCTATGAAGATACTTAATCTTCTCATACTAGTCCCATGAGTATTTGCCAATTACCTACCCCCACGCTCTCATCCTTCTCTCAGGTACCTGACCCATACGTGCAGGTCCCACTGGAGCAGACTGCGGGCGCCTTAGGATCACACTTAGGGTAAGGTCTTACACCATGTGCTCGTCATTGATCCTCTTCATTTCCCTCAGTCTCAGCGTCCTTTATCTTTTATCTTTTTAAACTCACTCAGCTGATATCCTAATCTATACTACTATTCTAAAGAGAGAACACAAACCTTTTGGCAAGGTAAACTCGGGAACCACAGCGCCAATCCACACACCCAATACATTGTTGTAATCCTCAGGGTGTGCAGATGGACATAGGCTATAGAAAATTTAAAAAAAAAACGTAAATTTAAAAATATAACTTAAAAAGTAGTGCCCTGAAAGTAGCGCCGGCCACGACGCTGACGGCCACGACGTAGAGCTGGCCGCAATGTACGTGATGACGAGGAGGAGCGGCGGTGAAGTGAGGAGCTCGGGGAGGAGCGGCGGCTCAGGTAAGGCTCTGGGACACGGGACGGGAGAGAGCCGGTGCGGAAGGTTGGCCCGGAACAACTGCGGTAAGGCTCAGGGTCTGGGGGCAGCATTTTAGGCTTGCGAGGAGGAGCGGCGGTGAAGTGAGGAGCTCGGGGAGGAGCGGCAGCTCAGGTAAGGCTCTGGGACACGGGACGGGAGGGAGCCGGTGCGGGAGGTTGGGCCGAAGCAACTGCGGTAAGGCTCATGGTCTGGGGGCAGCATTTCAGGCTTGCGTGCACTACCGCCCCAGCCCCCGCCGCCACGACATTGTCGGGGACACAGACAATGTCGTGGCGGGCGGGGGCCGGGGCGGGAGTGCACGCAAGCCTGAAATGCTGCCCCCAGCCCCCTTCTGCTCCAGGCAACGCTGGGGCTGGCTGCTAGTGAAGATATACATGTGTCTATCCTTCAGTTGGTTGTTTGTTTTAATCACTAGTGTCCCTTTGAGCGTAGTTTGTATATATTTTGCATTCTAACAAACACATTACTGAATTTATCTCCGTGTTATGTATTTTCCTTTAGGTCGCTTCAAATTGGCAGGACCTGTTAGCCTGCCCTTATACAACCTCTTGGATTAAGGTTGTAAATACACTTTTTTCTTTTCACTGTGTAGTACTAAACACCTGAGTCCTGACGAATTGCCATTGAGGCAAGTACCATGTTGACCTGACCAGGGGGTTGTAGGTATCTTGCTCTGCACATTCTTAGCATATATCTCCCCTCCCACTTTCTAATCAAGGGCATCAGCCACGCCAATAAAGCTCATTGTGGACTAACCCACCTTTTTTATCTCACCACTTCCTCACGACTACACTTTTTTCTGACCCTCTTACCCACATGCACCATATGGCTGGAACAAAAGATCTCCGATAAAGAGCCCCTTCACGGGTGCCCGTCAGACATTGCAGCGCCAGTCTGACGAGGAGCAGAACCCATATGATGAAGCATGCCACCTAGCTTGCTAGGTGTGTGAGGGTTTTAGTTCCAAAAAGGGAATTTCCCCCTTTTTTTAATTTTTTTATTCCTACTACTACGCTCTCCACTCACACTTTCCCTTTTCCTTCCACTTTGGGGAACTTTGTACTCCTTTTTTATTACTAGTCCTTCGGACACGTACACTGGACCCCATTAAATATCGTCCGCTTATGGTTCCCCTCCTGTTGTTGACACACTTATGCCTTTGCCTGTGTCTGATAACGATGATGATGGGGTTGATCCTGACTATGTTAATGTGACAGAATTATTTATCAAACCAAGGCCTGATATTCGAGACATCCCTATGAAAGAGCCCAATTTTACCTTTTTCTTGGACAGGTCATGCCTGAGAGTTGGACATGGAATTGTGAGAGTGCCTTATGCTGTACGCACCTTAGAAGGTGTAATGGAAGTGTTCTATTTGTGCAATGTAACATCCACATGGGTAGCTGAACTGATTGCTCTTATTTGAGCAGGCTATGCCTCTAACAATTTGAGAGTTATCATCTATACGGACAGACAGTATGGGTTTGTCATGGTCCATGGTTTCCTGAATTCTTTGGGTTTCCCAATTAGGACTGGAAATAATATGATGGATTTGGTTGATGTATTGTAATTGTCTACAGAAATAGCTGTAGTTAAATGTTGCGCGCATAAGAGTGGATGAGATTTTGTAACTGCTGGAAACCACTACGCAGACAAGAAGGCAAGATACTGCGCTCTTAAGTCCTGTATATTCAATGGAGACCATTCATGTGACGCTGTTTCAAACATGTTATTGACTGTTGCTGATACCTGGAAGGAAATAAAAAGTATTCAAGAAGAAGCCCCAGAATGAGAGCATGAGAAGTGGGTTAGAGCAGGGTGTGTAAAGAATTAGGATGAGATCTGGGTTTCGACAGATGGGAGACCAGTCTTTGTCAAAACTGTGTTATCTACCATGGTGTAGGAAAGTAGAATCTGCTTCTTATAGTTACCCCCACTTTTTGCTTTATGTTACACTGTTTCTGAATAGCCGGACTGGGATCCTGCTAATCAGGACCCCAGTGTATCTGCTTTTTCCCTAAACTATTACGTCATGTGCTTAGGTACATTCCAGATTGGATACTGAGGTACCCTTATCAGTCCATAGTATATGGTACCTATGTACCCAGGGCATAGGTACCCTCGAGGCCTCCCATGGGCTGAAGCATGTATCATGCCACCCATGAGAGGCTATGCAAAATGGATCTAAAGGCCTGCCATTGCTGCCTGTGTAATTTGGTGCATGCACCATTTACTAAAGGTATAGGTTTACTATATCTAAGGGTCACTACACTTAAAACCTATAGGACATCCCTATAGCAGTCCTTGACAATCCTGAAGGCAGGGTGCTTGGTTCTAAGTGAAAGGGTGCCACTGCATGAGCAGGACACCCCTGCAGCCTATGGAGTCCATTTTCCCGGGTTGTTAGTGCTACAGCCAGTTACGACATATAGAGTGGCATTATGCGCCCACGTGAGGACCAACTCTAAAAAGGCTGAAAGTAACCCTATTGTGTTTGATATCAAAAATTGTGGAATCATACCACCACACCGGTAATCGGTGTGGTAGGTATGATTCCACCTCTCAGAACCAAGCTTTGTGTGACCACCTTCCAGAAAGGATTTAGTGTATTAGGCCTAAGTGGGTGTGCTTGCCAGCCACTGAAAATCTGCATGAGGGGCACATTTGGTGTCCCTGTGCATAGTCCCGTTCAAACCAGTCCTGGGAGCCGTTGGCTCCTGCTCTGGCGTGCAACTAGACAAAGGACACTGAAGTAACATCTTCACTGTCCAGGCTTAATGGGCTGTAGGACCCTAGATTCAATGTGGACAAGATTCTGATCAAGAAACCACTGATCTTCGACAGTCTGGACACTCTGGACTTCGTTTGGGCCTGACTTCGTCTCAACCTCAGTCCGAAGCATCGTCTGTGCCCCTGCACCATACAGGCTCTGTGCAGGACCTGTGGAGCATCAAGGACAACTAAAGATATGTCCCTTGGAGTGAAGGAGTCACTCCCCTGGAACCACAGTCATCAGATCTCAAATGACTCGTCTGCTACTCCTGAGCTCCTACCGACTCTGAAAGCTCCAGCAACACAGGCAGTGGGTTCCAAGTCTCTCAAGGTCTGGCAGCCCTCTCACTAAGTTTGAGGTCAAAATCCCTTGTGGGTCCTGCATTTCCCGTACCCTTCTGGACACGTACTTTTGCAAGTGCATATACTTGTTGACGTTCCCAAAACAAGTGCACTGGGCTCTGAGTAGCCCCAACCTCTGGCATCATTTACACCAAAGAACATTGTCCTCTTCGCACTGAGTGCTCCGTGGGCTGTTGCTTTGTAAGCTCGAGGTCCCCTTGCAACTCCTGTACCTCCGGCCTGTGGGTCCTCTTGAGGGTCAACACTCCTTTTCTTGGTTTCCCTGGTTGCTCCAGGCTTGCCCCAACTCCCCTGTGTTTGTGAGTTTCCTGGATCTTGCTGGTCCGAACTGTAACCTTTCTTGACCATCTTTGTGCTTTGCCGCTGCCATGGCTATTTTTTTAGTGCTCCAGCCGGACACTGACCCCCTCAGCACTCGACATCCTTTGTGGGACAGCTCGTATCTAGCTCCTGGTCATCCTTGATGTCTCCTGGTCCCGGTGGCTGCAGATTCAAGAACCCCCTCAACGTACCTGAAGCACCTAACATCTATTGGCATTCATCTACCTGGACCCTGGTCACTCCTTAGTGACCCAGACTCTGTCCCCTCTCCTTTCAGGTACTCTTCATCTAGAATCCACCCTTGGTTTCCATCAGACACTTTTCTTCTTCCCGGCAGTGGCATTTCCTTGAAGTGTTCCATTGAGATTGACAGCGGTTTTCGACACCATTTCAGCCCTATGCACCCGGCTTCCTTGGGATAGGTAACTCTGATAACACGGTATCCACAGGTGGGGTGGCTCTTCAAACTCCTATGATTCAAGGTGCCTCCTCATAATCCACTGGGAAGGGTCCTTAAACTTTAAAACTACAACTGCGACTCTCCCATAGAATTGTACGGCGCACGCTGTTATGTTTCCACACTGCACCCGTCCTCTGTGGGGTCCCTACTTGCTCATCACCGTGGGTGGTTTCTTGGTGTCCCAGTGATTCTACATCCTCTAGACACTGTTTGGACTCGAGTCGTGATTCTTATACCACTATTTTAGTTTATGGTTTGGTCTCCCCCTGGAGCCAACTGTGTATTATTGCTACTTACGATTGTTTCTGTGCTACACTATTGTGTGCTTTGTGTTTATCTGCATGTAGCAGATAATGTGAGGTATTTAGAGTGTGTTATAACAATAAATACATATTTTTATAAATACTTGTGTTTCTCCTTTCATTTAGGCAATACAATGAGGTTGCATTCTGGTGAAACAAGCTGCTTAACATTCCTTCAAGACTAAGCCTGAAGGCTGCTCTCCACAGCTACCACTTGGATAGCTTTCTAAGGTTATCTTTGACCTCTTAAATTACCATAAGGGTTGTTTGGACTGGTACATGGTGCCCACTTTAATTAGTGGAAGGCATATACCAGGCTGACTTCTCACACATGACAATGCATTTCTGGAATCCCACTCATACATGGCTAGATGCTGCAGTTCATCTCTTCAAAACCTATTGGTTCAACTTCCACTTCTTTTTCACTGCAGTAAACCTGTCCCACAGATGCATTAATTCACATTTGTGATGCAGTATTCAGTACACCAAACTCTAAATAGTGAGTCACATTGGAAGGTCAGGTGGTCTTTTTCAATTGCATGCAGCTTGACTTCATGAAAATGCTCATTTGCATTGGACTCAGCTTTATCCTGGTACTAGTCTTTCTCTTTTCTTATTGGGGTGAAGCATATCAGACTACAAAAAATAATAACCGCACTGTGGGCAAACTGTTGTTGAGGGAATTGATTCCCAGGTTCGGACTACCAGTTTCTCTGGAGTAAGATTGTGGAACCCATTGCAGGGATGAGTTTAGGAAGATGCTGTATGTAGCCCTTCAAGTAGAACAAAAGTTCTCTTGTAGTTACAAACTAGAGGAATAAAGGATGTCCAAGCATAAAATATATATGAAGAATCGTCCATCCACCTTGCAGGTATTTCTCAATTTTTTGTCTGCTTGAAGAGTGTTTTTGCAATATGCCTATGTTTTGAGAAATACTCTCCTGGTAGAGCCTTGTATGTGTGCCAGGTGTGGGATCAGCTCAGATCTGCAGCTTTTCTTAGAAATTGTGATTTTGCATTACTAGGATCTTCGAGACTAAGATAAGAGTGTTGAAAGTATAAGTGAATCATTTGTTTGAACTCTTAGGACTGACCCTTCATTCATTATCTGCTTGGGGGTTTCAAATCAATTAACATTATTTGCATTTGATAAATGCATAAAAGTACATAAGACAAGAAAAGATATATAGCATGATAAAATGCCGACATATAGATAACTATCCATATAAAAAGATATATAGCTTTAAAATTTCATTGGAAGATTACAATGACCTATCTGTGTTGTGTAAGCTCACAGATAAAAGAAAAAATGACAAACACTAACACTTATGGCTTACAAAGCACAGACATCCATTGGCCAAGGAAGACCTCTTTATAATCAATATGACTAAGTGCAGGAAGCTCACTGTCATAAAGCATAAGAAATGAGTTTCAAATGATTGAATTGCTACAAGAGCTTGTGAATGCAAGCGCAAACTCAATCTTCTCAAAAGTGGGATAATTCATTTTTTCCTCATATCTTTATAAAATGAGCACAAAAAAAGAATATGAGAAATAGATTGAGCAGATCGCTTGTCAAGGGGAATAAAGACAGCTGGTTAAGCGAATATACTTGGGACAGGTACCTTTAGGGGAAAAATATTCAATCTGAACATGAACATTAAAAGCAAAAAGCGGTGGATATTATTAGATACAAAAGGTAAATGTGAGGCATGTCCAAATGCCACCAGGGGCAGTGCCTAATAAGTTAGCACTAAGGATTTAGAAATGTTTTACTGCCATCTATCATGAACACACTAGTCAAGGAAGAGTTTATTTAAACTAGATTTGGGAAAGGTCACACAATGAGATGGAAAATCATACTGAGATGACAGGCCCAGATTATTGAGCGACTGCTTCACATATGCTAACCAGGGAATACAGAGTCAAGAGTGACAATGTCCTCAAGCAACATTCGATTTAATTTAACAGAATTATTTTTCCAAAGTGTTAACCATATATGATCAGAGCCATTTTAATGGTATAACTTATATAGGGGAGACCTCATTTTTATCATCAATAATATTCGGACAAGGAGCTAGGATTGACAGTAATCTTTCTAAAAACGTATCTTTGATAACTTGCAAAGTGCCCACTTGGGCTATACCCCAGATTGCAGTGCCATAGGTTGCTAGAGATACCGATTTAGCCAAAATATATTTCCGCCATGTCATTGCTCAGTTTCTTTCCTAGATTTGAGGCAAATGTCTATAGTGCTGCAATGCTCATAAGATTCGTCTTATTGGACATCATTGTGGACCAATTTAATTTGGCATAAAAAGAATCCCCAAATGCATTAAGTTCGCCACTCGTTCAAAGATTCAACCCTCTATATGTAAGGTCATGAATTTTCTCTTTCCGGTGCCAACCGCCATTACGAATGTCTTAGATTTATTTACAAAAATACAGAATATAGTCCGAATATATGCCTTTGGAGCGCTGTGGGTCCATTGAGGTTCAAGCCATTAAAACCGCATCATCCGGATAATGCTCCAATGGCTGGGACATCCTTACATTTGAGACTAAGGGCTTCACTTAGTTTGTTGGTGAGTAAAGAGAAAAGGAGTGGAGCAAGGATACAGCGTTGTTTCACTCCTAAATGGAGTTGAGATTCGTCCTTTTTCCATACCGAACTACTGTCCCTAAGTCTCTATGAAGTTCCCTAATAAAATGGATTATGGAGTTGTGTACACCCGCCGATTCCAAAATGGCCCACAATTTACTGTGACACACAGTCGACGGCCGCTGACAAGTCCATAAAGGCAAAAAGAACAATTGATTGACAGAATGCAGAACAAAGTCATATAATACATCCCAGTACAGAGATCTGGCCCTAAATCAACAATTGATGGACAGAATGCAGAACAATGTCATACATACACCCCAGTACAGAGATCTGGGCCTAAATCAACAATTGATGGACAGAATGCAGAACAATGTCATACATACACCCCAGTACAGAGATCTGGGCCTAAATCAACAATTGATTGACAGAATGCAGAACAATGTCATACATTCACTCCAGTACAGAGATCTGGGCATAAATCAACAATTGATGGACAGAATGCAGAACAATGGCATACATTCACCCCAGTACAGAGATCTGGGTCCATAAAGGCCATATACAACTGCCCTTTGTAGCAGCAGCATATTTAGCTGCAATTAGGGATAGATTTAGACACTGGTCTACTGTTCCCATGCCCTTTCTGAATCCATATTGAATTCCTACCAAGACATTATTCTCAGCAGCCACTCCTCCAGTCTATACACGTAGCAATCTCCCAATTAGCTTATATGCACTGTCCAACGGGGAGATTAGCCGATAATTAGCAGGGTTCGAAGGGTCTCCCTTCTTACAAATTGGAATAATCAGGGATTGTTTCCACGATGGCACACAACCCTCTTTGGCTATAGCACTAAAGGCTAAAGTCAGGAGTTGAGCCCACAAATGTTTATTATCAAGAAATATGTCCAGCAGGAGACCATCCGGGTCTGCTGCTTTCAGAGCCGGTGATTGGGCGAAGGCAAGCACTACTTCCTCTAGAACTCTAATGCCGGTAAGGCGGGAAGACAGTGCTCCATATTCAATTCGCTACAATCCACCTCATTATGAAATATATTTTGGAAATGGGATAATCATGTGGACTAATCTTTATGGAGATCTAAAGATAGACCACCCTCCTCCTGAAGAAAGAGGGCATTAGCCGCTTTCCAGAAGGCCCTACTATCTTTCCTCTGTGAGGCTTATCTCAAATTTCCACACTCTTCCTCACGTAGCTGTCTCTTCCTCTCCTCCATTGCTGATTTGTAGATCGCCCTCAAATGTTTTATGAGAATTTTGATTCTAGGATGCGTTTTGAGGGCTTTCCGTGGACTACTGGACTCTTTAGGGCAGTTTTTCTCAAACCACTTTGTAGGTGTAGGCCTATTTTGTGTTACTGGACAAAAGAATTCAGTACTAATGGATAATAAAAATTTGGGTAAAAGCCAAGGCATCTGGCGTGCTGGTGGTTTGTGGATCCAGATATAAATGAATCTCCTGTAACAATGGCGATATGACTTTAGGCAATAAAGAATATGAATCAATTTTATCCTACTTTAGAATATAGCATTTTTTTCTAGATTAACATGGTTTGGGGACACGATGATGACTACATTTCTTAGAGGAGGCCCATAAAAAAGATGACAAAATTAAAGCGTGGTGCTATATTCGATCAACTGCACCATCAGATTCTTGTAAAAACTCTTAAAATTAGAAGGGATGATTATAAAATCAGTAGTTGAGGTAGTTCCCACCCACTGGAAAGTTGGGAGCATATGTCCCATGGAGGGGTTTAGTGGGTTTATTATAACTAAATCCCATGTCAGCAAAAGGCTGTTTAAAACATTACCATAACTTTGATGATTAAAATGACGGTTCTGGGACTCATTTGAGTTGATTAACCCACATATTCGCTGGTCAGTTCTACTACATATGGATATATTGAAATCTCCAGCCCAAACAATAAATAACAGTCTCGGGGGTTGATATAACAAATCCTCAAGGGTTCTCCCCAGGTCTTAAGCCCCTAATGTGTGGTTAGCAAAATTATTATTGGAAAAATATATCAACTAAAGGTCTATCTTCCTACGCCCAATAGCTACAATAATATTAAAATAAGGTGAGGTATTCAGGTAAGAGATCTTTTCAAAAGAGATGGTATTTGCAAAGACTGTTAATAATCCCCCGTTAGCTGCCTGACTTTGAGGGCAGAGCTGGAGTAAGAAAGAAACAATAACAATTTACGAATATAGGATTCTTTTTCCAGGTTTCCTGGAAACAGATAATATCCGGATTCCGCAGCGCCTTACGCTATTCCAGATTATCCTTCTTATTGTCAAAACCTGCTATGTTCCATGAAAGAAAATTGACCTCCTCATGACTCCCCTAGGAGGAATACTACCCTTGATGTCCTACAGATAGTTTACTAGGGAGATTATGCAGGCTATCTAGACCTTGCAATTCATGGTCTTAAGTCTAAACCCCTGCGTTAATTGCAAAGTATAATGGGTTTGAACTTCTTTTCTCCCGCTTGATTAGAGCCTGTGGAAAGATGGGAGAAATAGAAAGTTAATCCAGGAGTTCATGTCCTCCAGAGAGGCAAACTTATTAGATGTAGGAAGAAAACTGTTAGATTGCTGACAAGGAATGGCCACATTTCTATCTAACAGGTGGTTCAGACCATGTGTATTTAAACTGTACAAAACTGGTGGCTTATAAAAGAAACATAGAGGAACAGTGTAAATCTGTGACTGAAATGAAGGAGTGAAGTGGTAAGTTGCTTAGCAAATCTTTAACCAACCATTGGTTATCAAAATGAAGAACAACACAATCATTGTCAATTGCATTAGAGTCCAACCCAATCCAAGGTGTTCTTCTAGCCATAATTAAAGGGTTTTGTAGAAGATGCCCTACATTTGATGCTTGCAAAATCCAGTGCCGGGCTTTAGCCATTAACTGGGATACTGACTCTCTTTGGTTTTCCATGAGTGGTAGAACATTAACCAAAATAAGTACAAAGGGACTTGCTGCAGGAGGTAACTTCATAAACTGATGGTTATTTTCAAGTAAGGAAGAGGTAGGGTAAGGGATACATGTGTTCTTATTTGGGAGAGTACATTCCCTGCCTATATTGACTGGCTTGTGCACCTGAATTGAGCTTCGTTTTAATACAGGGGCTGGGGTACCGACTGGAATGGTCACTGGTGGATTTGTGGAATTTGATGTACTCTGAATGTTTGGTATACTTGTTATTCCTTTGTGGGACAAGACTACATCTGATGTGCTTTTACAACTCTGTCATGTGTTGTACTTATTAGAAACACAAGGAGGAGGTGGATTATAAATTGGTTGAGATACAGGAGAGGTATTATCTGAATTGCACTTTACATCCTCTAGTGGATGTTGCAATATTTTGTTAGATATTAACACATCGAGTGCATGATCAATGGCATCTAAACGCGGCAAGATTGGTTCCAATAACTGTTTAAAATTATCTTGGAATTCAAGCTAATTTGTAGGTAACAATACAGAATCCTAAGGAGATCTAATGCTGGATAATAGGCCCTGGGGGGTAGAAGTATTTTTGTTTGTTTTGGCGGGACAAACAGTAGTTGACTTGACAAGTCCTCTTTTCTTTTTGTCGTTTAACACAGTTTACACCGGCAATGATGGATCCCCTGTAGCACTAGAGGTCGCAGATTGGGTCTGTAGGGGAATCGGATAGGGTTGAGGATATTCAATTATAAACGTTCGATCAGATGTATTGTGCACCCCCAGAGGCAAAATGGGATTGAAAGATTCTCCCCCAGCAACAGACTCCTTTCCGTTCCTTTGTAAACTCTTCAATGTACAGTATTTGCACTAAACTATCACTTAGACAAACTATATCTACAAGTTGACCACCTAAACACACTTGCCGTGTATACTGCAGGGATTGTTCATAAACTGGAAGCCCTCAACAAGCTGATCACAAAAGCACAATCCAATGCCAAACTAGTACAAGCAGTATGTTGCTGTTCCCCAATAATAGACAGTCTGTGCTCTCTTTCTCAGTTTCTTACTACTTCCCTAACAGAAATTACCACCATCTACACAGGACCACAGGACCGAACTCAGCAACAGCACTCCTGTTCAACAGACTCAGCAGCGCCGATAGTCCCCAAACAGCATAATGTGAAACAAGGTCTTAACATATGCAATATGTATTCTGATGCAATTACATCTGCCCCGCAAATAGTTATTCCAGCAGACAATCCAATGCCCGATAATCGATCTGCCACATTGAAGAGTAGTTCTAATTATTAAGATAAACTAGTCAATGGGGACCTGATGATATCAGGGATTGGCCAGCAGGCCATGCCAAAGTTAACATTTTCATTGGGCAATGGGGACTCAGTGTGCACCAGACCAGAAAATGGTACAACAAATAACTCACCACAAGAGCATATGCTGAGCATAAGGGAGACAAAAAGATTACGAAAAAAGTGTAACAAGCACACTGGAGAGACTCAAAATATAATTAGCAATTATTTTTCAAAACATAAAATGAGTAAACGATCTGGCTCGTTAAGTACACCAAGCACCATCAGCAGTCTCTCTCTGCTACAACAACTATCTCCAAAACCAGCAGTTGTCCCGACAAGCAACTTGCTCCCTGTAAGACATCCTCATAACGAGCCCAGACAACCATCTGGGAAAAAACAGGAAGCAGTACCAAAGAATTTACAATATCAGTCTCCTGCAGTGCAATACATAGATCTCAAACAAGTGTCTGCCCAGAATCCCCTAGCATGAGGACTCGAAGTTTGAACATCCCCCCTGATACCAGTAAGAAAGACCAAGTCAAAACAGAGAATGGTAGTCACCGAACAACTCACTGACAATTCAAATCCAGGAGGAAAGGAAAGACTTCGGATAACACTAACAAAGATTCAACAAACTTGTGTAAAACTGTCTTCAACAAGGCGGTCCCCTATCTTGATGGCAAACCCGTAGGATCCCTGCAACGACCAATCATCGTGCAACAGAGATTAGATCAAACACAAAAAAAGGCCAAGAGCATTCCTATCGCCACAGGACATGTCCCGGCCATAAAAAGCCTCCACTCTAAATTATTATTTACTCCAGAGTATAACTCTTGAGGCCCGCATGACACTTTAAACAGCGGGAATATCCTCAAACTCTTTCCATTTATTCAGAAATTATGAAATATGGAATCCAATGACATAATATATATTAAATTCATACCCAGTGAAGGCAATCAAATTACAGAAATAACATTAATTACATTAGCATCAGAGGCAATAAAGGAACTGGTCCTATCAAAGGCCGACCAATTCAATAGCTGGGGCATTAAGATATCTATATCAATTGGACCACAAGACCCGTCGGTAATTGCAAAATCTCCGGTTCCCCCTCATAACTCTGGTAATCTACCTTTCTCAAAACTAGAATTTGCTCAATGTGAAGCCTTCAATGAAAATGATCAACTGGTAACCAAGAATCCAGCTATTACGATGCCACAATGGACTTGGCTGTCAGCTGCCCTGTCTGGGGGTTCCCATGATTGAAATAGCTCCCATTGCAGCTTCACAATATGCTCTTGGAACATTAACGGTTTCATTGCGAAATCCCAATCTCCTGACACGTTAAAGTTTATAAAAAACATTTCGATCAAATTCCTTCAGGAAACATGGTCGGAAGCAAGCATTACAATAGAAGGTGATCCAGCGAGCCACCAACCTGCAAAAATCTATCACCATACATTCATCTGGGCCCATATACACATTCACTCATATAGGCTGGTTAACACCGCTGGGGGTCAATGTTTATAAATGCTTTAATTTAGATCAGTTACCTATCATTTCTCTAATCTTTCACTGATCATAAAGCCTTTCTTTAGTCAATGGACCTATTTAGTTGGAATAGTAATCAGTGATATGACATAGGTTCATTTACCTCCTATTTATTAAACAACCAAAGACTCGAGAAAGTTTAAATGTTTTATCTAATTATATCATATGAGCAAACAAATTACAGTGTTAACTCCATCTTTCCGAGGAAGTAAGATCTTTACCAAAATGTAGTTTTCTATTTCAATGAGATTATCACAACAACAGTACCTCAGGAAAAAGAGGATAGAGAATGAGAAGTACTTTAACACAATAAACTGAGATATATTTACCTAGGATGGTGTGAAAACTGGCAAAGAGTTTAATGGGTCCTCTGGGAAAGAACAGGTTACAGGGACTTCAGGACAGGATTCAGGACAGGATAGATGATATCTTCTGGATTTGACGCCTGCGTCTCACCCCTCTCTGACACTAACTTCCTCCTCGATTCTTACGCGATCTTCTCCTAATAATTTACCTCCTCGATTCTTCCGTGATCATCTTCTAATAAATTTGGCTTTAGATTTCTAAATCTGCTTCTTCAAATATTCCATCAGCATTCGGAGAGCATCTCGGTTTCTCAGCATTTCCCAATACGACTGTGTGGTGATGTGATGCTACAGGCCTGTGAGTATTCCATGATGTCATTTAGAGTGTTGGCAGACACCCTGCCCTGAATGTTCTGTCAGTGGCAGTTGCTGTCTGTGCTGTAGTGTAGTTCCTATTTTCCCAATAGGCTCTGCGCATTGGAATAACATAAACAGAAGTGTAGACGTGGGACTGAGGTCATCTAGGTCTCTACTGACTATGTTAAACCTTATTTAGGTTTGCGCCAGCTAGCTCAGAGGTCACTGGAAACTTTCTTGAATGAAGAGGGATGGATAACCTTCCCTGGCTCAGACAAGAAGGGATTCAGTTTCCGACAACTGCATAACCATGACAACTTTGCTCCCTCAGAATAAGAGTATATCTCTAGAGTCGTGTGAAAACAATAGACAGATATTTCACTCAGTCAGCAGTGCATACCTAGTTTCACCAGAGTGCAGAGAAATAGAGAGATGGGCGTTTTCAATAAAAAGGTGTTATTTATTGAGCAGTCTTCTTTCTCATGCAAGAGAAATGAATTGCCACAATTGCAATACTTAAAGTAAAGTAGAGTGCGTACAGTAAAAGTAGTATTATGAAATAATACTGTAAAAGCATTGATACAGTTTCTTAGCCATATGATACTTTAAAATGAATAAAATATATACATAAATAAATACATTGACTAAAAGGCTCAACTGGTGCTTCTAACTACGCCTACCCCGGTGTACCTGACCTAAGCCTAATATGTGGGAAGGGACAAGTAAGTAGCGATGTTAAGTTAAGTTTGTTAAGATAATTTTGCCAAGAATCTGCATCAAGAATTCTCCTAAGGGTTTAGTCAGCTCCGTACCTTGGTAATAGAATGTGGGAGGTCTGGTATCTCTTTCCTCAAGACTCGATATTACAGCAACCCGCAAGGGTAGGCTGGAAACACCGGAGCTGGATTTTCTCGAATGGAGAAAAAGACAGCGTCTCTCTCAGTGCGTCAAACAGGAGGGGCGGCTTCCGCGGGCACTCGCATCAGCTGAGCTCTCGGGCAAGTAGATGGCCGCTCTGCTCCAAACCACTGTGTCTTTGCTTAAGGCAACTGTTGGTATTTTATACCTGAAAGGTGCCGGGTTTGACGTAAGGTTGGACATAAGACGTCACCAAGAACTAACAGTTCTTGCAGGACTTCAGGAGTTCTTGTTCAAATCAAAACAAAAGCAGGGGGGGGTTTTCCCGGGCTGCTTGAGGCTTGGTTTGTTTAATGAACGCGTTGTGCTTTCTAGGAGTCGATGGGAGTAGCCGTGCTGTGCTTTGGATTGCATGGGCTATTACTGAATATGAATCTGATTCTTATGCCTTTGTCAGGACATTATTGATTATAACCTCACAAGGACATAAATCGGGAATATCGAATTAGGGTCCTAGATAAGAACACGACACCCACTCCACGAATTGATGTCCATCATTAATAAAACTAAGCAATAATAAATATTCAAAGGTGCATGTGTTTTTTTTCCGACCCACCCCAAAATACATATTTTGCATTTGAAATGGTATACGGTAAATACACGAAAATGAGTATTTGTACTGTACGCTTTTCAAGCAGTGTTATCATTCAGAGAAATGCATATATATATCAGCTGAACGAATTGCAAAAATTACACATGAAAAGGCTCTAAATACAGAAAAGAAGGTCGAGACCATTTCATCACATTTATACAAATTTCTGTATATGTGCTAGAGGCTGAGGTAAAATATTGTCTCTAGTATCCTAAAATAGAAGCTCTGTTCTCTAAGAATAGTTCTACTTTAAGCAGAGTACCATGTGCCAAAAAAGTAAATATTTTGAAAATATGGGCAAAAATAATTTCGCTTTCAGGGGAAAAGTTCCAAATATTTTCTGTAGCTTTGTTTATCAAAAACTGAAGGCCAAATTCAGAGTTCAGGGAACGCTGTGTGCTCATTGTTTTTATTAAGAGTTATTCTCGTTGACTTGAGAGAACATTATCCCAGACATGCCCGCAAAAAATTGGTCTACCACATCAGGTGAAAGTTCGACCAAATATGAAAATGCTGCAACTGTGCAGTTCTCTGCGTGAGTGCTATCATCGATGGTTGGATCAGCAATGCTCACAGAAGGCTGTACCTGTTTGGTGCTGCTTTCCTCTCATACCTCACCGCCACATACTCGTAGTGGTGAAGTATCAATGAATGCCGTCATCAGAATTGGTAGCCGCTGGGGACAACACGATGAATGAGTCGTTATCGGACCTAGCAAAGTATCGATATCCATTGGTACTGCTGATTGTAGTGTAAGACAGATGTCCAACACGCATTCTTCTCCGCATAGCAGACATAGAAGCACAGGTATGATGCAATCTTGCCAGATCGGTCTGAATGAAAGAAACCAGGTTGTACTTAGATCTCTTAGCCAATCCGAGGACCTTAGTCATACGGTCTCGGTATCGTATTGCTAGGATCGTTTCGTCCATCGTTGCTGGAGTCTTGCGTGTGGATTGGCTTGCCATATTGGTGCAGAAGAAGCAAAAATAAAATTCCTGCCACAAGTCCCAAGATTAAGGGTAGGCCGCCAAAGACAGAATGGACAAAATTCGGGAAGATGCCCAGAACTGTTTCAAAGGGCGTTAACAGTCCCAAACAAATTGGCTTAAATACATGTGCGATGCCACTGGTATCAGACATGTTTAAGATTTGGCTTAATACTTTTACGAAATGTACGGGGCAATTTGTTGATAAAAGGGTATGTATCTCTGCTGTTGTCCTTGCAACTTGCGGATCATATGTTTCTTTTGATGACGTTAGAGGCACAGTTGTTTGTAAAAGAATAGACTTCATTCTGCTTAAAGTATCAATTCGAATAGAAGAGATATTCAACCGAGGCCATAACGCAGCCCCCATATCTGGATTGCTGTGTGGATACAATACTTGCATACAGCAAACGGCCCTGGAAGTTACAGTTGTTAGATAGGCTTTTCCTGGCAGCATGCCACAACAGCTGTGGTCACTTATTAAAATGTAACTACCATTAGAAAGTGGTCTAAAAAATGGCTCGATCTGTTTTGCAGGCTTGCCATGCAGGTGACATGAAAGGTTATTTGAAGACCCTTCGCAGGCTCTATGCAAATTAATTCCTTGACGCAGAAGTGTACCGCTTAGTGATTTTTTACAATTTTTACCACTAAGAAATACCTCTTTGTTTCCTTCAATATAACATCTGTGTGTATAAGGTATATCCCAGGTTGATTTGATGTATTCTTTACCCAACCTTTCATACTGGCCTGCTGGTATATACTCTTGACAGTAGTTAAACTGGAAAGTTGTTATCGGAACTGTAATCGTTCCATGTATTATCCATTCAATGACAGGTCTTTCTGACATTGTCAATGGTAATCTCTCGAGTTTTTCAATGCTCAGGATTGTATAATCTGCTCCTTTTTGTGCCAAACTGATTTGTTTATCAGTAAGGTTAAAGAGACCGAATAATGACGTTGTGTTGATTAAACACCATGGTACGTAGCCTGAACGCAGATTTTGCAACGTCCATCCAAGCTGTACAATAGAACGTAATTGAGACTGACCATGTTGTAGCATTAGTAAGTCCTGCTCTATTATATCAAAGGCAGACGATACAATACTGTCCAGTGAATATAATCTGGAAGACAGAGTCGTTAACCCATTGTCCACAACAGAAAGTGATTTTTCCAAATTAATACGCCCAATTTCTCGTATTTTTTTCTGCTGTCTCAATTTGCATTACTTTCCATGCTTCGTTGTATGCAGCGTATATACCGGCCGCTATGAAACGTTTTTTGACGCTGTTTGCGTGGTCCCATTAAGAAATCACGCATGTCAGCACTGTCTTTAAGTAAAGTCAAGTGTTGCTTAATTTCAGCCAGTGTGGATTTCTGTAGCCACTCAAGGCATAGTTTCCCTACACTGTATGTTGTAACTATCCCTGGATGTTGTCTCTGGGAATATCTAGGGTCTGGTCTGGTCATTTTGAACCCCTGTGTTTTGTTCAGGAATCTATCTTGACAGTTATTCGTGTCTGTTGGCCAGATCAACCACTTTTTCCAATCAGTATGTGCTCTGTTTTGGTATAAAATATTAGAAATGTCTATCTCCACATCAGTAGTGCTGTCACTATCAGGCATGGATTTTGGAATAGACGGTGTGTTCATGTCTTTTATCTTAGCAAGGCCAAGACAAGTAGTTTGTTGAATTGTGTCATTCAAGAAAATAATTTGTTCTGGGATCATGCAGGCCCTAAACAGTGCTTCTAGGCCTTGCACTTGCCAATCTTTGGAACACCAGATTGTTTTTGTTTCCATGGTGTTTTTCCAAATTTCGAAACCTAATGTAAACATTTTGTCATAACATTTTTCTGAATAAATCAATTTAGTATTTGCCAACATTGTTTTTATTCCTGTTCTATTTGACATTTCAAAATAAAACATTCTTGGGTCACTGTTATTAAGTCCTGAGAAGTATTGGAATTTATCAGAAAACTATTTTGAACTGCCTTTTGGTGGAGTAGGACAGTGTTCCCACTGGTTAAAAGATAAAACATTTCTAGGCTGAGCACTTTTATGCAAATAGTGATCACCATAATGGTTGTAGCAGTAAAGATCTTCATAATTGGACGAACCCTGCAAGTAATCTTGTTCTGTAACTTTTGCTGACATTACTAAATCTGACATCATATTATTAATGTTTTCAAAGTCCCAGTCATCAGAGAAGGTACTAGGTGTTACAAAATCACTTAATGAAATCTTGAGCTGGTGGGGATACTTTAAAAGCTCGACCGGGCCCAAAATGTCATAATCAGTTCTGTCCCATGCTACCCCACCGGGTATTGGAATGGCTGTGATGTTTACTGATGACAGTTCTCTTTTCTCGATGTGAGAAGATGTGTGTGGCTTTAGGACCAAGTTGATGTTCTGACTTGCTGTGTCCATTGTACTATATTTTCCTTCAATGAATCTTCCCAAACATATAACCATGATGAGCCAAAGCAGGAGGAAAAGTACACCTAACATAATCCAAAATTCGATCCATGGTGAAATTAGGTAAGTTTTTTTCAGTTGTTGGAAGAGTTCAATTACTTTGTTTTTAAAACTTTGTGTTGGAGGTGTTTCTTGATGTTCGCTTGGGTCTTCAGAGAAATTGTCGAAGTTGATGAAGTAGCCTGATGCAGTTCTGTCAATTGTTGGAATTGCTTCCGGACTTTCATTTGCTTTGCATTTTTCTTTGTTTCATTAGAATAGTCTGAGGCTACATCATTGTAGATTGGTGTTTCTTGACGAACTGTTATTATTTGGGTTTCAAGAGGCACCAGTTCCATGGCATTATTGCACAGTCCTTTTTTATTCATTGCTGATTTCTCCAATTTGATTAGTCTCTCAGCATGAGCCTCTTGGATTGTAGCAAACTTTGGTATTCTGCTATTTCTTGGGAGTCCACTGGGACTACTACTTATTATTGGCCACATGATTGTGGTTTTACCAGGTCGATGGATACAACTCGGTTCTCCTTTTTACCAGCAAGGGGCGGTAGTACTACTGATATTGTTCCGTTGATAGCTAAGACAGGTACTGCTTTTCTGTATGAAGGCCCAAATTCCTTCTTTACCGTGATCTTTTCTCTGACCAGATCCCCAATCTTTGGAATCCAGACAGGTCTTGCTGGGACAGGTGGTTTTTCTTCAGTGGATGTCGACTGTTGTTTCAACTTCATGTTACTCTGGTTTTTTCTTTTTTCATTTAGATCCTGTAAAACAGCCAAACGGTCTTTGATATCAAAGCTTTTTTATTCTACCACTGAAGTGTGACTATCTATGTCCCGAATAAGCATTCTAGTTCCGAACAATAGTTTGTATGGAGTGAGACCTTTTGAGAGTTTCTTGGCAGATTATTAAGACTACGTTGGACACTTGTTAAATGTTTGACCCACCCATCACCTGAACCTAATACCCTCGCCGTTATAGATTGCTTTATGTCCCGTTTTTTTCTTTCCACAACCGCATTTCCCTCAGGATGGAAGGGAGAAGAATACCGCAATGCGATGCCCATACTGTTCACGGCCTCTTTGTAAGCTCGAGAGCTAAACGCAGGACCCTGATCAGAATGTAGCATGCCAATTGCGTATGTGCCGATAAAGACTGGCAAATCTTTTATAACAGTTCTGGCGTCAGCCGAGTGCTGGGGTCTACATTTTTAAGTGAATTCAGTCTTAATTATTATGGGGACGCATTTCTCCGACTGGATTTCTGCGATATAGATAGCCTGATGCTATCTAATAGTGGTATCTGGGCTACAGGCTGGGCCGGTTCACAACTGCGATCTCTGTTGCAGTCCTTGTAATTCTTTGCAAAGTAGTAGATATCTACGCTCATTCCATGGCCACCAGTACTCCGATTGTAGTTCCACCAGAGATTTCAGGATCTCTTGGTGCCTCAGACCCAACCCCATATGTGCTTCTTGTAGTAAGAAGATTCTCCGGTTCGGGTTTGGAATTACCCTATCCTCCACTCCAGGGATTCGAGCAAACGGAACGGAGTTTGCATCAATTATGTATGTATTACTGAGTGGATAGTTGAGAGGTAATGCTGAATAATCGCCTTTTAATGAGGTTATTACCGCTAGCATGGTTTCCCCATCTATATGTTTTTCTGAACGCTTTTCAGTGGCTACGGAAGCCGGGCGAGCCGCTTCCGCTATGGCTGTGTTAGCCAATGAATTCCCTGCAACGTGAACACCATCACGTCGATGACTCAATGCGTGTATCATGTGAGTCTTTCGTAGTTCTTTCTGTAAAAGAACTACTTGTTCCCAAAGCCTTTTATGCTTTATTGTAGCACCTGTGTCATCTATGTAACCGTTTTTGATCCATGTCTGCATGTCACTGTTATAGGATTTGACGCAGAAATACGAATCGCACACTATTAGTGTGGGGAATTCGCGATCAGCATTTTCAAGCGCCATCTTTAAAGTTCTTATTTCAGCTCGCTGAGCTGAACACTTCCTGAGTGATTCAGTTTTGGTAATCATTGGTTTGAATTTACCAGAGCGCAAGCGACCTTTAACAATTGCGCACACTGCATCATAGGATTTATTTTCAACATCATAGTGTTGTGCGAATCTGTCCATATAGATTACGCAGGTATATTTTTCTAGAGGCAGAATTTCAGCTGGCAGAGGATATTCGCGTTCATATACTAGATCATCTAGTTTTTTCAGTTTTGGGTCAAAATAGTATTTCACGTCTTCTGTAGCAAATTAATTTTCCCATTCTATCTATTTTGGATCTAATACCCCTTTAACCAGATTACGAGGACTTGTCAATGCCTCAAGGGCTGATTCTGCTGAAAAAACAGCTATTCTTCTGCCTTGGGCTAGGGATCTTTCTTTTGCTACAGCAGTTTGAACCGCAGTTAGAATTTTTTCTGTAGAACTGAATTTTATTTCAGCCTCAGTGTACAAATGTGATTTGTAAGCTATAGGTACCGTTTCTCCCTCATTACAGGTTAGTTATGTGAATCCGCATCTTCCTGGGATGACTCGGATTACAAGATTGCGTGTGTTCTCACGTATTTGTAATTTTGTTTTAGTTAACATGTCTGTTTGTAGTGATCTCAACATTTCTGTGTGTTTCTGAGTCCAATTGGTTTGTTTGAAATCTGGTTTTATTAATTCATAGAGAGGTTTAACCCTCTCAGCATAATTTAGAATGTATGCTCTTTCGAAAGTCAGGAAACCTAGTAGTGATTGTAAATTTTTCAGCGTTTTTGGAGCTTGGAGTATAGCACATTTCTCTAAGAAATTGTTTGCCAGGCTTTTGCCTTCACTCGATAATTCATAACCTAAAAATAGGACAGTTAGATGGGCAATTCGTGACTTTTTAAAGTTGAATTTGTAACCCTCTGAGGCGAGTCCAAGTATTATGGTGTTCACCCTTTTTAAGTGAGTCTCCTAGTCATCGTCTGTGAGATAGATGTCATTGACATATGATAATACTTCATCATCATATATTTGTAGTAACTCTGTTATCCTTGCTGAGAATAATCCCGGGCTATTCTTGAATCCCTGTGGGAGTCGGCAAAATTGTTTTTGCGACCCAAATATTCAGAAAGCGGTCAAATACCTGCTTTCTGGTGCAATGTTTTGACAGAAGAATCTATTAGAGATGTCTAATGTCGTTTTATATTTTTTGTGCACAATGTTATTCATTAGTGCTGCACTATGTGAGTCAAAAAAAAAACACTTTATTCGATTTTTTTTAAAATCATAAAAGCATGCTACAATCAAAAAGGGCATTTCAGTTACATAAAAAATTTATACAATAAAATGTCATGATTTGTATAAAGATTAAAAAACATATAAATATTAATAAAAGGAATTAATCATATCTAAAAAACAGTTTATCGCCCACACAGATCCCAATGCTACATTTTCAATCTCCTCCTCCTAATCCTGACAGCTGCAACAAAGTAATTAGCCACACTAAACATCACCAAGGGAGATTCTAGCATTTGAAGATACAAAAGAGCTGGTTTTGCCTGTAAAAAAGCTTTATCTTTAAGCAAAGGGACCAAATACTTCGTTCTTGGAGAATTGTAAAATGGACAAAACAACGTAAGGTGCATATTGTCTTGTAATGAAAAATTATCACATTTGCACACAGGTGCATCCTCAGGCTTATACCAACCATTTCTATCCCAGAGGACCGTGTAAATTTGGTTAAATCAAAATTTAACCAGGAGCCACCTGTGAAAAGGGATGTTTACTACAGCAAGGTACGGTTGAATAGCTAAACAGGTGATGGTCATGTAATGGGCTCTGACCGAGGGCTTGATTAGTTGGTTTGACTCCTGATCCAAACCCTTCAGATTAGGGAAGTTATGCTTGACCCAATCTAGATCTACTTTTTTTAGTCCAGAGGGGCATGAAAATATATCAGGGTGCCCTAGTTCTATTGAGCACTTGTTAATATATGACAGCCAGTCGATATCTTTAAATTTATCAAGTTTTAAACAATCCATCAATATTTTATGGTTCAGGCTTAGGTTATTATTAATCCAAACCCTAATCCATAAAAGAATAGGTGCCATGGACAGGATATCAGTAATGTACCCCAATCCAAGCTCCTGATGGACTGAAAAAGTGTCTGTCGATTGAGGAAGCCCTAACATAGACCGGAGGAACTTATTTTCCTCCCTTTGTATGGTATCACTTTTAGCATAACCCCACAGGCCCGCTCCATACCTTTCTATTGCAAGTGTTTTTGCCTTATACAAGGCTATTAATGCACAACTCGTTTTCCCTCCAAGTCTCCTCGCAAAGCTTAAATTTGCATTTGCCGAGCTCCTCACTGCTTTAGTTTTGGCTATTATTTGTGGAGTCCAACTCCCCTTGTTATCAAATATTACTCCAAGATATGTAAAAACTTTGACGTTAGTGATTGCTTTACCGTTACAAAAAAAGGGTTTAGTATTATTTTTAACAGCCCCAATTGTCATAACGTGTGATTTTGAGTTATTCACCACTAGGTCAAGTGAGGACATAAAATCACTCAATGTGTTTAATAGTCTTTGGAGACCTAAATGTGTCCGGGCTATTAATGCAGCGTCGTCCGCATACAGGAGAACAGGAATAGGAGTATCTCCTGTACGCGGGATGTCCAAGGATGCAGTTAAAAGTTTTTTCTCCAGAGAATTTACATATATAAAGTGAACAGCATGGGGGCAAGGATGCAGCCTTGGCGCACGCCCCTGCCAGATTTAAACCATGTTGTTCGATTACCTTCTTGATTCATTCTAATAGATGCCTTTAGATCTTTGTGGAGTTCAGCTAGAAAATGGACAAGAGGTGGGTCAAGGCCCCATTTTAACAGCATGGACCATAGCCGAGACCTGTTAACCAGGTCAAACGCTGTAGATAGGTCCATGAAGGCCACAAAAATTGACCCCTTTGAGGCCCTTCTATATTTCGAAATAATCAAGTGTAAATTTAAACATTGATCCTCCGTGCCTCTTCCTGATCGAAACCCATACTGGGCATTGGACAAGATATCATTGTCCAGCGTCCACTTATTAATTCTAGCAAGCAGCACTTTGCCCAGGACCTTCATAGAAGAATCCAACAAGGATATAGGGCGGTAGCATTTGGGGTCACACCTTTGCCCTTTTTTAAAGATAGGCACAATGATTGAGCATAGCCAGGTTTTAGGGAAACCCCATACAAGTACACAATTAAAAACATTCACAAGTATTATTGCCCACATCTTTGAATTTGATTTATAAAGATCCAGTGGCACCCCATCTGGACCCAGGGCTTTATTCCCAGCAGAACCATTTATCGCTATCTCAACTTCAGATACACTAAACTCTATTTTGGGTAGCATGTCAGTGAGGCAAGGCATATGACATTTCTCAAATACCTCATTACTCCCATAGATAACAGAAAAGTGTTTAAGCCAGTCTGCTTCAGGGATATTTACTTCAAGATCTGTATTTCGTGTTTGGGCAAATAAAGGGTTATTAATTATTGACCAGAATTTAGAACTTTGTTTGAGAGTGGCAGATTCCATTAATGAGTCCCAGGCTTCCTCTTTTATAACCTTTTTCCGTAATTTCACCACCTCAGCATAGTTCTTCCTAAGTTGGACAACCAGTGACTTGTCTCTAGGAATGTGTTTGAGCGCTCTCAGCAATGCAGAATGAGCTTTGGAACATGCATGATCAAACCAACCATGGACTGGGGCCGGTCCCCTCCTTGGGCTAACTGTAAGCTCGTCAGCCACTCTAGAACAGATAGCCTCAAAGGCGGCAACTACCTCCCCCCCCCCATGTCTGGATCCCTGCATGTATCAAGTTCTACTGCCAATTCTTGTTCAATCAAACCTAGAAAGTCCTCAGGGCACACTCTACACCATTTTAGTCGCCTCCCTTGATCTTTGCTCTTAACATCCTTCACAAAAGTGCCCAATAAGGGACTCTTGAGGAGACAAAGAGACCCATCCAAAACAAGCGTCACCGGGTTATGATCACCAAACCCACTTAATATGGCACTGTAAAAATTTACATAATGAAGAAGACCTGGGGACATAAATATAAAATCAATGATGGACTCACTTCCCCTTGCATTATATGTGACCACACGCTCACTTGGGTCAGAAAACCCTGCTTTGTATAAATCATTGGAGGATAACAAATCTTCCATAGCTGAACCCTTTATACTGTGCTCAAAATGTGGCAGAGTCGTGTGATCAGGACAATCAACATCCTCAATCTGGCAATTTAACCCACACAAATGAACATTAAAATCTCCCATTAATATGAATTGTACAAAAGTGGTTTGCTTTGACACATAATCAATTAAAAAGGAAGATAACCCTTCTAGAACAAAATTTGGAGCACCCCCCTGCATTGAGTTATAACAATTTATAATTACCATCTTGTTTTTATCTGGTAGGAGGATTTCCAACAATTGAAAATAGTGTGAAGAGCTGGGGATTTCCTTAACACTACCAGCTACATTTACAGACACTAGGATCAACAGACCCCCTTTATCCCTTCCCACCAGGGAACTCTGGGCTTTAACAAAGAATGATGTGTAGCCATCCAGCCAAAAAGTATTGTCCCTGGACCAAGTTTCTTGTAAGGCCACTATATCGTACTCTTTAAGCGTTTTTAACCAAATAGGGTCTTCCTGCTTCGAACGTAAGCCCGTAATATTCCAGGACAATAGCTTAACGTTTTCCTGGACAATTTCTGTTGGGCCATCACAAACTATAGATGATATGTTAGAAGGTGACAAAGTAATAGCATTATCGTGGTCATGAACTTTTTGTCTCATTTTAGCATGCACTAGTCAGTCCGTGTCTGCTTGATTAGCGAGTGCCGCAAATCTATTAGACAGAATTAAGTCATCTCTGGGCATGAACCTAGGAGTATTAACTATACCGCCTCCACCCCTACATTGCTGGGTAACCCATTGATAAGTTTGTAGAGGGGGATTTGCCCTACCTTCTTCCCATGAGTTTTTATTATGAGACAGCCTAGTTTTCTCGGCACCAAATAACATGTGTACAGGCGGATAAAAAAATCCCAGGGGCATGGCGCGAACGCCCCTACCTACTGGGTCTAGGGGGGAGGCATCCCAGAAGAGGCTGCTGGTTGTATTGCGTGATTTAAAATTGACTATTACTAAGTCGCCTATCACACATTTCTTTGTATGACCCACCCAATTAACCCTTCTGCCCGTCAGTATATTATCTGCAATATTACCTTCGCCCGAAGAGTTAGCATTACACCATTTTTTTATGTTACTAAGCAAGGTTTCATGTGATTCTACCTCCCCGTCAGCTAACTTAGGCACATTTACCAGTATTGCTACAAAAGGTGTTGCCTCTGGTGGTAAATTAACTGGGGGTACCGTACCCGACCGCCCCCCCCTGTAAGCCTTGGGCCCTTTCTGATGATGTGGAACTAGGCATAGTTTGCAAAATAGGTGTGGGTATACCCTTATCAACTTTTCCTTTATTAGGCGCAAGGTTACCAGTGACCGTGTTAGCCAAGGGACCGCCAGCCTTAGGTGCGGGTACCTGTAAAGTTGGTGTACACATCACAGTTTGTATGGGGGGCATAGGGACCTGTGAAATTAAAAAGTCATTTATACGATCACATTTTGCCAAAAGGCCCTTAACACAGTCCTTCAAAGTCTCAGTTATGTCTTTGGCAATCTCAATTAGAGCGGATTCCAGTCTGTCAGAAAAAAGTTTTTCTAGTAATGATGAAATGCCCTCCTCTGTGATGTAAGCGGCAGGATGACCCCCAATCTGGCCAGACGTATCATGCAAAATGGGTTACTTGGCTGGCCCCTTTCCATATTTTTTAGATGGTTTAGTAAGTGCTTTCCTTGATGTACTCTGCTTAACACCAGAAACAGTAGGTGTGGGAGGTATCACCGTTTCTGGCAGTTCCGGGATAGGAAGTACAGTAGGGGTCTGCGGCATGGTTGGTCTACATGTCTCAATAATGACCCTCGGTTCCAACGGGATACAGTTGATGGGAGAAGTATTAGTTGTGCCTAGGCCCTCTTGAGTACCTTCAAGGCCCAGCTCCCGCTCAGTGACCGCAATCTGAGAAGAGAGTTCATCCACTTTCGTGGTCATAAATGTTATAATACTGGTAGTATATTTTGGAACTTTAGCTTTCACTTCCCCCATCGCAGACGTTGGTAACTTTCGCTTACCCATGGTCAAAGGGACGTGGCCCGTCCCTGATCGTCCTTGGACGCCTTAGACGGCCCGCCCTCTGCCCGGGCTCCGCCCGGCGCCGTCCGCGCGCGTCCGCGATGCGGAGAGAGCCTCCTCCTTTTACAGCGCCTCCAGGCGCGTGGTGACGGGAAGCGGCTGGTCTGGGCGTCGCATTGCCTGCTGGGAGCTGCAGTTCCTCCCCACAGCGGCCGTGCAGGTAATGAGCACCGGCGGCGGGAGGAGCTGTCAGCGTTAGGAACCCAGCGGCACCAGTAGCGGCAGCAACAATGACCCCCCGGCGTTTGAGGAAGGTCTGCAAAAGATGCTGCACTATGTGAGTTTTGTACTGTAAATGTTTTACAACAGGAGTTAAGGTGTCTGTAGTCCAAAACTAGACAATATGAATCGTCTGGCTTGGAGACAGGAAACAAAGGATTGTTCATTTGAGAGGTGCATGTTTCGATCACCCCTTGATATTCAAGTTGATCTAAGATCTCCCTGACTTGTTTTTTAGCTTCTTGTTTAACTGGGTACTGCCTTTGTGCAGTGGGCTGATTTTTTAACTGGATCTTGTGGTGAGGTGAGTCCTCATCCCATCCTACATGATTTTTGTACAAAGCAGGAGCTTGGGCTACTGCCCATTTTCTTGCATAAGTATATTTTTTATGAATCGGAATATGATTTGAGAAGGCAGGCATAATCATTTCTTCGCCATGAGGGCACTCCCTGACAAACTCTGGTGGCCAGTCTTTTTCAGCTAACAGAATGTGATAGCCTTTTGAAAGTTTTTCCCAAACGAGACTTTTTATTTTCCTGGTTTTATCTCCCTCTATACGTAATGTTATTTCATATAGCTTATGGGGCACACTAACTCGTGTGTCTGCAGTTTCCACTTGAATGTATTCATTCGTGTCCACTGTCTCCAAAAGATCCATCAGGGTCTTGAGAGCTATGGTCACTTCTTCTCCGCTGTCTAGCATTGTCTGTGCCCACTCTCCGTTTTTCAGCTGTGTCCTCAGTATCCTCGGCATGTTTAATCTTAATACTTGCTGCCTTCTTTCTGGGAAATTGTAATTTTTTACTTTGATGAGCAGGTTCCTTGTCTTTGGACTTGGCGTGCTCTTCCCTGTGTTCTGACCATCCTCTTCTTTCCGATTTCTGTGAGGAAGATCGAGAAGGATTCAGTGAGAATGACCTAGAGGGACGTGTATCAACATCTTGATATCTGTCTGGTTTTCTTATTTTATCCCTATTTCTAAGGTTGTATCTTTTTTCTGAGGGTTCCCTTTGGGGAGACTTGTCTTCACGTTTTTCCCTGGGAATGGTTTGTTTATTACCTTCCCAACTCTTTTTTGGAGTTTTTAAATTATTTTTAATAAATGTTTTTTCAGGATTTTCAGTTAGTTGGGGATTTATCGGTTTCCCACCCAAACTATCTCTTCCTAGCTCTTCATAGGATTTTTCTATAATTCTGGCAAGTTCCAATGGTTGGGCTGCTATATCTGTTTCCTTCAGTTTCTGGCGGATCGCCACAGATGCTGCTTCACCTTTTATGTTGGCTAATAATATAGCCGAGACCAGCTTGAAGTCTTTTAGTAATTTCATACCCAGAGTTAAAGCTGGTTCTGGACCGTATTCATTTTGAATCTGTCTTAACCCCTTCCATGCTGGGCCGATTTTTCTCGTGTGCTAGGCTTATTGAAGAATCAATGGCTTTATGACGGCCCCCAGCCGTCATGAGCACACGAGCACTGTAATGCATGACGGATGGGGGCCGTCATCAGCATGGAAGGGGTTAATACATCTGGTATGACCGCCAGAGACGGAACACCGTGTGTTTTTGTGCAGATGGAAGCAAAGGCTGTGCCCCAAGTGTCACAATCCTCCACATGTGGTGCGATCCCCAACGGGAGGCAGATAGTCAGAATTCTGTGTTTCTC
This sequence comes from Lissotriton vulgaris, assembly GCF_964263255.1. Lineage (NCBI taxonomy): Eukaryota > Metazoa > Chordata > Amphibia > Caudata > Salamandridae > Lissotriton > Lissotriton vulgaris. The sequence continues at coordinate 462,146,915 of NC_141700.1, read as the reverse complement.
AGTAGGAGTAGTATCCGGGAATACTGCCTCTATTTGAGTAATTTTCTGTGCTAACCAGAATGGGATTTGTTCCCGTTTTATGGGTACTTTACCAAGACATGATTCTATGTTCTGTGGTGTGATTTTATTTATGTTCCCCTGGTGAGGGGTCTGCTGTGGAATGTTAAATGTCGGTTGGACTATTGAAATCCGCATGACATATTGGACTAATTGTCTATGTATTTTAATTAAGAGTTTTAGCTGAGCTAAAAGTTCAGGAACTGACATTTTATCAATGTCTGGATGTGGTGTGTAGCTGGCTAGAACCAGCCACGTTGCTCCTGGTCTACCTAGTGGACCGAGCCTGGTGATATGATCATTATGTTTTAGGGCGCCTTTAAACCAGAGCAGGAGCTCTTGGTATTTTAGTGGAATTTCAATCTCCTCGAAAGGAGTGTATTCATCCGGAGGTTCCTCTATTTTGTAATAGTGGTAGTCTTTTGTCGTAGCGTGTGCTGCCGGAAAGTGTATCCATGAATAGAATACCTCTGTCTGCCGATATTCGTGTGCCTCTATCACGAATATGACTGTACCACCTCGCGGTGTCAGGCCATTTTCTATAAGTTTTAGAGTTATAGTTCTTCTTAGATTGACCGGAATGAGTATAGCATTTGGTTTGGTTTCATGAAGACTTGTGTCTTCCTCTAAGAGTCGAGCTGCTATTCTTGCTCGCTCCCTCTCTTCGTCACTTTCTGCCATTTAACTGACTGAAAGTTTTCTGTTGCAGATCGAGTTTTAAGGAAACAAAGATTAGGTGCACAATATTCTGGAACACTGTATCCTTCAACGTTGATCAAAACCAGAAACTAATACATAGGATTCTCATCCTACTAAGTTCCGGCGGATATTAACCTTTCACTCACTCCGGACGTCTATTGGAGTTTTTACTGGAAAAGGGTTCTGTGTGAAAAAGCACAACTGAGTTACTCTATTGTCTTGCGTTAGATTATCGCCTTACCAAACGTTGGGCGCCATGTAGTGTAGTTCCTATTTTCCCAATAGGCTCTGCGCATTGGAATAACAAACAGCAGTGTAGACGTAGGACTGAGGTCATCTAGGTCTCTACTGACTATGTTAAACTTAATTTAGGTTTGCGCCAACTAGCTCAGAGGTCACTATAAACTTTCTTGAATGAATAGGGAAGGATAACCTTCCCTGGCTCAGACAAGAAGGGATTCAGTTTCCGACAACCGCATAAACATGGCAACTTTGCTTCCTCAGAATAAGAGTATATCTCTAGAATCGTGTGAAAACAATAGACAGATATTTCACTCAGTCAGCAGTGCATACTTAGTTTCACCAGAGTGCAGAGAAATAGAGAGACGGGCGTTTTCAATAAAAAGGTGTTATTTATTGAGCAGTCTTCTTTCTCATGCAAGAGAAATGAATTGCCACAATTGCAATACTTAAAGTAAAGTAGAGTGCGTACAGTAAAAGTAGTATTATGAAATAATACTGTAAAAGCATTGATACGGTTTCTTAGCCATATGATACTTTAAAATGGATAAAATATATACATACATAAATACATTGACTAAAAGGCTCAACTGGTGCTTCTAACTACGCCTACCCCGGTGCACCTGACCTAAGCCTAATACGTGGGAATGGACAAGTAAGTAGCGATGTTAAGTTAAGTTGGTTAAGATAATTTTGCCAAGAATCTGCATCAAGAATTCTCCTAAGGGTTTAGTCAGCTCCGTACCTTGGAAATAGAATGTGGGAGGTCTGGTATCTCTTTCCTCAGGACTCGATATTCCAGCAACCCGCAAGGGTAGGCTGGAAACACCGGAGCTGGATTTTCTCGGCTGGAGAAAAAGACAGCGTCTCTCTCAGTGCGTCAAACAGGAGGGGCGGCTTCCGCGGGCACTCGCATCATCTGGGCTCTCGGGCAAGTACTTGGCCGCTCTGCTCCAAACCACTGTGTCTTTGCTTAAGGCAACTGTTGGTATTTTATACCTGAAAGGTGCCGGGTTTGACGTAAGGTTGGACATAAGACGTCACCAAGAACTAACAGTTCTTGCAGGACTTCAGGAGTTCTTGTTCAAATCAAAACAAAAGCAGGGGGGGTTTTCCCGGGCTGCTGGAGGCTTGGTTTGTTTAAAGAACGCGTTGTGCTTTCTAGGAGTCAATAGGAGTAGCCGTGCTGTGCTTTGGATTGCATGGGCTATTACTGAATATGAATCTGATTCTTATGCCTTTGTCAGGACATTATTGATTATAACCTCACAAGGGCATAATTCGTGAATATCGAATTAGGGTCCTAGATAAGAATACGACAGTGCCTTGGCTGTACCAGCTGGGACGGGTCTCTGTACTCCCTCAATAAACCTTCAACTGGAAACATATTTTATGTGTCTATCATACCTCTCTTCAGTGGTGACAGAGGATGGGATACGAATCGTCTTAGAGGTATAGAGGTATTGCCTACCTATGCCTTACGGCTCAACTGTGAGTAATTTTTTTTAAAGCTTCACAAGGCAACCCTGCTTCACACAAGGCACCTCTGCTTCAACAGGTACACAAGAGCCGTACCCTTGCTTGTTTCGGCGCCTGCCCCGCATTGTGCTACTGTCTCTTTTACCGCTAGTTGCTTTATTTCAAGAACTTGTTTAATTGACATTTGTTGCTTCCTACTCTGAATGTATTCCACATTGACTGTTTAAAGGGCCTTACTTTACGATTTTGGGAGAATCCGGAGCATTCAAACGTGAGCTATTTCTAAACATGCGTAATTCTAAACCTGCCGTTTGTTCACTTTCAAACGCGATTCCCCCCACCTTGGCTCCTGTGACTTCTTGCTCGGCCATCTCACTGACACGCAGGCTCTCCTGTAATCACGTCGTGGGATGCAGCGTCTACGCGCAGTTGTTCTGTTCCCTTGACAACGCGCTTTGTTGCCTCCGTTTGCAAGCTGATGCGCACATCTCTTTGAAGAATGCTTATGCTTGTTCCAGTTCCGATGCCTGGCATTCTGGGCTGACATGCTCAGCCTTTGTGTGCCAATTTACCCATTGTTTGAGACCTCACTGACACGCACAGCATCCAAGCAGGGTTAAAGCCTGCATTTTTATTGCTGTCTTTCTCAACGTGTGTCAGATTACTTATGCCCTTACACTGACACACACAGTTACGACAACAGCAGTTGTCTCCGATAACTTCCTCACCGATCTAATACCAGAACATTAGTGGATCTCTTTCAAGTTGCCCATCTCACAACTGAACCTTAACGCAACACTGCCATCTTGTGGCTACATTGTGACCAAGCTCTCAAACCTTATAATTTTTTGCAATTTCGCACTTAAGCTCACATTTTGCGCAAACAACCAGCTTTCACGTGGAATTTCTTCAGTGTGTTACCTCTGTGACACACACACTCATATTTATATTGTTCCATTAGTATTCAGTACATTTCTTTAGTGTGTTATTTCTGTGACACACACTCATTCATTTTTATATCACTCCACTGGTGGATTTGTATTTTTTTTACATCATATTCCTTTCAATTGCCTTCTTCTTTGCCATTCTTCTTACTAGCTCTATTGTTTCCTTTTCTTTTTCTTCTTCTCTTCTTCCTGGTTCTCTTTCTACATTCTTCTTATTCTTTACTGACATGCAGTGTGTTACAGCCCCTGTACCTTTTTTACAGGAACCCAGAGCACCTCAACTTGAATGGAAGTTATGGATTAGATCCTTTAAAGCATACTTAGGTGCAATCGATGGTCAAAGATACAGACCTGAGAAAAGGAAGAATCTTATGCACGATCATTTAGGAGTTGAGGGTCAAAATGTTTTCGCCTACCTACCTCCTGTGAACCACCTGAAGGTGAAGATTCCGATGAGTTTGATACAGCGGTAATGCAATTGGACAAGTACGAAAAACATAGTGGTACACAGATACAAATTTTTCACAAGAACACAAAAACCCAATGAAAGTACAAACACCTTCATTACTGCTTTAAAAGTACTAGCTTCAAAATGCCAATTTGAGAACTTTACATCCCAACTCGTAAGGGATCAACCTGTTGCAAGATGTTATTGTAAAAAGGTCCAAGAAAGATTATTTACTTGCAAAGACCCCACCCTAGATGAAGCTGTAGACATTGCCAAGAGCATTGAAAGCTCCATGGATCCATGGATGGTGCAAAGCAACTTGAATCCGCTTTATCCAATTCTACCATTTCCGGTGCCATCACTGCTAATCCTCCTTTTTCTTCCCCTTCTCTCCCAAATATCTCCAGAGGATCTACCATATTTAGGGGTGGAAGAAACTTCACACTAATTAGAGGTGGAAAAACGTTTACACCTAGCAGACAGTTTAACTACACAATAAGTTTAGAGGTGTGGGTCATCTATGCATGTTTCTTCTTTCAAAAACTGTCCTGCTATTAATCAACAATGTGACCAATGTGGTAAAATGGGTCATTTTGCAAAAGTTTGTCAGGTGGGAAGAAGAAGTGTAAGATGTGTACTCAACGATTCTGATGACCAATTTGATGACAATCAGCTAGATGCATCAAGCGAAATACCGTTCGCAAAGGGGCAGATTCTCAGAATCTGCCCCTCTGTGACCGGTATTAATGCATTTGGGATTCATCATCCCAAATGCATAATTCGCTATTTGCGATTGCAGTTAAGGAATCTCAAATTGAGATTCCTTAAATGCAATGCATGAATGTAAAATAGCTAGCGATTTCGCTGATAGGGGTCGCTATTTACCGTGAAATCAAACTTCATGGTAAATAGCGAAAACTGTGAAAAATGCACTAAAGTGCATCTTTCATAGTTGTATGTTACACACACACATGTCCTTGGGACATGTGTGTGCACAATACCAGTGTCCAGGTCAATTTAAAGGGTGCAACAGGGTGTCCTTTGGACACCCGTCACCCTTGAGATTGCATTCTCAAATTGCGATTAGCTAATTGCTAATCGCAAATTGAGAATTCCACCTCATTAATTCCTATGGGCCTCTTGGCCCATAGGAATCAATGAGATGTCATTCCTTATTTGCGAATCGCACTCTGCGAGTCGCAGATAAGGAATATTTAGGAATTGCTAATATTTTAGCAAATCCTACATGCTTCTGATTTTGCGAGTCCCTAAATGCGAATCCTTAAACTTCGCAATTAAGGACTTGCAAAATCGAACGTTGATGCATCTAGCAGCTTGTCACTAATCAAGAGTATGTTGTAGTAGTCGAAAATTGCTCAGACAAATGCATTACGCAACATATTCCTGATCCCGAAATCAATGTTATTATTGAGACTGATCACATTCAGCTCCTTGTTGACACAGGAGCGCGCATCACCATTGTATCTCAAGACAGGTATCTGAAGTTTTGGTCTACCAAAAGTTTCCTACACCGACGTACTAACAGAAGCCTTTGAAAGCAGTAGGATTAATTTGCTAGGCTATTTCTGGGCTAAAATAAGTGTTCTAGGAGTAGTTATGAATGGTAAAGTGTATGTGGCTAAACATGGGATCAATGTTCTCGGTCTAATTCATCAGGCTGAGTTTGGCCTCACTATCAAACCTGGCCTACCCAACCCAGTTTTTATTGATCATCAATTCAACCATAATCACTTTACCGCCACTAAAGACATTAGCTCTCTGTTCAGCACTCAATTGGCCACTCCTTGGGAACACAAGTACAGTAACATTTTTGAAGACCGTCTAGGCAAGATCACAAACTTCGAACATCAACATGTGCCCATCAAGCATAGACTGTGCAATGTCCCTTTGAGCATTAGAGGTGATCTTACCAAGCATTTACAATCACTATGTGACCAAGCCATAATCAAAAAAGGTGAGTCCACTCTCTAGCTTTCACCCATTGTTTTGGCCAAGAAGAGGTCTGGGGACCTGAGGATGTGTGTCGACTTGAGGAGCCTTAACAAAGCCATTTGGGTTGACAGATTTGCCCTTCTGCGCATTGAAGATCTCATCGCCAAAGTGGGTTCCTCCTTATGGCACACTAAACTCGATCTTAAGGCTGCCTACCATCAAGTTGAACTACATTCTCAGTCCTGACATCTCACAGCTTTCGTCAATCCGGATGGTGTATTTCAATTTTGTCGTCTCCCCTAAGGTCTCACCTGGGCTGCTGCCGTATGCCAAAGATTAATGACTGACTTCTTCCATCACAATCCCCATGTTGTTGTTTTCCAAGACAACATTCTCGTTTTCACCAAAACTTAAGTCGAGCAGGATTCTGTCATTGATCAAGTATTCAACGTTCTAGCAAACAGAGGTGTCCCCTTACAAAAAAGCAAGTGTACCTTCAAAGTGAAGGAGATCGAGTACTTAGGCCACGTCATCTCTGAACACGGTATAAATCCAAGACCAGGTCTTATAAAGAGCATAGTTAACGCACCTCCTCACCAAACCAAGGACCACTCATGTTCTTTCTTGGCCTCAGTGAATTCTATTCAAAGTTTACGAAAGACTTTGCCAAGACCACAGAGTGTTTCAGGGCGCTACTAAAGAAAGGAGCAACCTATGTATGGTCCGAGGAGTGCCAAAAAGGTTTCCAATCCATCAAGGACCATATAGTCCAAGCCCCCGCTCTGCAAGCATTTGTAGAAGGAAAACAAACAATTATCATCGTTGATGCCTCTGAGTATGAGTATGGTCTGGGAGCTGTTCTCTTGCAATATGCTGATGGAAAAGAACCACAGTAGGATTTGCATCCAGGAATTTTCGTCCTGTTGAATGGGCAAAGGGAGGTATACTTATACCGGATAGGTGCCTTGGATTGACGCAGGGTTGGTCAGAGGAAGATGAGTTCTTGGAGAAAGGGTCTGTTTCCAAGAATTTGTGTTCTTGGAGAAAGGGCCTGTTTCCAAGAATTTGTTGTGACGTAGGTTAGTCACTGTTGGACATGGAGATTATGTATTTAGGATGGACCGTCTTCTGTGCACAGAGCACACTGATCAGATAAGGACAGCCTCTCTGTGGCTCGTTATTGTGAAGGGAGGGCTAATCTAGGTCAAAGGGCCTGCCTGTGTGAAAGGGCCTGCCTGTCTCTGTGACACGAAGGATTTGTGCCTCTGAGACAGAGTACCTATGTTAAGGCCTCAATTTCGTTTATAACACCCACTCCAATCTATGGACAATCGTGAATAACCCATTAAAAGCAAACTACGTGACTAAAATAGGCATTTGCATATAATTGGCAGGTAGTTGCATCAGAGTGGTTTATGAGCTGAAAAAATAGCAGCTGTTAAAATATGTAAAATTACTATAAACTCTGTGGAGACAGGAAAAATCTATAGTGTCATTAAAAATATATATATATACTCTTTTAGAGTCAGTAGTTACTTATAAAAGTTTCTGTTTATAAAATAAATCTCTCATATGCTTTTCCTGAAGACCATGCTTTCTTTAGAAAAAGAAAAAAAAGTCAATTTAGAGGGAAAGCTTCCAAGCACTCGGTGAAAGTTGAAACAATAAGAGAAAAAATGTGTTTCAGGACATGTTTTGCATAAATAAGAGATAAAAAGTGCTGGCTGGCAGTCACAACATTCTCGTTGCTAACTGCTGCAGTGAACAGACCTTTTTAATACCTCGCATAATCGTTGTGGGAGCACAGAAAGAATAGTGCTGCCATTCGCTGATTCTGAGGCAGCCGGTGTGTAATCCATACCTTGGTGCTTCTTAAAGGAAGCAAAAGGCACCCACGATTTACAAGGAATGCTTTGGTTTGATGGGAATACGCTTGGGACACAACCAAGCATGGGACTTCAGCAGACCCAGCTGTTAAATGCCACTGGCGTTCCCTTTGGAAGTGTCAGACAGATGATGACCACGCATTCTTCATTACAAAAAACAGGCATCAAAGAACAGGTACGTTGCAGTCTTTTCAGACTGGTCTTTTAAATATTAGAAACCATGAGAAGCATAGTTCCTGTTCGAGGAATTCAAAAAGAAAAGACTGGCAGTCTGTATTTAAGAGTGCTATTTTTCAGAAAAGAAAAATATTTCTTTAGCTGATGTAAAATGAAAAAAAAGTGCTGCACAAGCACGGTTTTCAGATAGCCTTAAGCATTTGAATTTTACAAAGGAAACTTTTGTTTCTCTACTGTCTGTGTTGGGGATTTTTTTTTTTTTTTAGAAAGGGCACAGCTTCCCTACACTGTAGGATTTCACTACCTCTGGATGTTTTCTGTACATAACGCAGGTCTGGCCTATGTATACTGAGTCCCTTGGTGACGTTCAGGAATCATTTTTGTGACAGGTATTTGTGTCAAAAAGCCAAACCACCCATACTTTCCTACCTGGGTCTGTCCTGCTGTGTTGTAAATGGCATCTAATGTTGCCTCTGCTGATGTGTCACTATCCCACCCCATGCAATGGTGTTTGGTGGTGTTTGGCAACGCTCCTACTGGTGTTTAAACAACCACATTTCTAGATGCATTTCAATTTGGTAGGAGTTGATAACCTTAATGAAGGTAACAGGTATAAAGTGTTGCAATATGAATAAATCTCTAACATTTCATGATCTGAAAATGTAGCAATTATTCCTAAAATAGACAGCATATTATACACTGTATCCGTTACCCAATTTTCAGAAAAATGTACTGAAGGTAATGACATCACTGAATGCATGATAAAAATAAATGAAAATGAATGAACGTTCAAAATACATTAATCAGAATTAAAAACTGGATGATTAAGTACATCATTTAAAATATAAAGGTTTTAGGTCGAATACATTTATAAGTCTCTTTTGCATTTGAATTGAAAATGGACGTGGCTTCAGTTTTATGTTGATCCTGTGTTGTAGAAAGTGTCCACTAAGAGTCATACTAAAAGCAAGCTATAAGCAAAGCCAGAACAGAAAAAGATGAACCCAGACATACCTCCTAGTTCTACTCATGGTGAAGCCAGGTCTGTATCTTTTGGAAAGGAAAAGGTTCAAAAGGTTTGTACTTGGATGTTTGTTTTTGGGCTGGCTGTCGCTTCCTGTTCACGTGGAGCCATGGAAAACCTATCACAGTTAATGGAATAGCCAGTAGCTGTAAGATCAATTGTTGAAATTGCATCGTATTTAGTTGAAGTTATTTCTGCTGTTTTTGTTGAAAAACTTCAAAGCTTTTATTATTTGATGCTTTTGTTGAAAAACGTTGAAGCATTTTTTATTTGATGTTTTTGTTGAAAAAACGTAGAAGCTTTTATTATTAGATGCTTTTGTTGAAAAAACGTTGGTGTACACATTTGTTTTTGGCCAAATTGCAACTTGAGTGTTGTCTTGACTTTTATTTTAAATTTGAAAGGTTGGTTCAAGGAGAACTGGTTTCATTGCATTGTTGCATAGTCCCCTCTCCATGGATTTGATTTCTGAAACCCGATGAGCCTTTCAGTTTGAATAGTAGTGAGAGGGACGTCTACTATTGTGGAATTCACGAGGCCTACTGCTCAGTATTGGCCACTTGGTTCTTTTATCACAGCAGGATGCGGCAAAAGTACAGTTCTTGTTCCTTTTACTTTAAAGACTGACACATGTATTTCTGTATGAGGGCCCAAATTCCTTTGTGTCCGCGATCTTTTTCTCTCTCAGCCCAGATCCACGACTTTTGGATTTAGACAGGACTTGCTGTGATTACCTCGACTTCCCAGTGGCGGCCTGTTTCACTTTGACAGAATCTTTGTTTGTTTGTTTGTTTCCTTTAGTTCCTGTAAAACAGCCAAACGATCATAGATACAGAATGGTTTTCATCCGCCACTGTGCCTTCACATGTATGATCAGGTTTCCACATTTGTAAATGGGGTGACACCTCCTAGAGAGCTTCTTGGCTGAGTGTGTATTGCCCCCTGAATCCATATAACCCCCCCACTAATGCCCGCCTAATACCCTAGCTGTTAAGGATTGCTCTATGCCCCAGTCCTTCCTCTCCTCTACCTTAATTCCCTCAGGATGGCGTTGGAGAGAAGTACTGCAATACTACGTCCATCCCTTCCATGGCCTCTCAGAAGGCTCGAGAGCCAAGTGTGGGGCCACAGTCCGGTTGTAGCATTGATTGCGTATCTCCTGTTGTGGACTCGCAAATCTTTTTATAACAGTTTTGAGCATCAGCCAAGCATTGACGCCATACTTTTAGGAAACTTGAGCAAGGACCCACTGCAACTAAGATATATTTTTAAGCCACCTCAAAATTGTCTAGCAATAGGACCTGCGCGGGTTTTGTGATGATGTAGCCTGGCATTCGTTTGCAGATGTTGCAGTTCAAGACAAAGCCAATAGTCTGACTTCTGATCCCAGGCCACCAATAGCACTGTTGCAATGAAGAAATAGTAGCTATTACCCCTGAATGCGCGGGGCCCAAGCCCTTGTGTGTTTTAAATGATTAATTCCTGCCTACTATCCATATTTGGAAATACTCTATCCCCCACTCCAGGAATCTGAGCATATGGAATGTTGTTTGCATCTAACTTGTAGGAGTATTTGAGTGGAAATTTCTTAGCCACTGCTGTGCTGCTTTTGCATGAAGCAATTACAGCCACCATATTCTAACCGTCTTTTCTCGTTGTTGGACGAGTGTGCGCAGCTATGGAAGCTGTGTGAACAGCCCCCCATGTGGCTTCAACAGCCAATGAATTCCCTTCAACGTGCATGCCATCACGTTGATGACTCAGTGTGTTAATCATGTGAGCTTTTGGTAGGTCGTTTTTAAACTTCACTACCTGTTCCCATAATTTTGTATTTTAATTATGCAATCTTGTTTCATTCTTAAACCCATTTTGTTCCCAATAGTTTAAATATTTATTATAGCCTTGCACACAGTAAAAGGAATCAAACACAATGAGTGTTGGGAATTCTCGATCCGTGTTTACAAGTAAATGTAAATGGATACTTGTATAGCGCACTACTCACCCGCAAGGGTCTCAAGGCGCTTGTACGAATACCGCTGTGGACCCCATCCTGGCTTTCCCTGTGAGGTGTCCACTCCTGGGCACCCCTAAGGTGGAGGCCAGGCATCCTTAGCGTTGTGGGGGGTCATTGTGGAGATTAAGCAAGCTATTGCCCAGAGTTGCAGAGTGGGACTCTATGATTGGAATAGGCACCGAGGCGAGAATTATCAGGTCCGTGGAATTTTGAGCCCAAGACCCGCCGAGGCGGGGAATTGAACCCTGGTCCCGGGCTAGACCTCTGCATCGGGGTCTGCCGCTCTAATCATTGAGCCACACTTCTTCACACTTCTCCAAGTGCAAGTATCAGGGCTTTTAAAGCTGCCAACCAAGCCGTGCTATTACCTAGAGGTAGTTTTGTGGTGAAATGAGGACGGAACTTGCCATCAAGCATCTGATCTTTAACAAAAGTGGCCGGTGGGGCAGACCCATCAGTGTAGATTTTTTAAAATTCATACTGATCTAGGGGCAAGATTTCATTTGGTAGATGGTGTTCTTTTTCATATTGCAGGAATGCCTGTGTTTTTTTAACTTGAATCAAATCTGTATTCAAGGTCTGATGCAGCAAAAGAGATAGCCATTTGTATCCATTCTGGATGTAAGGCTTTGGCATTTAGGAATGCTAGCCCCAGTACAGGGGTGACGACAATAATGTCTCTTCCCATGAGCCAGTGCTCTTTCTTTTGCTACAGCCTGAATGGTTGTCAGAATTTTTTTTTTCTGTTGAATTAAAACTCATTTCTGTGTTTGTGTACAGATGAGAATCGTATATGATTGGTACAGTTTTACCTTTATTTAATGGAAAAAAAGTGTACCCACATTGACCCAAAATGATACTGAGTATCATGTGGTGCAAGTTTACACGTGTGTGCATGTGTTTGGAAGCAATAATATCTTCCTGGAGTGAACAAAGAATATTGGTGTGTTCTTATGTCCAGTGTTTGACTGAAAAAATGTATGTTCTGCCAAAATCTAGGAATCCCAGTACTGATTGGAAGTTGTTTAATGTATTTGGAGGCTGGAGCAGCGCACATTTTTCTAAAAAGTTGGCTGCCAGGCTTTTGCCTTCACTTGAAAGCTCATATCCCAAAAAATAGAATACTGAGGTGGGCAATTTCTGATTTTCTCAAAATTAAATTTGTAGCCCCCAGAGGGCAATCCCATAATAATGATGCTCAACCTGGTCAAGTGTTTCCCCAAAAGGTTGTCCGTTTAGATAAATATCACAGAATATAGGACAACACTTCTTCATCAAAGTGTTTTAGCAATTCAGTAATTCTTTCAGAAAATACCCCTGAGCTGTTCTTATACCCACGGGGGAGATTACAAAGAATTGTCGCTGGGACTCTAATATACTTAATGCTGTTAGGTACCTGTTTTCAGGTGCTATAGTTTAACAGAAACATCCATTTGAGATAACAAGTGTTGATTTGTATTTTCTCCCGCATAATGTTATTCATTAATGCGGCACTATCTGCATGTTGGACAGCATGTGCCTTTGTGCAAGTGTTCAAGTGTCTGTAAATGAAAACTAGACTAAATGTATTATCAGTTTTTGATAAGTGATGCAATGTATTGTTCATTTGTGAAGTACATTTCAAATGATCTCCTGGTATCAAGTTGATCTAAGATCTAAGTGACCTGTGTTTTAGCTTCTTGCTTAATACGATATTGTCTTTGAGCATGTGGTGAAACTATTAACATGATGACATGGTGGGTTGAGTCCTCATCCCATCCAGCGTGATTTTTATACAATGCTGGAGCTTGGGCTACTGCCCACTCCTGTGCATATGTGATTATAAGGTGAACAGGAACATGGTTGGAAAATGCAGGAACAATATACTTTCTCCCTTTGGGCGCTCCCTGACGAATGCTGGCGGCTAATCTTATTCTGCTAACAGGATGTCAAAACCAGACTATAGGTTCTTCACAAGGAGACCTTTTACTTTCCTGTGTTCATCCTCCTCCATGCGGAGTATTATTTCATATAACTTGTGTGGGACACTCACCCTTTTGTCTGGTGTTTCCATCGTGATGTAATCATTCAATTTTGCTGTCCAGAAATTCCTTCAGGTTCTGGTGAACTATTGTTACTTCTGCCCCTCTGTCTTAGCATTGTATGAGCCCAATCCCCGTTCAGAAGTTGAGTACTTAGGATTCTGTGCAAGTCTAACTTTGAGACCTGCAACTTTCTTCTTTTATTTTTTTTATTTTTTAAATTGAGGTGTGACTTGTCTTCTGTTTTAGAAGAGTCGTAAGCGTGCTTGTCCCTGGACTGCTTGCGCTCTTCTTTGTGTGCTGACTTTTCTTCTCTCTTATCGGGAGGAATGTGTATCAGTATCCTGATACCTGTCATGTTTCCAGTGCTTAATTTGTGCCGGGGATTATGACTGTCTGCCACACAGTAGTGATGTCTGCCAATTTAGGTACGAGCTCACCAACTTCTGTTCAATATTTACATTTATATTTGCAATTTAGTAGTATTTGCCTCCAAAGCCATTCTTATAGCTTTGGGGGCCTGTTATAGTATGATTTGTCACACTTTTAAGAGTGTGATGATTAGTACTGTGTTGGTGTTGTCATTGGCAGTGCTGCCAGGGGCAATGGATGGTGCAAGCTCTAGTGTCCTCCTGTTGACAGCCCCGGTACTATGTGTTTTATAAATTAAGCACAGAGGTTTCCTAATATTATCCCTATTCCAAAGGTTATACCTCTTTGCAGAGGGCTCCTGTTGAGGAGACCTACCTCGGGACTGAGAATCTTTTCTGAAAAAGTTTATTTTCCCACTTCTTTTTAGAAGAAGTAGGTGTCTGCTTAGAAGTGTCCTTCTCAGGACTGCCCAATAGCTGTTGTTTTAAAAAGCTTTCCCACCCAAACCGTCCCTTCCCAGTGGAGAAGTGTGGCTCAATGGTTAGAGCGGCAGACCTTGATGCAGAGCGCTGGCCAGGGACCAGGGTTCGATTCCCCCCTCGGCGGGATCGGGCTTAAATTCCTCTGACCGGATATTCTCGCCTCAGTGCTGAATCTAAGCATGGGCCCCACGCTGCAACTCTGGGCAATAGCTTGCTTAGTCTCCCTAACGGCCCCCGATACACAAGGGATGCCTGGTTTCACCATGGGATGCCCAGGAGTGGACACCTCACAAGGACAAGCCAGGAGGGGTTCCCTTGTGGTAGGAATACAAGCGCCGGGATGCTTACGGGTTACTGTTCGCGCTATACAAATACAACACATTTACACATTTACATTTACATTTACATTCTGCATATGCCGTTGTAATTGTTTTGGGAAGTTCTTGTGGTGGGTCTATAAGACTGACCTCTCTTAGGTATTGGCGGATCGCCACTGAAGCTGCTTCCCCTTTAATGTTAGCAAGTATTGTTGATACCTGGTCATAATTACCTAGTAATTTCATACCTAAGCTCAGAGATGGTTCAGCACCATACTTGATCTGTATCTGTCGTAAGACATCTGGGATTACTGCTAAGGAAGGAATACCATGAGTTCTGGTATATATGGCAGCAAAGACTGTACCCCAATTGGTGCAGTCCTCGAACTGTGGTGTGATCTCCATGGGAAAGCAGAGTGTTAGCAATATATGCTTTCAAATGGTGTGGTATTTAGAAATACTGCTTCTAACTGGGTGATTTTCGGAGTTACCCAGAAAGGATTCTGTTCACGTTTCGTGGGCAGTTTACCCATTACTGTGTGTAAGTTTTGTGAAGTGATTTTAGTAGCGGTGCTCTGTGTAGGAGCTGTATTTGTAGCTACCGTGCGCTGGACACCAAGTGTCCTCATGACGAGTTGTGTCATGTCTCTAAGAGTTCTACCAACTCTTTGTGTTGTAAGAGCAGTGCATCTTGTGGCATTATATCAATGTCAAGATGTGGTGTGTAGCCGGTTAATGTCAGCCATGAAGCTCCTGGTCTACCTAGTGGACCGAGCCTTGTTTTATTTATTTGTTTGTAGGGCGCCATTAAACCAGAAATTGTGATCCGGGTTAGTGAGCGGAATCTTAATCTCCTCAAAAGAAGTGTAGACCGCTGGGACTTTTTCATGTATGTAAGAATAAAAAGTCTGAGTTGTTGCATTTACTGCTGGGAATGTAACCCAAGAATAGAACACATCTGTTTGATAATCTTTGTGTGCCTCTATAATTATCACTGTACCTCCTCGGTCTGTTAAACCATGTCTGAGGTGTTTTTGCGTGAGTGCCTCATGACGAGTTGTGTCATGTCTCTAAGAGTTCTACCAACTCTTTGTGTTGTAAGAGCAGTGCATCTTGTGGCATTATATCAATGTCAAGATGTGGTGTGTAGCCGGTTAATGTCAGCCATGAAGCTCCTGGTCTACCTAGTGGACCGAGCCTTGTTTTATTTATTTGTTTGTAGGGCGCCATTAAACCAGAAATTGTGATCCGGGTTAGTGAGCGGAATCTTAATCTCCTCAAAAGAAGTGTAGACCGCTGGGACTTTTTCATGTATGTAAGAATAAAAAGTCTGAGTTGTTGCATTTACTGCTGGGAATGTAACCCAAGAATAGAACACATCTGTTTGATAATCTTTGTGTGCCTCTATAATTATCACTGTACCTCCTCGGTCTGTTAAACCATGTCTGAGGTGTTTTTGCGTGAGTGCATGCCTGATTTTGGGTGCAAAATGTATTGCATTTGCTTCCTCTTCATCGTTTGAGACCTGTGTCCCAGTGACAGAAGCAGCTGCCTCGGCAGACATTGTGTTGTGAAAACAAAATGTCCTAAAAAAGGGTTTTCAGATAAGGTTTTAAAAAGGCACAATTGTTCAGGAACTTTTTCCTTCAGGCTTGATTAACCAACAGCCAATACATAGGATGTTTGCCTACTCAGCTGTGGCGGAATTTTGTGCCTAACCACTCCAGACGTCTCTGGCGTTTTGTGAGTAGGTTCTCTGAGAATAAGCATGACTGAATTACTCAGATTCTACTGTTAAATAAGTGCCGCAATCACGGTTGGGCGCCATGTAGTGTAGTTCCTATTTCCCTTATAGGTTCTGTGCATTTGAATAACATACACAATAGGCTTGGCATAGGACTGAGGTCAGTATGCCCCTAGTATGTATATTGAACTTAATTACTGTGTACCAGCTAGCTCAGAGGCCACTAGAAACTTCTTGAAGGGAATAGCCTCTGGCAACCACATAACATAAAACCCTGATCCCTCAGGATCATGGAAACAATATACTACTTTTCATTCAGTCACTCATCTCAGAGAAGTACATAGAAGAAACAGTCGGGTGTGTTTACAATAACATGTATTGCACAGTTGTTATTCTAGTACTGGTTATATGTGCTGCGACAACTGTTGGACAGTAGCAGAGAATTATGGCCAGCAGTGCAGTTAAATAAAAAGGCATTGTTATACCATTTTGCAATAGTAATAAACACATAAGTGAAATACAGAATGCATTAAGATAAAGCCTATACCTCTATGATGCCTAACTAAATGTACCTAAGTGTACCTAGCATGTGTGTAGGTCTTTAGAGATATAAATAAACAACAAGGTCCACCTCTAGAAGGTATTCTGTGAGCCAGAGTATATTGGGCATACACAGTATTTGTTAAAATACCCCTCACACACCAAAAGGGCCCTTGGTGTCATGCTTCATCATCTGGGTCTTCCCGCCCCGCTGCGGGACGGGGCGTGCTACGACAAGCGACTACGCTGGAGCACTTAGATATTGTGAGTGCTATGTGAAGTGTATTGAGTGAGTGTGAGTAGGGTCAGGAGTGATATGGAAAAGTGAGATTTAAAAGAATACCTGGCCTTATGAAAGCAAAAAATTATTTATTAGTCATAGGCTGGTACCGTTAAAAATAGTGTGGCAGAGACAATCTAGCTTAACAATGGGCTGGTTCTCCTGGTGTTGTCAACATGTTCCGAGGCTGACGGCCTCTTCATCAGGACGGGGTCAGATCCCTCTATCACTCACTATGAGTGGCAACAATGTGTGCTATGTGTATATACAAGTGAATAGAAAATAGATTATAATACAACTGCAAAATGGCATTCAATATTGAACAGTTATAGCCCTGTCAGTATTTCTGAGTCGTGGGCTGGAATAAATTGGAGTCAGTGCCCCATGAGCCGGTCTGGAAGAGGGGTACATGGAACTTCCATAAGTCCACGAGCAGTCCTCGCATCCTCCGCGGATGTTCAATATTGAATGCCATTTTGCAGTTGTATTATAATCTAGTTTCTATTCACTTGTATATACACATAACACACATGTGAGCAGCATCTCCTGCATATAAGCCGCACCTATTGCAGTTAGTCCCCCGCCGAGAATTCCATTTAGCCAATTTGCTTGGCGTATAATATAATTCAAAAACTGCCATGAAGTGTTGACTAATCAGAGAGCCATTCAGCAAAACATTATTAGCCAGATTTATACTTCTCTCCAAGTTGACTCTTTCTATATTCAATTTATTTTGCCATATGGCTGCCCGAGACTCTAAATCATCTTCTACCTTATCCAGAAGTATCTGATATAAAGGGCCCATTTTGTACCCATCTTTAATTGCTTCAAAAATCGCAATTTTCCACAGTAATATTAGATTCTTTGATACTTTTTGTTCACAAAAACTACGTACCTGCAGGTATTTAAAAAAATCGGTACGGTGCAGCTTATATTTGTCCCTTAAATAGTCAAAAGAAACAAAATGATTCCCCAAAAACAAATCCCCAAGCTTACAAATCCCCAAATTATGCCATCTCAGCATCACCTGATCATTGAATATCTCTGTAAGGAGAGATCATTTTTGAAGAGGTGTATATAAGTTTAAATTAGGACCAATTCCCAATCTCTTCTTTATTGTCCTCCAAATAACGTAAGCGGTATAGACAGTCTTAAATCTGGTTTTCTTATAGTAACTTGGCTCCACAATGCGATTCAAACATTGCTTAGCCTCAATACCCACAAGCATCTCATAAATAGATGGAGCGGAAAAATCCTCGGTTGGATCTTCCGGTAGAATTAAAACGCCCATATGTTGTAAAATACCTATCCAGTGATAAACCTGAAAATTTGGAATAGCCCACCCTCCTCTTTCTCTGGGCAACGTACACTTTTTGAGTGTCCTTCGTGCTCGATGATAACCCCAGAGAAATCTAGCGCACATTCGATCTGTACGGGAATAGAAGTGGGCAGGTATAACAAAAGGAATAGCCCGAAATAAATACAAAAACTTAGGAAAAATAAGCATTTTAAAAAAATTACTACGCCTAAATAGTGAGAGCTTTAAATTATTTAATCTTTCTAATATCCTATTGGAAGATGCTATAACTGGGTCCAAGTTGATAGAAATGATGTCCTCTACCTTAGCTGTAATCTTAAGACCTAAATATGTTGCCTCCTTTTCAAACTTAATTTGCTGCGGACGACCGGCCTCTGAATGGACAAGCTGTGTTTTCCCCACATTTAGTTTATACCCTGACAGCCGGCCAAAAGCCTCAGCGCCCTCTATGATGTTAGGTAAAGCGGTTGCAAAAACAACAAGTGATGGACTGAATGTGGATCAATGTCACACACTCCCCCAGTCAAAAGATCTGGGCCCAAATCCATCGTTTTTTTGCACTCCACACCACCCTGGGTTAGACAATGGCGATATGCAAATCAGCTCTGACCCTGTTGCCCCATGGGAACAGTCCAGTCCGAACTACAAAAGCCATGTCCTTCCCAGAACGGAATCAAGCATCCGAGGACCGGACCGGTTTCGAGGTAACACCTCTCATCAGCCCGGCTAGCTTGACTCCAAGTGGTGTGGAGTGCCTGGGACCCACGTCTGGGCATCCCCAGCGCACTTAGGGCGGCAATTGCAAAAACAACAAGTGATGGACTGAATGTGGATCAATGTCACACACTCCCCCAGTCAAAAGATCTGGGCCCAAATCCATCGTTTTTTTGCACTCCACACCACCCTGGGTTAGACAATGGCGATATGCAAATCAGCTCTGACCCTGTTGCCCCATGGGAACAGTCCAGTCCGAACTACAAAAGCCATGTCCTTCCCAGAACGGAATCAAGCATCCGAGGACCGGACCGGTTTCGAGGTAACACCTCTCATCAGCACAGCTAGCTTGACTCCAAGTGGTGTGGAGTGCCTGGGACCCACGTCTGGGCATCCCCAGCACACTTAGGGCGGCAATTGCAAAAACAACAAGTGATGGACTGAATGTGGATCAATGTCACACACTCCCCCAGTCAAAAGATCTGGGCCCAAATCCATCGTTTTTTTGCACTCCACACCACCCTGGGTTAGACAATGGCGATATGCAAATCAGCTCTGACCCTGTTGCCCCATGGGAACAGTCCAGTCCGAACTACAAAAGCCATGTCCTTCCCAGAACGGAATCAAGCATCAGAGGACCGGACCGGTTTCGAGGTAACACCTCTCATCAGCCCGGCTAGCTTGACTCCAAGTGGTGTGGAGTGCCTGGGACCCACGTCTGGGCATCCCCAGCGCACTTAGGGCGGCAATTGCAAAAACAACAAGTGATGGACTGAATGTGGATCAATGTCACACACTCCCCCAGTCAAAAGATCTGGGCCCAAATCCATCGTTTTTTTGCACTCCACACCACCCTGGGTTAGACAATGGCGATATGCAAATCAGCTCTGACCCTGTTGCCCCATGGGAACAGTCCAGTCCGAACTACAAAAGCCATGTCCTTCCCAGAACGGAATCAAGCATCCGAAGACCGGACCGGTTTCGAGGTAACACCTCTCATCAGCCCGGCTAGCTTGACTCCAAGTGGTGTGGAGTGCCTGGGACCCACGTCTGGGCATCCCCAGCGCACTTAGGGCGGCAATTGCAAAAACAACAAGTGATGGACTGAATGTGGATCAATGTCACACACTCCCCCAGTCAAAAGATCTGGGCCCAAATCCATCGTTTTTTTGCACTCCACACCACCCTGGGTTAGACAATGGCGATATGCAAATCAGCTCTGACCCTGTTGCCCCATGGGAACAGTCCAGTCCGAACTACAAAAGCCATGTCCTTCCCAGAACGGAATCAAGCATCCGAGGACCGGACCGGTTTCGAGGTAACACCTCTCATTTGCCCGGCTAGCTTGACTCCAAGTGGTGTGGAGTGCCTGGGACCCACGTCTGGGCATCCACAGCGCACTTAGGGCGGCAATTGCAAAAACAACAAGTGATGGACTGAATGTGGATTAATGTCACACACTCCCCCAGTCAAAAGATCTGGGCCCAAATCCATCGTTTTTTTGCACTCCACACCACCCTGGGTTAGACAATGGCGATATGCAAATCAGCTCTGACCCTGTTGCCCCATGGGAACAGTCCAGTCCGAACTACAAAAGCCATGTCCTTCCCAGAACGGAATCAAGCATCCGAGGACCGGACCGGTTTCGAGGTAACACCTCTCATCAGCCCGGCTAGCTTGACTCCAAGTGGTGTGGAGTGCCTGGGACCCACGTCTGGGCATCCCCAGCGCACTTAGGGCGGCAATTGCAAAAACAACAAGTGATGGACTGAATGTGGATCAATGTCACACGGACGTGGGTCCCAGGCACTCCACACCACTTGGAGTCAAGCTAGCCGGGCTGATGAGAGGTGTTACCTCGAAACCGGTCCGGTCCTCGGATGCTTGATTCCGTTCTGGGAAGGACATGGCTTTTGTAGTTCGGACTGGACTGTTCCCATTGGGCAACAGGGTCAGAGCTGATTTGCATATCGCCATTGTCTAACCCAGGGTGGTGTGGAGTGCAAAAAAACGATGGATTTGGGCCCAGATCTCTGACTGGGGGAGTGTGTGACATTGATCCACATTCAGTCCATCACTTGTTGTTTTTGCAATTGCCGCCCTAAGTGCGCTGGGGATGCCCAGACGTGGGTCCCAGGCACTCCACACCACTTGGAGTCAAGCTAGCCGGGCTGATGAGGTGTTACCTCGAAACCGGTCCGGTCCTCGGATGCTTGATTCCGTTCTGGGAAGGACATGGCTTTTGTAGTTCGGACTGGACTGTTCCCATGGGGCAACAGGGTCGGAGCTGATTTGCATATCGCCATTGTCTAACCCAGGGTGGTGTGGAGTGCAAAAAAACGATGGATTTGGGCCCAGATCTCTGACTGGGGGAGTGTGTGACATTGATCCACATTCAGTCCATCACTTGTTGTTTTTGCAATTGCCGCCCTAAGTGCGCTGGGGATGCCCAGACGTGGGTCCCAGGCACTCCACACCACTTGGAGTCAAGCTAGCCGGGCTGATGAGAGGTGTTACCTCGAAACCGGTCCGGTCCTCGGATGCTTGATTCCGTTCTGGGAAGGACATGGCTTTTGTAGTTCGGACTGGACTGTTGCCATGGGGCAACAGAGTCAGAGCTGATTTGCATATCGCCATTGTCTAACCCAGGGTGGTGTGGAGTGCAAAAAAACGATGTATTTGGGCCCAGATCTCTGACTGGGGGAGTGTGTGACATTGATCCACATTCAGTCCATCACTTGTTGTTTTTGCAATTGCCGCCCTAAGTGCGCTGGGGATGCCCAGACGTGGGTCCCAGGCACTCTACACCACTTGGAGTCAAGCTAGCCGGGCTGATGAGAGGTGTTACCTCGAAACCGGTCCGGTCCTCGGATGCTTGATTCCGTTCTAGGAAGGACATGGCTTTTGTAGTTCGGACTGGACTGTTCCCATGGGGCAACAGGGTCAGAGCTGATTTGCATATCATCATTGTCTAACCCAGGATGGTGTGGAGTGCAAAAAAACGATGGATTTGGGCCCAGATCTCTGACTGGAGGAGTGTGTGACATTGATCCACATTCAGTCCATCACTTGTTGTTTTTGCAATTGCCGCCCTAAGTGCGCTGGGGATGCCCAGACGTGGGTCCCAGGCAATCCACACCACTTGGAGTCAAGCTAGCCGGGCTGATGAGAGGTGTTACCTCGAAACCGGTCCGGTCCTCGGATGCTTGATTCCGTTCTGGGAAGGACATGGCTTTTGTAGTTCGGACTGGACTGTTCCCATGGGGCAACAGGGTCAGAGCTGATTTGCATATTGCCTTTGTCTAACCCAGGGTGGTGTGGAGTGCAAAAAAACGATGGATTTGGGCCCAGATCTCTGACTGGGGGAGTGTGTGACATTGATCCACATTCAGTCCATCACTTGTTGTTTTTGCAATTGCCGCCCTAAGTGCGCTGGGGATGCCCAGACGTGGGTACCAGGCACTCCACACCACTTGGAGTCAAGCTAGCCGGGCTGATGAGAGGTGTTACCTCGAAACCGGTCCGGTCCTCGGATGCTTGATTCCGTTCTGGGAAGGACATGGCTTTTGTAGTTCGGACTGGACTGTTCCCATGGGGCAACAGGGTCAGAGCTGATTTGCATATCGCCATTGTCTAACCCAGGGTGGTGTGGAGTGCAAAAAAACGATGGATTTGGGCCCAGATCTCTGACTGGGGGAGTGTGTGACATTGATCCACATTCAGTCCATCACTTGTTGTTTTTGCAATTGCCGCCCTAAGTGCGCTGGGGATGCCCAGACGTGGGTCCCAGGCACTCCACACCACTTGGAGTCAAGCTAGCCGGGCTGATGAGAGGTGTTACCTCGAAACCGGTCCGGTCCTCGGATGCTTGATTCCGTTCTGGGAAGGACATGGCTTTTGTAGTTCAGACTGGACTGTTCCCATGGGGCAACAGGGTCAGAGCTGATTTGCATATCGCCATTGTCTAACCCAGGGTGGTGTGGAGTGCAAAAAAACGATGGATTTGGGCCCAGATCTCTGACTGGGGGAGTGTGTGACATTGATCCACATTCAGTCCATCACTTGTTGTTTTTGCAATTGCCCCCCTAAGTGCGCTGGGGATGCCCAGACGTGGGTCCCAGGCACTCCACACCACTTGGAGTCAAGCTAGCCGGGCTGATGAGAGGTGTTACCTCGAAACCGGTCCGGTCCTCGGATGCTTGATTCCGTTCTGGGAAGGACATGGCTTTTGTAGTTCGGACTGGAATGTTCCCATGGGGCAACAGAGTCAGAGCTGATTTGCATATCGCCATTGTCTAACCCAGGGTGATGTGGAGTGCAAAAAAATGATGGATTTGGGCCCAGATCTCTGACTGGGGGAGTGTGTGACATTGATCCACATTCAGTCCATCACTTGTTGTTTTTGCAATTGCCGCCCTAAGTGCGCTGGGGATGCCCAGACGTGGGTCCCAGGCACTCCACACCACTTGGAGTCAAGCTAGCCGGGCTGATGAGAGGTGTTACCTCGAAACCGGTCCGGTCCTTGGATGCTTGATTCCGTTCTGGGAAGGACATGGCTTTTGTAGTTCGGACTGGACTGTTCCCATGGGGCAACAGGGTCAGAGCTGATTTGCATATCGCCATTGTCTAACCCAGGGTGGTGTGGAGTGCAAAAAAACGATGGATTTGGGCCCAGATCTCTGACTGGGGGAGTGTGTGACATTGATCCACATTCAGTCCATCACTTGTTGTTTTTGCAATTGCCGCCCTAAGTGCGCTGGGGATGCCCAGACGTGGGTCCCAGGCACTCCACACCACTTGGAGTCAAGCTAGCCGGGCTGATGAGAGGTGTTACCTCGAAACCGGTCCGGTCCTCGGATGCTTGATTCCGTTCTGGGAAGGACATGGCTTTTGTAGTTCGGACTGGACTGTTCCCATGGGGCAACAGGGTCAGAGCTGATTTGCATATCGCCATTGTCTAACCCAGGGTGGTGTGGAGTGCAAAAAAACGATGGATTTGGGCCCAGATCTCTGACTGGGGGAGTGTGTGACATTGATCCACATTCAGTCCATCACTTGTTGTTTTTGCAATTGCCGTTAGGTAAAGCGGTAGCCTATCCGCTGTGAGAACCACAATATCATCTGCGTACGCGCAGACTTTAAAATCCTTATTATTTACCTGCACAGGTTTGATTGCAGTATTTTTTCTCCAGGGAGACGATAAAGGGGTCGAACAGCAAGGGGGAACAGGGGCAACCCTGTCTAGTCCTCCTTGCGATAAGCACCTTTCCTGAGGTTTTCCCAGAAATTCGGATAACTGCAGACGGATGAATGTACATAGTCTGAATTGCCCTAATAAATTCCACCGGGAACCCCTTTCTCGCCATAACAGACCACATAAATCCCCATGAGACCCTGTGGAACGCTTTCTCAGCGTCCAACAGGGCCACACCTACCGGCAAATGTGTCCCCTGTGCCCAATCCAGCAGCGATATAATCCGCCTTATATGATCTGTAGTATTTCTACGCTGTATAAAACCATGTTGTCTCGGAGAGACTAACCCAGACATCAAGTCATTTAATCTATTGGCCAAAAGTTTAGAATACATTTTAGTGTCCGAATTCAATAGAGAAATCGGCCTATAAGACCCTAATTCTGTGTCATTTTTACCCTTCTTTTTAAATACTACAATCGTGGCAGCAGACCATGAAAGCGGGCCTTCCCCAAAAAGGCTTGGTAGCAAATTTCTATGAATTCCCTTATCATCAAGTTCTTAGAAGTCCGATAAAATTCCAAGGGAATGCAGTCAGGACCCATGGCCTTGCCCTGCGTTAAACCTAATATTGCTAATTCAATTTCTCCCCAATCGGGAGGAGCCTTCAATATAGTTATATGACTTTCTGATAATGTTGCAGGGATCAAATCAGTCAAATATTCTTCCACTTCTACTTCTCCTATGTCTCCTATATCATCACTATATAGAGATTGATAGAACCCCTGAAATGCAGTTAAGACCCCTTCCTTAGTCTCCTGTCAGGCCCCCTGTAGATCTTTAATTTTCGGAATATCGCTGTAAACCGCTTTCTTCCTTGCCCTTTTTGCCAAGACTCTCCCCGTTTTCTCCCCAAACTCGTACGCCTCTTCTTTATGCTGCACATACTTTTCCGCTATTTGATCGGCAATGTTCGCATATGCACTAGTCCTTTTAATAATAAGATCTCTTTGAGCTACACGTACTACCTCAGCTTCTGCTCCCTGCCTAATTTTCTCTGCCAGATTTGACTCAGCCGTCAAGACCTGATCAAAATCTTGCTGATGTTTAAGCCAAATCTTCTTGCGTTTGAATTTGGAAAAGCTGAGTGTTTCCCTCCCCGTACTACCGAATTTAAAGGTATCCCAAACTATCTCCTGGGAGGCCGTTCCTTTATTGATATAAACAAATTCCTGAATTATTTTAGTCATATGCTGGCAATACTCCTCATCATCAAGTAATAGTTTCCTATCAAACGACCACAGTAGCGGCTCTGTTTTTACATCCGAGCCTAATAATAATAATACTGAATCTTATAAAGCGCGAACGGCTACCTCCGGAGGAAGTGTCCCAGCTCTAATACTACCGGATTGTGGTCAGACACCAGCTTAGGATAAATCTTAATTTGGGCCTTAACTAAGAATGCAGCAGTGATAAAAAAGTAATCCAATCGTACAAACTTTACGTGAGGGGCAGAAAAAAAAGTAAAACCAGGATCATTTGAATATTTTGAATTCCATAAATCATAAAGACCATGATCCAAGATTATAGCCCGTAAAGCCGAGAAGACGAGCCTCTTTCTCCCCATGTAAGCCTGATTAGATCTAATATTCACTCCTGCGTCAATATTAATGTTACAATCTCCACACATCAATACTGGCATTGTCCACTGCGCTAATTCTAAATTCAAGAAATTAAAAAGTTCAGCATCATCCACATTAGGCCCATAGACATTGCAAAGGGTAAACCTGTTATGCCCGATCTTAAGCTCCGAGATGGCCCAACACCCCCAATTATCAGCCGCCACCTTTACCTCTGTCAGGGTATATTTTTCTTTCCTTATCTGTTGCTGTTCAGGGTCTCCAACAATCTCAAATTCAATTTCCCGAGCTTGTTCTTCTATACCTGTCTGGTCCTCTCTAGTTTCTTGCTTTTCTAATCTTGTTCTATTTCTTGTTTAGATTTTCACATCAGGTATGTCAACCCCTGGTATCCAATCCTCCTGACTTGTGCTCTGTTGTACTTGATCAGCTACTTCAGAGTCTGTTATTCTAGACTCTTCAGTTGCACAACCTTCAGCACCCTCAACTGCTGATATCAGTTGTGAATTTTCTTCCTCAGGAGCTAGTACTATCTTGGTATGACTGGTGTGCATCCAGTTAGGCAAACCTGCACATTTCACTGTTATTGTTGTAACCAGTATGGCCTGTCTTGGTGAATCCCACCTGGGTGCTAGGCACATCTCTCGGGTGTGATTCTTCACCACCATCCAGTCTCCAGGATTTAGTGCTTGATCTAACTGCCTGGCAACTGCGCCTTCTCCAACCTGATGAGAGACAGAATGCACCAGGTCAGCCAATCTTTTAAAATAGTCTAATACCAGATCATCAGTTATACTTAACAGTTTAAGTCCTGGTATAAAGGCTAATCTCATTGTTCTTCCCATGAGTATTTCATGGGGACTCAATCCTGTGTTTCTGTCAGGATTGTTTCTGAGTCCCATCAGAACAAGAAGTAATGCATCTGGCCAACACAGTGATGTAGATGTGCACACCTTTGCCAATCTTGATTTTAGTGTGCCATTCAATTGTTCTACCACCCCAGAAGCCTCTGGACGGTAAGCACAGTGCAATTTGTGATCAATTTTAAATGCTTCACAGATGAAATTATTTATTTCATTATTAAAGTGCGATCATTTATCTGATTCCACAGTTACTGGAAAACCGAAACGTGGAATCAGTTCTCTTAACAGTAATTTGGCAACTGCTGTCATTTCTTCTAGTAGGATATGCTTCCACCCATCGTGAGAACAAACATACTATGACAAGAATGTACTTCAATCCTCTACATGGTGGTAACTAAATAAAATCAATCTGCAACCTCACAAATGGTCCCTCTCCCTTTCCAATGTTTCCACAACTGACCACTGTTTTCCTGCCTGGGTTATTCTGTTGACAAATTAAACATCTCTGGCAAAGACTCTCTGCAACAGTTCTAAACCTCAGATTGTACCAATTTTGTCTAAAGAGTCTGATCATGGCATCTCTCCCTTTATGTGTATCTCTATGGTACATTCTGATCATTTGTGAGAGCAAGCAGTCTGGCATAACTGGTTTACCATCAGGATAAATCCAGACATTATCTTCTGCTCTCCTTTGACATCCCGTTTTTATCCAACCTTTCTTTTCACTCACTTCCACCTCATCCTGTAACTGTCTTAATTCATCCCATGTTTCTAATGCTGAGATTAGCACAAGTTGGCATCTGATTCTATTTGTTTAAATGTTCTTGTTTACTGCCATTTTGGTTTTGGCACAGTACTGAGCAACTTGGTCAGCGTATCGATTACCAGCAGTCACATTGTCATCTCCAGACTGATGTGCAGCACACTTGGCCACTGCTTTTGGCAATTGTATTGCCTCTAAAAGCCCTTTCGCAAATTCCCAATTTTGATAGGGGTTCCTGAAGAAGTCATGAAATCCGTCTGCATCCAAAGTTGGCCAAAGTCGTGCACAACCCCGTAACCATACTGACAATCAGTATAAATGGTTACTCTCCAATTTTTCCCAATTTTACATGCTTTAATCAAAGCTATTAATTCGGCTATTTGTGCAGACTTGACTCCTGGTAAATAGGATGCTTCAACTATCCCAGTCAATGTACAGACAGCATAAGCAGCACTTAATCCCCCTTCCTGATTCCTCATGCACGAGCCATCTACAAATAGCTCGTTTTCGCATTCCTTCAGGGGCTCTTCCTGTATGTGTCGTTGATGTTTGGTACAGTATTTAGTAACATCTAGACAATCATGCTCAACGTCAACTCTCACTTCTTCCCCATGTACATCAGGCAATAGAGTAGCAGGGTTTTTGATAGTCTACCTGATCACTGTCACATTTTCTGCTCCCAAAATGGTTCTTTCGTACTTAGTCATTTGATTTGGAGTAAGGTACTGAGTTTGTGTTCTAGTTAAAAGAATTTCCACTGAATGTGGGACATAAACCTTTACGGGGTGTCCCATTACAATGGGCTCACTTTGTTCAAGACTCATGCACGCAGCAGCTACTGCTTTTAAGCAGCCAGGTAATGCTGAAGCTTCAGGGTCCAAAGTAGCAGAGAAATATGCTACCAGACGCCGCATCAGACCATGTCGCTGAGTTAATACTGATAAAGCACAATTTTCTCGTTCACAACAAAATAATGCAAATTCTTTTGTATAGTCTGGCATACCTAGGGCAGGAGCTTCACATAAACAATTTCGTAATTTCACGAAAGCCTCCATGCTTTTATCATCCCAGACTATTGGGTCCTTTGCTTGCTTTCTTGTCATTTGTATAAGTGGTTTGGCCAGTAAACAAAAACCTACAATCCATTGTCTACAATACCCTACCACACCAAGAAACATTCTGATTTCTCTCTGGGTTTGTGGTAACTGCATTTGTTTTATTATTTGTATTCTTTCAGGTGTCACTCTTCTTACTCCTCTTTCTAATTGATGTCCCAAATATTTAACTCTAGTCTGACAAAATTGTAATTTCTCTGGTGACACCTTGTGTCCTCCATCAGCCAAATGATTTAATAAAGCAATGGAGTCGATGACACAATCATCTGGTGACTTTGATGCAATGAGCAAATTGTCAATATATTGCACAAAAACGGAATTCCTTGGCATTTCTAGTGTTTCTAAACACTTTTTCGAAATCGGATTTAATATCTAAGCCTGTCTGTGCACTCTTGAGGAACCCGATTCCACACAGAAAAACGATTTTCAAATTTGAATGAAAAAAGTTACTGGCTGTCTGGGTGTAATGGGATGGAGAAAAATGCATGACATAAATCAATTACAGTAAACCATCCTGCATTCCATGGTATTTGATACAGGATTACTGCTGGGTTCTGCACTACAGAACAACAAGGCATCACAATTTTATAAAATTGTTTTTGAATCTTGCAATATCTGATATTTCCCGTTAGGTTTCTTAATGCCAATTATAGGTGAATTACAAGGAATGCTCGTTATTTCTTTTAAAATGCCCTGTTCAATCATTCATTTTATTTCTGCCACAACACCTGGTTTCATTTAGGTGCTCATTTTGTATTTTCTCGTGTTTGGGTAGACAGCACCTTCCTTTACAGTCACTTTTACTGGATCTACATCCGTCATTAACCCTACTTCTTTTCCAGTGAAGTCCCACACTTCTAGATTTACTTTTAAATTTCAATTCAACAGGTAAGTCATCTGTTGTCATCATTGAATACATCTCATCTACTTCTGTAGCTTGTTTTGCTAGCATTATTTTGTAAATACCATCTTCATCAGGGGTCTCAATCGCAACACCATCCGATGTGCAATAAATTGTACAATTCATCTTGCATAATAAGTCTCTTCCTAGCAAATTTACTGGACTATAATTGCACACTACAAATTTGTGCATCTCTCTAAAATTACCAATGCGTACCTCCATGGGTTTTGCGATTGGAGTAGTAATCTGTTTATTTGAAACACCTACTACTTCAATGGCTTCTCCCGAGAGGGGTAGGTTTGGGATGTCTGCCGTTCTCACAGTTGAGCGGGTAGCACCAGTATCCAATAAAAAGGTAATATCTTTTCCTTCTATCTTCCCATCAATACATGGACCTGATTGATCTACAGGTAAGGAAGCACCAAGTACGCACTCCTCTTCCTCCCCCTCAGGCACCGTCATTGATCATCTTTAAAAGAACAACTGTTCTGCAAAAGAAATAATGAAGTTACAGAATTTATCTTACCACTTTCACCTGGGAATCCGGCGTCTGCACTGTACTTTGCTCTGTTCATAAAATTCAGCATAGGGGCAGGGGGTAACTGACTCTGTTGACTAACAACCTGTTGCGGTTGACTCATTATCACCTCATTCTGCGTCTGTGGATTTAAATTTTGATTTGGACCATTATTATTTTGAATATTTTTACACTCGTTTTTCGAATGCCCAAATTTTCCACACCCATGACAAGGACCTTTCTTCTTTGCTTCCTCTCTACTCATTTTCCCTTTTGGTTTTCCCACATTATTTTCATTTTGTCCATATCCTTTTGCTTGACCATTAGTCTGACTATTTAATTTAATCTCTTGTTGTTCTGCCAATTTTACTTGTGCCCACATTACTTTTTCTTCCAACTTTTTGCATCTATTTTCAATGTCATCTCCACAATTCTTTGCATATTTAAGTATTTCATCTATTGGTTTTCCCTGCCAACACAACACGTGCTGCTGAATCATCTGTGAAACTTCAGGTCACAGTCCAGATACAAAACGATACACAAAAGGTTCCATACCTTTATTTCCGATATTCTCAAATCCACTATACTGCTTGAACACCTGTAGCAGGCATTCATAATAGGCATGTACAGTCTCATTTATTTCTTGAGTTGTTATGTCTATTTTTATCCAATCTGTTTCCTTTGGCGGAATGTTCCCTTTCAAGAAAGTGATCACGTGGTGATATTTCTTCATTATCTCCTAAGAAGGTGCTCCCGTTTTCTCATCTCTTTGGTATTCATCACTAGGCCAATCGACTGTAATTTTACATTCAGTCCACAAATCTGTAGGCACTACTATATCAAACAGACCATCTAAATCCTTCAACAAAACCTTAGAAACTTTCACAAACTTGTCAACCTGTCTATACCATTCAACTGGCTTTTCTCTTAATTTCGGGAAGTCATTAGTAAATGACAAAATATCTTGTCGAGTCCATGGGACATGTGCATATCCTCCTCCTGGTACCTCTCTCATTGGGCATAATCTTTCAGTCTTTTTAGATTCTCTTAACAAATATTCGGATGCAGTCCTATTTGCCTGTGATTCTTCCTTTTTCTTTGCCCACCTAGTTTTCCACCTGTCCAATTCTCCCCATTTCTGTAAAATTATCATTAATTCCTTAATCTTAATTTTTTTTCCGGACATATTAATATTTTCCAAGTCTTTGTCAGTAAAATCTGCTATGTATGTTTTCTGTATTACCTTCGATCTCCCTATTTCAATTCCCATCTCAGAAGCAAGCTCCATCAATTTTTCATGAAATAATTTTACATTTCCAGATATACTCCTGCATATGAAGAACAATTCTTCTTCACTGTACGTATTTAGCCTGTCTATTGCAATATTTCCAGCTATCATCTCTTCCAGTTCTACTTTTAATTTAAAGATGACCAATATTCTGTTGATTCGGTTTGTCTATTTCCTGTCCCCACCTTTCTAATTCTTCTGGTGATACTATTGTAGCACGTTTAGTTCCGGTAGATGTTTCTAATATTACTTCTTTTGAACAACTGGGAACAACTCTTTTTGGCGTTTCACTTGCGTGTTCTCTTATCGGTAAATCCGTTAGAGATATTACTGATTCGCATTCACTGACTTGATCTTCAATTTTTATGTTTTCCTTTTGTAGGTTCTATTATAAGAGTGGCCCTAACTGGTGGTTTTGGACAACATCCGTTAGCTCCATACAATGGAACAACGGGACCTATAGTCACTGGTATAGTTAAAGCTTCAGGGTGTGCACTTAATTAGGTTATTTTTTGTATTAATTCTTCTCTATTTTTGTTTATTGCTTCTCTTTCTTTTTCCTGGAGTATCCTTCCATTTATTGAGTCATGCATAATCTGAGGAACCAATGGTGTTTCTAAAGCGGGGGCACTTGGAGTTGTTCTACTCGGGTCCTCCTGGTATGGCGGATGATTCTTTGTTAAGATATCTTCCATAAACTCAGCTTCTGATTCCCCACAGCCTGACATTGTTAAATGCTTAGTTTTTCTGGTACACTTGCCTCCCGACTGTTACTCTAACATTAATACAGGATACAGTCCTTCTGTAACCATTGCCTGTCTCCATTGTTTTGTTTGATCTTCACGAGATTCACACACTCTTTTAGGATGGAATCCTCTATAACTCCTAGTACTTCTAGATCTGTCTCGTTCAAATGCCTCTGTTTCCCATTTTTCTAGAGCTTCATACTGTGTTTTCCTGGGTCTGGCATCTAATTCATTCACCGTTGTCCTTAAATTCTCAAGAATTCTCCCATTGAACGTGCCATTTTCTGGGAAAGCTATTATTCCGTCACTTTTAGTATACTCAATCCAATTTTCTATCCACACACAGGTATGATAGCCTCTTTCCATCATCATAAATGAGGCAGGAGTCTTAAGTGGGGAAATAAGAATGCCCTCTCTAGTTTTGATGGGTTTATCTTTCTGGGCGATTTCCTATTAATGTTGGGTCGTGTTTCCACATACAAATTCCACTGTCTATTATTTTTACTGCTTCTATTTTATTAACCAATTAGTCCTTTTGTTTACACTCAGGTTTCTCCAATCCTGTTGCAGCTTTTATTCTTTTATCCAACTGTTATAATGAAGAAAGATCCATAGTCTGTAGGTATATTTAGGATCATAACTTTATTACATCTTCAGATCTTGAGATAGTGTAGAGATAGTCATGAGACAATCAAGAGACCCCACCAGGAGCAGTCCCACTGCTCAGCCCTTCACGCCAACTGCCATCTCCTTACTGTTTAAGCCACCCAACATTCCAATGACATCATCAAGGGCCAAGCAGTGCAGCAGGGGAAAGCATAAGGAGGATGAACAAGACATGTTACATTACAACACATCCCCCTTTTATCAAAATCAACAAATGAATTATAAGCACACATGCAAAATAATTCATACAGAAGTAAAAGTGCAAAGATGAAAAGCACAAAGAGAATGTTAAGAAGATTAAGAAACAAAGAGCCAAATAACACAGCGATTCAGCAACAAAGCACTAAATCTTCCAACACTCCAAACACATTTAAATAAAAACAGGGTCTAGATTTTACAGACACAACAACGGAGGCAAACCATCCTCACTTCACTTCCTTCCCAAAGGAAAATACAAAAAAAAATAGGGGAAACACCTCCCCAAAACCTAGAAACATACTGTAAAGGGCAAATCACCACCCTATTCGGAAAACATACATCCCAAAAACACAGAAATATAAGATAAAGGGCAAATCACCTCCCTATTGGGAAAAACATCTCCCAAAGACACAAAAACCAGTAGTATAGGGCAAATAACCACCCTATTGGGAAAAACGCCTCCCAAAGACACAAAAATCAGTAGTATAGGGCAAATAACCACCCTATTGGGGAAAACACCTCCCAAAAACCTAGAAATACTAATGGGGAGACAGACTTATGTGACCCACAACCAAGAAAACTGCACATAGCCTATGGAGTAACCAACTAAGTTACTCACAACCCAAATGAGAGCAAGAAACTCCCAGTCTCTCAAGCAAAACCTTAAATACCACACCTCATAGGAGGTAGAAACCAAATCCAAAGGGTAAAACCAGAAGCAAATAAGAGAAGCTACAAAAAGAATCAACTTCTCTTGTGCGTACCCGTCACGCACAGTCCAACGCTAACCACACAACCACATACAGCATACAAAAACTAGACTAGTAAAACAGTGTACTACCACTTCTGCATACACCACTGATACCACTCTCACACACTACCTTTTTCATACACAAACAATAACAGCATAACATACCACCAACTCCATGAGTGCAACATGTGCTGCTAGCCCTCTTGCAAAATACAACAATACAAAAGGTACCCTCAAACCAGAGTAAATACACAGTCATCACCACACAACAAATTGGAACGATTGAGAAGCGTTACACCCCCATGAAAAATATCTAAAAGACTGTAAAAGATTGGTTTCATCACAAGATCAACATAACAATATAATTTAAGCATTTTCTAAAATTATGAACATTCTTCCTTCACCAGTCTTGACCACCTTGGCTCCTAAATAGACAAACACCAGAGCTCGATCTTTGCTCCCGAGCCATTCACCAAAACGTCGAGTATTTAAAGTAAACAGTACACAAGTTCACTTGAAGTACCTCTCTTGAAGTGTGCTGCAGTTCGCTATAACCAATATACATAAAATAAGCTGAAGATCGCTATTTCCGATGATAAATCAGCTGATAAGATGCCACCGACAGATTTAAGATAAAGAAGATGTCACGGAGAGTATCATAGCCCCAATGCATCTCCACATGAATCCAAACCAAAAAAATGGTGGCACGCTGATTGATGTGGGGCCGGATGGTTTACAGCACGCCTCTGCTGTAAAACGTCACGCAGCAGCAACAAAAACCTCCATCATCGTCACAGAACATCTGATGATGGCAGTGACAGGCGGTGAGTTCCGCGCGCATTGCCAAGCTCGTGCATATTTTTAAACAGCATGTGACAGTTAAACAGATCAGGCCTTACATCGTAGAAAAGTAAATGTTATCAGGCAAAGAATAAACATTAACAAATTCCCATTGTATTTCTTAACTTGTCACACTTTTCCACTAGAGTTGGTGAAGTGCAGCGTACTCCAAAGTAATCATCTAATTCGATATTACCTGCTGCTAAATGCGTGTTGCTCTCTCACCATAGAGTCAAATAAAAACTGTCGACAGAGGTGCAATTCTTCCAAATTAAACACATGTTCGTGTAAACTTAAACTCCGGGGCATGAAGTTCACAAAAATCACGTAGTCAAATTGTTGGATTGTATAATACACACAAGAGACCAGTAGATGGCAGAAAACACCAGATCTGCAAATACACTCTTGATTCTTACATTCAAAACGATGTAACCGCTGACAAGTCTGCCAGATCCATTTAGCAGTTAGAAACACCACAGGCCCCAAGTCTCTGCGTAGATTTTAAAACAAAACAAAAAATCGATCTCACCAGCCACCCCTCGCTGTGGCATTGAATGTAAGACATAACAGCTTGCAGATCAAAAATAGTGAGGCAGGCCAGAAAAGAAAACCACACATCTTTTTTTTTTAAAAGAGTACAAGAGCTCAAATTTCCAAGTCATTCCCTTTTTCCTTGAGCAGCAGGGAGCAAACTCTCAGCCTTGAATACAGTACTCTCTCTCCAAACAGTTGGTAGTAAGTTACAGCAAACCAGTACTGCAAAAGACATTGAAACTGGCACTTACATGAATAGGGCGACCGATGACGTGGTCACTGGTGGGGTCTTTGCGGTGCCAGGTTTCTTTAAAGACAAATCCAAATCAAATCCTTTTGTTTCTTGAAAGCACAAAGTCCAAATCCATAGAAGTAGCACGCAGGTTCTTTTAAAACGTGGCCAGTGTTACAATGAAGAAAGATCCATAGTCTGTAGGTATATTTAGGATCATAACTTTATTACATCTTCAGATCTTGAGATAGTGTAGAGATAGTCATGAGACAATCAAGAGACCCCACCAGGAGCAGTCCCACTGCTCAGCCCTTTACGCCAACTGACATCTCCTTACTGTTTAAGCCACCCAACATTCCAATGACATCATCAAGGGCCAAGCAGTGCAGCAGGGGAAACCATAAGGAGGATGAACAAGACACGTTACATTACAACACCAACGTAGCTCAAATTTACAAAATTTACTCAGCCAATACTAGCGCAGCTCTATTGTGACGTCAGTATCACTCCTTACTACTGACCCCTCCTTTACAAACCCCCGTAAATCATACACCCGCTGTTTCAACCAATCTCAGCGTGGCACTCTGTGACATCAGCGCAACTCCGACAGCTGACCCTCCCTTCACAAGGTAATACGAAAACGTATTTTCTTTTAACCTTTTTTCATTTATAACAACATAAAAACATTTGCTACTCTGTCTGTTTCATTAAACTAAAGAATGGTTGATTTCTTTTGCTACGAGTAAAACCTTCCGCTTACTCTTCATACACTGCGAGTAAAACCTTTCTGCTTACTCTTCACCCATGCTCAGAAGAACCTGCAACTCCACTAGTGTTACTCTTTCTAGGTGATATACCCCCAAAGTTTCACCAGCGAACTCTTTGCCAATAATCACTCTCACTTATTCACAAAACTATTTAAAAAAACAGACGAGTAACTTCACTGCAGTGTGGCTTCCATTCACCACCCGCTATACACTTCCTGGGAATTTCCAGACTACATAAAACAATATGCAAACATGTTTGTTAAAGCATAAATCGATAACCAATAATCACTAAACTAATCAATAAAAACCATATCTCTGCTACCAGCAAACTGATCCAGCGATCCACTAACCTGCGAAAATCTATCACCATACATTCATCTGGGCCCATATACACATTCACTCATATAGGCTGGTTAACACCACTGAGGGTCAATGTTTATAACTGCTTTCATTTAGATCAGTTACCTATACTTTTTCTAATCTTTCACTGATCATAAAGCCTTTCTTTAGTCAATGGACCTATTTAGTTGGAATAGTAATTGGTGATATGAAATAGGTTCATTTACCTGCTATTTATTAAATAACCACAGACTCAAGAAAGTTTAAATGTTTTATCTAATTATATCATATGCGCAAAAAAATTAAGGTGTTAACTCCATCTTTCTGAGAAAGTAAGATCTTTACCAAAATGTAATATTCTATTTCAATGAGATTATCACAACAACAGTACCTCAGGAAAAAGAGGATAGAGAGTGAGAAGTACATTGACACAATACACAAAGATATATTTACCTAGGATAGTGTGAAAAACAGACCCCTCTGGCAAAGAGTTTAATGGGTCCTCTGGGAAAGAACAGGTGACAGGTACTTCAGGATAAGATAGATGATCTCTTCTGGATTCGATGCCTGCTTCTCACCCCTCTCTGACATTAACTTCCTCCTCGATTCTTCCCCGATCTTCTTCTAATAATTTACCTCCTTGATTCTTCCGCGATCTTCTTCTAATAAGTTTGGCTTTAGAATTCTAGATCTGCTTCTTCAAATATTCAATCAGCATTCGGACAGCATCTCGGTCTCTCAGCGTTTCTTAATGCGACTGCCTAACTATTCTAACTAACTACCTCAATTATACTCCTATTTCTGTTTGGACAGGCTTAGGGGATGATCATGAAATCATGCAATGTTTTAATAATTTTCTTTAATTCATTGTTTTCAGTTCCCGCCCATTAATTTGTTGTCCCAAGCTTTATTTCTCACCCATATTTTCAACTTTATCTACAACAATGTATGCAATTTACAGTTGTCCATTGATTCTTCAGGATGTTCAGCTGGTTCCCAGAACATGTACGGAGACCGTCAGATGCCCTAACTTCATCAAACAATTGCTCTTGATCAGCGTATATATTCCACCAAATGCCAAAGAGAAAAAGGCTAAACTGGAACCCCTGATCTGGACTATGTGCTATCAAATAATTGAATACAGGAGTACACCCTGTCTAATTTCAGTCTATCTAAATAAAACATTCTTCCAAAATACCCCAGAAGAGCTTGATGATATGTACCTAGGGGAGACTCAACATCTTATGGATCAAATAAAGCCCACCAGTACCTGGCCCTGTTAACTAGGAGAATATACGGTCCTACAATTTAGTAGTTTGGGTTACACAATACTGAATGGCCGTTGCCCCCAGGACATACCTTCAAACTGGACTAGAACAAACAGACATACTCAATCCTATTTAGATTACACACTATGCAACAATTAAATGCTCTCCTTGATAGAAAATTACTCCATCACATCACAGGGACAGAGCGACTGTCGCCCCTAAGTAATCAGTTTGTCTTTCAGCGTCGCCCAGCATGAGGCAACAAGTCATACAACAAATGGAATCTATACAGAGAACCTTAAAAGGTTAAAATAGTCAGACTTTTCCATTACCACTATAATGACAAAATGTAGAGTTCTTCTAGGTGCAAGGAGCACTGTTGACACTGCACCGACTGCAGCATGGGAGTCCTTCTCAAATCAATTGTTCAGCAAATTCCTGTCCACTCTACGAAAATCTTCAACGGGAAATCTACTACTCACTTCTGCAGAGACCCAAAAATTAAAAACCATACGTAATTCAGCTATAAGACATGCCCGGAAGTGCCCGGGGGATTCTCAGTTATTCAGCATCTATAGGCAAGCCCAAAAAGCATTCAGGCAAGCAATACACTGACACAAACAAAAAAGCTTTGACTAATTCAAGTTAAAATGAGTACAAGCTTGCAAAAACCCTAACCCAAAGTTATTCTGGTCTCTTGTGAACAGGAGGAGACAAGGCTCTAGAGGGCAAAGCAGTGGTAACATAGGTGAAGTCAAATGAGTATCATTTTTAACAGATCACCTCAAAACGTCCAAAATTGAGGAGGGATGATCTGCTAAACCCATATCATCTGCCTCCTCGTTCATCTCCAACTATTCGCAGCTCTCCCTGGGAACAAAATGTACCTAAAGGCAAGAGCAACTAACAGGTATGGCTACCCAGACACAAGTCGCAAACATCACCAAAATCTCAAACCAGCAAGATGAGCCTCTGTGTCAGGCATCAAAGGTACCTGAAGTACTGAGATCCAAAATAGCATGATTTATAAGCAATGGCCAGTCGGATTGGGCTCCTGGCCCAAACGGTTTTCCTCAGGCTTTGCATAAAGCAGACATCAAGTCTGAACACCTGGCACTCCTATTCTCCTATTGTTGGTTCAGTCAGCACATACCAGAGACCTGGAATGGAGCCATCATCCATCCAATTTATAAAGGGGGTAGGAAAGCTGACCCCAAAAACTATAGGATGATAGCCCTCCTGGACGTTGATTCCAAATACTATGCAAGCCTGTTGCTCGAAGAGCTGTCGTCTTGTGCACACAATAACTATCTCTTACCCTTCAATCAGATTGGTCTTGTGGCAAAATCAGGAACCACAACAAATCTGTTTGCACTATCTGTACTGATGGAGAAAGCATCAGCCTCAAGAATGTCACTCCACTGTTGTTTTGTCGACTTCAAAGTGACCTTCGACCGCGTGCCCAGGGGCCTTCTATTGCTTGAACTGCAGAAATGGGGAATCCCTCCTGCTCTCCTAAAGGTCATAATCCAGCTTCATTCCAATACCTGGATCCTCATAAAGTTGGGGGATGGATCTTACGTCTCTAGCAAAAAACACAAACATTCTGTGGTGTAAAACAAGGATGCATGCTGGCTCCCCTTCTTTTTAACCTTTTTATCTCAGATTTATTACAGCTATTTGACAATGTTAATTCCCACTCTCCAAAACTCAGTGGTACCCGCGTAAGCAATTTGCCACAGAAAGGTCGGCCTGAAGAGGTTTCTTGATCAGCTCCTTCCCTATACAATTAGCAACGAGCTGGAACTGAACCTATCAAGGACAAAGATAATTACCTTTTGGGAAAAGGAACCCACTAAATGGGGGGTGGCAATTTAACGGCAAAAGTATCAAAAACACAGCCTTTTACAAATATTTGGGAGTTGACATGGACTCAAGGGGCACTATTTCCAAACAGAAGGAAGTGGTCGGAGCCAAGGCTCTGTCAATGGAGGCAGCATTAATGAAGCTCGCAAGGCAACTATCAGGCCCAAGTCTGACTCCGCTCTTAACTGATATGAAAGCCAAAACATCCAATTACTTATTGTATGGCCAGGAGATTATGATGGGAAAAGACTCCCATATTGTGAACAAGACAATAACAAGAATTTCCAAGGGAGTATGGCATCAACCGAAATCTTCATCTCCAGCTCAGTTAAGACTGGAGTTCGGCCTCCTAGACAATTGAGGTGTGGGGGCTGGTGCCTTCATTTAGCTGTGTAACAAATTGCGCTCCTCAAGTGAAGGAAGCCTGGAGGCCCTGCTGTGGCAAGAAATATCGTCGAGCCAAGTGGGATAAAAACATCGCTGTTATCTAGAACACTCATTGAAAATACTCAATACAACTGAATACTGGGGAATTAACCCACCCCAGCAGGCCCTAAAAACGTACATTCAAAAAGAGTCTGTTCTTGGTCTTTACAGTATGGCAGGGCGCAACTGGCAAAACAGCAACATGCCTGGACGGTTTTATTAGGCTTCAAGGCCGGTGTTGGGGTGCCATATCTATCATGCACCTATGCAGCAGCATGGTAAAAATGATTCTTGGCACTCAGGATGGGTGAATGGCTTTTCTTGCATCACCTACCAGATTGGCACCATTGAAATGACAATACAGTGTGGTGCGGGTGCACCTCGGAGTCAATCGAGCATGTGGGATGTGTTTGTCCCACCTTACTTAACAATCGAAGGATGTTGCTACGGGGCAAATGGAAAAATCACGGTGTTCACTCCTGCCGCCAAGCCATTATAGCGGCCATGAATACGGAAAACCTGATGCTTAACATCCGGTTCACCAAGTTAGTCACAAGAGCAGTAAAAACTTTAACGCAGCGGGAGTGCCAGTAACCCGACTCAACCCGTTATTTGCACTGTGTGGTCTATTGGCATTCTCACCTCATCGCAGTGCTTTGAGTTTCTTGGTGACTGCAGAGACCCCATTGAACAGTTGGACTCCTTGGGACTTGTGCCATGTATGTCTTTCTTACTATGTTTTAATGTTCCCTTTTTAGTAAGGAAGCTTCTGCACCACTCGGCATACATCTTTTTATAGATAACGCATGTCATTGGAAAATTGCGTAAACTTAAATCTTGGATTTTTGACCCTTTGCACTATTGTAAAGTCAAAGATTTTAACTTTCATATAATTGGCTTTTAAAAATATTTTTGTTTACTCTTCTTAAAGTGTTTTTCTAATGTAAAGATTTAATTTTATCAAACAATAAAGTGTTTTTCAACTGACTCCTTTCAGTAAAGGCGATCTCCTTTTCCAGGGCTGTGATTGCCTTGATCAGAAATGTATACAATGATGTAGTAATTACCTCGTCCGTAGTTACTTGAATCGCCTTTTTCCTGCCCATGTTGCTTTAAACAATTGGGGTGACCACATTAGGGCGGGGACAAGTCCAGCCTCCTCAGTGCTCCAATGGGCATGGACGGGTCAGCCCTTGGCCCGAGTGCGTCCGTGCCACGGGCAGGTGTCATATTTAAGAACGCTCTCCAGGGGCAGGGGTTGATGGGAAGCTTAGCCCTCTGCAGAGTCCACAACCAGGCACGACCTCTCCCCTCCTGGGGAAACAATGACGATGTTTTCAGCAGCTACCTATGCTGCGGGCAGGTGTTGCACTTAAGAGCGCTCTCCAGGTGCAGGGGGTGATGGGAATCGTAGTGCCCCCCTGAATGAGTCCACAACCCGTCACAACACCTCTCCTCCTGGGGAAACAACAAGAAAGCTGTCAGCAGCTACAGAGGCTGCAGGCAGGTATTGTGCTTAAGAGCTCTCTCCCAGCACAGGGGGTGAAGGGAAGCTAAGTGCCCTCCTGAAGAGTCCACAATCAGGCGTGACCGCTCCCCTCCTGGGGAAAAAATTAGAACGTTGCTAGCAGCTATATAGGCTGCGGGCAGGGGCTGCCCTTGAAAACTATCTCCAGGCGCTGACGGGAAGTGTAGTCCTCCCTGCAAAGTCCACAACCAGGAGTGACCTCTTCCCTCCTAGGGAAACAATGAGGAAGTTGTCAGTAGCTACAGAGGCTGTGGGCTGGCGTCGCACTTAAGAGCGCCTCCAAGAGCAGGGGGTTGGGAAGCATTGTCCCCCCTGCAGAGTACACAACCAGGAGCGACCTCGCACCTCCTGGGGAAACAATGAGGACGTTGTCAGCAGCTACAGAGGCTGCGGGCAGACATTGTGCTTAAGAGCGCTCTCCAGGCGCAGAAGGGTGACTAAAAGTGCAGTTCCCTCCTGCAGAGTCCACAACCAGGCGCGACCTCTCCCTTTCTGGGGAAACAATGAGGAAACTGTCAGCAGCTACGGAGGCTGTGGGTAGGTGTCATGCTTAAGAGTGCTCTCCAGAGCAGGGGGGTGATAAGAAGTATAGTCCCCCCCTGCAGAGTCCACAACCAGGCACAACCTCTCCCCTTCTGGGGAAACAACGAGGAAATAGTCCGCAGCTGCTTGGGGGTTGTTTTTCCAATTTGTTTGCTTAGGCAGAACCTTGTGAGCTATCAATTTTTCCTCGCAATTTTTAGCGTGCAGGTGCAAGACGTAGGGTATGCCCACTTAACTGAAAGATGTTTCCACTGCCTTTCACAAATTGAAAGAATTTACAGACAGACATGTAAAAGCTGCCTTCGCTCCACTTTGCACAATTAGGGGGCCATTTGTCTTGAAACTAAGAAAATATTTAGTTACTGGCCACATATTTACTGCCAAAATGCTAGTCTTTGAAACTGATGCTTTTAAGTTCTTAATAAGAGCGGCCTTGCAGTTGCAGAAAGTAGATGATTTAGCTCTTATCATGTATTTCTATAAGTGACTTCACCTGTGTAACACTCAA
The DNA here is from genome assembly GCF_964263255.1 of Lissotriton vulgaris. NCBI lineage: Eukaryota > Metazoa > Chordata > Amphibia > Caudata > Salamandridae > Lissotriton > Lissotriton vulgaris. The sequence continues at coordinate 462,104,712 of NC_141700.1, read as the reverse complement.
TGTTACCCAGTTAAGGCGGAATACTTGGCAGTTGGGCACTGCAAGTGTGCTTCTGCTGTAACTTATGCAATAAACTTTTCTCTTTGTTATTTCCATGACTGTGTATTGACTGGTTATTTCTTTGCGGATAAGTTGTGCTTTCACAAATGGTGCTGTGACTCGGATAGACTGATAGAGGATCCAGCAGGTAAAAGATACCACAGTCAAGGACCAGTGAATTCCTGCTGGTTTAGAGCATGCATGCCAGATTGGACTTGGTTCTCAGCAGACCCAGATGAAGGAATTCCCTGGAACTATCCGAGGCATGTGATCTCATCCGCTCTATCCGGACAATAAGCGGTGAAGTGACTAACAGTCATTCACAGTGATCATGGACCAGATAAGGTAAGACCAAGGGATGGGAAGGGCTATGAGACTGCCTGCCGTGCCTGCAAGTGCTTGTGAATATCACAGATTATATGATATTGGACTACTGCAAGACAATGGCTGGCGTAGTTCTGTCTCTCATCAGGTACCGGCTGCTATACAAGAACCTCACCAAAGACCAGTGCCCCAACCTCAATCCTGGTGACTGGGTCATGATCAAGACTTGTCTAGAACCCAGATGGAAAGGCACCTTATAAGTCATACTGACTACAAACTCCGCTATAAAATGTGCAGTCATCCCGAACTGGATACATGCCTCACACACCAAGAAGGTGAGCAATCTAGAATGTGTGCATTTGGTCTATTAACCTCAAAGAAGACCATTAGTGGTCGCACCACCAGACAAGAGACCACCTAGACCTGCAGCACCTAGTTCCTTCAGAGAAAGGAACTAGGAGAAGAAAGGGGTAAAGATTTGCAAACTGAGGGACAAGTACAAGTGACTGAAGTAACACAAAGTGGCATGGACATCTCTGACAATGACCAGGCAGAGACTGAACTACATGCTGAAAGCATCTGTGAAACAGTGGAAGGAAACAAACAAGACCCTGAGGAGGATCAAGCTCTGAAACAATAAGTGTTTGCCGACAAGCACAGTGGCCAAGAAGTCTTAGAAAAGAGAGACTAAAGGAGAAGCTCATTGACAGCACAAATTCCATAAACATAGCATGAGGAAAGTGAAACAAAAGACAAAGGTGATCTTGATCCAAATCACCAAGTCCTAAGGAGATCCAAGAGGACTCGAGCACCTTGCAGAAGATATTAAGCACCTGAATGGTCTTATTATGTAAGTGCAGCTCTGAATGTTACTTTGGAAGATCTGTACAACGTGAGTCCTGAAATGTTAGCACCCCCTTGAAGTAAAGAGACATTAAACTGGAGAAATCACTTTGGAAAATAAAAACAAACTCAAAGCTCAACAAATAAATATTGTGAATTGTGCATTTTAGATGTTTGTTATTTTAGTCAATTGTTTTACAGAAGACCAACGTAGGTCCGAGAAGAAAGTTACAGAATAATAGGGATGACATTTTGAAAGAAAACGGAGTAGGGTTAAGGATTGGCTATTAGGGAACTCAGCAACTATGAAAAAAATAAAAACTTACCAGCAACTTAAAAGAAGATCATTTACTAATCCTCTACAGCAAGCTAGTCAAATACTGACTCAGAACAATGTGTTGAATTAGAAATAAGTGTAAATGTATCATGGGCATGGTTTTCATAATAACAGTTATAATGATCAAAATACTACTAATAGGATTTTGTTCAAATCTGTTTTTATTGTGAACACAGCGATAAGCCTACAACCCCTTTCCGGAGCCGGCCGCGCATAGAAGAGCCAGTAGGTAGAACTAGACAGGGGAGATGGAGTCATTAACACAGCGCCCTGCCTACAACCCCCGGGGGGGGGGGCCGGCCGCGTGGCTTAGGGGGGAGCATAGCAAGAGGCGGACATAAGCTGGCAATGCGTCGTTGCGTGGGGTAGGCACGCATGTGAGGAACAGCAATGGTGTCACATTTTCAACAGGCCCAACAGGGACCTAACTGCCCCAAAGAGGGGTGGAAGCCAGAGTGGCAAGTAGGAAGGAAGTAAAGTCAGGAAAGGAGCTAGCAGTGACAAGATGAAGAGGAGGTAAAGGGGGCGCACCCGTGGTCACAAACAAGGAGTGCAAAGCACAAAGCGGCGCTGGGACTAGCGGTCAAAAGTCTAGTCTGCTGGGGTCGGCAGGGATGAGGGCGTCCTCGAACAATTGCAGAGCGCGGAGTCTGGGAGGCATGTGGCGGGCATAGCTAACCGAGCACAAGAGGCGCACCAGGGGTTCCCACACTGCCTTGAAGCGCACCCCCCTGAATTGTATCCGCGCTGTGAGTAGTTCCATAGTCAGGACCTGCCAGAGGCGCACAAACCAGGATGCTATCGGCGGCGCCTCTACTCGCTTCCAGTATAGGGCAATGAGCTGTTTGGCAGCACCTAACATGTGAAGGGTGAGGATCCAGTCGCTGCGCGTGAGGGCCCTAAGTGTGGGGGGTCGGATGCCCAGTAGGAGTGTGCAAATCTCTTCAGGGAGGGGGAAACCCAAGACCTTCTTGATGTGACTGAGGACTTCCTTCCAAAAGACAGCGAGGGCAGGGCAGGACCACCAGATGTGTATGAAGTCGCCAGTCGCAGTGCCACACCTCCAGCACAACGGCGAGGAAGCGGGGAACATTTTGCTGAGTCGCAGGGGGGTGTAGTACCATTGCGTCAGCATTTTGTAAGCGTTTTCCCTTTGCGGGATGCTGCGGTAGGTTTTGGGGATGTCGTTCCAAAGCCGAGTCCATTGAGAGGGCGTGATGTCAGCGCCCGTCGCCGATTGCCACTGTTTCTGATAGGGGTGTGCAGGTGGGGCGGTGGGGTGTTGCAAGATGTTGTATATCTGGGAGATGAGCCGTTTCAGCCCCCCGAGGGATCGTGCCAGGTTCTCAAAGGGGGTATATGGCCTAGTAGCAGCTTGGTACATGTCCTCCCCCGAGGTCCAGTGGCGCAGCTGTGTGTATTGTAAGTGGGCGGTGGGGGGGAGCCTAAATTCCTCCCTGCAGTCTAGCCATGTTTTAGGCGATCCGCCAAGAAAAAGGTCTCCCGCAACTCTGCAGTCGCCTTGCGTCCAGCTCTCAAAAGCTCGGGTCCGGGCGGCTGGGGGGAAGTGTGGGTTACCCGCAATGGGAGTATGCGGAGAGGGAAACGTAGTGAGACCCTTGGCTACTGCCACCCTGTCCCATACCTCAAGAACCGTCCTCGTGGGGACCGCAAGATATGCACTTCTAGAGCGCGCCACTCGCGGGAGCCAAGGCAGGTCCCATATGGTGCGCCCCGTGACCGATCGGTCCATGTGGAACCAGTGCTTGTCGCTTTCGCGTGCACCCCATTCGATCACGTACCGGAGGTGTGACGCCCAATAGTAGTGGAGGAGATTCGGGCAGGCAAGACCGCCCCTGTCTCTCGGTTCCATCAGGACTTTCTGCGAGAACCGGGGTTTTTTGCCCCCCCATATGAAGGACGTGAGGTCGCGTTGAAGGTTTCTGATGCAGTGGATCGGGATCGGGGTGGGAAGGCACTGGAAGACATACAGAATGCGGGGAAGGACGGACATCTTGACAGCGTTGAGCCGCCCCAGCCAGGAGACCATCAAGGGTTTCCATTTCCGCAGGTTAGCCAGGACTTCCTTGCGGCAAGAGGCCCAATTCCTCGAGGACCACGAGTCAAGATGGGGCGCGAGATCCAGGCCCAGGTATTGAATGTGGCTGTCTGCCCAGCGATAGGGCGTGACCCCCTGCAGGAAAGAGATCTCCTCGCCGGGGATGGTAAGGTTAAGTGCCCAAGACTTAGCATGATTGATTTTAAGGCCGGACGCTTGTTCAAACAGGGAGAGGGCTTCGTGCACCGCTGGGAAGGAGACCCGAGGGTTCGTAAGAGTAAGAATCAGGTCGTCGGCGAAGAGCGCTACCTTATTCATGCGCCCTCCATGGGGGACACCATGAATATCGGGGGTACGCCTAATCAGCTCCGCCAGTGGCTCCACCGCAAGGGCGAACAAGAGCGGCGACAGTGGGCACCCCTGTCTCGTACCCCTGTGGACCGAAAGTGGCGATGTCAATTGGCCATTGACCCGAATCCGGGCATGCGGTCCCAGGTAGGGGGCCATGCACCTGGAGATCATAATAGGGCCAAGACCTAGTCTCTTGAGGACCGCCCGGAGGAAGGTCCAATCGATCCGGTCGAAGGCTTTTTCTGCGTCCAGCGAGAGGAGACAGGCCGGTATTTTCCAATGGTGCACCTTTCCCACCAAGTGCGCCAGCCTGCGGACATTGTCAGCTCCCTGGCGGTCTCGGATAAATCCCACCTGGTCCGGGTTCACCAGGCCCGGCATGTGTGGGTCAAGACGTTTGGCCAAAACCTTGGTATAAATCTTTAGATCAGTGTTAAGGAAGGCGATGGGGCGGTAGGAGGCGCACAGGTCCGGGTCTTTCCCAGGTTTGGGGATCAGGGCTATTTCCGCCAGACCCATGTCAGGGGAGGGGCCGACGGTGTCAGAAAAGGAGCTGTATAGTCGCAGCAGATGCGGGCGGAGTTGGGTCAAGAACAGACGATAGAAGGCCAACGGTAGGCCGTCTGGCCCCGGGGTTTTCCCCACGGGGAGATCCTTAACAGCCTCCGTTATTTCCTCCTCCTGTAAGGGGCTCTCCAGCGAGGCCGCACACGCCGGGGACAGGGTAGACCCCCCGTAGTCTGCGAGGACGGCCTCACGGGCCTCCGGGGAGGTGGGTTCCTCGGCATATAGGGAGGAGTAGTAAGCAACAAAGGCGGCCTGCTTGGCCTTCTCAGAGGTGGCGCAAGTGCCGTCCTGCTGCTTGACGTTGGCGATGTGGGCTCTAGCGGTGCGTGCCCGCAGCCTGCCGGCCGGTAGGCGGCCAACCTTGTCCCCACCCTCGTAGTACCGTTGCTTGAGTGCTAGCAGGGAGTGTTCCGCCTTGTTGGTGCGCAGGGTGCGGAGTTGCCCCCGTAGGTTAGCTAGAGCTCTCTTCGACGCCCGCGAGGGGGAAGTCCGGTCCCGGGCCTCCGCAAGCTTGATTTCGCTAGCCAGGTCGGTTTCCATCTTGGACTCCGCCCTCCTCCGCGCCGCCGCCAGGGAGGTGATGTGACCCCGAATGGTGGCCTTGAAGGCGTCCCAGACCGTCTGAAACGGCAGTTCGGGGGTGTCGTTAACGGCGAAATACGAGTCTATGGCGTCACGGATGCTGGCGACGTCGTCCGGGTCCCGAAGGATCCTCGGGGGGAGCGTCCAACGGCGTTCACGAACGGCTTGGGACAAGGGGTCCTGCAGTAGGAGCTCCACGTGAGCGTGGTCTGACAGGGAGATGTCGGAGATAGCAGAAGCCAAGGAGTCTCGGGCCACCTCAAGGGAGGCGAAGAGATAGTCGATTCGGGAGTATGTCCTATGAGAGTGCGAGTAGAAGGAGTAGTCCCGGGTCCCCGGATTGTGGTAGCGCCACACATCCACAAGTCCCAGGTCCTTTAGCTGTGATTTAAGAGTGGAAGACATTGCACCCGCTCCATTAAAGGGGGCTCCCGCCCGATCTAGCTCGGGGTCCCAAACAAGATTGAAGTCGCCGCCCAGGATCACATTACTATCGCCCGACGGAAACTGCTCCCGCAGGAGTGTCTGGAGGTATTTGTCCTGCGACTGGTTGGGAGCATAGACACACCCAAGCGTGAACTGCGCACGGCCCAGCTGCACCGTGGCTCGGAGGAAGCGCCCGTCAGCACTTTTGAAAGGTTTCACGGATCCCCGCCTAATGCCAGCCCTGCATAGGATTGCCACCCCCGCTGTCTTGGTGTCAGAGGATGCCCAGAATTGTGTAGGGTATCTAGGGTGGGCCATGCGTTTGGTGTCTCCCCTGAGAAGATGCGTCTCCTGAAGGAGGATAATGTAAGGGGCGTGATGTAGGAGGTAGCGCCATACCTGCTGCCGCTTGTTGGGGGAGTTGAGCCCTTTGACGTTAAGAGATAGGACTTTCAAGGGTGTAGGGATGTTCGCTGTCATAGCATTAAGGGGGAGTGAAGTCGCGCATAACCCAGTGTAGCAGACCCTCCCGTCGACAATACAGCGGCAGCCGCTTCTCGCCCCCAGCGCGGTAGCCCCCGCAGAACCCACCCCTCCACCCCACCGCAGGCGCGAAAGGGGTAGTATAAAAGTGAAGTAGGAAGAGAAAGGCGAGAAAAAAGAAGAAAGGCACAAAAAAGAGGTTGAACCAAAACAGGCCAACAGGGCCAGCATACAATGTCCCAGGTACCGAACATCCTCTACCCGAGGGTTTGGATGAATCCAGGAATGTCACTTCCTACAGGACAAGGGGAGGAAGTGGAGATCTGGGCAAGTAGAGTGGAATTAAATCGTCTCAGAGCCCGTCCACCCCGCTGCTCAGAGGTAGTCCGGGGGTGTGTCAGGCTGCAGGGCCACTCGGTCCGTTTAGGCGCCAGTGGGGCGCAGGGGCTCTGCGGTGAAGTCCATGACCTGAGGGAGGCAAAGGGCGTCGCCTTCACCACGAACATTGGGGACAGGCCTTCATGGAGCAGGGAGACACGCTGAAGTGTCTAGAAGGTGAGCGTGTGTACGGGGCAGCTGGAGTCACAGTGGCAACGCTCAGTGGGCATCCGGAGTCGAGGGGCGATCCCCACCCTCAGATCCTGAAGCAGGGGGCTGGGAGGCTCGCTCCTCGCGGTCGCCCTCGAGGGAGCGGATGTGGGCAATGATGTCCTGCTTAGTTTGCGAGGTAGAGAGTGCGTCCACCGGGGGGGAACGCCGTCGTCTGCGCACAGTGGACCATTCAGAGCGTGGAGGAGCCTTCTCCGAGGGGGGAGGACGCGTCGGGCTATGATCTGGTGACTCCGGCATGTCCAGCAGTTGTGCCGCCTCTCGGTAGGATCTAAGTGATCTGCGCTTGCCTTCCCACCTGAAGATGAGTGCAAAGGGATGCCCCCACTGGTAAGAGATGTTGAGGGTCCGGAGCTTCTCTGTGATCGGGCGGAAGACTCGCCGTCTGTGGAGTGTGGTGGGGGCCAGGTCCTGGAAGATCTGAATCCTGTGGCCCTCGTAGCGCAGGTCCGGGTTATCCCTAGCCGCCTTCAAGATGGCCTCCTTCTCGGTGAAGTAGTGGAGCCTGGTGACGATGTCGGGCAGGAGACCCGCTTTTCCCCCCGCTCCGAAGACACGGTGTGCGCGGTCCAGGCGCGGTGGGGGGGCATCCTCTTCGCCCCACACCGCTTGCAAGAGTAGAGCCACATAGGCCATGGTATTAGTCCCCTCTTCTCCGAGTGGCACACCCCGTATGCGGAGGTTGTTGCGGCGTCCCCTGTTTTCCAAATCTTCCTGCTTGATCTGGAGCTGGATATGTTGTTCCTCGAGGGTCGCCACTCTCCGCCAAATCTGTTCTAGGTCCTCCGTGCGGGAGTCGACCGTTCTTTCCAGACCGTCGACGCGTTCGCCAAGGTCGGTGACTTCCTTGCGCATTTCTTTGACGCAGGTGTGGACCTCCGTCCTGAGGGACCCAATTTCAGTCTTCAGATCGGCCATAAAGGAGGTCATGAAGGCCTGTGTCACCGGTGGGGAGTCGGGTGGCGGTGGGGGCTTCCCCCCTGACGATGTCGATGATCCACCGGAGGGTGATGGCGAGCCCGCCTTACCCCACATAGAGGCTACCGACGCCCCTCTGGTCGTCGTGGGTGTGGGGTCTGGTTTATTCCCTTTGCCGCGGGTCATGGTCCACGTGGGCCGCACTCAAGTAGGGGAGGGCCAGGCCTTGGAGGGGCCGCCGGAGCTAGGGTGGGCAGCGCACCCGAGAAGGTGGGGCAGCGCGGAGGCAGGAGAGGTAGCGGAGAGGTGAGGACTGTAGAAGGGCCACAGCAGGCCGGGCCGGCGTCCGCAGGCGGGCGGCCTCTCGCAGTCTCGTGGTGTGGCTCAGTACCCCGGCGCCGCCCTGGTCAGGGCCTCCTCTCAGCGTCGTGCCCAGCCGGTCCCACCGCAGCCGGCAGCAGGGTCACCCAGTCCGGGGTCCGCCAGGCGCGGTAGGGTCGGGTCTTGGCGGCAAGGTGGCCAGGGGTCGGTTGCTGCAAGGCCGGGGCCCACCAGGGCTCAAGGGTCGTTAATGCACCGTGGTCAGCAGCGCGCCAGTCGCAGTCCACGTGTCCAGGGCGGCTGGGGGCGCTCAGGCTGGGTCCGTCGGCGCGTGGGGGTCGACCCACCGTCAGAGGTGGGGAGTGGCGGGGAGAGTAAGCGTCGGGCCCCCTCGGGGGATGGCAGGCAGGGGGGGCAGCGCGTGCAGCTCACCGTCTGGGCCCAGGACGGGCGATGGAGTCCCGACCAGGACTCGTGGGCCGCCGGCAGTTCCACAGGCCTGGGCCAGGCTGGGTCCGTCGGTGTGCGGAGGTCAACCCACCGTCAGAGGTGGGGAGTGGCGGGGAGAGCAAGCGTCGGGCCCCCTCGGGAGATGGCAGGTAGGGGGGGCAGCGCGTTCAGCTCACCGTCTGGGCCCAGGACGGGCGATGGAGTCCCGACCAAGACTCGGGGGCCGCCGGCAGTTCTACTGGTCCGGGCCTAGTGTTCCCGCCGAGACCGGGGGCTCAGGTAGGAGCGGCGTCCGGGCCGCCGCTGCGCCTCTCGCTGGTGGCAGCCCGGCAGTCCGGCTCAAGCAGCTCCGGCGCGGCTCCGCCGGCGGTAGGCTGGGTCCGCTGCTCCCGCACGGCCACAGGTGAGGCCAGGAGTGCTCCGGTGTCCCCTCCGGGCCGCAGTGTCGGTCCCCTCCCCAGGGGCTCGTCCCGGCACCACAGCAGCAGCCCCAGGGCAAGATGGCGGTCAGCGACCGTTGGTGCAAGTCCCGCCGGCTGGCGGTGTGGCTGCGGGGGCTTCCGCGGCCGCGTCTCTCCGTCTACGAGGGGCACCAGCAGGGACCTTGATGAGTGGGGGTCCCCCGGAGTGATCACCCCCCTGAGGACTATGCTGAAGCAGGCGAATTAAGCAGCGGGGCGGCGGAGCTCAAGTGAGACACGTCTGCTCACATCGCCGCCGTAGCCACGCCCCCTACTAATAGGATTTTATCTAACGCCTGACTCAGAGCCGCCAAGCATGACTGGCACTAATACACATACACACAATAGTAGGGATAACTTGTTCACTAAAGCATTTGTGAGTTACAAGAAAAATGATTATTCTACTAATGTATATTCTAGGCTTGTTCAGGAATACACTAATGCTATGGATACTAAACATTGCTATGTCTGTGCACAGTTACCCACTTCCGTCTCTGAGGAAGTTACATATTATCACATACCTTTGTCTTACGCAGTTTCCTGTAGTCTTTTGCCTTCACCAGTTTATAGTTGAGGAAATTTCGAATATTGTTATTTAATTATGATTTAGTTTTATATAGGGTGCCTTTAATGAAAAGCATGAATTTACACCAGCAAGCAAAGATGATGGATACAGCTTGGTATTATTTATTCCCGCATACACCTGTAGATAGTGTAAAAGCTTACGAAAACAATCTAACTTGCTTAATGTGACCTGTAGAAATGGCATACATAAAGGCTTTCGCAAAAATATACATGAACATGACAACAGCTACAGACAGCAAGGGAGACGTTTTAAAGAAAGTGTGGAAGATGGAAGAAAATTAATTTAGAAGAAAGGTGATTTATCCAAAACTCAGACTAGACAGCTGACAGAAAGGGAATGTTTCTTTTTACAAAAGAAGAATGCCAAAAAGAACAAGACATGTAGGGGTCAGTAGTTGCGAACACACATTTGACTGACAGAGGGAACATGGCAAATACTGCAGAGAGACGAAAATGCAACTCCAGGGATTTATTACATTTGTGGACAAAAAGCTTATTTCTTATTACCTGCTGATTGGGAGGGAACTTGCTATTTAGGCATACTAATCCCGAAGATGTACCATGTTACAAAGCTTGGATGCATTGACTTTAACACCAGCACACAGATAGAAATGTAGTACAAGGAATGGACTTAGTTTAATGGGGGATATATTTGGATCAGTGATACCACCTATAGGAGTCATTTTGAATGAGGGAAAGATCAGAAAGTTAGCAACAGTAGTTGACAAAATGGAAACCAGCACTTATGGAGCTTTTGATTAAAACTGAACTAATTGCAATAAGGTCCATGGTTTTGCAAGACCGTCTTGCTTCAGACATATTATGTGCAGAGATGGGAGGAGTCTGCCACATGCTGTAATTAACACACTGCTGTGTATACATACCAAAGGAAAGCAAGGAAATAGAAGGTTATGCAAAGATCATTTCAGGGTTAGAACCCGAATTACATGAATTGGAAACACCACGTTTGTATAAGAACTTTGGGAAAGGACTAAGGACCATTGGAAATTGGTTTTCAACAGCTGGGAAAGGTATATTGAAAGCAATATTAATGCTGATAGTAATAGTAAGGCTTTGTCTAATATTCCTTTATGTCCTATTTCTGAGCTGTAAAGGTTTCATGCGCAAATGACAGGAAAAGTTTTGGAATGTTTTTTCCCAAAGGGACATGGAATTATGGCATTATGAATGACGACTACATGAAGTCACTAAAAGTTAGTAGGGGAATAAAGAGAAAAAGACTAAACACATTTGAGGATGAAAGTACTTTCTAAATTGAATTTGCATGTGAAACAAATTTGTGTGCCAATTTAAAAAAACATTGTAAGAAATCAACGTCAAGAAGCAAATTTTGACCTGCACACCATATTAGAATTGTATCTTGGAATGCGCTAAAACCTTTGCAGGAATGAATTTGCATAGGAAAAAAACATAGGGAAAATGTGCCTACTTTCAGTGTGTGAAGAATCACTTTAGAAAATGTGCTTGCTTTAAACGAATAGGAAAAAATGTGGGAAAAAATGTAGAAGGCAATCATTCTAAACGTGCCTCTGTAACTAGGCCCAAGCCATGCTTTCTTTTGAGTGTTGCTCACAGCTCAATAGACATTTATTCAGAGTTTTGCCTAGCACCAGCATCCTGGTAAAGAATGTAATGATTTCAAGATGATGTTCTTTTGCTTCATCATACATATTAGGTCATCTTCATTAACAATGAACTTGCTGAGGATTCAAACTTAATAGACTGTCAGAATGAATAATAATTTAGATATTTTATGTATGCTTAACCAGGATATTTTTGATATATTTGTTTCATTGCATTTGACTACCCTTTGTATTCACAACGGGAGATTGAACGCAGCTAATTGCTAATACCTTAGGTAAGAAAATTCTCATGAGAACTTTTCTTCATGTTTCAAAATTCACTACATTTGTTCAATTATGTACTGGCATGAATGTTAACCGTGGAAATCGGAAGGAGAAGAAATGGATGTTGACGACACCATCGGATGAGTGTTTTTCATTGAATGAGAGCATTGTGTAGCTACTAATTTTTATTACATTATTGTATGATTATTTACTATATTTGAATGTTACTAGTTAGAGAGTTGAAGTTCTGTCCTTAGTCCTCACCTTGCTCCTAGATGCCAGAAGCTACTGCTGACAGTGACTATACTTTCCTTCGCCCTGATTCTGCTTGATCAATGCTTCTGAAATTATCAATCCTCTGCCACTGATATTTCAACAGTTGCTACTGCAGCTGTAGGGAATTCGTCTGGGTTTCGAAAATGCCTCTTTATAGGAAGTTCAAGACCTTATCTATGCTATAAGAACCATGCTCTTTTCTAAAAAGAACTCTTCATAGGTTCCCTATTTAGGGTAGGTTAGGCTCTTTAGCTAGTTTAGTGAAAATCTTCTTTAAGGAACACTCTGTTTGATTTATGCTGTCACTAATCAATATTTTATTCGAGGCAAGGCTGCCCCCTGTCCCCATTATTGTTTGCGCTGACCTTGAAACCATTGGCCCACTGGATACGCCGAGACGCCTGAATTCGAGGATTAAAGTGGAGCGAAGATAAGGAGGACAAAATCTCGCTATATGCGGACGACATCCTTATTTATTCAGCTTCCCCTCGAGCCTCCATCAACAGCTTGCTCAATGTCATTACTAACTTTGGTAAATATTCTGGCTACTCTATTAACTGGCCCAAATCGGTCTTATATGTGTTACATGGTCCCCCACCCCGCCTGCCCCGTGGCTACACCATCAAACTGGCCTCAGACGGATTTAAATACCTTGGCATCTTTATCACACCAGATCCTAAATTGTTCTATGAACACAATCTTTTGGGGCCTCTTAAAAGACCACAAGAAGATGTTACGCACTGGCGGTCATTGCTCCTGTCCCTCCTAGGCAGAGCGGCCTTATTTAAAATGCTAGCCCTTCCTAGATTCCTATACGTCCTCCAAAATTGCCCCTTCCCAATTGCATACTCCTATTTTAACACCCTAGAAGGGGAACTTCGTCTCTTGCTCTGGGATGGGAAGGCACCACGTATTGCTCTCCAAAAACTCACAAAAGGGTGGTATGACGGGGGCATTGCCCTTCCAGGTCTGCGTCTCTACTACTGGGCCTCACAGCTGGTGGCCACAAATCAATGGCTCTATGGATCCCCTACCAACCCGGTCTTCCACCTTGAGCACTATCAGACGGGTCGAGAGGGGTATTTGGGCGCACTTTACAGCAAGACCCGGGAAAACAGCTACCTAGGTCCAATGGCACAGACGGTAGCCATATGGAACAGAGCTAATAAACGTCTGGGGTGGGCCGACAAATTCAAAAAAGCCACACCGCTGTGGTCCTCACAGAGGTTGGGTTCTCTTTGCTTAGCGTGGGATTTGACAAGTGGGACATCATTGGCATAACTACATTGGGGGATTTAGTTAGCACAGGGAAACCTCTCACCTTTTTAGACCTACAACAGAAATATGCTCTCACACAGGGTGAGATCTTTCGCTATTTACAGATCAGACATGCTATTTTTACACAAGTGCCAGACCTTTCTTCCCTCCCAGATTTACCTGCCCTGGAGGACAGACTGCTCTCTGAGCCACTCCTGACGAACGCCATATCTTGCACATATCGTAAATTGTGCAACAATCTGCCTGACTCTTTTCAAGCCCTACAAGAACATTGGCAATCTGACATAGGACAGCTGGGAGATGAGGACTGGCACACTGTGTTGATGTCCCCCAGGGAGACGGCGATAAACCACTGCTTTCGCCTGATACAGTTAAAAATATTACATAGATCCTACATGTCTGGAATCCTCCTGGAAAAGTTAGGTAGACGTCCTGATGAACTGTGCCTGAGAGGATGTGGCCAGACAGGTACCTTTTACTACATCCTGTGAGATTGTCCACATATTCTGCCCCATGGGATAGGGCAACCAAAAAGATGACGGATACACTGGGTAAACATATTTCACTATCACCTCGGTTGGGGTTCTTGAACATTTGGGAGGCCACAGACTTAACAGATATAGAGCAGCAATGGGTAGCATTGGGATACCTGCTGGTGAAACGGACAATTGCGATGCATTGGGTATCCTGTATAAAACCATTAACAATTAGGTGGGTGGTAGAAATGGACAAATGCATTATTGCAGAGAAAGAGGTCTACAAACTTAGAGACTGCCCTAAGAAATGGGACAAGATGTGGGGAGGATGGAACACCAAAAGAGGTGAAATCTGTAGTTCCCGACAGAGGATATGGCAATGGAAAGAACCCGGCTCGTAGACCCCCTGACTGGTTGACACCCATTATATGCTAGCATTAACAATATGTATTTTGTGATCCTTGAATGCCATTGTATTATTGTATTGATGACTCTGCATTGCTTTAACTCGATAAAATTGTTATATTAAAAAATATATATATTTTATTCGATATTTTTGTAATCTGGACTAACTGGAATATATCCACTAATCCTTTGAAGATATAATAAAGGTTTTGAAAACTTCTACACCTTCTCATCATTGATCGAAAATATAGAATCTGACAGTTGATGCTATTTATGACTTGTATTTATTTTCCTTTCTCAATTCGCAACACAGTGGCAAAGGTCCATCTGACCTTTCAAGTGCCATTGGGTTTCGAGGGTTCAAGCTATAAGCTGAGATTTTTGGCTTAATACCCTATTTTTAACAATCCTTGGGCGCTAACTTGCCAGCACTTCCAGATTTTTTAATACTTCTGAGGACAACCCGATGCAATGTAAACAGTATACTCAAGTTCTAAGCAACAGTTCAGTTCCCACCTCAACTTTGGTGACCAGATAAATGCTGTAGCGTCAATCACCTTCTATACACTCAAAATGATTAGGAAAATACGACACTTCTTGCCGGTAGACAGTAGGTGGAAAGTTGTCACGGCACTTATTATGTCTGTTACTGTAATGGTCTCTACCTAAACATTCAAGAACGCTTTATGAACAAGCTTTAAATGTTGCAAAATGCAGCAGCTAGATTGGTCACCGACACACCAAAATTTAAGTCTATTGCTAAGGAAATCAAAAAGCTCCACTGGCTGCCTGTGAGGAAAAGGGTATGTTTTAAAGCTCTGTGCAATGTGTACAAGTCACTGCAGGGTACCGACCCAGACTACCTCAAGCAGCAGCTGCAGTGGTACCAGCCCAAAACAATACTTCGCTCATTGAGGGCTAAGTTGGTGTCAGTAACGCCTATAAAAAGAGTTTCATGGGGTGGGAGAAGCTTCATTGCTGGTGCCGCAAGGGCCTGGAATGATCTCCCCTTCCACTTAAGAAACTCCACCAATCTCCTGACATTCAGGAAACAACTTAAAACCGGGTTCTTTAACCTTTAATTGTGCCTCCACCTCAAGGTCCAGAGGAAAGCAATTAGCGCCAAGACACCCTTGGGTAACCGTTTGCGCTTTAGAAATACCCTTAACTTTAACATAACACCTTCAAACCTCCAACAAAGAAGCCAAAGCCCCCTTCCAAGACTTCGCTATGTCGTGTTTGTCAACAGTGAGCCACAACCACAATAGGGCCTGATGGTATATACTACCTGGGAAACAGCTATCACATTGCATGGGTTACAAAGCATGCGATTACAACGCGGGATAGTTACGACGACCGCGTTGTTACATCGCAGTACCATTACAACACAAGTTGTTAAAACAACTTGCTCTAGGGGCGCTCTACACTGAGGAATAGTATAATTTGCTATTCAAACACCTTCTCTACTGTTGCACACACTGGAGTTGGTATAGTTAATTATACTATTCCTAAGTCAGCGCGCCCCCTAGAGCAAGTCGTCGTAACGACTTGCGTTGTAATGGCTATGCGATGTAACAACAAGGTTGTTGTAACAACGGCATTGTAATTGCATGTGTTGTAAACACATGCGATGTAAACGACTATATTCCTACCATCCACATCATCCGACATGCGCAGTAATGCACACTGTGGCGAGTGGGGCAAGGAAAGGCCCAGTAAATCCTCTAAACAATGTAAGCCTCCATTCCAGAAAGGAGTCAGAACAGCACAGGCTCAGACAGTATGAACAAAGTCCCCCATTTCAGTCTGACACCTCAAGGGATTGACAGATGCAAGTTGGCCTCTTTGCCACAACCTCTCCCTGGTATAAGAGATTCTGTGTAAATCGCACAGCTGAATAAGGTGGTACTGGGAGCAGATGGCTGCCTCACAAAGAGAAGCCAGTCCTCATCCTCCAGGGGTTCCAGATCACGAACCCATGCCTATCTGAAGTCCCTTGAAGAAGAAGGTATACTCCCTATACAAGGGATGAGAAAAGTGCCAGGCTTCCGACAATCCCATTGCATCAATGAACTGGGCGAGGGGCATCTACAGTGAAGAAGCTCACAGGCTTATAAAAGACCAGTCCAGCTGCGTGGAAACTACACAATTCATGTCTCTACCAAGCAGCCAGATCCCCATGGGAAACTGTAAAACAATGGCATGAATGGTGTGCAAAAACGCTTGACAAGGAGGAGTGCATACACATCGAGAAGAGAAAAGGGGGTGCACCAGAGCGGGCCAGAAATTGCAACATACCAGTCCTGGACATGGTGTCTAGTTCGAATGCGATGGAACGAGTTAAGCGCCAAGTGAGTGTAGCCACACCCCTTGACCCTCTATGAAACACATAATGAAACATCTGTTCAAATCCCAGTCCAGTCCAAAAAAGAGCATTTGTTCCCCACTAAGTGAGTTTCCCGTAAAGGCAGGAAATCCGCAACCGACCTACGGGCAGCCTGCAAGACCGTGCCCCGTTTGATCGTGTCCAGAAATCCACTGACATTCCATGTAAGCAGCCACAAGGATCAAGGCCTGTCATCTAGAGAAAGGTCAACGGCCATGGAGGACAGCCACCAAGCCAAGCTTAGGGTGTGGAGAAGGTATGCAGTAAAAGAGCAGGAACAGTGGTGTGCATATCTGCAGTGTGATGTAAATGAAATAAAAAATAAGACAAACAAAAACCAACCCCAACTACCTCCATACTTCCATAGTTTGAGAACATGAAGTAACTGTAGGAGTACGAACAGCAGGGTGGCGCCAACCAGGTGCGCTAGGGAGCAAGCCTCTCTCTCGGACTGTCATACAAAACTCACCCCAACTGAAACCCCACCCATAAACCGGGAGACATGAATAGATAGGTCAGAGGCAATGCCCTCCCCCGCACCCAGGATACAGAACTGTAAGGGTAACAGAGCATGTGCAGTGGCAAAAACATAAATACAAAACAGAAAAGTGAACGAATCATGACGGAAGCAGCATAGAAGAAAAAAGCAAAGCACATCACATCAGACAAAATGCAAGCCTCAGTGACCAACATGACAATAGGAAGATAAACATGAAGAAGCTGCGTCAGAGGGTATGTTTGTCGCAGCAGGAAGGGCTAATTCAAGTTCTACGTAAATGGTTGAAGGAAGATGTTCTTCCTCTTCAATGGCATCCTGGCGATCAGAAGAAGGCACCATCTCAGAGCAATGGGAATCTCGCCAGCATTGAGGCCTCTGATGTAGGGCGGCAGTCTGTGTCCCTCTAAAGTAGTGCCCGGCACCAGACCAACCCCGCCTCTTGGTGACATTGCTCCTCGGTCCAGAAAAGGTCTCTCCTCTGCCCACTCCCAGGCCATCTCTGGAGTGTCAAAATAGTGACTTGACCCTCAAAGAGCACTTTTGGGTGCATAGGAAAGAGCAGTAGACATTGAACACCCGGGGCCTTGAGTTTTCGTTTTAACCCCTGGAAAGAGCAACCCTGCTACTGGACGCCTGGGTATAATCGGGGAACACCATCACCTAGGCAGAGTCACAATGCACCGACTCTCGGGTATGAGAGAACTTCAAGATAGCATCACAGTCAGCGTACTCCAACACACAGGATATTATGGGCTGTGGTGGGATTTGTCTGCTAGAGATATGTGGGCACGTCCCACAATGAAACACTGTGATACAGCATCAGGCAGCACCCGAGACTGGAGTCAAGTAGTAACAAAAGCAGTTGTATTCGAACCTTGCGCCCCCTATGTTTTGCCCACCACTCGAATGCTGTTCCACCAGGAGCACCCCTCCGCATCCTCCCCTCACCTCTAGAACAGCCACAAGGCACCGCAAAGTTGTCACCTCGGGTTGGCAATTTGTCAGGGAACACTCCTCCACAAATAACCTAGTTTCATGGTCCGCAACCTTGTCTGCTGTATTGTGTAATTCTTGGCGAATAAGAAAGAGATCAAATTGGAGTTCCCCAATCTTTCCTTCCTTTGACAGATGTGTGAAGTTCCAGGATTGCTTGCAGGATGAGGGAGGCTTCCAAAGCTGGAGGGGCAGCTCCTTCAACGTACATGGAGGCCGGCGAGGGCTCTGGGGGATCATAAATTTGTATATTTGTCAGTCCTCCCCTGTAAGGAGGGCTGGGGCAGCTTATCCTTTCGATCAAAAAGAACATAGGAGGAGGGTGGCTCCACTCCCAGGAGTGTCAAGGAAGTACAACACAAGCTAGGGAGCCTCCTTCAGCTACGACAGACCCACCACTCAGCAATGTACCTGGGGGCTTGATGTAGGTAAATCCCATTTACCGAATTTGAAATACCGAATTTTACCGATTCGGTATTTCAAAATCGGTAAATGGGATGTAGGTCCCAACATCTGGATTTGTTACCGAATCCTTAACAATTCATTAATTACCGATTCGGTAAATACCGAATCGGTAATGCCCATTCATTCCTATGGGCTTTGAAGCCCATAGGAATGATTAGGCATTACCGATTCGGTATTTACGGAATCGGTAATTAATGAATTCACAATGGTGCAAGGGGTGTCACTTTGACACCCTCTGGCACCCCCAAAACAGGCACTGGTGCCATGGGGCAGGCATACCTGCCCTAAGGGCAGGTCTGCCTGTCACATGACATAGGTGTGCATGCACACATGTGCATGCACACCGGAATCGGTATTTTACCATCAAATTGGTTTTGATGGTAAAATACCGATTCGTTAAGGCTCCTGGGACTCTGAAGAGTCCCACCTACATATGGGTGGCTTCAAATCGGTAAATTTACCGATGTTTTATTTTACCGAATCGGTAAAATTACCGATTCGGTAATTTTACCGATTCGGTAAAATATTGCCCCCTACATGCCAAATCTTGTAAACCGGTCAGTAACGGCCGAAAATACCGATTTTCGGCCGTTACCGACCGACCTACATCTGGCACTGGGTGCTCCCACAATGAAGACCGGGTAATAAAAAAGATAGAAAAATCTGTGCCGCTGAAGGCCTTCACCTCAGAGTCTATCCACTGTTTCTGTCAAATAGGGCACAAGCCGCCGGTGTACACTGGGCAGCGATCCGCAGACCATGGGGGAAAGGAAGGTGCACAGCCAACCCCCGTGCAGCCAAACGGGTTCAAAAAGTGAGCAGGAAATGTCCAACATGCGGTGGTCCAAAAATGGCTGCCGAGCACACACCAGCACCCGGCCCAAACTAAGACCCAGAAGCGTTACTGCTCTAGAGGGAGACCCCCACAAGAGAATAGGGCATCATTTGTTACCAGACACAATCAGCAATGACTGATTGACCCCCATGGACAGGAGAGGTTGGAAAAGCATCCCAGATCATGCCCCATGGCCCGGCACAGCCGCTGAGCTCAGGCTGGAAGGCAAAGCAGTCGGCAAACGTAGACAGGATCTCCTGCCTCACAGCTAGGGCAGACCGGCCCACCAAGAAAGGAGCCTCATCCCCTGCAGGTCTTCAGCTAGAGCATGGCCCACGGCCTGACTCTGCTCCGGTTTCCTGGCCAAATGAAGGGAAGACCCGGGGGAGGGGAAGACATCATGAGTGTATGCTGCAGGCTTGGGAACACCCTGAGGCAAACAGGGGGCTGCAGAAGGACTTACCAATCCAGATACCAATGCCAGGTGCAGGCCTCTACCCCGCAGTTGGGACACTTTGTGGCTCAATTGGTCTAGGATCCACATCAGTGCCCAGCTGCACAACAATGCCAGCAGCGATTCACTGAGCTCAACCGCCCTCTTGCCCGGCAGCTACAGCACGGACACCAGAAGGCAAGAGAAGGGACAAGTCCACCAGCCACTGCTAACAGGGGAACAGAGACTGAACCCTGGGACGAGTCAATGCCCTAGTGGCCACACCCAGCATCAGCAAGGGTGCAGGAGCATGTGCCTGCCTCGCGGGCTGTCCCGTGGTCTGCCCAGGGTCAAAAAAGGGCAGCTGCTGTCCCCTCATGATGGCCGCAGCACTAACAACTGGAATGACAAATCACTGTGGATTCTGATGGATGTGGTCCGGGCAGCTGGAGCTCAAAACAGAACGACCACCATCTTTCATAGCCATGCCAAGAGACAAGTGATTTTTAGACAATCACTGTGTCACAAGTCTCTAACTCTAACTTCTGCATTCAAGGAGTCACCTACTGAAACAAGTATAGATCATGGCTCCACAAAAGAGATTATCTGTTTTTCTGCACCTTTAGTAGGCTCTGTCAGTGTACGATGACTTCAACCATTCAGGGTCACAGATGCCAAAAGTTAAGGAGGAAGGAGGTGATGGAGCAGGGGTGAGACAAACATTTTTGTGTCCCTCTTGTGAAGTTACACTTGCATAACTATAATCAATCTAATCGTTTGAAGCATGAATAATTAATCAACAATAGTGCATTTAGACATCAACATTACACGAGGGTACTAACTGCTATTTGCAAAATAACTAATTTATTAACAATTGAGAACGAGTCCTACTATGTAGTGCTATAATACGCAAACCGCATGTGTGTTTTGCTTATGTAAACATGTGTCTTATCTTGGCTAAAAGAAAATAACCGCGTTTGTATGAAGCCTTATTTACTAATGGGAATATTAGAAAAGTGGGAGGTTAACAGTGAAAATAATAATAGTTAATAATTTATTTGTGTTTGTTTTTGCACTAGGTCTTTTTGAGGTCTACGTGGCCTGGGCACTAAAGATGGCTGCTAACTGCAATCTTGACAGTGGCCTGAAAGAAAGAGTCTTTACGCATGCGCACAGAAGAAATGGTTGGATCAGCGATGTGCCTGGTACACTGAGCGAACGATGTCAAGGCCAGTCTGACCCAAGAGTGTAAGAGAGTGCCAAGAATTGTTGTGCATCTGAAAACCTGGGAACGGAAGACCAATGTATCGACTGAATTGAATGACAAAATAAAATACGGAGATGACATCTATGGGAAAAAGTGAAATGACTGTGCATTTTGGAAAACCAGTTCTGCCAAGGATGGATGAGAGGATCGTTGTCACCCCATTGCTGGACCAATCAGAATAAACTATGGACTCTAAAAACTTCAATTTTAGTCAGATAGTTAGTGGAAAAGGGTATAAACGATCTTGTCTGAAAAGGGTAAAAAAGCTTGCTCCTGATTTTTATTTTTGCACCACGACATGCTGTCGGTTTGATTGATTTTCATGGTGCTAGGTACTTTGAAATATTATTGGACTTTAATTTTCTTGGAGCAATGACGATGACCGAATGCAGAGATTTTATTTTGAGGCGTTAAGAAGAATAGAGAGGCAGATTGAGACTTGTGCAACTCTGTTATTCTCTTACAACAGAGTTAGATAATATGATTTCTAATTTCATTTTTCCTTCTAACATGTATTAAATAAATGGCTAAACCTTCATTCATTTGAATAAACTAAAGTTCTGTTTCTTAAATGAATAGATACAATTTTTTTTTTGTGTTTCAATTTTTTATTGAAATTTATAAATAGAAAACATACATATATTATGAGATAAAATTCTTTTAAAATGTAAACACGAGTTGTGTTTCATTTAAATAAAGTCATGACAAGATAAATGTTAATGTTTTATTTGGATTACTATGATTAAGCTGGTCTTAGTCTCCATCAACTAACTTCTACTAAATGATCTATTGACCAAATAGTGGAGTATCTTGGTGTAGGGTTTTCCAGGTAAAATGTTGGCATATAATAAATAAAAGCTAATGTATATAATGTATAAAATTTAAACTTAGGTACCCCACTAACCAGCAGCTCTACCTCGTTGTCACTGATTCAGATGTGATGTGTATGTGTGTGAGTGTGTGTAACTCGCAGTGTTATGGGCCCCACCGATGAGTAGATGGTAGTTGCATCGGAGTCGAGTAAAACAGGTATTAAAGGTTGTTAGAGAGCCGCGCTGGATCAGAGGCACAACAACAAATACAAAAGTATTTATTTAAGACATTCTCAAAGATTTAAATGTTCTTTCTATTTTGCTTCTCTCCATCCAAAGGCTTTGTGTAATAATCTTTATATGTCTGTAAGGCCTCCATTTTATTTGTGATACCAAATTCTCATGTAGCTAAATCTAGCTTTATTTAACAGCCTTGTAAACTGATTTTACCATCAACCTGATGAAGAACTATCTGGTGAAGTTGATCTTACTAAAAAATTGGGGAGCTATCTAAAGAAGTTTGAGATACAACCACCCCTAGCAAAAAGCCTGTACTTAAAATTTAGATATGGTATACTTAAAACTAAATCAGTACTAGCTAGATGGGATAAGTCTACAGGGCAATCAAAAAGTGCAAACTGTACATGTTGTCAATTAAATCTAAGAGAAGATGACAGCCACATATTGTTCTTCTGTACTGTCTACGACCTAGCCAGGAGAAGATGGATTAAACCCCTGTGTAAAGCCTTAGGCATACAATCATACATGGAAGCATATAGGATTGTCAAAACAGACACTGGACGCCTTACAGTGTTTTGTGTCAGCAGATTCCTATTGAGTGTTATTTATACCCGTAAAAACCTGGCTCTTGATCTGTAGACATTAAATGTGTGCACATTACACGCAGGTTAGGTTGCCCTGACTTAGGCTGATGATGGTATTTGTAAAAATATTCGTTTTATAGCTATTATGCCTATCTTAATTTGTATGATTTTACTGTATTAATTGTTGAATTGTATATTTTCTGCTTCCCATTGGTATGTTGTATCCACTGTGCAAAATGTATTGTTGTTGCATATGCATCTTTTATGGCCGAATGAGCCGAAATAAAGATTAAATGAAATGAATAAAAGAAAATTTAGTATTTTTTTAAGCAACCAAATGCATCCTAGCCCAATTAGACCTCAGATACTTTGGACACTGGTACATAGGAGGTTCATAGAGAGCTTGTATTCCAAAGGATTGAGTGATCTCCACAGTAACGGAAAACAAAATAGTCATTTGTGGTAAAATGTATTTATTATTTTTTTCTAGTACTTTATTTTACTTTCCTTTACTTTAAATTGTATTTATTTTGTCCGGTGACATGTTATTACATATTGACATTTGAAAGGTTTACATCATGTGATACAGAGATAGGATCTCGAGTTTTACATTGTACGTTAGAAACTTCTCGATGGGCATATAGGATCAAATATTTGTACTATAACAATCATTAATGTACGTTAGGGTCCAATACGTTGCATATTCCTGCTGTTACCCACTTAGATTTAGCATGCATACAGAGACATAGGTAAAAATGGTAGTTACATATACATTCAGCTCATTTTACTGAACGCGCCCATCCCGGTCAACTCCCCCCAATCGCTACTGCCTGTTGTACCCTTTTATTAATCTTCACTTTCTATGCTTAAGAGATATTGTTTTAGCGGTTCCCAAAACTCTTTGGGTCTCGATGCTTGCAGCAGCTCCTCTGCATATACCTCCATAGTTTCCCTACAGAATGACATGTCAACAAGCCAGTCCTTAAATCTTGGGGGACGCTTGCTGCCCCATCTAATAGCCACTCTCCTTTTTGCTAGCAGCAGAGACACTGCAAGAAACTTCCTTCTCTTTGCTGACTTTAATTTATGTATCCCTAGCAGGCATACCAAGGGGGCATTCGGTATTGGTTTGGCTAGCATCTTTGAAAGTGCAGTGATTATTTCCTGCCAATACTTGTGTAGCTGCAGGCATGCTCATGCTATGTGCAAAAAATCGGCATGTTCAGCGTCGCATCTTTGACATATGTCATGTGGTTTGAGCCCATATCCATGTAGTTGAGTAGGAGAATAATAAAATTGGTGCAAAAATGTTAAATGAATAATGCGCAAGTTGCAGTTTGACGTTAGTAGCCGTAGTTGCGTACAACTGTATTCCCAATCCTGCTCCGCAATAGTTTCACCCAGCAATGACTCCCATCTAATAAGTGATTTGTTGCTAGTTTCTGTTTCCTCTGATTGCGAGGTCGTGTATAGGCGTGTTATTAACTTCCGTCGTATAGGCGCTTTCAATAATGATTGTAATGCGAGTAGTGCCTGTGGTTCCTCCGGGTAAGTAGTGTACATGTCCTTGATTGCTGTTTGTAGGCGCATGTGAGCAAATATTTTCATTGGGGGTGTTGTGTATGCTTAGCGATGGGTCATTTCGTTGTATGAACCTACAATGTGGGAAAATATCTTTCATTGTGTTCAACTTCATGTCCTCTAATAGTGATGTCATTTGTTTCTCTTGCGTCACTGACAGTCTCAGGTGATTAACTATGGGTAATTCCGGGCGTAAATAGGTAGTTTGTCCGCTCTGCTCGCTAATGTGTGCCATGCTTTTGAGGTACAGCGCACAGGATGGATCATGACTGTGTGCAAATAAGATGTAGGGTTGGATAAAAAAGCCATTAGTGGAGTGGGATGTACGCTATCCGTTTCTACCGCCACATGCGGAATGTACGCATGATGTGTTATCCAATAATGCGCATGCTGCGCCTGCGCGCAGTAAAAGTACAATTGCATGTCCGGTGCGCCAAACCCTCCCTGGTGGTAAGGTTTTGTTAACACTTTCCAGCTTACTCTAGCCTTTTTTCCCACCCATGTGAGTCGTTGTAACAAAGATCGCAGTGTAGAGAAAAAAGCTTGTGTCAGCCAGATTGGGATATTACTAAAGAGATATAGAAATTTAGGAAGTACGATCATCTTTTGCAGCGCAATCCTATCTGCTTGCGACAGAGGTAGTTTAGTCCATCTTGTAATCTGCTCATCGAGTTTTGTTAGCGCCTTGCCATATTTTTCTTTCAGTACTTGGTCTGGGTCCCTGTGTATCCAAACACCCAGGTACTTGACCGGGTCAGTTTGCCATTTTAAAGGATAGTTCAGTGTTGGTTGTGTGGTGCTCAGCATTAGAGGAATTAACACCGATTTATCCCAGTTTATACGCAGACCAGCATAAAGTTCAAAGCGAATATATTCCCGGATCATGTCACTATGTATTGGGATAGCGCATGAACAGTACCATATCATCCGCGTACAGAGATATATTAAGAAGTCGCAGTCCCAGCTGTAGGACGGCTTCCGAATGGTGTTGGTGAATCCTACAGGCTAGGGGCTATAATATCAATGTGAATAGTATTGGTGATAGTGGGCAGCCTTGTCTCGTTCATCTACCTATGCGTATAGGGTCAGAGGTCTGTCCATTGACTCTAATCCTAGCAGTCCGGTCTGTATACAGGATGTTTATCCATCTTACAAAACCCTCCGGGAAACCCATCCTACGTAGCACCACAAACATGTATTCCCATTCCACCGAGTCAAAGGCCTTTGCAGCGTCTAGCAGTGCTGCCGCTGCCGGCAGCTCTGGTTCCAAATGGTGATAAAGTGCAAAAATGGCCCTTATGTTTTGAGTAGTGGATCTGTTTGGGACGAATCCTGCTTGGTAAGGTAGTATCAATGTTTCT
Source organism: Lissotriton vulgaris (assembly GCF_964263255.1). Taxonomy (NCBI): domain Eukaryota; kingdom Metazoa; phylum Chordata; class Amphibia; order Caudata; family Salamandridae; genus Lissotriton; species Lissotriton vulgaris. The sequence goes on along the minus strand of NC_141700.1, from coordinate 462,079,598 downwards.
TGTAGGAGCTGTATTCTAGTAGCTATTACTTTAGCCATAATTTTCACATCTATATTAATTAGGGATAGGGGACGGTAAGAGTCACAATTCGCTGGGCCCTTATCAGGTTTAGGGAGCGCTATTAACAGTGCTTCCCTGGGTGAAGTAGGGAGTCTACCCGTCTAATAGGATTCCTCATACATTGCCACCAGGTGTGGCAGCAAGAGGTCTTGGTATGTCTTATAAAATTCGCCTGGAAGTCCGTCCACCCCGGGTGCTTTGTTGTTGGGTTGGGAATTTATTGCATCTCTAAATTCGTCCTTAGTAATGTGGTGGCTTAACTTTCCTTACTTTACTGCAATGTGTATACTTCTTACTTGTATTGTTATGATCTAATTTGTCACTATTATCATTCGTTTAATTAGTTGTTTATTTCTTGAAACTCAATAAAAATGATTTGAAATAAAAATTATGCTACAGAGAATAAGTCAATCTAAAATGGATTTGAGTGTTAAGTGATCGCTATTTAAATACAATTCTAAGCAAAGGAACATTTGAAACTTACCTAGGTTAGTACCCGTGTTGCTTTCATGGACTTCTACACCAAAATGATCAATGAGAATAGGGGTTGGCTCTTCTTTTCCAGAAGAAATGTCTATGTCCAAAAAAGTATATCCTACAGAACAAGCAAAATATTTTGTGTTAAATGAGATTTACTTGAAACAATAGATGGAGAGAGTGACAGAGGAGTTTGATAGGGTAAGCACACGTGTGTCTGTTGGTGTGCTTGTGATTCAAAGTATGGTTTTTCAACATTTTACAACTAATATAAATGAGCTTTCCAACTATTTATCGAGAAATCTTTGCCAAACCAGCCATATGTGCATTAGTGCAACCCTCACTGAATACCTAGATAGGTCATTGCAGAATTAATATGTAAATCGAACAGGAAAATGTTTTGATTTAGGTTTCAAAATTGATGTAAGTTGTTCACATCACCACAAACAAAACCTTGAACCCAAAATAGAATTTTGATACACGTGGGGTATGGAGTCTGACAATACATAATATACAAAGGTTTATATGAAAACCGTGGCACCCCCTGGCTACCTTAATACTCATCCTCCTTTATAAGGCAAGCAAAGACAGTAACTCACCAGCATGTTGACTTTAGTTGCATGAAGGCAATACACTAATTGAGGTATTGCCATCTTTTTAGTTAGGTCTCAGTTAGTCAGCCACAACAGGCTTGCAACTTTGTTTAATAAATCCTGACTCAGCCCAGAGGAGTATTAGTCTCTAACTTAATGCTACTGGATGGTTGCATCTGCCTCCAATGGAGTGCATATGTTGTAGTGCATGATGGACTAGTTGAGTTCTCCCTGTCTCTTCCTCCATCAGCTACTCATTGCTACCGAAAGCACATATCCATGCATGTGTATACCTTTTTTTTAAAACTGTGCTAGCATTTAAACCTAGACCGACTGTCTCAGTCAATGCTTGTTCTTGAGAGATATGTTTCTACTGAGGTTTTCTGGTTGAAAAGATTGTGAGTGTGACCCACCTAATAAGAGTCTTAACTTGGTGCTCAACTCTCCTTCTTGATATAACCCAAGTGCAGTGGGCATATGTGGGTAACGTGGGGGATTTGGGTTTAAACAACTTCATAAAAAGGTATGCTGCATTCTCTTTTCCTCCATATGCAGAAATAATTAGATAGATGCATAGGAGTAGAAAACAATTACACTTCAGTATTTCCTAGGTTGGGGAATTTGCATGGCATCTCCAATGCTGTATGTCTATTTATGGGAATTTCTGCGGAACTGAGGTGTAACATAATTTATTGGGAAATGTGATGTCTTGCTTCAGTGAGACTAGCTGTTAGGGCTTTGTCACTGTAAGGACAGGTTTAACATTGAATTCCGTCATTAAATTCTTACTTTTAAATGCCATAATCTCTGTCTTTATGAGCAATAAGGCCTGCATAGGAGTGACTTATAAATATGTAAAAGAAAAGTTTTGACCCGGCCAACGGGGTAATATTGACAAGCTAATTTGCTGCTTCATCATCAAATATTCTTTATTAATTTTTGCAACCATAAAATACTATAAAAGCAATCATCAAAACATCAATAAATATTAAATATATACATTAAATTGCGCATTGCCACTCGCAGTTTAAAACTGCAAAAATCAGTCCTGCAGTCATGTTTGCACTATCACTGTAGTGCGTGCCACAATGGGTGCTACAGCCCACTAGTGACATCTAACTTACATTAAATTCTCCATCCTGAAAGGGGGCTTACAGGCAATTTATCACTGGGTAGCAGGGGTATGTTACACTGTTCCTATTAATTTAGTAAGACTGTATATTAGGTAAAATCATCTGTAAATGTTGGTTTGGCTAGTTCACAGTACCGCATCAAAACCCCTAACCTTACAGAGTTATAGATGTTGTTGTTAACCTTGTACATGACCGATCCGATTCCTAAGGAATTTGAGGAAACCGATCTAACGCTTTCGTTAGTCACTTTTGCATGCTCAAGGTTCCACATAGAAAAATATACGAGAAGACATTTTAAAATATTTTTTTTTTTGTGTTCAAAGATTTTTATTAGGAGCTACAAAGAGATACATCAGTACAAGAATAATCAATTTCAATAAAATTAAGTACAGTACAGTAAGAAAATCATAAGATTAGGAAATATAAAATTTGGTACTAGCAAAACAAATCGAGTCCAGTAAAACAAACAAGGTTCCACATATAATGTCCACCAGGCAGATAGAGGAGAGTTGCGTCCAAGGTTACACGACGGCTTGTATAACATGACCTGGAGAGAAATTGGCACCACCACACAAGAGCAGAAGCATCATGAGTTATACATTTGCGTAAACCAAACCTATAATACATAGGAAAGATGGAAATATCAAACTGTGACAATGAGTGTACAAAGCTTAGAATGCCAGCCGTACAGGGGCAAAGGCAGTGAACCCTACGGTATGAAACGCTCTGAGTGCCAAGTAACCAAATTTCAAGGAGGTTTGTATGAGTCAAAGTGATCGTCTAGTGAGGACCAAATTTTCCTGAGTGGCGGTCTCCATGGGGTAGAAGTTAAGGATATGTTGTCAGCACCTCTTAAGTGAGAGACCCAGTTCAACCAGTGGGGAAAAGAGGCTTTGTTCGTGCTTTTCCAGTTATTAAGTATGATTTTAACCCCAGCCGTCAGCAACAGGTCCAGTAGGGCTTTGTCATCATCATTGAGTGTGACGGCTTTGGCAAAACCTAGAACAAGCGTTGAAAATTTCCTTGGTAGGGTGATATGGAGGACTTTATTTATAAAACCAAAGATTCTGTCCCAATAGGAGGTAACACAGGGGCATTTGAAGATTAGGTGTTCCAGATCTCCTCCCTCACCTGTACAATTCCAACACGTGTCGTCGGACTTGATTTTATGCAGAAACAACCTCCTAGGTGTCCAGAAGGCCTTGTGTAGAAGCCAGAACTTGGTCTGTGATAGTGTAGGGCAAATTTTGTGGCGAGTGGTGGACTCCCAAGTACTGGCCCAGATTGTGTCTGAGTTAGGTGTGGAGGAGAATGAATCCCAGTACCGTTGGAGAGGTGCATTTAGGTTGTGGCCGCATTAGTTTGTACAGTCTAGAGACTTGGTGCCCCAATTTGTTAAGGGAGGTGATTAAGCCTGGGAGGGAGGGAGTGACAGCCTTCAGGTTAGCCTTCGCTAGTGCTACTTTAATGTGTAAGAAGTTATAGAATTCAACATTATGGAGTCGGAACTTATCCTGAATTTCCTTAAAGGTTAGTGGAAGCGAGTTTTTGACGAGTTGGTGGGGGAATATGATACCACTGTCTATCCAGGAGGGGTAGTTTAGAGGTTTCCCTTTGTATGTAATGGCGGCATTGTGCCATAATGACTCCCAATACGAGTGTCGGAATTGTTGTGGCAGGTAATTACTAACTTTTATGTATTAAATCTTTTATTGAGCATAGGCAAGGAAATGCACCTCTGAGACATCTGTAGGGGCCGTCACCACTCCAGGGAGGCCTAAGTCAGCGACCCCTCTGACACCCATCACGAGGCCAGCGGGTACATCATCTGTTAACACAGCAAGCCGCCTACAACCCAACTGGGCCGGCCGCGTCATAAGAGGTGCTACAACGGTGCAAGCTGATCAGTACTAGTGCAATTTGAGAAACAAAGAACTGATTACTAACTTTTAGAAGAGCCAATTTATTGTTCTTGAAGATAGGGCCCGGACCTAGGCTGGGACGGGGTTTGACGTTGAGTAGGGCGCAGGGGTTGAGACCCTTCAGTATTGACTTTTCCACAGAGAGCCACACTGGGTTATAATCAGGCTGGGAGGATATCCAGTGCGACCCCTGTTTTGCATAAAAGGCGATTTGGTAAATTTTGTAATCCGTCAGGTTGACTCCTGCTAGTTTTTTATCTAATCGAAGTTTTTTTAAACTGATTCTGGCTTTTTTGCCCTTCCAAAGAAATGCCGAGATGATTTTATCCAATTTGGTATGGAATTCTTTGGAGAGGAAGAGTGAGAGCATCGTGACGAGGTAGTTAACCAGGGGGGATATCATCATTTTTATGGTTTCAATACGGCCCCACCAGGTGATGAAACGGGGTGACCATCCGTCTAACAGACTTTTGATTTTGTCCAGGGTTTTGTTTTCATTATGTTTAACGGTACTCAATAGCTCATCTGTGAACTCAATCCCCAAATATTTAATCACGCCTGTTTGCCAGAATAGGCCGGAATCGTCCAGCACTTCTCTCGAAGTGTGGACATTAAGAGGTTTTACTTCGGATTTATCTCTATTCAATTTGTAGCCGGAAAGGGAGAAGTATTTGTCTATTGAGGTCATTAGAGCAGCAATGGAGTTAGCAGGGTTTTCGGTCGCGATCAGGATGACGTCTGCATACACTGCTAACTTGACTCGCGTGTCCCCAAAAGAAATACCCGCAATGTCCCCGTTATTTTTGATATCTGTAAGGAGGGGCTCAAGGGCTAGTAGAAAGAGAGCTGGTGAGAGAGGGCAACCCTGTCTGGTTCCTTGGTATAGGCGGAAAGGGTCCGAGAGGGTGCCGTTTATAGCTATCCTGACAGAAGGGGCAGAGTAGAGGGCCATCACCATCCTGGTAAAAGGATCGCCAAGGTTGAAAGAGTGCATACACTGACGTAGAAAGGACCACGAGACCTTGTCAAAGGCCTTTTCCGCGTCCAAGGTTATCGCCACCATTGGCACGGGAGAGGACTTTGCCTTTTCTAGAATATGACATAATAGTCTTGTGTTGTCATTAGACATCCGTTTTTTTAGGAAGCCAACCTGCGAGGGGCTAATTAATTTGTGGAGGATGGAATTTAGTCTGGTCGCTAAGATTTTAGCATATATCTTGCAATCAAGATTTATCAAGGATATGGGACGGTAATTTTTAGTGAGTAGTGGGTCCTTCCCTTCTTTGGGTAGTACTATAATCGTGGCCTCACTCATTGAAGGGGAAACACCGCCACTGGCTGCAGTAGAGTTATAAAGCTTAAGGAGCGGGGGACTCATTTGGTCTGCAAAGGGTTTATAGAAGGGTGCAGTGAAGCCGTCTGGACCTGGGGCCTTATTATTCTTCAGGGTGTTAATTGCTGCTTTGATTTCTGAACTAGAGATTGGGGAGCCCAGATGAGATCTGTCAGATTCAGAAAGTTTTGGAAGGTGGAGTGAATTGAGGTAGTCCGCGCAGGCCGATTCGTCTAATATTTTGTCATTTTTGTAAAGATCTTCGTAGAATGTTTTGAAAGTGTCAAGGATGTTAGACTGTTTAGTGTGTGTGACGTTGCTGGTATCTTTAATGGACGATATGGTAGTCAGTTTCTGTTTATGTTTGAGGTAGGAGGCCAACAGTTTCCCAGCTCTGTTGCCCTCGCATAGTTTTAGGGCCTTGAAGCGATTAATCCATACTCCCGCCCGTTTGCTGGTGATGGTGTTGTATTCGTATTTTTTCTTGGTTAACGTATCTAAAACTATAGAATCAAGCGGGTTGGATTTGTGTTGGGCTTCCAGTGTGCCAATCTGGTGTTCCAGAGACTCTAGTTCTTTATTAAGCGCCTTGTTTGTCCTGGCCCTAATGGTGATGATGACCCAGCGAATTGTGGCTTTCAGAGCATCCCACAGGATAGTAGGTGTAATGTCGGGGGTGTCGTTTATGGAAAGATATTCCTCAATGGCGTTCGATATTATTAATTTGTTCGTGGGGTCTGAAAGTGTCTCATCATTAAAGCGCCATCTCTTCGGTGGGAGAATCGATCTGGAACCAGCCAGTTTGGTGCGGATACAGGCGTGATCAGAGATTAATTTGGGGGCTATTTCTGTCTCCTCTATAAGATGTGTGAAGGGGCTTGAGACCAAAATGAAGTTGATACATGAATAGGAATTGTGTGGTGCAGAGTAAAATGTGTAATCCCTACCGTCTGGATTTTGTAGGCGCCATGAGTCTTTCAGGTGGTATCTGTCAAAGAGGCGAAGGAGGGCGTCATGCGAGCGGGAGGGGTGGAAGGCACACTTGGATTGCCTATCGAGAATTGGGTCAAGGGGGAGATTAAAGTCACCTCCCACTATCAACAGGTCATCCCTAGGGATAGGTTCTAATGAGCGGGAGACAGAGTCCCAGAATTCCGGGTCGTCTGCGTTTGGGCCGTAGATATTTAGTACATGAATGGGGTCGTCTTCCCTTAGAAGATTAGTAATGGATAGTCTGCCTACTTCGTCGTGGGAGTGTGAGACTAGAGTAAGGTTAGCTTTTTTCGCTAAGAGGGTGATAACCCCTCCTTTTTTGTGAGATGCTGGTGAAGACAGGATGTGTGACGTCCAATGGATGTTCAAGAAGCGTAGATCATCCTCGGACAGTTTGGTTTCTTGCAGTAAAATAATGTCCCCCTTGGATTTGGTAATATACTCGAGAACTTTCCTCCTTTTTACCGGATGGTTGAGGCCCTTAACATTAGGAGAGACTATCGTGAGATCATCGGCTAGTGAATTTGTCTTAGCCATTGGGGTTGAGGAGCATCGCTGAGAAAGTGCGCTGTGATCTAAGGGAGACAATGGGTAGCTCCCCAAGCTGCTCAGCGCGGACAACGTGAGGGCCATTGTGTGAAGGTACAGTGGGCTGCAACAAAATACATCTGACATATGTGAAATAGGTAAACATAAGAACAAAACAGTACAGAACATAAAGAAAGACTAAGGCTCTTTAAACTCTTTTAGCTCCATTTTCTCCCCTCCCTGCCCCCCCCTGCCGCAACCCCCTCCCCCTGTCCCACCCCCCCTCCCCCCATATACGTACATCGGGAGTGCGACGGCAGTCCCGTGCAAGGCGGAAATCAGGGATACATAGATGGTAACTCAAAGCTCCCCTAGACTAAGATAAGGTAATGGTATTAATAACCTCGGTAATTTTACATATTTTAACCAGTACAAACTGCCGTGACGTTGAAAGGAGAGACCCATTAAATATAACAGTGAACATGGGCGGTGATTAGAGAGCAAAGGCATTACGCAGTAATGCGAAATGGATATAACTATAGCACATATAACTATCTGTGTCGGCGAGCAATAAAGAGCAATACAGAGCAATAAAGATCAACAATATTACAACAATATTACAACGCTGTATCAGGGCACAGATCTATTTGCATTAAAGCTGCAGCTACACTCACCGCAGATAGGCAAACTTTAAGGAAAGAAACATTGACTATATATGGTGGAGCATACATCATGCGTAAATAGTACACGAAAGAACATCAATATATTGGGGCTCAAGGCCTACTCACAGTACAGATGTGGGTACCTGCATCCGCAAGGAAGTGTCCAGCAAAGGAAACAATGGCCCACTACTAAGAACAACTAGGCATATTACGCAGGAGGGCGAACATTGAGGCGCAGGGCATCAATTATGGAATTAGGATATTAAAGGTAGAATTGAAGCTAGAATGACAGTGACACTTGAGAATGAGCCAGATTGCGAGTGAAATCATGTCTTCCTCTTGTTCGAGAGGCCGGACGCTAGGTCCATTTCTTGTTCGCGACGGTCCTCCAGAAGATCAGCAAGGATTTTGGGGTCTGTGAAGTGTCTCGGGTGGCCGTTGATTACAACCCTGAATTTCGCTGGACCAGCAAAGGAGAAAGGAATGCTTTTGGATCTTAGCTTGTCTCTGAGCTCCAGGAAACCTTTGCGGATTGCCACCGTATCTCTTTAATAGTCTTGTGTGAAGATGATTCTATGGCCTTCCCATGAGATGGAGTGGTTTCTTCTTGCGAATTGGAGGATCATCTCAACGTGCTGAAATCTGAGCGGTTTGCAGATCAGTGGTCTGGGGCCATTGGAGCTCTTGGTAGCGAAGGTGGGGATCCTGTGCGCCCTATCCAATTCAAGGCCGTGTGGGAAGTCCAATTTGGTGATCATGGGAATCCATGATTCAAGGAATGCCACGCAGAATATACGAGAAGACATTTTAAAATATTTTTTTGAAAGGATCTGATCCTTGTAACTAAAACATGAGCTACGATTACTAAGTAGATGACACACCAGACACGTCCTCCTGACCTATTTTTAACCTGCACCTTCTTGATACACATTTTGATTACTCACACCAATCTACACTTCTGTAGCCTCACACCTAGGCTTCTTATAAAACTAAGGGAGTACCAAAAAGTTCTCCAGTAAAGAGTCCCCTTGTGGGTGCCTGTCTGGCATTGCAAAACCAAAGGGGATGATGGACGGAGTATTGAACATAGCAAGCACTCACCCCCAGTCAACTGAACTGGGTTTAACCCATCATCATTCTTTAGCTCACTCTGCCACCCCAGTTCAGGCATGGCCATATGCAAATCAATCTGACCCTGTGCCTCATAGGAACAGTCCAGCCCGAACTGCCAAGCCATGTCTTCCCTGGATGGGACACAAGCATCCTGGGACCGGTTTCCGGCTAATCAGCCAGGCTAGCTTGAATCCAGTGGCAAAGTGAGCAAAGGACCCACGTCTGGCCATACCCTGCCAACTTAGGGCTAACAAATCAAAACCAAAGGTGATGATGGACGGAGTGTTGAACATTGCAAGCACTCACCCCCAGTCAACTGATCTGGGTTTCATCCATCATCATTCTTTAGCGCTTTCCCCCACCCCAGTTCAGACATGGCCATATGCAAATCAGTCTGACCCTGTGCCTCTTGGGAACAGTCTAGCCCGAACTACCAAGCCATGCCTTCCCTGGACTGGAAACGAGCATCCCGGGATCAGTTTCCAGCTAATCAGCCGTCATCAGCCAGGCTAGCTTGAATCCTGAGCTCACTGTGCCACTGGAATCAAGCTATCCTGGCTGAAGAGGGTTGAAACCCCGAAACCGGTCCTAGGATGCTTGCCCACTGGATCCATCTTGGATATACAGCTTTTGCTTTAGGTACATTAGCCTTGGGGCTAGCCTCTAAGGCAGGAACAGGAGACATCACAATTATGATTTTCCCCTGAGTCAATTCACATTCCTGGTGTAAAGCAGTCACAAAATGTCAGTGGAAGCGAAACGCATTTCCACATTGGAATATAGAAGCGATTTATAAACAATCAGCTCTGTTTCTCCTTCATTAAATAAAACATATGTGGGGAGCCGTTTGTTACTTTTCTGCCGGTATTCAGAGGGGACTCCAACCCCCAGCAAGCCCTGCCTCATGCGCCAGGAGGCGCCAATGCTGCTGTGTGCGCCCAGAGGCGTACAAAAACACTCGCGGGAAGCGTGCCGTGCGAAGCGCGTGCAAAGGCGGGCCAATCTGCGCCCGTCCGCGGCTCGACACGCCTGGGCTAGGCCAGGTCTCTTGGCCCTATAAAGACAAAAGAATTGGGACATTATATCGGTGAAGCAATTTAACCCCAAGGTAAGGAGCAATGGGGAAACGCAAAACTGTCATGGCATCTGCTAAGGATCGTGCAACTAATTCAACAATTACTAGCTTCCTGACCATAGCTATGGGTGTGATTGCAAGCGAGATAGAGTCTGTGGAGGAGAGGCTAGGGGTCACACAAAGAGCATTAAATGACGATTAACTGTCTGAGATAGCCTCTGAACAAGATCACTCTTTGGACTGAATCACGGCTGATGAGATTTTATTGGACAGTGAACAAGCTGTGGTGGGGTCAGTCAGAGCTGACTTGGACACATCCAGGACCATGGCAAATAATAGTGCTATGCATCAGGGGGATTTATTAGACACTCTATGCCCGCCGCCATTCAAAAAACCCAAGGTATGTGCAAAGGTCAAGAAAGACGTACTCCCCCCGTAACAAGAAAGAGACCTTTGGTGCTCAACCCAAGGGTAGGAGAAAGGGCAAAAATCCTAGATACTGGTCCAGCCACTAAAAATACTGAGCCTACAGGGGGATCCGTCCCACTGACAGCTCTCATTCAGCACATTGGAGGCTTCTATTAAATTATTGTTACAACCATTAATTGGGGTGCTGAACAGTATCAACACTTTGTTAAAAATATGAATTGGTTTTAGTGCCTCTAAGTTAATTTCCACTCCTGGTAATGTGTTTGACTTACCACCTAATCTGAATCAGAATACATTACAAGAAATACCTCCTCGGTCGGCAGCCCCAGCTAAAGTCTGTCCTATTAACATCCCACAGAAGGTTTCGCATCTAGCGAGTCCGCAGGTGGCTGATTTGCAAATACCGGACTATGCCAGGCCAAGCCCAATACCTAAGCGTAGGATGCCTGGACCCTCTAACTCTATAGATGGACACTGTAATGCTCTTTCAAGTGGCAATTGGAAGAATGCCCAAAGAACACTTCATCTCCCCCCGGATGTGACACCTTATGTCATCATTCTTAAAAATGTTCCACCTTTGCCATCAGACAAAGAGGAGGACGGGAAACAGCTTAAGAATAAGACTGTTCATTGGTTGGCAAAAGCCACGGTCTGGCAAAGTACTAGTGAATTGCAGTATAACATAAACAATGTTGAGCGGGTGTCATGGGTAGGTCCGCAAGTCAAAACAGATTTAGAGGATTGTATTGTTATCAATTTTAAGGATAGGTTTCGAGCCCATTGTCCCATAGATGGGTTTTCCTGGGGTGGCAACACAAGTGGCTCCATTGCGGCAGTCCCACTTGGGTATTTTTATAAACCGGATTTAAAAAGAGGCCTAGGTCCCCAATTAACAGCTGTTAACATCCCTCCTGTTTTTGCTATCCCAACTTTTAATTATTTTTCTCCCTTAGAATATGTAGATTGACTGCATCCCCCAGCTAGGAGCTCCAGTTGGGCTACTTATGGGTTATCCCACATTTCGTTAAATACTAAGGATCAAGGGAAGGTCAAGTCATTATCATTGAATATGACCATGTTAAACAGTGCCGACCACTTAGCTCCCTCGAATCCTAGGACTTATGTCACAACGCATAATGCTCATGCATGCAGTGTAGATAACTCTGCTTTCCCTGCGAGTTCAAACTTAGTTAGTTTCACCTCACACATATTATCAGAGAGTATTGCATCACTACGGAACGTTTCGCTACATTGAAAGTTGGAATCCCCTGTGGCACAAAATGATATGAGCCCTAAAGTCGTTCCTTCCTCACCTATGTCTTCCATAGTGGACGGGCTCACTACCCCAAAAATTATGACCACTAAGACAGGGTGCTTATCTTCTGAAAGCCGGAGATAGAGATGACAGTTGTCATTTTATTCATAATCCCTGTGGGAATATTTGTCATTCAGTTTTGTCAAAATTCTCACTTTTTCTCACTGTGGATCTTATCAATTTAGCAGGTTCTGATATGGTAACATACACTGGGAGAGACCAAGGAACTTTAATTGTTTTTATTGCTCTTTCAGAGTATTTTAAACCCCACTCCGGTTTTTAACATGCACAAAATTCTTTATAGCGATCACTATCCTATTTCCTTAGAGATGGTGACAGAAACTGATGTCTAACCGGTCTCAGTCACTACAGGCCCACTAATTTACGATAAAAATAAAGGAGTGATCTACAATAAATTCTGACCGGGTCTTACATCAAATTCTAAGAACTAATTTGATTCAAACCTTAGATTGCTTGTAAGAAAACATAAACCCCCTCAGCTATGGTAACCTCTTTTGAGGGAATAATAGAGACTGTTAACCCCATATTACACAAAAATGTAAGTTCTAGTGCCCCAAGTGCCAAAGGGTGGTTTAATGATGACTACTCCTCTTGCCATAATCATCTAGTTAAGGCACTGAAAATAAAATGCCGAAATTTAAGAGAGGTAAAACAGTTACGCTCTAAATACAGGCATGCGCTACCGAAACTCAAGCTTGAAATTAGGCAGGAAGCATGGGAACAACTGCACATAGCCGGTCAGAGCTGAGATTCCAAATTGTTCTGGCAAATTGTTAATCAGGATTATTTTAACGAGTCTAAAAATGGTAAAATTGACGCAGCCATTATGCCGGAGACCTGGGTCGAACACTTCTCGGGTCTTTATCAAACAGATAGGGACCCTGTATTTGGTTTTAATATTAATTATGGGGCAACTACCTTGGCACCGCCGACACTAGATGAGGTAGACAGGGCCCTAAATCAGACCGTGAGGAACAAGACCTCTGGCCCAGATGGCGTCCCAGCGGACTTATTCCTTGCCAATATACCCCTGTGGCTTCCGCTTTTAACAAGCATTTTAAGCTGCTATACAGCCCAAGGACCTCCTGGTTCCTGGAGAACAGTGATAATAATTCCCATTTTTTTAAAAAGGGAGACAGGGCAGATCCTAAATGTTATCGGCCTATATCCTTGATCGACTGAACTTGTAAGATCATGGGCAGAGTAATTTTAGAAAGGTTGGAGGCCTGGGTAACAGAGACCGGCAAGTTCTCGGTTATCTCATATGGCTTTAGGAGAGGGTTGGGCACTGTAGAACAGTACATAAACCTACACCTAGTCATAGGCAAATATACTTTAGCCAGGCCGGGATCCCTATATCTAGGGTTCATGCACCTGCTGTATGCCTTTCACTGGGTGCAGAGAGGAAAGCTCTGGAAGAAGATGTTGAAGATGGGCATTGATTCAGCGATAGTCCATTTCATAGCAGCTATGCATCGGGATGTCACCGGGAGGGTCCGCTATGGAGCAGGTGGGGAACTCACAACACAAATTAAAAAGGGCTGTGGGGTTCGCCCTGGTTGTGTGCTTGCCCCTTTTCTATTTTGTCTGTATATAAATGACTTATAAACCGCTATTAGAAACAGGCATGTGGGTGCTCCACAGATTGGCCAAAGGCCGTTACCGGCCTATTAAATGCAGACAACTGTGTTTTAATGTCTCGAACAGGGGTGGGATTGCAACGACATTTAACAAGTTTTAATAATTTTATGAATGACCTTGGCTTCAAGACCAACATGGCTAAATCCCATGTTATGGTGGTGGGCAAACACTTGTGAAGACTTGCTTTATAGGCAGTGAAAAATTGTTTTATGTGTCCGCAAAAGAGGAGCAGTCCTGAATCGTGTTGTTATCACAGACTGTCTAAAGCTAGAATGGGTAAACAAAATCCTGTGGATTGCTTATATTAGAGCCCAGTTGAGGGATTTGGGATTATTAGATTGTCTTCACAATCCAGGAAACATTCTTAAAATGTCAAGGGTAAAGCTGAAGAAGAATTTTTGGTCATTTTCATATCCAAAAAGAGATAAGCAGGACAAGGGGAAAAAAAGAGTCACTGAACATTCGTCTTTAGTCTCTTCCCCAGGCACTAAACCTTACCTCTCCTTTTATTGTAGTCATTCCAAATTATATTATTTCATAAAGTTTAGGTTTGGAATCTCACACTTATTGTTCTCATACCCAAGAACTGCATTTTCTGACGTTAGCCTGGATGTATGCCCATGTGATTCGCAATCAAAGCATAGCACGTTGCACTTTATGTTCTTCTGCAAACTTTATATTAACCCTAGGCGTGCCTTTTTAATCCCACTTTTAAAATTCATAAATATAAGGAAATGTCAGGCTGCATTGTATCACCTTTAGCTTTTATAGGATGAATTTACTTGTTCAATGGTCTATAAATATATCTCCTCTGCAGTTTGACTCCGGAACATTGTTGGAAAATGAGGTCATGTTTCTGGCGATAATGTCATTTAAATTGCCATCTTTAAGCCTAGTGTACAAAGATTGTCTTTTGCCTCCACTATTATCATTAATTCAAATATTGTTTCATGTAGATTAGTGATGCATATTTTAAGAATTTTAAGAGTTTTTATGTCTATATTAATTTTATGATGGCTTCATTCAGAAATTTTTGTAGTTTTGCATGTTGCATTCTTATATGGCTTGGAATATAGCTGAATAAAGATTTTTTATTTTTTTCTATTTTTTTTAAACCTTTATTTACGGATTGCACAGTACACAGCGTCTGCCTACAACCCAATAGGGCCGGCCGCTATGACAAAAAGTCTGGATACCAGATAACACACCATAGCGTTAAAGCCCTAACTCGCAACATATTGATGCACTGGCATCAAACATCATAGAGAAAGGATCGATCAGGTTTCATTTTTATAATTTTGATGAAAAACAAGAACAAACAACACAAACACTCACATGGTAGGAGCAATATCTGGGGTGTGAGGTGGAGAGGAGGAGGGAGGCAATATCTACGAGTATAGCGACTACTATCGAGGGGCGGGGGGTTGGTGAAAAGGATCACAAATTTTTTTATTGGTAGACAGTAGGAACGTCAATTACGGGGACAAGGGAACATCAGCAGTGTAATCGAGTGGAGGGGCGCAGATATCTCCACAATACTCATTCCACTGTGACCAAATCCTGCCCCACTTCTTGGGACGGCCCCGAGCCTCATAGACCGTCTTTTCCCGAAACATGCACCAGTCCATGTTTTCCTTACAGGCAGTTATCCCAGGCGGTCTGTGAGAACCCCAATGCTGCGCTATATCCCTCTTGGCAACCATGTTGCCGAGAGTTACCCAAAAAGTCTGCGCGGCCGTACAATCCGTAGGCTCCCAGACGTTAAGCAGGCAACAACGCGCCTCAGGTAGTAGAGAGACCCCGGTGACCCGCCCCATGATATCATACACTCTGGACCAGAAAGCGGAGATCTCCGGACATTCCCAAATGATGTGGAGAAAGGTGCCACTCATGCCACAGCCACGCTTACACATCCCGTCAATCGAGTATCCCATACGGACCAGACGCGTACCAGTCATGTAAACTCGATGGAGGATCTTCAATTGCACAAAACGGAGGCGAGCTGGAATGGCCACCTCTTTAGGGGAAGCGATCGCTATCTGCCAATCCTCGTCGTCTAGTTCGAGACCGTCCGCAACCCAGGAGGCTCGAAGCTGCACCAGAAGATCAGCTCTGGTATTAATGAGCTTTTTATAAATCAAGGAAATCGTACTGTCCGCACATGGCCGTCCAGAATACGATTCTCGAGCGGCGACGACTGGGGGATCAACGTCCCAGGGGGGAACACTGAGACCAGGGCATGACGCACCTGAAGGTATCGAAAATACTCCTTGTCGTCCAGCTGGTACTCCACCTTAAGGGCCTCAAAGGACTTAACTGTGCCTTTAGACCAAAGATCCTCCACCTTGCTAATACCAATCATATCCCATCTGTCAAACCCTTTTGTTCGCCACAGGCTGCCCAACCGCTCAGAGTCATACAATGGAGTCAGCCGTGTCATCCTACCAACCCAGCCCGTAGCCACAGTCGCATCTCTCCATGCACGCACAGCACATTTTGTAGGTCCAGTCAGAAGTCGGAATGGTTCCTTAGAATACAAAGCCCTGTTAAAATTGCCACCCGGCAACAGTAATTTGTCCATAGCAAAGGCAGGGGCGGGACCCGGGGAATACGTCACATGGTTGACCGCGCCCCAAATCAATTGCCTCTGAAGCCCCTCAACCTCACGAAAGTAGCTAGAGGGAACAGGGTCAAAGAAATTCTGCAAGGCATACAAAAATCTAGGGAGGGACATCATTTTGAAAAGGGCCGCGCGTCCCAGTGGGGACAGAGGCAAGCCGCGCCACCGTTGGACGTCCCGTTTAAGGCGCCGAAGAGGAACATATAGGTTGCGATCGTATCGTACAGAGGTATCCAGGGAAATAAAAATTCCCAAATACTTTATCCCATTCTCTGCCACTTGAATCGGGAATCTACGGGGTAGCGGAGGCAGCACCCCCGCTATAACGTATATACACGATTTAGTCCAGTTAATAACAAGCCCCGAGTTCTTCCCAAATGAGGTGAGGACGTCAAAGAGCACATTAAGGGACTTCTGAGGGGAAGTGAAATAAAGAAGAATATCATCCGCGTAGAGAGAGATACGATCCTCAAGGTCCGGGGTCCATCGGATCCCTTTAATCGAAGGCTCCCACTGAAGCCACGCTGCCAACGGCTCCAATGCCAAAGCAAAGAGGAGGGGGGAGAGCGGGCAACCCTGTCGGGTGCCGCGCCCCAGCGGGAACGATCCAGAGACTCTGCCATTAACAAAAACCTGAGCCAACGGACGTTCATACAGGAGCTGTACCCACGCGATAAAGTTAGGGCCAAAACCAAACTTCGAGAGGGCCGCCCACAAATAAGGCCACTCGATGGTATCGAAGGCCATCGTGGCATCCAGTGAGGCCAAGATGGCGGGTTCAGTAAGCGTCCCAGCTCTCGCGAGAACACCATAAAGTCTGCGAAGATTGAGTGCCATATTCCGATGAGGAATGAAACCAGACTGATCCGGATGGATCAAGTCACAGATGACGGTTAACAAGCGATTCGCAAGGACTTTAGCAAGGATCTTAGGCTCAGCGTTGAGCAGCGAAATAGGGCGATAAGAAGTGCAATGATCACGAGGTTTACCTTCCTTGTAGATGACGACTATAGTGGCCAAACACTGATCAAGGGGAAGGGAACCAGCCTCGAAGGCATCAAGGAACATATTGCGCAGATGGGTTGCCATCTTATCAGGCCGAAGCTTATAGAGCTCGATGGGTAGCCCATTCGGCCCATAGCTTTACCCGAACACAAGGACCGTATGGCGATTGCAACCTCATCTACCGTGATGGGCGCTTCCAAAGCGGACCTATCCTCCTCCGACACACAGGGCAGCGCAATTATCACGCAGAAGCAAGCAGGAATCAGATTTGTCTCTATCACTCACCGATCTATATACTGTTTGGAAATGGTCCACAAAGCATTCAACAATCTCCCCTGGCTCAGACACGCACTCCCCAGTCACACGGGTGATCTCCGGCACCACACGGTTCATTCTCTCAGACTTATCCAACCATGCTAGTAGCTTACTAGCCTTATCTCCCACATCATAGAGCCTGCCCAGTTGATTCTTGTGCATTACCTTAGCAGCATCGGTCACCAGGGCCCTATAATCAGCCTGTTTCAGCGCTAAGGAGTGCAGGATTGCAGGGGCATCACCACCACCCAAGTCACTTTCAAGCGAGGTGATTTCGGCCTCAAGGGCTAACAAGTTTTCCCTCTTGGCCTTCTTGTCAGCGGCAATGAAGGACAGTGCAGAGCCCCGTATTACAGTCTTGAAGGCCTCCCACAAGGAAATAGAGGAAGAGACGGACCCCTCGTTCTCATCAAAATAACATTCAATGGCCTTGATGAGTTCCGAACGGAGCCTGGGGTTCCTGAAGTGCCATGGATGGAGGGGGGGGGGACCCTACTCCCACCAACATAACCCACAGAAACCTCAAGCATCAAGGGGGAATGATCAGAGATGCCCCAGGGAAGATGACGAACCCCACGCACCAAGGGGGTATGAGCGGTTAACATCAGAAAGTAATCAATCCTCGAGAGGCTGCCGTGTGCACCAGAGTAGAAAGTGTATTGAGTTTGCGTGGGGTTCAACATTCGCCAGACATCCACAAACCCGAAAGTCTCAAGCAACTCAGGCAGCCACAGCTGAGACGCCGGCAGAACCCTGGGGGGTAGCCGGTCACACTCACCCGAAACCACCGAATTGAAATCTCCACCCAGTATAAGGATACCATACGGAAGTCCTAGGAGAGTCTTTCCAAGATCGGCGTAGGTGGTAGCCTGGAGTCCCGGGGGAATATTAACAGTAAAAATTGTAAGCAGCTTCCCCTCCCACCGCCCAGAGACAGCAGCATATCGGCCCGATCATCGAGGGCGACTTCATCGATTTCAAGGGGTAGGGAGGATTTAACCATTATGCCGACCCCCCTAGAGCCCGATGTGAACCCGGCGTGCGCTACCAACCGATAGCCTCGTCTATCAAGAGCCTTACAAGCGTTCCTTATCAAATGGGTCTCCTGTAGCAGAACTATATCAGGGGAATGACGTCTAACGAATTGAAGTACAACACCACGTTTGATCCTGTCACCCAGACCATTAACGTTCCAAGACAACAATTTCAAATCACCCCCCCATCCCAGCAGAGCCCCCGAACCTCCCCCTCTCGAAACCCAAGAACAAAAGGAGAAAAGCAAATGAGATTGTACCATGTGAGAAAAACATACACAAAAACAAAAACAACCCCTCCCTCCACCCCCAACCAACAACCCGTTGCAACACCCCCCACCCTGCACCCCTGCTGACTAAGAAGCCACCCCAAACTGCAGTGTGCCTGTCGCCCCTTCATAAAACTCTACACAAAGAATCCCTGAGGAGGAAAAGAGGGACAGTCCCACCCCGCCCCACCCCGGGCCTAAGCAATAATGAAATAAATAAAAACAAAACTCTGCCGATAAATGCAACCCAGAACCGGAGATCTAGAACCAAAATGTCACTCCTGTGCCGATGCACCTCCGTCCGCACCTCCGGTGCCTCCACTCCCAGTGTCCTCCTTAGGCAACGAGTCCAGCCAGTCGCCGACACTGTCCGGTCGGTCAAAAAAGAAAGTGCGTTCTCGGTACTCGATGCGAAGTCGAGCTGGAAACAGCATCTCATACTTAAGTCCCAAGTCCCGCAATCGACGTTTCACTCCCTGGAATCCTGTCCGCTGCCGCTGCACTTGAGGAGTGAAATCAGGGTAGATAGAAATGGAGCAGTTCTCATATTTCAGTGGACCATGTCTACGAGAGGCCTGGAGGATAGCGTCCCGATCCCGAAAGTGGAATAGCCTAGCGATGATAGGCCTCGGGGGAGCCCCCGGCTTGGTTTGTCCACCCGGGAAGCGGTACGCACGCTCGACCGCAAAAAACTTACTAAGGCCTGCAGGAGCAAGATGAGTCACAATTAGGTCCTCCACCAGTAGATCCACGGTAGTATCACCACTGTTCTCAGGTACCCCGACTAAGCGAATGTTGTTCTGTCGGGCCCTATTTTCATACTCCTCCAGACGTCTGGCCATCAAATCATGCGATGACCGCAGGTTGCCGATCTCCGACTGTGCGTCCGCCATATCGGTGACAAGACTGGAGGCCTTAAGATCCAAGGTTTTGACCCTCTCATTGGTCTTAGCCAAGTCCGCTCTTGTGAGGGTGACATCAACCGCCACCGTGTCTATCTTCGAGACGATAACCTCATATTGATGCCCCATGTCCGTCTTGATCCCAGCGATGGCGGTCATGAAATCATGGAGGGACACCTCCGACGTCGCTGCCAGGTCCGTCTTCCGGTCCTCAAGACTACGGCCAGCAGCACTGGGGGAACCCTTCGGTTGTGTGTAGCGGTCCATAACATTGGACTGAACCGAACCCCCACGAGTCGGCACTTTTGTCTTGCGCTTTTCAAGATCGGTCTTAGTCGCCATATTGGAAGCCGCGCCCCGAAGGGCCTTTCTGGACCTGGTGTAAATGGTAGTGATCTGTAGGTCGCCAAATCAACACTTCTGCCCAAAATTGTAGCCCGCGAGATCAGGGTTGTGGCCAGAACGCACAGCGGGTCAGGTTACCGTGGTCCGAGATGAGAAGTACATCCAGAGCAGTCAATTAGGAGGTAGAAGGGAAACCGAAAGTGAAATTGACAATGAAACCGGTGGAGCAGATGCCCGGCGACCGCTGTTGTTGAATTACGTCTCGGCCAGTCTGAGCAGCAGAGACCCCGGTCCCGTCCGGGGTTTGGCCAGAAAGTAAATGACGATGTAGAAATGGTTCCCGAAGTCCGATCTCAGCCCTGAGAAGTGTATCACGCGACCATCTTGGATGCCCGTGTAGCTCCTCCTCCTGAATAAAGATTTCTGATGATGATGGTGTAACCAATGGAACCTGCAATTATGCCGGTCCTTAACTTAGTAGTGTTAACACCTGTATTTAAGGGTTTATACTCCAGATTGTCTGTTTGCAAGTTTCTGAGAATATTAGTATGTTCAGTAGGCCAAAGTTTATTTGGAAAAATCTGGACAAATTAAATCGTACAACGGCTTAAACCATTGTGCATACTCTGGTATGCATGTTCTCCCAAATTCAGAAAGCCCAAAAGCAATTAAAGCTTATTTAAGGTATTTGCAGGTTGTAGGAGAGCACATTTAGCCAAATAATATGATGCTGGACCTCTACCTTAATTTGATAATTCATATCCCTAAAATAGGACACTTAGAAAGGCAATTTTAGGGTTTGGAAAACTGAATATATAGCCATGGTTAGAGAGTCCCAGAATAATATGATCCACTCTGGTCAAATGATTGTTTAAATCATTGGCTGTGATGTAAATGCCATCAACACAGGACAATGTTTCTGAGGCAATTTCTTGTAAAATTTATGTTACTCGGGCAGCAAACAGATCTTGACTATTCTTATATCCTTGTGGGAGCCTACAGAATCTTCATTTAGCTCTTATCACTGAAAATGCAGTCAAATTGTGGCTTTCAGGTGCTATATTTTGGCAGAAAAAGCGATAGGAAATGTCCAAGGTAATTTTGCATTGTTTATGAACTATGTTATTTATCAAGCCTGTGCTGTTGGAATTTTGTAAAGCGAAACTGTGTGTGAGACTATTTAAATGTCTATAGTTTAAGACTATATAATAGGAATGGCCAGGTTTAATCACAGGAAATAATGTTTTATTGATAGGAGAGACACAAGGTTCAACCACACTTTGATATTTTTATTGTGATAGAATCTCCCTGACAGAGCATTTACCTTTATATTTCATAAGGTATTTTGCGTATACCTACGTGCTGAACAATAGAGGTACAATATGATAAAGGGACTTTTTAGCCAAACCCACCTGATTGCAATATAATGTGGGACTCGCTCAAGAGCCCATTCTGCAGCATATGCTGCTTTAATTTCCATGGGAACAAGAACAGAAAATGAAGGTAGTATTATATCCTCCCCTAGT
Organism: Lissotriton vulgaris; assembly: GCF_964263255.1. NCBI lineage: Eukaryota > Metazoa > Chordata > Amphibia > Caudata > Salamandridae > Lissotriton > Lissotriton vulgaris. Next base: position 462,058,287 of record NC_141700.1, on the reverse strand, counting down.
GGTACTTTTTTTTAACAAACTCTGGCTGCCAATCTACCTCAGCCAAGAGAATATCATATTATAAGTCAAATTGTGCCTGAATATTACTTTAATAGTAAGCAGTATGTGGCCCTCACATTTTATGTCCAAATCATTAAGTCTATCAGGAGGGCTTAGCCGCTGATCTGGAGTTTCAACTTGTACCTAGCCATTACTCGGTCTTACCACAAGAAACTCTTGAAGAGTCTGGTGTACTATTGTGCTATCTTCTGCACTATCAAATAGAGTTCTCACCCACGTCTTTTTCCAAAGAAGAGTTCTGAGCTGTTGTAGCATATTTAGCGGTACTTCCTAACCACTTTCTTCTTTTTTTGTTCACATCTGTTTATTGTGGACACAGCGTTAAGCCTACAACCTCGTGTCGAGGCCGGCCGCGTATGAGTCGATTTCTTTGGTTCGGCGCCAGCTTGGATAGGGAAGAAGTTTTAACACAGTGCCATGCCTACAACCCTCCAGGAGGGGGCTGGCCGCGTGGCTTACGTGTGAGTTGTGCAGGGATTCACTGCACGCGGGCGTGTGTCCATTTTTGTGGTAGGGTGTGTGGTGGGCAACTAGCCCAACTGTGGCAAACTGCGCAACAGGGCGCAACTGCCTCGCTGAGAGGCGAGGGCCAGAGTGGCAAGTGGGAAGAAAGAAAGTAGGAAAGACAGAGAGGCCAGAGAGAAGGCAGAGGGAAGAATAAGAGGTGATGAATACGCGCAGCGTGCTGGTAGGGAAAGTGCAGAGGGGCGCGTGTAGGAGCAGGATCATCAGTGGTGCCCGTGGTGGTCAGGTACACAGCCTAGTTGGGTCCACAGGGACGAGCGCATCGTCAAAGAGGTGCAAAGCGCGGAGTCTAGTGGGCATATGGCGCGCATATTCTGTTGAACAGAGGTGTCTCACTAAGGGTTCTCAAACCGCCTTGAAGCGTGTGTCTCGCGCCTGTAACCTCGCCGTGAGATGCTCCATCGCCAGGACCTGCCAGAGGCGTACAAACCAGGAAGTTACGGGCGGCGCCTCCGTTCGTTTCCAGTATAGGGCTATGAGTTGTTTGGCTGCCCCCAGCATTTGAAGTGTGAGGATCCAGTCGCTGCAGGTGAGTGCTTTGAGTGTGGTAGGGCGGATACCGAGTAGAATTGTGCTAACTGCCTCAGGCAAAGGGAAACCCAGCACCCCTTTGATGTGACTGAGCACCTCCTTCCAGAAAACAGCCAGGGTCGGGCAAGACCACCATATATGCACGAAGTCACAAGTCGCAGAGTCACACCTCCAGCACTTCGGCGAGGTGTTGGGGAACATCTTACTAAGGCGCAGAGGGGTGTAGTACCATTGGGTGAGCAGTTTGTAGGCGTTTTCCCTCTGTGGGATACTGCGATATATCTTGGGTATGTCCCTCCACAACCTGTTCCAGTGGGAGAGGTCTATGTTGGTTCCTGTCGCTAATTGCCATTGTCGTTGGTAGGGATGTGCAGGCGTCAACGCAGGGTGCTGCAATATGTGGTATATTTGCGAAATCAGCCTCCTCAGGCCCCCTAGGGAGCGTGCCAGCTTCTCAAAGGGCGTGTATGCCCGGGTGGCCGCTCGATGCATGTCCTCCCCCGCAGTCCAATGGCGTAGCTGGGTGTGCTGTAAGGCAGCCGTCGGCGGTACCCTAAATTCCTCCCTACAGTCCTTCCATGTTTTGGGTGAACCCCCTATAAAGAGGTCCCCAGTCACTCTGCAGTCCCCTTGTATCCACTTGTCGAACGCCCGGGTCCGATGGGCCGGGGGGAACTGTGGGTTCCCGGCAATCGGGGTGTGTGGGGATGGGAACGTGGTAAGACCCCTAGACACAGCTACTCTATCCCAGATGTCCAGGACCGTTTTTGTGGGAACCGCAAGGTACGCACTTTTGGAGCGTGCTGTTCGCGGGAGCCAGGGCAAGTCCCATATGGTGCGTCCAGTGACTGCCCGGTCCATTTGGAACCAGTGCTTGTCGCTTTCGCGCAAGCCCCATTCCACCACGAAGCGGAGGTGTGCTGCCCAGTAGTAATGTACCAGGTTGGGACATGCCAGTCCGCCTCTATCCCTTGGTTCCATAAGGACCTTCTGCGAAAATCGGGGGCGTTTCCCACCCTAGATGAAGGACGTGATCTCGCGCTGGAATGGAATGGAATGGAATGAGGATTTGTAGAGCGCGATGGCTACCCAGGGGCGTCCCAGCGCTGTAGGGAACTTGAGCTAATCCGGAGGGGTAGGAAGAGGGAGGCTAGGTTTGGTTTTAAACAGAGGTTTTGCTGAATAACCAGGTTTTGAGAGTTTTTCGGAAGGTGAGGAGGTTGGGTTCGGATCTGAGATTGAGAGGGAGGGAGTTCCAGATCTTGGCCAGGTTGTAGGAGAGCGAACGACCACCACATCTGGCCTTCCTGATGCGTGGTACTGAGACGAGGTAGGAGGTCGCAGATCTGAGAGAACGAGTGGGCTGGTAGGTTTTCACAAGGGGAGAGTTAATGGGGGGGCCTGTTCCCCAGTAAGAGCGGTGTGCAATGCACATGCTCTTAAACTCGATTCTAGATCTCACAGTCTGGCTCTTACTGACGTTCGGCGGGGGATATCCAGAAGAATTCTTGCTGCGCAATTTTGAATAACCTGGAGTCTGTTGATTGTGGATTGGGGTGCTCCAAGATATAAGGCATTTCCACAGTCGAGGCGGGAGAGGATCAGTACTTGAACCACGATTCGTCTCGAGTGGAATGGAAGCAAAGGGAGAATTTTGCGGAGCAGTCTCATCAGGCCAAAACAGGTCGCAGCTAGCTTAGTGGCCTGATGGTTGAAGGACAGAGTGTGGTCAAGCCAGATGCCCAGGCTCTTGATGTGCTCCTTGGGTTGAGGGGGGTTGCCTAAGCAGGAGGGCCAGATGGGGTCGATGGTTTTGGCGATGTTATTACCCAGGAGCATTATCTCAGTTTTTCCCCATTAAGCCTAGGACAAGAGCTGGACATCCAGGTGGCGACTGCTTCCAGACATTTGTGTAGGCTGTGTTGAGAGTTTAGGGGGGGTCCAGAGATACCACTAGCTGCGTGTCGTCCGCATAGGAGACGATCTTTACGCCAAATGAGCGGACGACATCAGCTAGGGGGCGCAGGTAGACATTAAAAAGGGTGGGACTCAGGGACGAGCCCTGAGGCACTCCACAATTAAGTGGTCTACTGGCAGAGGAGAAGTCTCTCTCAAAAACCTTGAAGGATCTGTCAGTCAGAAAGGAACTCATCCAACTGAGGGCGGTCCCGGTCACTCCTATTTCTCCGAGACGATGGAGTAGGATGTTATGATTGACAGTGTCGAAGGCGGCACTTAGGTCGAGTAGGACGATGGCCGTAGAACCGCCATCGTCCAGGATCCTTCGTGCCTCCTCCGTCACTGCAATCAATGCCGTCTCCGTTCCGTGACGGGGCCTAAAGCCGGTCTGAGAAGAGTCGAGGATGTTATTGACTTCTAAGAAGTTCGTGAGAACGGAGTTGACATGCTTCTCGAGGAGTTTACTGAGCCATGGCAGGAGGGAGATGGGACGGTAGTTGGCGGGGTTAGATGGGTCGAGATTGTTTTTTTTTAGAAGGGCTTTGACCATTGCTATTTTCCATAGGGAAGGGACGATCCCAGTACGGAGTGAGGAATTGTGCAGGTCTAGAATAATAGGCGGGATCAAAGGTGTGATCTGTGTGAGGGTACTGGGGGAGCAGGGTCCGCGGTGATCCAGATTTGACCTGTCCCATAAGTCTCTCCAAATTAGTAAGTTCTAAAGGAGGAAAGCTGTTCAGATCCTGGGGAGGGACTGGTGGGCTACCTGTGTTGACGAAATCTGTGGGTGGAGTGACGAGGAGGGGGAAAGAGGAGTTGATCGTTTCAATTTTCTGGTGGAAAAACTCAGCTATTTCCTTGCAATGGGCCTGAGTATTGTTGTGGTTCTTCGGTGGTTCCGGAAGTTGTAGAAGGGTTTTGGCTATTCGATAGATTTCTTTGGGTTTGGACGCTGCGTTTTCAATCTTGAGTTCGAAGTATTTAGCCTGGGCCTGGTGAATTTCCGTTTTGTAGTTTTTGATTGCTGTTCTATAGCATGATTTATCTGAAGGGAGGTAGCTGAGGCGCCATTTCCTCTCCAGTCGCTTACATACACGTTTTGCCTCTCATAGCTCGTTTGAGTACCACGGGGCTGTAGGATTGCCCCGTTTAGGGTGGGAATTTTTTAGTGGCAAAACTGTATCCAGGGAACTGGTGATCCACAGGTTGAAGTTGTCATTGTCTTGAGTGGGGATAGATGTATTGGTGGGTTTAGTGCCTAGTAGGAGTTCCTTCCACTCAGCTAGGTGGAGTTTAGACCAGTTACGTGAGCGTTGCGCCAACGGGGGTTGGGGGGGGGGAGTGATCGGGCAGGGTCCAGGTGAACGGGATAAGGAAGTGGTCTGACCAGGGGAGGGGAGAGGAATTTCCAATTTGGAGGCTATTACAGTTGCTGAAAACGGGGTCCAGGAGATGACCCTTTTGATGAGTAGGCCCGGTGACACGTTGGTGCAATTCAAGGGCACTTAGGCCCAAAGACAGATCCCTTGCTATAGAGTCGTTTGGGTCATCCAGGTGGATGTTAAGGCCACCCAGAATTGTGAAATTAGCAGTGCTGACTGCGAGACTTGCCGCTATCGAGGTGAGGTCTGAAAGAAATTGCCTTTGTGGTCCAGGGGGACGATATATAAGCATACCCGAAAAGGTATGTGTGGCACTTAATTTTATGAAGAATGGGAGGCATTCGCAGTCTGGGAAGTCTACGGGGGTGCTGGTGACAGTGTAATTTGATTTGTGAATTATAGCCAGACCACCGCCGATGCCTTTTTTCCGGTCGAGGCGGAATATTTGATAGCCAGGGGGAAGTGCTTGTACTAGGTCAGGTTCAGAATGTTCCTGTAACCAGGTCTCGGTAGCGAAAAATACGTCAGGACTTATTTCCTCTAATAGTAGAGAGATTTCTGCGGAGTGTTTAGGGAGCGAACGGCAGTTAAGCAACAACATGGAGAATGAAGTGGGATTCTTTATACCATGAGAAAGGTGAAAGCCACAATGGTTGCAGACGGAGTGTTGGGTAGAGGGATCCCATGTGTGTAGACAGGATGGCCCAACTGTCTGGTTTAATTGATGAAGGGATTGCGGGTGATAGGTGATGGTCTGGCATGATAGTTGGGCAGGGGGGTGGCCCCTGGCCCCGGCCGGTCGCGGACGGGCGCAGACGGGCTTGCCTTAGGCGCGCCTTCGGTGCGCAAACGTCGCGCCCGCTGCGCGACCGGAAAATGCACATTATTTATACTGATTCGATGGGTGGGGACCGTAGGGGCGTGGCCTAAAAAAGGGGCGTGGCCTCGGCTCGTGGCGCGAGGAGTGTTATCAATCAGAGTGCAGGGTCAAGCCTGGCTCCGCTGCCTCTAGCATCCAATTTCCCAACAAGTAAGTTTTTAAATCAACAATACACACGTTAAATTTGTGACAGTTTTAAGAATATTTAAAAGTGAATCGCTCCCGGCTTCCGCCTCAGGAGTGTGTCTCAAGCTTCTACTTAGAGCCCTTAACTCGGCATCCATAAGTAGGTGACGGCAGGGGGCGTGGCCTACAAAAGGGGCGTGGCCTCGGCTCGTGGCGCGAGGAGTGTTGTCAATCAGAGTGCAGGGTCAGCGCTGGCTCCGCTGCCTCTAGCATCCAATTTCCCAACAATTGGCTCCGAATGCAGTGAAGCGGGATAGGGGTTGGTTAGCATTGGAATACATATAGGATTCTAGGGAGGATCGACATCTTCACCGCGTTGAGGCGTCCCAGCCAGGAGACCATCAGGGGTCTCCACTTCCGAAGATCCTCCAACACCGCTTTCCGGCACTCCGTCCAGTTTATCGAGGGCCAGGAGCCTAAGTGGGGAGTGAGGTCAAGGCCCAAGTACCGAATGTGGTTCTCCGCCCATCGGTAGGGCACAGCCTTCTTCAGGGATGGGAGTTCCTCGGTAGGTACAGTGAGGTTAAGCACCCAAGATTTAGTGTGATTTATTTTCAGGCCCGAGGCCTGCTCATATAAGCTGAGCACCTCATGGACCGCCGGTAGGGATTCGCGAGGATGCGTGAGGGTGAGGATCAGGTCATCCGCAAACAGCGCCACCCTGTTATCCCTCCCCCCGTGTGGTATGCCTTGTATTCTTGGGTCGTGCCTTATCAGCGCCGCAAGTGGTTCTACTGCGAGGGCGAACAGGAGCGGCGAGAGCGGGCATCCCTGGCTCGTGCCTCTGTGTATCGTCAGCGGCGGTGTTAGTTGGCCATTTACCCTGATTCTGGCTTGCAGCCCCAGGTACGGGGCCATGATCCGCGCTACCATTTTGGGGCCCAGACCTAGTTTCTGGAGGACCTCCCTCAAGAAGACCCAGTCCACCCGATCAAAGGCCTTCTCCGCATCTAGTGAGAGAAGACAGGCCGGGATGTCCCAGTGCCCCACCTTACCCACCGGGTGTGCCAGTCTGCGCACATTGTCAGCACCCTGTCGACCGCGGATGAACCCCACCTGGTCCGGGTTCACCAATCCTGGCATGTGAGGGTCGAGTCGCTTAGCCAGTATTTTGGTATAGATCTTCAGGTCAGTGTTCAGGAGGGCGATTGGGTGGTAAGAGGCACATTGCGCTGGATCCTTCCCTGGTTTCGGTATCAAGGCAACCTTCGCCAGTCCCATATCTGGGGACGGACCGGACGTGTCAGAGAAGGATTGGAACAGTCTCAACAGGTGGGGACGGAGTTGGGTCTGGAAGATTCGGTAGAAGGCCAGTGGTAAGCCATCTGGCCCTGGAGTTTTCCCCGCGGGGAGGTCCTTCAGAGCTGCAGAGATCTCGTCCTCCAATATGGGCCCTTCCAGCTCCAGCGCGCACGCTGGTGGTAGCGGAGTCCCCTCATAGTCAGCAAGGACAGCCTGCCGAGCCTCCGCTGACGTAGGTTCCTCCGCGTATAGGGAGGTATAATAGGCTGCAAAGGTATCTAGCTTAGCTCTTTCTGTGACGGCGTAAGTGCCATCCTGGCGTTGTATCTTTGCGATATGGGCTCTGGCTGTTCTCGCCCTCAGCCGTCCTGCCAGAAGGCGTCCCACTTTGTCCCCCCCCTCGTAATATTTCTGTTTTAGTGCCAGCAGGGAGTGTTCCGCCTTGTTAGTGCGTAGGAGGCGGAGTTGTCCCCTAAGGTTCGCCAGCTTCCTCCTGGACGCCAGGGAGGGCCGGTCTCTATCCTGTTCTTCCGCCTGCTTGATCTCTCCTGCCAAGTCGGCCTCCAGTTTGTGAGCTGCCCGTCGTCTCGCTATCGCCAGCGAGGTGATGTGACCTCGTATGGTGGCCTTGAAGGCATCCCATACTGTCGGGAATGGAGTCTCCGGGATATCGTTGATGGTGAAGTACGAGTCTATGGTTTCCCGGATGCTATTAACATCCTCCGGATCCCGAAGGATGCTCGGAGGGAGGGTCCATCGCCGTTCCCGAGGGGCGTGCGCTAGCGGATCTTGCTGTAGCATCTCCACATGCGCGTGGTCCGATAGCGAGATGTCCGATATGGTAACCTTCAGCGTGTCACGGGTCAGGTCAAGAGAGGTGAAGAGGTGGTCGATACGCGAGTAAGTTCGGTGGGAGTGTGAGTAGAAAGTGTAGTCTCGGATTCCCGGGTTATGGTAGCGCCATGCATCTACGAGCCCCAGGTCCGTGATCTGCCCTCTTAACGCGGCCGACATCGTGCCTGTGCCGCTAAACGCGCCATCCCCGCGGTCTACATCTGGGTCCCATACTAAATTGAAATCCCCTCCCAGTATTGTGAGCGGTCCGCAGGTCTGAAAATGTTCCCGTAGGAGCGACTGTAGATATTTATCTTGCGACTGGTTAGGTGCATATACATTGCCAGTGGTGAACTGCATGCCTCCCACCTGCACCGTGGCCCGAAGGAAGCGTCCGTATCCACTCTTGTAGGGTTTTGTGGATCCCCGCCTGAAGCCAGCTCTGCACAAAATCGCCACCCCGCGGTTTTTGTGTCAGCCGATGCCCAGAATTGTGTGGGGTACCAGGGGTGCGCCATACGTCTAGTGTCCCCCCGCAAGAGATGTGTCTCCTGAAGAAAGATGATGTCAGGGGAATGGTGAAGAAGATAGCGCCATACCTGGTTCCGCTTGTTGGGGGAGTTAAGTCCTTTGACATTAAGTGTCAGGACCTTTAGGGGTGCAGGGACATTTGCCGCCATGGTACTAAGGGGGTAAGCCCTTAGTACCATGCCCTGTATCTTCCACCCCGCGGGACAAAAGGGATTGGCCTTCCCCACCCACCGCAGTCGCGCAGGCACCTGTAGCAGTTTCCGGGTCACCGCATTGCGCAAAGAGAGAAGGGGCCAAGTGGGAGGAAAGCTCAGATGAGAAGGAAGAGGAATAGAACAAGTAGGAAAACAGAAAGTACACAGAAGGTAAATAACCACAACAGGCCAACAGGGCCGTAGTAGAGTGTCCCAGGTTCCGGGCATCCGCTACCCTAGGGTTTGGATGGTCTCAGGAATGTCACTTCCTTTGGGACAAGTTGGGGGGCGTATTGCAAGAGGTGTGGGTCTCAATTATCTCGAGGCCCGTCTGCCCCGCTGCCCGGGGCGGATTCGGGGGGTAAGTAGTGCAAGTTCATCTCAAAGATAGGTGCGTCGTAACCGCCGGCTCAGAGGAACTGGGTCCCAGCGGCGTGGGGTCCACACCTAAGCCGCAGGGCCGCCGGGACCGGCCCCCATCACCTCCTGAGGGGCAGTGGCTTCAACCATCGGCCCGACTGGGCCGCCTCCTTTGTTCAGTTGCCCCCCTGCATGGAGGCGGCGGGCTCAGTTCCAGGCGTGTGCTTCCCCCGCTTCGCCGGGGTGCGTGAATGCATGCGGGCTGCGGAAGTGTAGGTGTCGTCTTATCACCCTTCAGGGGGCGCACGGCCGCGGAGGCTTCCATCCCTGCATCGGGGTTTGCAGCGACGTTTCCCTCGCCAACCGTTGATCACCTAAGGTCGGGAGCTGGTCAATTGCAGGTCATGGAGTATGGGGTTCCGAGGGGTGCTCCTCGCGATTATTCTCAAGAGAGCGAATGTGGTCTATGATGTTTTGCTTGGCCTGAGATGTGGAGCAGTCATCCATTGGGGGGGTTCGGCTACGTCGAGACACCGTGGTCCAGTCCGGTCGAGCCGGGGGTCTCTCCTGGCGCTTGGAGCGGGATGGGCTGCGCTCAGGGGATTCCGAGAGTCCAATCAACTGCGCTGCCTCGTTGTAGGAGTGGATGGCTCTGCGCTTGTCACCCCAGCGAAAGATGAGGGCAAAAGGGTGCCCCCACTGGTAGGGGACATCGAGAGCCCGTAGTTTTTCCGTCACAGGGCGAAAGACTCTCCTTCTATGCAGCGTGTTGGGTGCCAGATCTTGGAAGATTTGAATCTTGTGCCCCCCGAATCGTAGGTCCTGCTTGTCCCTTGCTGCTTTTAGTATGGCCTCCTTCTCCGTGAAATAGTGCACTCGGGTTATTATGTCCGGGAGAAGGCCCGTCTTGCCTCCCGCGCTGAAGATTCGATGTGCGCGGTCCAGGAGCGTCAGGGAGGCCCCTTCGCTGCCTCGCACCTCATGCAGGAGTTGGGCCGCATACGCCATGATGTCAGTTCCTTCCTCCCCGAGTGGTACGCCGCAGATACGGAGGTTGTTGCGGCGCCCCCTATTTTCAAGGTCCTCCTGCTTGACCTGGAGCTCGATGTTTTGCTCCTCCAGAGCCGCCACCCTCTGCCACAGCTGCTCAATATCTTCAGTGCGCGTGTCGACAATTTTCTCAAGTCCATCGACCCTGTCTCCCAGTTCTGTGACTTCTTTGCGCATCTCTTTGACGCATGTATGCACCTCCGACCGCAGGGAGCCTATCTCCGATTTCAAGTCCGCCATGAAAGAGGACATGAAGGCCTGGGTCACCGGGGGGGGAGTCAGTAATGGGCGGCGGCGCTTCTTCAGTTGGCGCTGGCGCTCCTGCTTTGCCCCACATGGCGACCACCGATGTGCCCTTGGACGTCGTCGCCGGGTCCGTCCGGCCCCCCCCCCTCTGCCTCGGGTCATTGTCAGCCTAGAGCGCGGTGTCAGTCACCTGGTATGTGCCCGTCGCCGCGGGCACGATTCCTCGATGGCGTTGCCGGGGCGTGGGGATAGTGCGGAACGCCACCAGTCTTCCACTCCCCGCTCAAGCACCTTCCTGCGCTCAAACTCGCTCGGTCCACAGGACGGGGTTCAGGCCTGGGCCCTCTAGATGCCGCTAGTGGGCGGAGGATCCGCTATGCAGGCCGGCCCCCTCCTCGAGCCCTGGGTGTCACACCGCTCGCCCCCCAGGAAATGGCGTCGCTGCTCAAGAGTGGCGCTGGTCACCCCGGGGCCCCACAGTCAACGCAGGGGTACTCACGTGCCTGCCGTAGCTCCTTCCCCTCGCTCCAGGTCAGCTAGCCTGGTCCCGGGGGAGCAGATGTCAGTTGGTGTTGCAGATCGCCCGGCCAGTCAATGGCGAAGTCTTCCCAAGGTGGGTGTGGCTGGTTCACACACCCCCCGTAGCGCCCGTCAAGCACGGAGGACCAGCCCGTTCCACCAGCGCGGAGCGAGGCGCCCCAGCCACCCCTGCAGCCTTCTGGGCAGCGCCCCCCTCTGCAAGGTCCGGCCTGGGGGGTGCAGCGGACGAAGATCAGCGCGGGTCCAGGCAGGGTTAGCAGGCGCGCCCGGAGGTGCCGGCCGGAGGGACCAAGATGGCGGGCAGGACCCGATCCAGAGGAGCCAAGATGGCGGATGGTGTATGCAGTAGGCCCAGCCGCGGCCCAGCGGCTCCGGGCATCGGCGGCACACCAGTCTGTAGGCAGGGGGAGGAAGGGCTCCGATGAGGGGCATTTCGTTGGGCGCCCCCGCGGCAGCCCCCGGTCCCACAGCAAGGTCCTCAGACAGGGGGCCAGCCGGCGGCACCCCCGCGCCAATTGCGGCCCTGCGTTCCCGCCGAAGCCGGGTCCTCTCCCGGGGCCAGCAGCCGGGCATGCACCACACTCCTGTCTAGGGGCCGCCTCGGCGCCGGTAGCTCCGTCCACTCTGGTCGCCGGATCCGCAACACGCAGTCCGCAGCCGGGGGTCACCCTCGTAGTGTCGGTCATCCCCTCAGCGCTGTGTGCCTCTCCCAGGGTAGGCGAAGCCCAGTCGCCGGCCGCCAGACGTGGCGAGGAAATGGCGGCGACGAACCGGCCCCAGCACTTTCAGGTCCCTGGTCGCCCCCAGCATAGCCGCCCGCACCGGAACAGTTGCTCCGAGGGTCGCTGTCTCTTCCGGAACGCAGGCAGGGGTTGGGGCCCCCCCAGAGAGCCCCCCGAATTTCGCTTTTGCAAGCTTATTTAGGCAGCGGGACGAAGGAGCACACTCGAGATGCGCCCGCTCACATCGCCGTCCTAGCCACGCCCCCCACTTTCTTCTTTTTAAATCATGCTTTTTGTTGTGGAAGTTTCTCTTCCTTTTTTATGAGGGCAGCAAAGGAGCACTGTGAGTCCTTTTTTGGTTTCATAAACTTTTCCTGTCGGCGGTTGCCTCATTCCCCTCTGTCTGACCGTTTTTCTGAAGAAGCCTGCAAAGAATGAGAAGAATTTGTATCAGAATGCTGATACCTATCAGGCTGTTTAAGTGTATCACGCTTACGTAGATTGTCATGTTTTTGGGAAAACTATGGCTGTGGTGATCCAATCCGTGTTTTAGTTTTAACCCTGCCTTTATTTTTATCCCAGAGCTTTGTAGAAGACTCAGGTGTCTTTGCAGTATCAGCATTAAATTTGCCTTTAAATTGTGGCTTGTTATGTCTGGTTCCCAAACTATCATGACCTATAGATGCATAGGTTTAAAAAATGATTTTAGGTAACTAGCGTTCCTGGTCTTCAAGGTTAAATAAAGCAAGCCATTGGCGTATCTCCAAAGAAGCTGCCTCTCTATGACATTACTTAAAGAAATTGAGGGCACAATGCAAAGTTACTAATAAGTATCATCCACAAATCTAGAGTAGGGGCTGTTCTGTTTTCAGCCTGAATCTGCCTAAAGACTTCAAGAAAAATAGCAATTGAAGGAGTACCATGAGTAATTATTTAAATGGCATCAAACACAGTACCCTAGGTAGTACACTCCTGAATATGGGGAACCATACTACGTAGAAGACACATAGTGAGCGTTCTAAATTTATCATGGGGTCCCATAAGGGGAAACACAACATAAATGCGATTTGTTATTTGTGTAATCCAAAACAGAATTTCATCAAATTTAGTAGGGATTTTATCCATAATGATATTAATGGAAACTGAACTAACTGCAGGAACAGTTATCTGAGCCGGGCCAGCTTGAGGAACCCTTGGTGGGGCAATATTTAATGTACGCATAATATACTGCATCAGACGTTGATACAGCCTAACCAAATGATTCAAGAGAGCAAGTGTTTCTGGTTGGTTTAATGCATTTGCATGCGCCTAACCTGCCTAAGACTGACCAGGTTGCCCCTTCAATACTGAGATGGCCCGTCTTACATTTTGAAGTGTATGTGGGGGGTACCTAGGAACCAATTATGATGTTCCTGGTAACTTAATGGTATTTCTAAATATTCATAAGGTCTATATGCATCTGGGACTGCAGCCTCAGTGTATGTGTGAAATGTGTGTCAATTGGCATGGTCTGCTGGAAAATGTACTCTGGAATAAAAAAACTTCACATTTATACTATTCATGTGCCCCTGCCATAATGGTAACCTCTCTACCACTATTGGCAAGCCCATATCTAGACAAATGATTAGTGACAGCTTCTCTACAATTAACAGCAATAATTAGTGGTTGCGCCATATTTATTTAATGGTATTCAAAGAAAAGAAAACAATTTGGGGGTAATTGTTTTAAAAGAGCAATCTTGTTCAACATACAGACAATAAACAGGTGCTTCCTATTAAAGCTGAGGAGGATAAACTCTTACCAACTTGGACATCTTCATATGAAGGTAATAAAGGAGCCTTGGGCACACACAAGAAAACTACTCAGGAGACTCGTGAAATAGGTACCAAACCTAAAATGTTGGTGCTGTTATATGGTTCCTACAAATTTAGTAGGACTGTGAATGAGGTCAACAAAACTTCAAAATACAAGACTGAGCATATGTTGGTTTGGCTAGCTCACAGTACGGCTTTTAAATCTCTAGCTCTACAGAGTTATAAATGTTGTCAGTATCCTCGAGCATGACGACTCGGATTCGCAAGGAACTCATGAAAGTATATCTAACACTTTCTGTTGTCACTTTTGCATGCCCAACGTGTCACAAAAAACATCTGATCCTTGGAACTTAAAAAATGAGCTACAATTATTAAGAAGATGGCATCATTGTAATGAGCATTATTAGAAAAGTGAAAAAAGACAACCAATTCAACCATATTAATTGTTCCTAACATTACTCCTATCTATCACTAATACCTCTATACTGGCAAGAGCACAGAGGGAGCACCCTTCTGCCAGACCTGTTGGAATGATCTAACCCCCATACATTTGTACATTGTGTCAGGGATTGTCTCAGCAGGAAGGCCAATGCTGCATCTCAGTCACAGCTCACAGCAATTTCCATGATAACTCCAGTGTAAAGTACCTCTCACCGACTTCAGCATGGATGCAATAATCCACAACAGGCTAATTGTACTGCACCAGAGGTACAGAACAACATCTTTTGTGAAGAAAGAGTTGTCTCCTATCAGCTGAATAAAACAAGGGCATATCGTTCTATTATGTATGACCCTGGAGCTATTTGTGCAGACTAAAAGGTGACAATGCTTACCAGGAATAATTGGGGTGTGGCACTCTCGAATTAGGAAAAACTTGCTCAAACCACCATTAGAAAAAGATGCCAAGTTAAAAAGGAAAGCTAAAATGAAGACTAAATGCAATCACTACGACAGGTAAAGTGCAGCGAGTTTTACAGCCAGCAAGAATATAGGGAACAGCAAAAGGCAAAAATCCAGCGTGATCCTGCAAAAGGGGAAAATTTCCTATAGCAGGAACACCAGAACTGAACCACTCAGATCAAAATGGATATATCTCAAGAAGGAGCAACTCTTTAAACATCTGAAGTTTATTGTAAATACTAGATGTTGCACCCCTCCACCAGGCCTATTTGGCACACGTATTGCTTGACTGTGAAAAGGCCTTTGACACTTAAAAAATGTCAGTCCAATTATTTGGCTTTGGTAGAAATCTCATTCAGTGGTTAAAACTGCTATGTGCAAAATCATTGACCAGAGTGATAGCATGCAATCATATCAAAGATAATATCTATATGAAGTCCGACAGCAGGGGCAATGCTATTCTATTTTTTTTAAATATAACTTTATTTATTATTTTCCGGAAAAAAAAAGCAAAAAACAACAGGCCCGAAGCTGGGCCACACCTTATTACAAAAAAAACATGAATGGTCTGGACAGGTCATAAGCATATACAGTGCATGCAGATACAGACAAATAATTCACAGGACTAATGGAGATGTGTAGTGTGTAGTGTGTAACTGTGTAGTGAGGCCAATCTCAGCAGTTAAGGTTACATATCTGAAGGTTACTAGACATATTTGGGGGTGCAGGGGTAATTTATTAGGGGTATCTGAATCTAATATTAATAGATAGTCTTGGAGGGGTTGTCAGATATCCCTCAGCCCGGAGGTGGGTGGTAGCAACATTGCATTCATTTTGCTTGTGGTGTCACAATGAATCATATTTTTAATCAGGTCTTAGCAGTGGGGTGAATATTGCTACCCCATCGTAACGCTAGTTCTCTCGTGTCAAAAAACAAGGAAATTCCAGTGATTCTATGGATGGAATCTGGGAAATCCGCCACTTAGCCAAAGAACACCATAAGGGAGTCTGGCATCAACACAGACTCCACCATCTGGGAGAGACACTCAAATATGTTGCCCCAATATGAATTAACAATGGGGCATGTCCAGGTCAGGTGCACAAAGTCTGTGGTTGGTGAGTGACATTTTGTGCAGTTGGGCAATCGGAAGGAATCTATTCCAGCCAATGAGGTAGGGGTTGTATATGCCCTATGTAGAAATTTAAAGTAGAGCGGTTTGTGTTGATGATTTGGGGTCACAAATTTAGTCTGTGTGCTGCAGTAAGCCCACTCCTTATCTGAGAGGGTTCAGCCCAAATCAGCCCCACATTTCTCTCTGGTTCTTCCATCAAGTGTGGTATTCATGGTTATACTGGCCTTATAAAGCTTGGATATCAGTCTCACACCTTCAGTATCAGAGATTTGGAATGTCAACAAGGGGTAATCATCAGGAGCAATGAGGTATGACAGAATGCAGGTGTGCAATGCATCATGTAGTCGATGCAGCAAGAAGTGGTCCATAGGTGTAGCATGTGTAAATCTGGTATCATCAGCATGTGTAAGGGCATGGCATGGCCGTTGGGAAACATGTCTCCCATTGTATGTAGTTTGAATTTGGTAGGTGTACATTGCACTGCTCTCTCCTGACTAGGGGGGGGGGGGGGAGGGAGGGTGTCCACAGGTTGCTTTTTTTTGCAGAGTTTTATATAGAGCAAACTTGACCCGAATCGGGTATCAGAGTTCTTTACTTAGCACCAGTTATGTTACATGAGGACACACATTCATTTTTGTTAGGCACGGGGAGATTAAGTGATTTGCCCAGAATCACAGGATGTTTTAGCGTCATTACCGAGACTCGAACCCAGTTCCCCAGGTCCGAGGTTGAGCACCCTAGCCATTAGGCCAACTCCTCTGCTTGCATGTGGAAGTTATAGTGAGTACAGAGGACACCCCCCCCCCCCCCCCCCCCAAGAAGCGACTATGCTTCTTTCATGTTCAGCTCATATTCAATAGAGTTTGAATATCAGTTTGGTCTAACTTAATTCCATGCAGTAGAATCGATGAAAGTGGGGCGTCTTCCACTTGCTCATGTTCCGGGACAGCACATGGAAGATGTGCATCAGCATGGACCAGTGAAAAGCAAACTGGCACTATGCCACTAGATAGTACAACTGAAAATCAGAGCATCAACCCCGCCTCTATCTTAGGGAAGCGTGTAGTGTATTCCAGCTAATTCTAGGCTTGTGGCCAGCCTAAATGAGTTGAAGCAAAAAGTCTCGAAGGATGAGGAAGAAATAATTAGTCAGGGGAATTGGGATGTATAAAAAAAATAGAAATTGAGGCAGGGCCACTATCTTGACAATGGCTATGCAGCCAGCCATAGAGAGAGGGAGACAAAGCCATATCTCAATTTGGACGGTTAGCCTTTTGAAAGCAGGGCCGCAGTTCAAGTGCAGTACCTGCTCCTTATCTTTATGGACTATGATACACAAGTATTTTGTGGAGTCATCATACTATTTAAGTGGATATGTGCAGGTCTGTGGCGAAGTGGCATCTGTAAGGGGGAATAATTCTGACTTCGCCCAATTAATATGTAACCCAGGAACCTCCCAAATTGGATAATCTTACGAACCAATGGGGCAGGATTTTACAAGGGTTGGCAAATAAACAGCAAAATGTCATCTGTATACATGGAAATGAGCAGGGGGCCGGGGCAAAAACATAGACCATGCTGCATGTGTTTCTCTTGTAGCTGAGAACTAGGGGATCCATATTAATTATAAAATGAAGGGGCAATAGGGGGCGACCTTGCAGCGTTCCTCTAGCAACTGTAAACTGACCTGTAAGGTAGCAGTTCACCTGAAGCTGTGCCACTGGTTGAAAGTAAAAGAGGATAATCAGGGTAGTGAAGACACATGGAAGTCCACGTTTTTGCAGTTTTGGGGGGAGAACGGGCCATTTCCAAGAATCAAATACTTTCACTGCATCAAGTAGGGCAAGGGCCTCTGGAATCTCCGGCGACACCCTATTAAGTATTACAACACAGGGCAGAGGTTGAGGGAGGTAGACCTATGGGGTACAACCCCAGTCTGGCCTGGTGAGATGATCTGGTTCATCAGCAGCACGTTTCTGGTGGAAATGGCTTTGGCAAGGATTTTATGATCAAAATTTAGTAAGGAAAGGGGTTGGTAGAAGTTACTGAGTTGGGCATCCTTGCCGCATTTCAGCAATGGAGTTATCACTGCCTCACTCAGAGAGGGTGGCAATGTTCCCTCCTGTAGGGCTTTGGCATACATATCCAAAAGATAAGGGACAAGAAAGTGTTCTTCAACCGTCCAATGCATCAATGGCCTGTGTGATCTCCTCCAAGGATATTGGCTCACTTAAGAACTGACACTGTGCATCACTGATGCACACCATCGTCATTTCAGCCAGGTATTCCGTCCGGGAGGTATCACCCCCTCTAGCCTGGTTGAGTACAACTGTTCATAGTAATGGAGGAGTGCTTGAATAATGGCAGCGTTATCAATGACCTGTATGTTGGTACTCAGTTGGAGCTTGGATATAAAATCCGGACCACGGTTGGGCTGGAGGAGACGGGCCAATGTACATCCAGGATACTCATCCTCTCCGTACTGGTGAACGCATGTATATTTGCTTTAGTATGCAGCCTCCCATGCGCCGAGAGAGCGAAACTCATCCAAAAACATTGCACGACGGTGCAGCTGGGTCCCATTCTGCTGTTGTGTGTCAAACCGGTCTGTGTCTTTAAGTTCTGCTTCTAGATTTTTGTTGCTATTTCAAATATCTCTGAGGACCCCAGCATGTTTTGAAATACAACCAGATATATGCCTTAAAAGCGTCTCACAAATTAGCCTGGCAGGTTACAGAACCAGCCTTTATCTCAAAATATTTCACTAGGGCGTCACAGAGATCAGTGGGAGCACTTACTCCAAAGGGCAGTACCAGGAAAGCGCCATTTCTTTTCTAGGCCGTCAGTATATGGAATGCATAGTACCATCCTCACGGGAGAGTGATCCGACAATGTATGCGGCAAGTGTCATGTGTCAGTTAGCCAGACAGCTGCATTGGCCGACATGAGCCAGTAGTCAATGCATTTCCATATACCATGGGGAGAAGAGAAAAAGGTGTATGTAGGTGTGGTACTGTGTTTGTGAGGCCATACATCCATCAGGGAGTATGTGTCACTGATGTCTTTGAAGATCCACATAGCATGTGGTTTACTTATAGTGGTGATACCTGTAGAGTCAGCCTTTGGATTCTGTACCATAAAGAGATCTCCCCCGAGTATAAGAGTGTTTGCGTCAGTACATTCCATATGGGAGGAGCGCTCATGAAAAAAGTAGAGGAGTCAACATTAAGTGCATATATGTTCACAAGTAGTACTTTCTGATCTACCAGTCGGACTGCAAGGAAGACAAAGCGGCCGTCTTTATCGAAGAAAGTAGTTGTAAGATGGAATGGGATACTTTTGTGAATAAATGTACATACCCCTCGAGAATATGTGCTGTAGCTAGAAAAATATCTGTGGGAGCCCCACATTTTTGCAAAGTTGGGAAAGTCTTGAAGCAGAAGAGGTGCTTCCTGCAAGAAAGAACCTTTACTCCTTGTCTACTGAAGTATGCTAGCATTTGCCTGAACTCTTGAGGGTTATTTAAGCCTTGAATGTTCCAAGTGTGAAAAGTATCCTCTGCTACCTGTGCCTGTCCACTCATTGTCTCAGACATGAAAGGGATTGTATGTTATACATGGCAATTTGAGAAACATTTGCAACCCTATCCAAGGGATTGACCATGAGAAAGAGCAAAAATGAAAAAACCCAATAACAGTCCCCAGTCAAACAGTTTACCTCCATCCCCCTTCCACACAGTGCAGCAAAGTGCCAGTCAGAGTGTTGTTTCCCCGTCTCTGAAGTTAAATAAAGTAAAATAAAGATGCAATGATGGGACAAGGAACAGTTCCAGGAGGTAGACGGGTCCCAAAGATCTATGGGCTCATTCATCTATAAACATGGCTGTGAGGATTTGGTGGTCAAAGATATCCATAGGGAACTGCTCTACAAATGGGTTTGGAGGTCCCATATTTGTGGTTTCTGCAATCCAGACGATGCATATATTATTCATGTGTGATCTTGCTTCAAGGTCTTCATTTTTAATGGCGACTGCCTTAAAGAGTTGTTCCATTTTTTCAAACATTTGGTAAGCGATGCAGTGACATTTTCCAAGGCTGAGAAGCCATCTTCTGCGCCATCCAGTCTGACGCCCTGGCGATCAATTCTTTCACCCGTTCGATCCAGGTGACTCATTAGTGAGTCAAACCTCGCGTTCATAGAGTGGAATTCAGCCCTCAGCTCCGTGATGCCTTCGCTCACACCGTCCAGCTGTTCTTTTTGGGTCAGGATAGGAACCCTTGTCCTCTGTGTCCAACATGGAGTCAGGCCTCCTGGATTGTTTAGCCCGTTCAAAAGGGAAGTTATGTTGTTTGGGATCTCCTCTCTCGATGGCGGCGTACAAGTCTGCAGGTGCTGTGTTTATGGGTATTTTGTGGGCTAGGCTCACTGTGTGAGATGGTCGCGGTATAGCACAGCCAGCGGTCTAGTTTAAGCCATTGTTTAGGTATGAACATGAGTGGGCAGTCACCCAGCAGTCGAGTGGCAGGAAGATAATAGCATGATGGTGAGGTAGCTGATGGTAGGTATAGGAAGCAGACCAAAAATGGGCCCCAACATGGTACAGGTGTAAGAATGCAGGATCATGTAGTAAGAAAGGCAACAACCAGACGGGAACAACACAGCAGGACGCAGGGTGTCGCAACACTTCGCAGGTCTCAAGGCCCGAGTATTCTCAACCACATGGAGGTTGAAATTGCAGTTGTATTAGAGTGGAGATCAGGATTGTGGCTATGTCATACAGGCAGGAACAAGCAGGAAATACCTCACAGTGATCCAATCCCAGCCATCGAGCCACTAGGCTGGAGCAGCCACCACAGGGCCATCAGGGGGATTCACAGTCAGCAGATGCTGTGCCTCTTGAGGCGTCTTAAAGGTAGGTGGAGAGGCATCCCAGGCCTCACTGGAGTAGCAGTGATTCAGGCCTGCACCACAGCTCAGCCCACAGCATAAGCGAGCAGCCTGGGCTACACCCCTATTCCACAGCTGTAGCTGGCTGTGGCCTGATCCCAGACACAGGAGTGGTCACCGATGTCTGCAGTTGGCAGAGAGCAGCCAATGACTTGAGGGGGCTCAGCAGGGCTTGGTAGTCTGGTCCTCATGCTCACCCGCCGCCCCTGTCATGGTGGGCCATCTGAGGATATGCCATGACAATCTTGTCCGCACACAGTTATACCATCTACAGATCTCACATCATGGTAAAAGTGGCATCATTGCACGCCGCAGGGGGTAGGGGGCACGGAGATGGGTTCTGGTGATGCCAATGGGTATGGATGAGGATTCAGACCTGTAACCAAAAATGGAGGGCTATTGAGGCAGGAGCTTCACTGCTGAGCAGTCATCTTTGTCACCAGTGTGGCCACTCCCCAGGGCAATGCTACTCTTATATTGATGGACCATAGCTCTGTTTCTGATACCATCTCTCATGCTATTCTCATCAATCAGCTTAGAAGTGTTGGCGTAGTGGACCTAAAAAAATTCTGAGCAATCAAACCCAGGCAGTATATCTCAAGCTATTTAGATTAAGTTCCAAGCCTTAAACTCACATTGTTAAACTGATCTGAAGTAATGGCTTTGCAATTAGGTCTTGCGCTAATAAAACACAGATTGCTATTTACTTTACCACGAACAAAGTTGCTCCTAAGATTAAACTTCTGAATTGTACATCTGGAACTGGAGATTATTGAATTCAGAGTTCCTCTCTTAAACATAATGGTGACTTAAATGCACCTTTTCGATGACAACTCAATGCTTTGGCTCAGCGAATGGCGGCATGGCGATTAAGGCCCCGTCCCCATCCCCAAAGGACGTGGGTAAAATCTGGGGGTGATATTGGTCACATCTTGCTGCTTTGTCAGTGAGCCACATTCATTCAATAAGGTCTTCTTTCATTATTTGCGTCTACTGAGTAAGCCACTCTCCTTACTTCTAGAATCAGCAAGTAAGTTGATTGTCTGTGTAATGTGTGTTTGTGATGTGCTCTTTGTTGGCCTTCCAATAAAATCAATCTTACTTCTGCAGCAGATTCAAAATGCTGAAAGAGTCCATTTGAATATGCCTCTTTTTTTGCTCCATCCCTCTTTATCTTATTTTTTTGCACTTGTTACTTTCACTTACGCATTCAATCCAACGAACTTTGGGGAATATGTAGAAGGGAATAGTGGAGCGTGGCACTAAGCATAAAATGCTAACGCCACGCTCCGCCATTCTGAAAATGCAGGGATGAGCCGTATTTACAAAGATACCGCACTTCCCAGCATCTTCCTTATCGCTGGCGCAAAATTAAGCAGCCTAGCTCCAACGCAGGCACCCTTCGACCATAGTGAAAGGGTGTCTGTGTTGAGGGAATGATTGTTTATGTGCATGAAGGTGCCCCTTCCTTAACATAAACAATCACAAATGGTGATTTGTAACTTCTATGTGTGCTGCATTGTGCCGTGCACATAGAAGTTGCAAATCATCATTTTCTAATGATTGCTTAGGACACCTTCCTGCACATAAAAAAATCATTCATGGCGTTTTGTTCTTTCTATGTGTTTCCTAAACTATGCAGCACACATTGAAACAGCAAAAACGATCAGAAATAAACTATTTCTTCTTGTTTTGCTATGCTAAGACCAGGTTTTCTCTCGTCTTAATTTTGGTGCTGCCTCCTATTTAACCCACCCTTGTAAATAGGGGGCAACGTCAAAATCAATGGGTGTTGCGTCGAAATAACCACAGCAACACTCATTGCCAACCCCTTTCATGCTAAGTATAGGGTGAAAGGGTACCTTATTTGCAAGAGGCCAAAAACAAGGACTCTCATAATTTGTTTCAAACTATCTAATAACTTTGTAAATGAAAAAAACTCCCTTGTGGGCACCATTACCGTATACTATTATTTGCAAGGTGGGCAATAAGCCACGCTATGTGGCGTAACACAGCCTTGTAAATGAAGGCAAAGCTCCTATCGCCACAGGAACGTCCTTAAAAGTGACGTTCCTGTGGCAATAGTGGCTTGCAAATATGCCCCTCTGTCTTTATCATCAAGCCTTACCGCATGGGTCCCACATTTCTTCAATCTATACTCATGTGGTAAACACCTTCCTACTCTCTTAGATCTACTAAGGTCTTGATTATGGTTGTGCTGTGCATCAAAAATGCAAGGTTGGGTGGAAGAGCACTTTCTCTTCCACGTCCTTCTGTGTAGAATTTGTTGTCATTTTCTTTTTAAGAACTGAGGGCCAGATGTAGGTAAATCTGAAATACAGATTTCTTAATAGCGAATTTTACCGATTCGCTATTAAGAAATCGGTATTTCCTATGTAGGTAAAGATTCGGTAAAAAATACTGAATCCCTAATATTCCTTATTACCGAATCAGTAATTGAGATCCGGTAATAAGGAATACCTACCCATTAATGTTTATGAGCTTGGAGGCATATAGGAATGAATGTGAAGACATTCACTATTAGCGATTCGCTATCACCAAATTGCTAATAGCGGGAGCATTTTCAAGGGTGCCAGGGTGTCAAAAGGACACCCTGTTGCACCTCTGAAATGTGCCTGTGTGCCAATGTGGTGCACATACATGCCCTAAGGGCATGAATGTGCACCACATGGCACTTAACAAAAAAGTTATTTTTTAAAGGAAATCAGTAATTACCACCAACTTTAAGTTGGTGGTAATTACCAATTTCTTAAGGCTCAAAAGCACTCTTTAATGTGCTTCCTACATTGCATTTAAGGAATCGGTATTACCGATTCCTTAAATGCAAGAGCAATAAGGAATCAGTATTTACCGATTCCTTATTTACCGATTCCTTACCTACATTAGAAATAGCTAAATACTGGTCGGTAACGCTGAAATTTACCGAATTTCAGCGTTACCGATCGGTATTTAGCCACCTACATCTGGCCCTGAAAGTCATCTACGCACCTCAGAAAAAGTATGAGTAAATCCTCTACCAATTTTTATATTTTCTAGCACACCTTTTGGCACTCTACAAATTTACTTCATTTATAGCTCCGCGTTGTATCAAATGTGCAGGAGTACCCACTGTATGCCCTTTGCTGTTCGCCTTAGCAATGGAGCCGATGGTGGCCAGATTAGGCTGGAAAGAGTAGAACTGTCAAATAGTAAAAACTGTGATTGCTCCCCATCCACACCAATATGCCTGTTCAGACAGTAGTAGATCTGGTGTGGAGAAACTGAATTGAAACAAACAATCTTTTGTTATTTGGGGGGAAGGTATGCCACCTTACCACTTCCAAGCTGATTTATCTAGATAGAAACATGAGAAAGGCTATTTGTGCCCGGAGGTCTCAGGTAGTATTTTAGAAAATAGCAGTAAGAGAGAGAATTGCAATGGACATATTGTCATACTCCCCCACTGTTTTTGTTTTGTGTGCAAATCATCCATTGCAACTGCCCAGAAAGTCCTTTGAGGAAGTGGAAATGCTGTTGATTGACTTAGTCTAGAGCTCCAAGAAGCTTTATTATTTTGCAGCCCAGTTCCCAGAGTACTCGACTTGAAACTACCCTGACATTCTCAAAGAATAGCTGAATAAGCTATTCCTCTCTCATACACAAGCTTGTCGTGGAGTGTCATGGCTGCAGCAGGTAGCAATAGGTTGTTTCAAGCAGTGTTTACCGATCACAAGGCACATTACACAGTATGCCCCAGTGATACCAATATTAGGTATTCCAAAACATTAAAGTTGTTTCACAAAGAGAGAACTGGCCATCTGGAGTATTTTGATGTTAAGAGATTTGTTCCAAAAGGCCCAGCTAGCCACCTTTGAGATGTTAGTTGAACAATATGAGGTACACAGGGGACAATTCCTCATCCACTGCAGATTGGGTAGGGTCCTTCAAATACATTGGGAAATCAAGGACTGCAAACCTCTGACTCCTAATATAGTCTAAGCTTTACACACCATGGGAGATGGTAGGAGGCTGGTCAGGTAAGGCAATACTGGCCCATGCAGGAATACCTCTGACTTATCTGAGAGAAAAATGGGAGGCAGAAACTGGGAGAGCATTCTATGACTGGGAGTAGGAGCAAGGTCTATCCTACCTGCATAAAGTGTTCTACAATGCCAGATTTTAGTTCATTTAATTTAATCTCCTACATAGGATCTACTTAATACCAAGCAAAATTGATAGATGAGGGATGTTATGAGATACAAGCTGAATTAAATCATATGAAGTGAGACTGTTCGGAGATTACTGGATATTGACTGGGAGTTGCAAACACAATAACAATTAGAACTGGCAGGAAAGACCTATAAAATATAGGGAGATGTATCCTGGGACTTTTTAGACACTTGAAAACACACAAAAGAAGATACATTTTTTGGTTTTAACCTTGCTCCTCGTACGGAGGGCTATTATGGTGATTGAAAACTCTACTACACCCTTCTCGATGGCTAAGTGGGGGAATGCAAATGCTACTTACCAGTATGCATCTGTTCTTGGCATGTAGGGCTGCTGACATTCATATCTGTGCATAGATCGCCACCTAGTGTTGGGTCCGGATGATTGCACATTGTTGTCCTGGAAGAGTCTTCGAAGTATCACGAGATAGGTGGCTCCTCCCCTGGACTACAGTGTGCATGGGCATCGCCTCCATCCCCAGATTGTTTTTAGCCATTGGCAGAGATGGAGTGAAGAATGTGAGTGATGACCATGCTATGAGCATATGTATATATATGAATGATTACTGCAGCTGCTACAGGCGCCGGGGAGGAGGGTGGGCGATATGAATGTCAGCAGCCCTACATGCCAAGAACAGATGCATACTGGTAAGTAGCATTTGCAGTTCGAGGCATGTGGGCTGCTGAATTTATATCTGTGCATAGAATACATAGCAGTCCCTCCATTAGCGGCGGCCGCCCGTGCCAGCTGCAGCAGTCTGAAAAAGTGTTTTTAGAACAGCCTGACCAACAGCTGCCTGCTGTTTGGAATGCACGTCTACACAGTAGTGCTTAGTGAAAGTATGTGTGGTAGACCATGTGGCTGCTCTACAGATATCTTCTAAGGGAATGTTACCTAGGAAAGCCATAGAGGCCCCCAACTTCCTGGTGGAGTGGGCCCTCGGTGGGATAGTGAGGGTGCGCTTAGCTTTAGCGTAACAGATCTGAATGCACTTTACTATCCACCTAGCGATCCCCGCTTTGGAGATAGCGTTTCCCTTGTGTTGTGTGGCAAAAGCAACAAAAAGCTGCTTGGTTTTGCGGAAATCTTTTGTCCTGTCTACATAGTACATCAAGGCCCTCTTAACATCAAGGGTGTGGAGCATGCGCTCCGCCAGCGTCTCTGGGTTTTGGAAAACACCGGCAATTCAATTGTTTGGTTTATGTGGAATTGTGATACCACTTTGGGTAGGAATTTAGGGTTAGTGCGGAGCACCACCCTGTTAGCATGTACCTGGAAGAAAGGTTCTTGGATGGTGAGCGCCTGCAGCTCGCTAACCCTCCGTAGTGATGTGATTGCTACTAAGAACGCAACCTTCCAAGTCAGGAACTGAAGCTCACAAGAGTGCAGTGGCTCAAAGGGAGGACCCATCAGCCTTGTAAGAACCACATTGAGGTTCCATTCTGGAGCTGGTGGGGTCCTTGGTGGAATGACCCTTTTGAGTCCTTCCAGAAAGGCCTTGATAGCAGGGATCTTAAAGAGTGACAGGTGCTGCCTATTCTGGAGGTATGCTGCCATAGCAGACAGGTGAATGCGGATGGAAGAGTACGCTAGATTGCATTGATACAGATGGAAAAGGTAACAAATGATGTTTTGAATGGAAGCATCTAGCGGGTCAATATTGTGGTTAGCACAGTAGATGACAAACCTCTTCCATTTAGCCGCATAACAAGCTCTAGTAGTGGGCTTCCTTGCCTCCCGAATGATGTTCATGCAATCGGGAGGAAAATTGAGGTAGCCAAACTCTAGGACTTCAGGAGCCAGATCGCCAGGTTGAGCTGTTGCGGATCTGGGTGCTGAATGTCGCCATGGCTCTGCGTCAGAAGGCTGGGAGTGAGATGAAGCCTTTGATGCGGCACCACGGACAGTTCTAGAAACGTGGTGTACCATGGTTGGCGAGCCCACGTTGGAGCAACCAGGATGAGAGTCATCGAGTGCTGCCTGAGCTTGCGTGCCACCAGCGGTATCAGAGGTGCTGGGGGAAAAGCGTACGCAAATCTGCCTGACCAGTTCATCCACATCGCATTGCCCTGTGATTGCGGGTGTGGGAACCTGGCGGCGAAGCTTTGGCATTTTGCGTTCTCCTTTGTGGCGAACAGGTCTATCTCTGGATGACCCCACCTTTGGAAGTACGGTTGGAGTACTGATGGATGTATCTCCCACTCGTGCATTTGATGGCTGTGCCTGCTGAGCAGATCCGCCATTTGATTGTCCTTGCCCGGGAGATGCTCTGCCATGAGGAAGATGTTCCTCTGAATGGCCCACTTCCACATGCTCTGAGCCAGATGAGACAGCTGTGGAGAGTGTGTGCCTCCCTGCTTCTGAATGTAGTACATGGCTGTCATGTTGTCCGTCCGGATCAACACGACCTTGTTGCACAGATGTACTTTGAACGCCTTCAAGGCCATGAAGATCGCCATCAGTTCCAACACATTGATGTGCATCTTCCTTTGCTGTAGTGTCCAGAGTCCCTGCACCGTGTACTGGAGTACATGCGCTCCCCAACCCTGGAGAGAGGCGTCCGTCGTCAGGATAATCTGTGGCACAGGCTCTTGGAATGGTCGGCCCTTGCGAAGGTTGTGTGGGTTCCACCAATGCAGAGAGCTGAATGCCCGACCGCTCACCAACACTAGGTCTGTTAGTTGCCCATGAGCCTGAGTCCACTGACGTGCAAGGCACTCCTGAAGCGGACGCATATGTAGTCTCGCGTGCGGGACAATGGAGATGCAGGAGGCCATCATGCCTATCAACTGCATGAACACCTTCGCTGGAAGCGAGTGTTGGGGTCTGAACCGCTGGATCAGCGCCTGGATACTGGCGATTCTCACTGAATTTGGCTGCGCAGTGGCTGCCAGAGTGTTTATTGTCGCGCCCAGATACTGTCGCACGTGGGCGGGCTGGAGATGGGACTTTGGATAGTTCAGAGAGAATCCCAGATCGTGCAGGAGATGAATGGTGCGCAACACATGGTCGACGCACTGGCGTTCTGTCCTTGCCTGAATGAGCCAGTCGTCCAGGTAGGGAAAGACGTGGACGTTCTGGCGACGGAGGTGCACCGCCACAGTCGCTAGGCACTTTGTAAATACCCTTGGTGCCGTGGTGACCCCGAACGGCAGAACCCTGAACTGGTAATGCTGGTCCAAAATCGTGAATCTGAGATACTTCCTGTGGGAAGGATGCAGGGGGATATGAAAATAGGCATCTTTCAGATCCAGCGTAGCCAGGAAGTCCCCCTGCCGAAGCAGGGGAAGCACCTGCTGCAACGTGAGCATATGGAAGTGCTCCGAGAGGATGTACCAGTTTAGGGGCCTGAGGTCCAGGATTGGCCTGAGGGATCCGTCCTTTTTGGGGATCAGAAAATACAGGGAGTAAACCCCTGTTCCCCGCTCTTGCAATGGAACGAGCTCTATCGCCCCTTTTTGCAGCATGACTAGAACTTCTTGCTGCAACAAGGTCAAGTGCTCGCCTGACATAGGACGGCTCCTTGGGGGTATGTCCGGTGGAATGGACGTAAGCTCTAGACAGTACCCGTACTGGATAAGAGACCTCACCCACCTGTCCGTGGTGATGGACTTCCACGCCGGCAGGAACTGCTGGAGTCTCCCCCCGACCTGTGTTGTATGGTCGGGGGGCAGTGACAAGACGTCCCTGTTTGTTGGTGGTGGTGGACCTGGAGCTATTGTTTCCACGTCCCCTGCCCTTGACGTTATTGCCTCTGTAACCACCTCTACCCTTGTTGTTGTACGAGGTTTGGGTGTTACTCTTGTAATATTGTGTGGACTGTGCTGCCTGTCCCCTCGAGGTGCCTCTGGAAGTTGAGCGGCGAAAGGAACCACTCCGAAACTGCTGACTTTGTAAAGCGCCCATAGACTTGGCAGTTTCCGTATCTTTTTTAATTTTCTCCAGGGTGGCATCCACCTCAGGGCCAAACAAGTGGTCAGGATTCACTGTTTGATTCAGAATTGTAGTTTGGATGTCGGGTTTGAACCCTGAAATTCTAAGCCAGGCATGGCGTCTAAGCAACACACTGGTATTGATAGCCCTGGAGGCTGTTTCTGCCACATCCAGTGCACATTTGATGGATGCATTCGTAATGAGTTTTCCTTCCTGAATCAGCATCTCTCCTGCCTCTTTGTATTGGTCAGGCAAGTGTTGCAGTATGGCCTCTAAGGTGTCATAATGGGCCCTATCATAACGTGCAAGTAGGGCTTGTGTGTTAGATATTCTCCAGATATTAGCTGCCTGTGCAGCAATCCGTTTGCCTGAGGCCTCAAAGATCTTGGACTCTTTGTCCGGGGGAGGAGCGTCACCAGTAGTTTGAGAGTTCGCCCTCTTCCGAGCGTTGGAAACAACCAAGGAGTCCAATGGCAAGTGTCCCTTGATATATGTAGGATCCGTGGGCGCTGCCTTATATTTCCTGTCGATGCGAGGGTTGACCACACGCGCCTGGGTGGGCTCCTTGAAGACCTCCGTTGCATGTTTAAGCACCCCCTTAAGCATCGGCAGCGTCTTGACTGACTTTTCAGCTACAGAGAAAGTGTCGAACAGGAAGTCCACATCCACGGGGTCCGAGTGCAGCTCGACGTCGTGGTTAGCCGCAGCTCTCTCGATCAGAGCGTTAAAGGCCGCTGAGTCCTCAGTCGGGGACGTTTTCGCCGCAAAAAGTTGCGCGTCCTGGCCCGACTGCGGGTCCTCTGGGTCGCCTCCGGCTGACCAAGGTTCGTGCTCCTCCTCCGGATCCGAGTACGCCGGATAGTTGTACTCGGCGTTTTCGTCGTCCGCATCGCCTGCGGCGGAATGCGTTGGCGAGTGTCCTAGGGCTTGTGGGGACACAGGTTCCACCAGCGCCGAAGAGTCCGCAGAGTCCCGTTTGTTTTTGAGAGGGATCTTAAAATGTTCCAACGCCGGCTCCGTCGTGATCTTCCTCTTGAGGAGAGACAGTTTCCCGGTGTTGGCGTCGATGATTACCTCACGACGTTCCTCTTCAGCAAGCGGTTGGAGCCGAAGTTTCGACACCACCAAGGCAGCTTTCGGTGCCAATACCTCCTTCGAGGGTCCGCCCTGTTTCGGCGCGAAGGCCTTCGGTGCCGACTTGGGAGGAAAGGTGAAACGGATAGGCGTTTGCTCCTTTGCAGGCTTAGGCGTGAGCTTAGGCGTCACAGTGCCCGAAGCGGGAACCAGACTGACCTTCCGAATCCGCTGCAGGGATTCCGTCACCTTCTTCGTCCAGACCTGAGAGGGCTTGACCGGCTCGAGCGACTCAGCATCGAGAGCCTGATCACCCGCAGGCACCTTCTTCGGGGCCGACGTCCCATGGTCATGAGCGTCGTCGCCCTGACGCTTCTTCGGAGCCGTCTTCGGGTCCACAACCTTTTTCGGAGCCGACGCAGCCGCGTCGGACGATTTCGTCTTCGGCCCCGACCCCGAGGGCTTCGGGTCGGCCATCTTGGCGTGGCTCTTCGAGTCGGCCATTTTGGTTTTCTTGGAAGTTGACGCCTCCAGAACCTTCTGCACCAGCGCTACTTTCACTTTTGGTTTCGCATCCGAGGGTGCGTGACCAGTTACCTTCACTTTTGTTTTCTTCAACGTAAGTGGCGTCTCATAAATGTCCGTGACCGGGCCCGGAGGCGGGGACGTAGGACTCATAATTAGATCTTGGGTAAGGCCCGAAGGCGATCCCTCGACCTGGGCCGTATGAAGGGGAATAACCCCCGAGTCTGGTTGGGGATGCTCCTCCTCCGAGCTATCTCCCATAGTGGCAAAAGCCTGATCGTCGTCCCCTACCTCGTCGGTGACTTCGTCAAAGTTCTCCTCACCCGCGTCGTAGGTCTCCCCCTCGGACGCGGGACTAGAGCCCGAACCTTGCCCGTCGTCTTCTACCTCGACAGATTCCTGGAATATGTCGTCTGGTGGGGGCGCCGCCGTCGATAACTTAGCCTGGAGCCTATGGGCCCGACGAATCTTCAAAGTCTTCTTGCACCGGAATTTCGAACACGCCATGCAGCTGTCTTCGTGGTGATCCGGTGACAAGCATGTATTGCACACAGGGTGCACGTCGAGGTGTGAATATTTGGAGTTACACACCGGGCACTTCTTAAACGGAGTTCGCTCCATAGCAAAAGTGTGGTGTAGGCCCGTCCGCGCCGAAAGCACGTGGAAGGGCAGCAAGAGATCGGAGCTGAGAGTCAGAAAAGAAACTCGCACGCAACTATACCGACGCCCAGCCTAGAGACCTTTTGGTCTCGATAGAAGTTGAACAACTATCGGCTCCGACAGAGGGAACCGAAACACATCCGAACCCAATGGCGGAAAAAAACAATCTGGGGATGGAGGCGATGCCCATGCGCACTGTAGTCCAGGGGAGGAGCCACCTATCTCGTGATACTTCGAAGACTCTTCCAGGACAACAATGTGCAATCATCCGGACCCAA
Organism: Lissotriton vulgaris; assembly: GCF_964263255.1. Lineage (NCBI taxonomy): Eukaryota > Metazoa > Chordata > Amphibia > Caudata > Salamandridae > Lissotriton > Lissotriton vulgaris. Next base: position 462,027,551 of record NC_141700.1, on the reverse strand, counting down.
CACTAGGTGGCGATCTATGCACAGATATGAATTCAGCAGCCCACATGCCTCGAACACAGATGTTGGGTGGGCTGAAACAGTTCAGTACAGAGAGGGAATCAGTGGGCTGAGAAATGCTTCCATTACCATACAATGATATTGATAGTAGAGAAGCCCCAAATATAACAAAAGGGTTATGTAGCATGCTCAACTGTTTTATTAGATTTAGTAGACTGAATTAATCTCTCTTGATTTAGGCTTGAAATGTTCCAGAAAAATTGTAGGCAAGCTCAAACCTCCTTAATGACTATTGATGATTGTCCTCTTACCAGGATTTATGCTTTCATAAAATATACTGCTAGTGCAGCCTCATCCAAAGGATCTTCCAAATCTGTAGCAGGCCACCTTACCAGTTGTCGTTTTTGCTATCTACACATTTCTTAATCATTTTAATTTGTATCTAATAATATAAACATGTCACAAAATAGTAGGTTTGCCTCAAATTAGCTGCATTATTGATACAGCGACTTTACACACCTAAAAGTAATATTTGTCCATGCGTAACGAAATAAATAAAGATAAATAAAAAAAAATATGACTAATGAACAAATTCAGTGTGCTGATGAAGAAGCCAGTGATTTTTTAGTCCTTGAAACAAACTTTCAGTCATCGTGTACTGAGGGACATAATCTGAAGCAATGTCCAAATCATTGATTTAAGAGCCTTTAAGTAAACAAAATGAGTGCTCGAGCCCATCGATTTTGACCACTATTGTGTTGTATTGCATTTTAGGACCCTAGTGTAATTTTCCCGATTTATGCCCTTATATAGGTACTAATCACCTTGCCCCATTATAGGCATAGAAAGCATAACCATATTTAGACATAGCCCATGCAGTCCAAATACAGGCATGAACATTTCCACAAGTTCCGAAAACTCACAACGATTTCTTGGAAAACTTGGCTTCAGCAGTCAGGGACTTCCCCTTGCTTGAATATTGATTTGTCCAAGAACTCATGTAGTTTTCAAAGAACTGCCATTCTTTGATGACGTTATTATGTCCAACCTTACGTCAAACTCAGCAGCTTCAAGGTATAAATATGCCCACACTTGCCCTAGCAAACACACAGTGGTTTGGAGCAGTTCGACTATCTACTTGCCCGACGCAGCTCGCTACAGCAAGTGCCGAAGGAAGCCGACCCTCCAGCTGACTCACTGATAGAGACGCTGTCTTTTCTCTAGCAGAGAAATCCAGTTCCAGTGTTTCCAAGCTCCCCTTGCGGGGTGTTGGGAAATCGAGTCCCGAGACAGAGATACCAGACCTCCTTCATTCTAAACCAAGGTACAGAGCTGATTAGACCCTAAGGAAACAAAGTTGTCAAGTTTATGCGGCTGTCAGAAACGAATCCCTTCTTGTTTATTCGAGAAAGTTTCTAGTGACCTCTGAGCTAGCTGGCACTCACTATTAAGTTTAGTATATTCGATAGAGACCTAGTCGACCTAAGTCCTACGTCAATTCTATAGGATATATTATTCCAATGCGCAGAGCCTACTGGGAATATAGGAACTACACTACATGGCGCCCAACGCTTGGTAAGGCACTAATTTAACGCTAGATACTAGAGTAACTCAGCTGTGCTTTTCACAGAGACCCCTTTTTCCTGTAAAATACTCCAATAGACGTCTGGAGTGGGTAAAAGGAAAATATCTGCCATAACTGAGTAGGATGAAAAATCCTATGTATTAGTTTTTGGGGTAGTTCAACATTGAAGGATACAGTGTTCCAAAATATTGCGCACCTTATGTTTGTTTCCTTGAAACTTGCTCTGCAAACTTTCAGTAAACAAAATGTTGGATAGCAATAACGAGTCCGGTAGACCGACAAGAAATAATGCAACCTGTGGAGCTGCAGCAGCAGACCAACCAGGTTTAGACGTTACAGGTTTTAACGAAACCGACCCGGATGCCATAATCAACCCGGTAAATGTAAGGAAAACCATCACTATAAAGCTTAGAACAAATGGCGTATCATCGAGAGGTGGTAGGGTAATTTTCGTTATAGAGGCACACAAATATCGGCAGACAGGTATTCTATTCATGGATTGTCTTCCCGCAAACACAAATCCAGTAACACATGAGTTCCACTTCTACAAAGTAGAGGAACCTCCAGCGCAATACACTCCTTTTGAGGATGTTGAAATTACATTAACATACCAAGAGCATGCGCTCTGGTTTAAAGGCGCCCTATAACATCAAAATCACATTACTAGGCTCGGTCCACTAGGTAGACCAGGAGCAACATGGCCGGTACTAGCCAGCTATACACCACATCCTGCCATTGAAGGAATGACCGGTCGAGAACTATTGGTTCAACTAAAACAATTAATCAAAATACATAGACAATTGGTTCAATATGTCATGCAGACTTTAACAGTCCAACCTGCTATAAGGATTCCACAGCACACCCCTCATCAGGGGAACACAAATAAAATTACACCACAGACTATACAATCAGTCATTGGTAAATTACCCACAAAAAGGGAACAAATTCCATTCTCGTTAGCTCAAAAAATTACTCAAATAGAGGCAGTATTTCCTGATAGTACACCTCATGAGAAACACAGATTTCTAACAATCTGTTTACCAATGGGGATCACACCACACCTGGAGGACTGTGACACTTGGGGTACAGTCTTTGCTGCAATCTACACAAAAAGACATGGTGTTCCGTGTATGGCGGTAATACCAGACGTCCGGAAACAGATTCAAAATGAATATGGGGCAGAGCCTGCTTTACATCTCGGTATGAAATTGCTTAAACATTTCAAACAGGTCTCAGCTATAATATTAGCTAATAATAAAGGTGAAGCAGCATCTGTCGCAATCCGGCAAAAACTAAAAGAACTTGATGTAACTGAGCAACCATATGAACTGGCTAGAATTATTGAAAAATCATGTGAAGAACTAGGTAGAGATAGTTTGGGTGGGAAACCAGTAAAACCCTGAAAAAGGTTTTGTTAAAAACACTCTCACTACTCCTAAAAAGAAGTGGGAAAACACTGAACAGACACTTCCAAGAAAGAAGCGTTCTCAGTCCAGAGGTAAGTCTCCTCAAAAGGAGAACCCAGAAACAGGTATAACCTCAGGAATAGGGATAATTTGAGAAAACCTGATAGATATCAAGATACTGATACACCTTCCTTTCGTACCTTTTCAGACTTCCTCACAGAAATCGGAAAGAAGAGGAAGGTCAGAACAAAGTGAAGAACATGTTTAGTCCAAAGACGATCAACACATTCCAAAGAATAAGAAACCCCAATACACCAAGAAGAAGGTAGCAGGTCTAAAAATCAGACATGCCGAGGATCTTGAGGACACAACTCAAGAATGGGGAGTGGGCTCAGACAATGCTGGACAGCGCAGCAGAGGTTACCGTAGCTCGCAAGATCCTGAAGGATCATCTGGTGACAGTGGACTTGAATGAATACATTCAAGTTGAAACTGCAGATACCAGGGTCAGTGTACCCCATAAGTTATATGAAGTAACAATCTCGATGGAGGGGGACATAACTAGAAAAATAAGAGCACTCTTTTGGGAGAAGCTCTCTAAGGGTTAGGACATTCTTCTAGCTGAACAGGACTGGCCACCTGAATTTGTCATGGAGTGCCCACATGGCGAAGACATCATTATGCCAGCCTTCTCAAATCATATTCCAATTCATAAAAAATACACCTATGCCAGAAAATGGGCAGCAGCCCAAGCTCCAGCATTATATAAAAATCATGTGGGATGGGATGAGGATTCTCCTCATCATAAAATCCAGTTAAAAATCAACCAACTGCTCAGAGGCAATATCCAGTTAAGCAAGAAGCTAAAAAACAGGTCAGGGAGATCTTAGATCAACTTGAATACCAAGGGGTGATTGAAGTCCAAGAACAATCCTTTGTTTCCTGTCTCCAAACCAGACAATACATATCGTCTAGTTTTGGACTACAGACATTTAAACTCTTGTTGCAAAACTTTTGCAATACAAAATGCACACAGTGCAGCACTAATGAATAACATTGTGCGTAATAAATATAAAAACACATTCAATGGTTTCCTCTGTCAAAATATTGCACCAGAAAGCAGGTACTTGACCGCTTTCTCAATCATGGGGACACAGCGTCACTTTTGTCGTCTCCCCCAGGGATTCAAGAACAGTCCAGGGTTATTTTCAGCCAGAGTAACAGAGTTACTACAAACGTATGATGATGAGGCATTATCTTATGTCGATGACATCTATCTAACAGACGATGACTTGGACAGGCACTTGAACAGAGTGAATACCATAATACTTGGCTTCGCATCTGAAGGGTACAAATTCAATTTTAAGAAATCACGAATTGCCCACCTCAATGTCCTATTCTTAGGATACGAACTTTCAAGTGAAGGCAAGAGCCTCGCAGCCATCTTTTTAGAAAAAGGTGCGCTGCTCCAACCTCCAAAAACGCTGAAAAACTTACAGTCAAGGTTTCCTGAATTTTGGAAGAACTGACATTCTAAATTTTGCAGAAAGGGTAAAATCTCTCTACGAACTAATCAAACCTGATTTTAAAACAACTAATTGGGCTCAAAAACACAAAGAAATTTTGCGTTTAGTGCAAACAGACATGTTAGCAACAACACATTTACAAACTCGCGTAAACGTACGCAACCTTGTAATCCGAATCATTCCAGGAAGATGCGGATTTACGTACTTAACTTTTAATGAAGGTGAAAAAGTACCAATAGCTTATAAATCACACTTGTTACACACAAGCGGATATGAAATTCACTTCTACAGAAAAAAGTTTGACAGCGGTTCAAACTGCAGTAGCAAAAGAGAGAGCCCTTGCGCAGGGAAAACGCATAATGGTCATTACCCTGTACCTGCCCTAGAGGCAGTGACAAAAGCAAGCATTCCAAATGCAAAGGCTTTGCATCCGAGATGGATACAATGGGTTAATTCTCTTGCTGCAACAGACGTTGAATACGTTTTTGACCCGTACTTGAAAACAGAAGAATTTCTACCCACTGAGATTCTGCCTCTAGAACAGTACGAGTGTATAATTTATACAGACGGATCAGCACAGCTCGCAATTGGGGGCAAACAAGCTTATAGTGCTGTGTGTGCGATTGTTAAAGGTCGCTGGTGCGATGGTAAATTCCGACCTATGGTCACAAAAACGCAATCTCTCGGAGATTGTACAGCTCAGCAAGCTGAACTCCAAGCATTCAAGATGGCACTTGAAAATACCGATCGCGGATTCCCCACACTCCTAGTGTGCGATTTGTATTACTGCGTTCAATCTTACAATGAATACTTGCAGAACTGGGTTCAAAACGGTTTTAAAGATGCAAAAGGTGGCACAATAAAGCATAAGTTGCTTTGGGAACAAGTGGTTCTATTACAGCAAGAACTACAAAAGACTCATGTGATTCATACACTGAGTCATCAGCGTGATGGCGTTCGAGTTGCAGGGAATTCATTGGCTGATGAAGCCGTGAAGGCAGCTGTACAAATGGCTTCCGTAGCTGCAATCACTCGTTCAAAATCAAAAATAGATAGCGAAATAATGTAAGCTGTCACTGCTTCAGTAAAAGACCGTTGTAAAACACTCCCAAAAGGCTTTCCACTCAAGTACTCCTATAAAACTGATGCAAATAATGTTCCTTTTGCTCGAATCCCTGGAGTGGGGGATAGGGTAATTCCAAACAAGGAACATAGATTAGGACTAATCTTAGCAGCACATGAAGGACTCGCCTCTGCTCACGCAGGTGTTTCCGCCACAGTGTCGTTATTAAAACAAAGATACTGGTGGCAACGCATGAGGAAACAAACTAGAAATTATGTTCTAGAATGTGAAATCTGCCAAAAAATAAAGGTTTCAACAGTGAAACGTCCAGCGCAGACACCCCTTCTTATCTCCGATAAACCACTAGCGTGCGTTTACCTGGATCACTGTGGTCCCTTACAAAGGGATGGCAACTATAAATATATCATGGTCTCAGTGGAATCATGCTCAAGATTCATTTGGATGAGGCCTCAGCGCTCGGCTGATGCCCGAACTGTTATAAAAGATTTGCGAGTCTTTATTGGCACATAACAATCGGCACGCTACATTCTGACCAGGGTCCTGCGTTTAGCTCTCGAGCTAGCAAAGAGGCAATGGCCAGTCTGGGCGTTGCATTGCGGTACTCAAGTCCATTCCATCCTGAGGGAAATTTTGTAGTGGAAAGAAAGAAACGATACATAAAGCAATCTATAACAGCTAGGGTATTAGGCTCGGGTGACGGGTGGGTCAAACATCTAATAAGTGTCCAACGTAGTTTAAATAATCTGCCAAGAAAATCTCTGGGTGGAATTACTCCATATGAAATCCTTTTTGGTACTAGAATGATTGTCGAAGATCTCAATCGCCATACTTCAGTGGTAGAACAAAAACCCTTTGATATCAAAGACCGTTTGGCTGTTTTGCAGTACTTAAATGAAACAAGAAGTCTAAGCAACACAATACAGAAGCCAACGACCACTGAAGAAAAACCACCTGTCACAGCAAGGCCTGTCAGGATTCCAAAGATTAGGGATCTAGTCAGAGAATAGATCACGGACAAGAAGGAATTTGGGCCTTCTTACAGAAAACCAGTATGCACAGATATGAATTCAGCAGCCCACATGCCTCGAACACAGATGTTGGGTGGGCTGAAACAGTTCAGTACAGAGAGGGAATCAGTGGGCTGAGAAATGCTTCCATTACCATACAATGATATTGATAGTAGAGAAGCCCCAAATATAACAAAAGGGTTATGTAGCATGCTCAACTGTTTTATTAGATTTAGTAGACTGAATTAATCTCTCTTGATTTAGCCTTGAAATGTTCCAGAAAAATTGTAGGCAAGCTCAAACCTCCTTAATGACTATTGATGATTGTCCTCTTACCAGGATTTATGCTTTCATAAAATATACTGCTAGTGCAGCCTCATCCAAAGGATCTTCCAAATCTGTAGCAGGCCACCTTACCAGTTGTCGTTTTTGCTATCTACACATTTCTTAATCATTTTAATTTGTATCTAATAATATAAACATGTCACAAAATAGTAGGTTTGCCTCAAATTAGCTGCATTATTGATACAGCGACTTTACACACCTAAAAGTAATATTTGTCCATGCGTAACGAAATAAATAAAGATAAATAAAAAAAAATATGACTAATGAACAAATTCAGTGTGCTGATGAAGAAGCCAGTGATTTTTTAGTCCTTGAAACAAACTTTCAGTCATCGTGTACTGAGGGACATAATCTGAAGCAATGTCCAAATCATTGATTTAAGAGCCTTTAAGTAAACAAAATGAGTGCTCGAGCCCAATTGATTTTGACCACTATTGTGTTGTATTGCATTTTAGGACCCTAGTGTAATTTTCCCGATTTATGCCCTTATATAGGTACTAATCACCTTGCCCCATTATAGGCATAGAAAGCATAACCATATTTAGACATAGCCCATGCAGTCCAAATACAGGCATGAACATTTCCACAAGTTCCGAAAACTCACAACGATTTCTTGGAAAACTTGGCTTCAGCAGTCAGGGACTTCCCCTTGCTTGAATATTGATTTGTCCAAGAACTCATGTAGTTTTCAAAGAACTGCCATTCTTTGATGACGTTATTATGTCCAACCTTACGTCAAACTCAGCAGCTTCAAGGTATAAATATGCCCACACTTGCCCTAGCAAACACACAGTGGTTTGGAGCAGTTCGACTATCTACTTGCCCGACGCAGCTCGCTACAGCAAGTGCCGAAGGAAGCCGACCCTCCAGCTGACTCACTGATAGAGACGCTGTCTTTTCTCTAGCCGAGAAATCCAGTTCCAGTGTTTCCAAGCTCCCCTTGCGGGGTGTTGGGAAATCGAGTCCCGAGACAGAGATACCAGACCTCCTTCATTCTAAACCAAGGTACAGAGCTGATTAGACCCTAAGGAAACAAAGTTGTCAAGTTTATGCGGCTGTCAGAAACGAATCCCTTCTTGTTTATTCGAGAAAGTTTCTAGTGACCTCTGAGCTAGCTGGCACTCACTATTAAGTTTAGTATATTCGATAGAGACCTAGTCGACCTAAGTCCTACGTCAATTCTATAGGATATATTATTCCAATGCGCAGAGCCTACTGGGAATATAGGAACTACACTACATGGCGCCCAACGCTTGGTAAGGCACTAATTTAACGCTAGATACTAGAGTAACTCAGCTGTGCTTTTCACAGAGACCCCTTTTTCCTGTAAAATACTCCAATAGACGTCTGGAGTGGGTAAAAGGAAAATATCTGCCATAACTGAGTAGGATGAAAAATCCTATGTATTAGTTTTTGGGGTAGTTCAACATTGAAGGATACAGTGTTCCAAAATATTGCGCACCTTATGTTTGTTTCCTTGAAACTTGCTCTGCAAACTTTCAGTAAACAAAATGTTGGATAGCAATAACGAGTCCGGTAGACCGACAAGAAATAATGCAACCTGTGGAGCTGCAGCAGCAGACCAACCAGGTTTAGACGTTACAGGTTTTAACGAAACCGACCCGGATGCCATAATCAACCCGGTAAATGTAAGGAAAACCATCACTATAAAGCTTAGAACAAATGGCGTATCATCGAGAGGTGGTAGGGTAATTTTTGTTATAGAGGCACACAAATATCGGCAGACAGGTATTCTATTCATGGATTGTCTTCCCGCAAACACAAATCCAGTAACACATGAGTTCCACTTCTACAAAGTAGAGGAACCTCCAGCGGAATACACTCCTTTTGAGGATGTTGAAATTACATTAACATACCAAGAGCATGCGCTCTGGTTTAAAGGCGCCCTATAACATCAAAATCACATTACTAGGCTCGGTCCACTAGGTAGACCAGGAGCAACATGGCCGGTACTAGCCAGCTATACACCACATCCTGCCATTGAAGGAATGACCGGTCGAGAACTATTGGTTCAACTAAAACAATTAATCAAAATACATAGACAATTGGTTCAATATGTCATGCAGACTTTAACAGTCCAACCTGCTATAAGGATTCCACAGCACACCCCTCATCAGGGGAACACAAATAAAATTACACCACAGACTATACAATCAGTCATTGGTAAATTACCCACAAAAAGGGAACAAATTCCATTCTCGTTAGCTCAAAAAATTACTCAAATAGAGGCAGTATTTCCTGATAGTACACCTCATGAGAAACACAGATTTCTAACAATCTGTTTACCAATGGGGATCACACCACACCTGGAGGACTGTGACACTTGGGGTACAGTCTTTGCTGCAATCTACACAAAAAGACATGGTGTTCCGTGTATGGCGGTAATACCAGACGTCCGGAAACAGATTCAAAATGAATACGGGGCAGAGCCTGCTTTACATCTCGGTATGAAATTGCTTAAACATTTCAAACAGGTCTCAGCTATAATATTAGCTAATAATAAAGGTGAAGCAGCATCTGTCGCAATCCGGCAAAAACTAAAAGAACTTGATGTAACTGAGCAACCATATGAACTGGCTAGAATTATTGAAAAATCATGTGAAGAACTAGGTAGAGATAGTTTGGGTGGGAAACCAGTAAAACCCTGAAATAGGTTTTGTTAAAAACACTCTCACTACTCCTAAAAAGAAGTGGGAAAACACTGAACAGACACTTCCAAGAAAGAAGCGTTCTCAGTCCAGAGGTAAGTCTCCTCAAAAGGAGAACCCAGAAACAGGTATAACCTCAGGAATAGGGATAATTTGAGAAAACCTGATAGATATCAAGATACTGATACACCTTCCTTTCGTACCTTTTCAGACTTCCTCACAGAAATCGGAAAGAAGAGGAAGGTCAGAACAAAGTGAAGAACATGTTTAGTCCAAAGACGATCAACACATTCCAAAGAATAAGAAACCCCAATACACCAAGAAGAAGGTAGCAGGTCTAAAAATCAGACATGCCGAGGATCTTGAGGACACAACTCAAGAATGGGGAGAGGGCTCAGACAATGCTGGACAGCGCAGCAGAGGTTACCGTAGCTCGCAAGATCCTGAAGGATCATCTGGTGACAGTGGACTTGAATGAATACATTCAAGTTGAAACTGCAGATACCAGGGTCAGTGTACCCCATAAGTTATATGAAGTAACGATCTCGATGGAGGGGGACATAACTAGAAAAATAAGAGCACTCTTTTGGGAGAAGCTCTCTAAGGGTTAGGACATTCTTCTAGCTGAACAGGACTGGCCACCTGAATTTGTCATGGAGTGCCCACATGGCGAAGACATCATTATGCCAGCCTTCTCAAATCATATTCCAATTCATAAAAAATACACCTATGCCAGAAAATGGGCAGCAGCCCAAGCTCCAGCATTATATAAAAATCATGTGGGATGGGATGAGGATTCTCCTCATCATAAAATCCAGTTAAAAATCAACCAACTGCTCAGAGGCAATATCCAGTTAAGCAAGAAGCTAAAAAACAGGTCAGGGAGATCTTAGATCAACTTGAATACCAAGGGGTGATTGAAGTCCATGAACAATCCTTTGTTTCCTGTCTCCAAACCAGACAATACATATCGTCTAGTTTTGGACTACAGACATTTAAACTCTTGTTGCAAAACTTTTGCAATACAAAATGCACACAGTGCAGCACTAATGAATAACATTGTGCGTAATAAATATAAAAACACATTCAATGGTTTCCTCTGTCAAAATATTGCACCAGAAAGCAGGTACTTGACCGCTTTCTCAATCATGGGGACACAGCGTCACTTTTGTCGTCTCCCCCAGGGATTCAAGAACAGTCCAGGGTTATTTTCAGCCAGAGTAACAGAGTTACTACAAACGTATGATGATGAGGCATTATCTTATGTCGATGACATCTATCTAACAGACCATGACTTGGACAGGCACTTGAACAGAGTGAATACCATAATACTTGGCTTCGCATCTGAAGGGTACAAATTCAATTTTAAGAAATCACGAATTGCCCACCTCAATGTCCTATTCTTAGGATACGAACTTTCAAGTGAAGGCAAGAGCCTGGCAGCCATCTTTTTAGAAAAAGGTGCGCTGCTCCAACCTCCAAAAACGCTGAAAAACTTACAGTCAAGGTTTCCTGAATTTTGGAAGAACTGACATTCTAAATTTTGCAGAAAGGGTAAAATCTCTCTACGAACTAATCAAACCTGATTTTAAAACAACTAATTGGGCTCAAAAACACAAAGAAATTTTGCGTTTGGTGCAAACAGACATGTTAGCAACAACACATTTACAAACTCGCGTAAACGTACGCAACCTTGTAATCCGAATCATTCCAGGAAGATGCGGATTTACGTACTTAACTTTTAATGAAGGTGAAAAAGTACCAATAGCTTATAAATCACACTTGTTACACACAAGCGGATATGAAATTCACTTCTACAGAAAAAAGTTTGACAGCGGTTCAAACTGCAGTAGCAAAAGAGAGAGCCCTTGCGCAGGGAAAACGCATAATGGTCATTACCCTGTACCTGCCCTAGAGGCAGTGACAAAAGCAAGCATTCCAAATGCAAAGGCTTTGCATCCGAGATGGATACAATGGGTTAATTCTCTTGCTGCAACAGACGTTGAATACGTTTTTGACCCGTACTTGAAAACAGAAGAATTTCTACCCACTGAGATTCTGCCTCTAGAACAGTACGAGTGTATAATTTATACAGACGGATCAGCACAGCTCGCAATTGGGGGCAAACAAGCTTATAGTGCTGTGTGTGCGATTGTTAAAGGTCGCTGGTGCGATGGTAAATTCCGACCTATGGTCACAAAAACGCAATCTCTCGGAGATTGTACAGCTCAGCAAGCTGAACTCCAAGCATTCAAGATGGCACTTGAAAATACCGATCGCGGATTCCCCACACTCCTAGTGTGCGATTTGTATTACTGCGTTCAATCTTACAATGAATACTTGCAGAACTGGGTTCAAAACGGTTTTAAAGATGCAAAAGGTGGCACAATAAAGCATAAGTTGCTTTGGGAACAAGTGGTTCTATTACAGCAAGAACTACAAAAGACTCATGTGATTCATACACTGAGTCATCAGCGTGATGGCGTTCGAGTTGCAGGGAATTCATTGGCTGATGAAGCCGTGAAGGCAGCTGTACAAATGGCTTCCGTAGCTGCAATCACTCGTTCAAAATCAAAAATAGATAGCGAAATAATGTAAGCTGTCACTGCTTCAGTAAAAGACCGTTGTAAAACACTCCCAAAAGGCTTTCCACTCAAGTACTCCTATAAAACTGATGCAAATAATGTTCCTTTTGCTCGAATCCCTGGAGTGGGGGATAGGGTAATTCCAAACAAGGAACATAGATTAGGACTAATCTTAGCAGCACATGAAGGACTCGCCTCTGCTCACGCAGGTGTTTCCGCCACAGTGTCGTTATTAAAACAAAGATACTGGTGGTAACGCATGAGGAAACAAACTAGAAATTATGTTCTAGAATGTGAAATCTGCCAAAAAATAAAGGTTTCAACAGTGAAACGTCCAGCGCAGACACCCCTTCTTATCTCCGATAAACCACTAGCGTGCGTTTACCTGGATCACTGTGGTCCCTTACAAAGGGATGGCAACTATAAATATATCATGGTCTCAGTGGAATCATGCTCAAGATTCATTTGGATGAGGCCTCAGCGCTCGGCTGATGCCCGAACTGTTATAAAAGATTTGCGAGTCTTTATTGGCACATAACAATCGGCACGCTACATTCTGACCAGGGTCCTGCGTTTAGCTCTCGAGCTAGCAAAGAGGCAATGGCCAGTCTGGGCGTTGCATTGCGGTACTCAAGTCCATTCCATCCTGAGGGAAATTTTGTAGTGGAAAGAAAGAAACGATACATAAAGCAATCTATAACAGCTAGGGTATTAGGCTCGGGTGACGGGTGGGTCAAACATCTAATAAGTGTCCAACGTAGTTTAAATAATCTGCCAAGAAAATCTCTGGGTGGAATTACTCCATATGAAATCCTTTTTGGTACTAGAATGATTGTCGAAGATCTCAATCGCCATACTTCAGTGGTAGAACAAAAACCCTTTGATATCAAAGACCGTTTGGCTGTTTTGCAGTACTTAAATGAAACAAGAAGTCTAAGCAACACAATACAGAAGCCAACGACCACTGAAGAAAAACCACCTGTCACAGCAAGGCCTGTCAGGATTCCAAAGATTAGGGATCTAGTCAGAGAATAGATCACGGACAAGAAGGAATTTGGGCCTTCTTACAGAAAACCAGTACCTGTCCTAGCAATCCACAAATCAAGAACAGTGATACTGCCGCCCCTTGCTGGAAGAAAGGAGAACCGGTGCGTATCTATCGACCTGGTAAAACCACATCATGTGGCCGATAATAAGTAGTAGGCCCAGTGGACTCCAAAGATGTAGCAGACGACCAAATCTTGCTACTATCCAAGAGGTTCAAACTGAGAGACTCATCACCTTTGAAGAACATGCAGTGAGAAAAGAAGGACTATGTAATAAAGCCATGAAACTTGTGCTTCTTGAGACCCAAATAACAGTTCGTCAAGACAATCCTGTCTACAATGATATAGCATCTGACTATACTACTATGACAAGGGATCAAGCAGCTCCAGCGATTTCAAGTAATCCGGATGCAATACCAACAATTGACAGAACTGCCTCTGGCTATTTCATCAACTTTGATATATTTTCTGAGGATCCTAGTGAGCCCGAAACAACGCCAGCAAATAAAACCTTCAAGGAGCAAGTAACAGAACTTTTTCATCAGCTTGAAAATACATATCTGGTATCACCATGGGTTGAACTTTGGATTGTGTTAGGCGTACTTTTTCTCCTACTTTGGCTAATCCTTGTATTAAGTTTGGGAACACTGATAAATGGGAAATATAGTAAAATGGACACAGCAAGTAAGAACATAAACTTGCAGCTGAAGTCACACAAATCATCTCATCGTGAACAGAGAGACTTGTCATCAGTAAACATCACAGCTGTTCCTATACCTAGTGGTATAGAATGGGACAGAACTGATTATGACATTAATGGTCCTGTATAGCTGTTGAAGATTCCACATCAATTTAAGGTTTCCTTGAGTGACTTTGTTTCACCCAGCACATTTTCTGATGATTGGGACTTTGAGACTGTTAATAATATGATGGCAGACTTGGAAATGTCAGCAAAATTTAAAAACATTACTTGCACAAATCTGCAAACCCTAGAAATGTTTATACTTATAATCAATGAGAACATTGTCCAATGCCACCAAAGGGTAGCTCAAAAACATTCTATGAAAAACTTCCATACTTTTCAGGTTTTAATGTCACAAATCCAGAAACATTTTACTTTAAAAATGTTAATAACACAGGAATGAAAAGTATGTTGACTAACACTAAGCACATTTATTCTGCGGCCTTTTATGCTCAGCTGTCTACATTAGGTTTTGACTTTTGGAAAGACAACATGGAGACAAAAACTGGCACAAAAGACTGGCAGGTGCAGGGATTAGAAGCTTTATTCAGAGCCTGCATCATACCAGAACAAATAATGTTTTTAAATGACACTGTTCAACAGACATCTTGTCTTGGCTTAGCTAAGATAAAAGATTTAAACAAGCCGTCCATACCTAAACCCACACCTGATAGTGATGACGCTACAGATGAGGAGGTAGACTTAAAATATATTTCACAACAAAACAGAACTGATCCTGATTGGAAAAAATGGTTAATCTGGCCCACAGATACGAATAACTGTCAAGATAGATTCCTGAACAAGACACAAGGGTTTACATTAACTAGGCCAGATCCAAGATATGTCCAGGGATAGTAACAACATACAGTGTAGGAAAACTATGCTTTGAGTGGCTACAGAAATCCACAATTCAAGATATCAAACAACATTTAACTTTACTTAAAGATGGCGTTGATTTGAGAGACTTCTTACAAGGGCCTCGTAAACCACGTCATAAACGTTTCATATACGCCGGTATATACGCTGCTTATAATGAAGCATGGAAAATCACGCAAATGGAAACTGCAGAACGAATACGAGAAATTGATTGTATTCATTTAGAGAAAGCTCTCTCTGTAGTTGACAATGGGTTAACGACTCTGTCATCCAGAATTTAGTCTTTGGACAGTATTGTATCCTCTGCCATAGACATAATGGAACAGGAGTTGCTAATGCTACAGCATAAACAGTCTCAATTAGGTTCTATAATGCTGCTAGGCTGGACGTTACAAAATCTTCATTCAGGCTACGTGCCTTGGCGTCTAATTAACACCACGTCATTGTTCTCTGGATTTAACCTTACAGATAAACAAATATCTTTGGCACAGACGGGAGCAGACTATACAGTGCCGAGCATAGAAAAACTGGAAAGATTACCATTAACCGTTTCCGAGAAACTAGCAATAGAATGGATAATACATGCACCATTCGCTTGCCTGTGACGATTTTCCAGTTTCAGTATTGCTTAACACACGGGCCTGTATGAAAGGTTGGGTAAAGAATACATAAAGTCGACCTGGGATTTACCATACACACACAAATGTTGGAGTGGGGGAAAGGAGGTATTTCTTAGTGGTAAAACTTGCAAAAGCGCACTAAGCGGTACACTTTTATGTCAGGGTATTAATTTACAAGGAGCCTGCGATGGTTCTTCGAACAACTTATCCTGCCACCTGCAAGGTTCTACGGCAGCAGTGATAGATCCAATTTTTAGGCAGCTTTCCAATGGAAGCTACATAATATTGAATGACCCCAGCTGTTGTGGAATGATGCCAGGAATAGCCTATCTCGTAACTGTGTCAGCCAGGGTCACTTGTTGTATGCAAGTATTGTTTCCTAAAACTAAGACAGGCGGGGAGTCGCCGTTATGGCCTTCACTGAACATCTCTTTATACGGATTGATACTTTAATCAGAATGAAAGCCATTCTTGTACAAAAAACTGTGCCACTGACCTTGTCCAAAGAGACGTATGATCTGCAAGTTGCAAGGTCCTCTGCGGAGATACATGCCCTATTATCAACAAACTGCCTCATACATTTCGTAGAAATGTTAGGTCATATCTTAAATATGTCTGATGTCAGTGGTATTGTACATATATTTAAGACGATTTTTTCGGGACTGTTAGTACCCTTTGAAGCAGTCCTAGGCATTTTTCCAAACTTTGTGCATTCTGTGTTGGGCGGCCTGCCTCTCATTTTGGGACTCATAGCAGGAATACTATTCTTATTCCTTCTGCTCCGATATGGCAACTCCAGTCACCAGCGACACCCAGATTGCCATGGAGAACACTCTTCTGGCAATGTAATGTCGTGAACGCATGACACAGATTCTTGGCTTGGCTCGTTTGAGAGATCTGAATACCACGTGGTTCCTATCATTCAGACCAATCTGGCAAGATTGCATCTTACCTGTTCTACGATGCCTGCTATGCGGAGAAGAATGCGTGTTGGATATCTGTCTAATACTTCCATCAGCACTGCCAACGAATGTTGATACTTTGCTTGGTTCGGTAATGGCTCATGCATTGTGTTGTCCCCAGCGGCTACCAATCCTGATGACGGCATTCATTGAGGTCTCACAGACGCAATCTGCTGACGGTGAGATACGTGGACTGATAGGCCCATAGGTACCATCTACTGCGAACAATGCTAATGTGGATGACGCTGACGGCGATGCATCTCATCTGTGTACAATTGATCTACTTAATGAAGTAGTCCAACTTTCACCTACTGTAGTAGATGATTTCTTTGCAAGCTTAGACGATTTAATGTTTTCTCCTGACAACGAGAATAACTTTTGAAATTAGCACACAGCGTTCTATGAACTTTGGATTCGACCTTCGCTTTTCAAAACAAAAACTTCTGACTATTTTTCTACAATTTGATTTGACTTTTTCCAAAATTGAACTTTCTTTTGGCACAAAGTAATCTGCTTAAAGTAGAGCTATTCTTAGAGAACAAGAATTCTTTGAATACTTCCTAGAGACAATTTTTGACCGTGTCCACAACCAAAACAGTTTATATACTCTGCTATGGAATGGTCTCGTCCTTTTTATTCTGTAATTAAGAGCCATTTCAAAAAATGTAATTTTGTGATTCATTCGGATAGCATTTCCAATGTCATACTATATGCTTTGAATGAAACAATTGCTTTATACATACAGCACAAATGCTCATTTTCGTGTACAACCATTTTGAATGCATTTTTTGTATTTTGGGTAGGATTGTAAACACATGCTTTAGATATGTTTTAAATGCTTAGAATTTAGTAATGTCGAACATAATAAAGTGGAGTGGGTGTTGTATAGTATTTTAGGACCCTAGGGTAATTTTCCCGATTCATGCCCTAATAGAGGTACAAATCACCTTGCCCTAATATAGGCATAGAAATCATAACCATATTTAGACATAGCCCATGCCGTCCAAATACAGGCATGAACACTTCCACTAGTTCCGAAAAGTCACAACGATTTCTTGGAAAACTTGGCTTCAGCAGTCAGGGACTTCCCCTTGCTTGAATATTGATTTGTCCAAGAACTCATGGAGTTTTCAAAGAACTGCCATTCTTTGATGGCGTTATTATGTCCAACCTTACGTCAAACTCGGCACCTTCAAGTTATAAATATGCCGACACTTGCCCTAGCAAACACACAGTGGTTTGTAGCAGTTCGACTATCTACTTGCCCGATGCAGCTCGCTACAGCAAGTGCCGAAGGAAGCCGACCCTCCAGCTGACACACTGAGAGAGACGCTGTATTTTCTCTTGCCGAGAAATCCAGCTCTAGTGTTTCCAAGCTCCCCTTGCGGGGTGTTGGGAAATCGAGTCCCGAGACAGAGATACCAGACCTCCTTCATTCTAAACCAAGGTACGGAGCTGATAAGACCCTAAGAGAAATCTTGGATAGATTCTTGGCAAAGAATACTATACCTATGCTACACCATACTTACTTCTTCCCTCGTACTAGACTTCGGTTAGGTACATTGGGGTACGCGTATTTTAGAAGCACCAGTTGAGAATTTTTAGTCTTTATTTATTTATGTATGTACTTTATGGCTTAGAAACCATACCATGCTTTTACAGTATTACTTTATAATACTCTTTTTGCTGTACGTATTATACTTTGCAGCCAGTATTACGATTGTAGTAGTTAATTTCTTCTGCATGAGAAAGAAGACTGTTCAATAAATACTTTTATTGAAAACACCCGTCTCTCTATTTCTCTGCACCTCTGGTGAAACGAAGCATGCACGATTGACTGAGTTAAATATATATCTATTGTTTCCACCTCTCTGAAGATACGTTTTATTCTTGGGAAACAAAGTTGTCATGTTTATGCTGTTGTCAGAAACTAATCAATCAATCAATTGATCAGTCATTTGTTAAGCGCACTACGTACCCACGAGGGTCTCAAGGCGCTCGGGGGGAGGTGGGGGCCGCTACTGATCGAACAGCCAGGTCTTTAGAATCCTCCTGAAGGTCAGCAGGTCTTGGGTCTGTCGTAGGCTCAGTGGGAGGGTGTTCCATGTCTTGGCGGAGAGGTGGGAGAAGGATCTCCCGCCAGTGGTTGTTCTTCGGATGCCCGGGACGGTGGCGAGTGAGAGGTCGGCGGAGCGTAGCTGGCGGTTGGGGGTGTAGAAGGAGAGCCGTCTGTTGAGGTAGGCTGGGCCGGTCTTGTGGAGTGCCTTGTGTGCATGGATGAGGAGCTTGAAGGATATCCTCTTGTTGACGGGGAGCCAGTGTAGGTTTCTCAGGTGGGGGGTGATGTGGCTGTGTCGTGGTACATCGAGGATCAGTCATGCCGAGGAGTTTTGGATGCGTTGTAGTCGATTGAAGAGCTTGGTCGGGGCTCCCGCATAAAGGGAGTTTCCGTAGTCGAGTCTGCTGCTGACAAGGGCCTGGGTGGCTGTCTTTCTTGTATCTGTCGGGATCCATCTGTAGATCTTGTGGAGCATGCGGAGGGTGTTGAAGCAGGAGGAGGAGACGGTGTTGACTTGCTTGGTCATTGAGAGCATTGAATCGAGGATGATTCCCAGGTTGCGTGCGTGGTCCATGGGGGTCGGGGCTTCCCCCAGTGCTGTTGGCCACCAGAAGTCATCCCAGGCTGACGGGTTGGAGCCGAGGATGAGGACCTCCTTTTTGTCTGAGTTCAGCTTCAGACGGCCGATCTTCATCCAGTCGGCAACGGCCTTCATTCCTTCATGGAGGTTGGCTTTGGCGGTGATGGGATCCTTGGTGAGGGAGAGGATCAGTTGAGTGTCGTCGGCGTAGATTATGTTGAGGTCATGCTGTCGGGCGACGTGTGCGAGCAGGGCCATGTAAATGCTGAACAGTGTCGGGCTGATGGAGGATCCTTAAAGGTATGCCTCAGATGATCTTGGAGGCTTCGGAACGGAACGGAGGGAGGCCGACGCTCTGGGTTCTGCCGGAGAGGAAGGAGGTGGTCCGTTCCAGAGCCTTGTCTCGGATCCCTGCGGCATGGAGGTGTGCACGTAGTGTGGGGTGGGAGACGGTGTCGAAGGAGGCGGAGAGGTCTAGGAGGATGAGTGCTTCAGTCTCCCCGGTGTTTTGCAGGGTCCTGATGTCGTCGGTGGCGGCCATGAGGGCGGTCTCAGTGCTGTGGTTGCTGCGGAAGGGTCCAGGATTCTTCGAGGTATCGAGTTAGCTGTCTGTTAACAATTTTCTCGATGATCTTGGCCGGGAAGGGGAGCAGAGAGATGGGTGGGAAGTTATTCAGGTTTCTTGGGTCTGCCTTGGTTTTTTTGAGTAGGGGGTTGATCTCGGCATGTTTCCAGCTCTCTGGGAAGGTCGCGGTCTCAAGAAGAGATTGATGACGTTGCGTAGGTGGGGTGCGATGGAGCTGCTTGCTTTGTTGAAGACACGGTGCGGGAATGGGTCTGACGGTGAGCCGGAGTGGATTGGATTGTTCTCATGGTCTTGATGGTGTCATCAACGCTCACGCTGGTCCAAGCTAGCAAGGGGATGTGGTCGATGGTGTGCGGAGGTTCTGTTGTGCTGCTGTCTGTTGGGGCTGTATGGGTGTTGAAGCTGTCGTGGATGTCTGCTATCTTGCGGTGGAAGAAGGTGGCGAGGAAGATGCACAGGGCTTGTGACGGTGGGATGTCGTTGGTGTTGGAGCTGGGGTTCGAGAGTTCCTTCACGATGTTGAAGAGCTCCTTGTTGTGTGCGTTTTTGTCGAGGCGGTCTTTGAAGGAGGTCTTCTTGGCAGCCCTGATGAGGTGGTGGTGGTTGCGGAAGGCGTCCTTGTGTGCTGCGTGGCTGTCCAGGGTTTGTTCACTGTGCCATTTCTTCTTTAGTTTCCGGCAGGCTTGCTTGGAATCTAGGAGTTCTTGTGTGAACCAGCTGGCCCTCTTGCTGGTGCCTCTTTGGGGGGTTTCTTCAGCGGGGCAAGGGTGTTGGCGCAGTCCACGATCTAGCGTCTGAGGGTGTAGGCAGCGACGTTGGTGTTGGAGGGTTCGGTGGGTGGGCTGCGAGCAATGTTTGCATGTAGTTGGTCTTCGGTGATTTTGCTCCAGCAGCTGTGGGGGATCTGTTGGGTGCGGTGGTGTGTGGTGGGTTTCTGGAAGCTGAAGTGGATGCAGCGGTGGTCGGTCCAGAGGAGTTCGGTGGTGTGGCTGACGGAGACGTGCAGGCTTGAGGAGAAGACGGGTCGAGCGTGTGGCCGGCGGAGTGGGTGGGCGTTTTGATGAGTTGTCTCAGTCCGAGGTCGGCGAGGTTATCGATCAGGGTTGTAGAGTTGTTGTTGTTGTTGCTCTCAAGGTGAAAGTTCAGGTCTTCAAAGAGGATGTAGTTGGTGGAGGTCAGGGCGTGTGTGCTGATGAAGTCGGCGATGGAGTCGCTGAACTGGGGTCGGGGTCCGGGGGGTCGGTAGACGAGGGTGCCTCTGAGGGTAGAGTTAGGGTCTGTGTGGATCTGGAAATGCAAGTGTTCTGCGGTGCTGAGCGCGTCATTGGTGCTAGTCGAGACCCTGATGCTGTTTGTGGACGAGGGCGATTCCTCCTCCGACTCAGTTGTTGAGGTCTCTGCGGGTGATCTTGTAACCGTCTGGGATGGCTATGGCGATGTCGGGTGCAGAGGAGTTGTTCAACTAGGTCTCTGTCAGGAAGGCGACGTCTGGGGAGGTTATGTTGAGCAGGTCCCAGAGCTCGACGGCGTGTTTGCGTGCGGAGCGGGTGTTCAGTAGTATGCATCGGAGGTGGTTGAGGTCTTTCTTGGCGGGTGGTTTGTCGACTCTGTGGCTGGTGTAGCTGCAGTTTCGGCAGGTGAAGGGACCGTTTTTGCATTTCGGGGCGGCCTTGAAGCAATTATGGGTCCGCCCAGGGTTGAGAGCGTGCAGAGTGCTGGCGTCGTAGTGGTGGCGGGTGCAGGGGCCATACGTTCTGGTGCTGGGAGCAGTCCAAGCGCAAGCGGGCGCAGACGGGCTTGCCGCATGCCAGCGGCGTGACCGCGAAGCGGCCGGCATGTGTGGGGAGGTGGGAGTGAGGAGCAGCTGGGAGGCGGGGCAGCGAATGGGCAGTCAGGGGACGCAGTTGCGGGGGCGGTGAGGGGCAACTAAGGAAACAGAAGGCAAAAGGGCACAACAATTGAGGGGGAAACGAGTGGCACAGAGGGCAGAAGGGTCACAAAAAGGGCAAAAAGGTCACAAGAATACAGGGGGAAACGAGTGGCACAGAAGGCAAAAAGGTCACAGGAAGGGCAAAAGGTCAGAAAACGGGGGAAATTAGTGGCACAGAGGGCAAAAGGTCACAAGAAAGGGCAGAAAGGTCACAAAAATGGGGGGAAATGAGTGGCACAGAAGGCAGAAAGGTCACAGAAATGCAAGGGAAGCTAAGCAACAGAAGGCAAAAACGGTCAGAGAGACACGGGGGCCGCGAGGGGAGCAGAAGGAAAAACCGGGCAGAGAGACACGGGGCAGCGAGGGGAGCAGAAGGGAAACCGGGCAGAGAGACACGGGGGCAGCGAGGGAGAGAACGGGCACAAGCGGTACTGTGCGGAGGGGGAGCGACCTACCTGGAAGGGTCAAGGGTGGCTCTCCTCACCGCGCAGTGGCCGGCCTGTATAGGGAGGTGGGAGAGAGGAGTAGCTGGGAGACGGGAGGTGGGGGCAGCAAATGGGGGGAAACGAGTGGTACAGAGGCAGAAAGGTCCCAAGAAAGGGCAGAAAAGGTCACAAAAAACGGGGGGTGAGTGGCACAGAGGCACAAAGGTTACAAGAAAGAGCAGAAAACGTCACAAAAAACGGGGGGAAATGAGTGGCACAGAGGAAGAAAGGTCCCAAGAAACGTCAGAAAAGGTCACAAAAACGGGGGGAAACGAGTGGCACAGAGGCAGAAAGGTCCCAAGACAGGGCAGAAAAGGTCACAAAAAACGGGGGGAAAAGAGTAGCACTGAGGGCACAAAGGTCACAAGAAAGGGCAGAAAAGGTCACAAAAAACGGGGGAAACAAGAAAGTTTCTAGTGACCGCTGAGCTAGCTGGCACTCACTATTAATTTTAGTATATTCGATAGAGACCTAGCTGACTTAAGTCCTACGTCAATTCTATAGGATATATTATTCCAATGCGCAGAGCCTATTGGGAATATAGGATCTACACTACAATTGGGCCTAGGCCTCCCCTGGGTCTATCTCTTTTGCCACAATGGAAACCGAATTTTGATATCTATCTATCTATCTATCTATCTATCTATCTATCTATCTATCTATCTATCTATCTAGATATCCTAACTCAGTAAACAGATTTAATTTCGCATGATTTTCAGTGTCGGTTCTTCATTCTTAATGGAGTTTGGAAATTATTTTGGATATTAGACACTGGCGGTTGCGCTGTTTTGAAAACAGCGCTACCGCCACCAAAAACAAGAGAGACGCGTTTCAGCAGTTAACCTGCGTTTATCAATCTTAATCGCGTTCTGTGGGTGCTCCATTTAAATGTTTAAAGATAACAGACGTAAACAAAATACTGTGTTTCTCCAAGCAGCAGGAAAGTAGTCAAAATGTGAACGTAGTTCGCCATTCATATTATTAACACTTTAAAACATGTGGCTACTCAGTGTAAATATTCACAAAAATTATACTCAAAATGAGTTTACTACCAAATATCAAAGCCAGTGCCACTGAATCCCATACTGCATCTTGCTGGCACGCATCAAATGCTGGACTGGAATATATCCTGTACTGCTGTTTAACCCCTTGCATGCGTCGGGCAGCCCGCGGCTGTCCGATGCCGCTGTGGGCGTGTGTGTTGGACAGCTGAGAGCCGTCCTCACTGTGCACGCACAAAATTTTGGCGCACTGCGGCGAAATTCCGGCCAGGCCCAAGGGGTTAGAAATCTATGGATCGTAAAAAATGCAAACCAAAGTTGCAGATACTTAAACCATTATCTATCAAACACTCAGAACGACTTAAAATTATTAAAACATAATGGTGCAGTTTATCATACTCATCTCTGTGCTCCTGTCACACTCTGCCCTTTAGTTCCTGTTGTAATCGGACTCCGATCTCAGAGTCCTATGATTAAGCTTCATACCAGAGTGAGCTCAGAAACTGCACTGCTTAAAGTAAACTTCAGTTCCAGTGTCCAGTATGGCTCAACCCCATACCAAAATCCAAGGTCTCATGTTCCCCTCGCTCGACCAGTGCCTTCCATGGTGCCCACCTCCAAATAACGGTGAACTTCTAGGGTGAGGCCTGGGCTTGTCGCAAAGGATTGAATGTCCCCGCCATGAAAGGGACTGCTCTCAGCGTCGTTCTTTCCCCTCCACGTATACCTTGCCCTCATCTCTATCATCACACTCCTTGCAGGGGGCACGCCTGCCTCATCTCTCCCAAGGAAATATATATGTATATGTGAACAAGCTCCCTAGTGGAGTGAATTGCGTCATCCTTCATTGAATAAATCGTCTTCCTGCAAACTCACTTGAGGAGTTACTGTTTCTTGGCTGTATTTTCGCTGTACTGAGAGTCTTCGGAGGTTCAGACCTATTGGGTTCCGCCGTCCATAGACGGAACAAGGACTGCTTTTTTCATATTATATATATATATATATATATATACATATATATATATATACATATACACACTCCTGGTTTACATTCCTCTTTCGTGAAAAAAACAGAGTCGGAGCCCCAATGTAGTAAACGGCGCTGCAGATTTATTTTCGGCAAGAAAAAACAACCCAACGCTTTTCAGCGTGATCAAGGGCAGAACTTGCCAGAAACGCGTAGCTGCTTTTTGTATACCGAATAAATCGTTTTGCTGAAGATCTGTGGTCCGTCTCCCTTCTGTTTGCTGGTGTGCTAAGCTGGAGCTGGGGCTGGAAACACCGAGAGATTCAGAGGAGTAACGTGGTACATATATATATATATATATATATATATATCTGTTCCAACTCCTACTCTCGGCAAAAGTGCAGAGTCCTCGACGTAGGTACAGACCACAAACACTGCGATAAGTTTTAGTTCAAGGGTGGTTTATTGCTCTTCTGTCCCCAGCATGACGCGTTTCGGCTGCAACACGGCAGCCTTGATCACATCATATATATATATATTCACTGAAAAAACCATAGGTTTCACACCAGTTATAGTTAGAAATTAGCATTTAAAAAACCTATTAAATTCACTAAAAAAACCATAGGTTTCACATCAGTTATAGTTAGCTGGAAATTTTACTGACATAAAACCAATGAAATTCCACGTTATAGTTAGTTGGACTCACTATAACTTGCGTGCCTGCAATGCACTGCTGATGACGTCACATATTACATCACTCATGACATGGTCAGTGACATCACTCATGACATCACTGATGACACCATCCAGTGAATGTGTGTCTTTATGAAAAATAAATATGTTTTATATTTGTATTTGTAAAGGACGATGGAAGAATAAATGGTTAAATAAGTGTGTAAATGGATGTTTTTTTTTAAAGAATTGATTGGTTAACTGCCTTATTAAGTGTATCTTAATGAATACATATATTAACGAGTAATTTTTAAATATTTAAATATATGTATCAGTGTTTCACTTTGTGTATAAGTGGCTGCATGGGTTGGTGACTGAATCACTGTTTGTATGTGTTTTGAAGACAGCATATGTGCAGGACTGTATGGGTGGATGAGTGTGTATATGTGTGTGTTAGTGAGTGAATGCCTGTCTCACTAGTGTCTTTATGAGTAACTACATATGTTTTAATCTTGTATATATGAGCATTGATGTATATAAGTCAGTATATGTGAGAGTGAGAGATTGAAAGAGTTCCTGTTTAAATAAGTATGTGTTTCTATAAGTGATTGTTTAGGAGAGTAAGTATGTGTAAGTTTCCTTAGAAGTAATGTGCTAATGTATGTATAGCTGTATATGCAAATAAATGGATGTTCAATAGTTTATTTGCATGTGTGAGTATGTGTGTGAGTAACTTTTGTAAGACTGTCGGTGTGTAACAGGATGTATATGTGTATCACTATATATGATGAGTGAGAATATGTATGAGTGACTATATAGAACTGTTGGTGTATGAGTGGATGTGTATATAGATGGTGGAATTACTGAATTGGTTATTGTAACTGGTATGGGTATCTCCATTTTTTTTGAAAATGTTAGTTTCTATTGTTTGAATATGTGTTTCAATGGTTACATTACACTGAAAGGAGGTCTATCAGTCTGTCACAAGGATGGTGTCATCAGTGATGTCATGAGTGATGTCACTGACCATGTCACGAGTGATGTAATATGTGACGTCATCAGCAGTGCATTGCAGGCGAGCAAGTTATAGTGAGTCCAACTAACTATAACGTGGAATTTCATTGGTTTTATGTCAGTAAAATTTCCAGCTAACTATAACTGATGTGAAACCTATGGTTTTTTTAGTGAATTTAATAGGTTTTTTAAATGCTAATTCCTAACTATAACTGGTGTGAAACCTATGGTTTTTTCAGTGAATTTCATTGGTTTTTTAGATGCTAATTCCTAACTATAACTGGTGTGAAACCTATGTTTTTTTCAGTGATTTTCAAACGTTTTTTAAATTCTAATTCCTAACTATAAGTCTCACTTTATAAATAAGACTGTTAGCACTCTAGTTGTTCTTTAGAACACTCTGGTACATTCTGTCATTGGGCTACAGTTGGGCTACATCTAGCTGATATTTGGGCTACATTTGGATTTTTTGGTCTCTGGTGGCCATCTTTGGGCTACATTGGGCTACATTGGGCTACATTTGGGCTACATTTTGGCATATATATAGCCCAATGTAGCACAATATATATTTTTTCAAAGTTAATTTTCGTAAAAACCACTTAAGAATAGGGCTACCAGTCCCTACAATTTTTCCCAATTTAAAAAATTTTTTTTTTGCTTTGGAGCGCTGCCGGTGCGCTCCCCGGGGAGCGCCCCGAAAAGCGTACTTTTATAAAGCGCCCCGGGGCGCGCTCCGGGGAGCGTCCCGTAAGCGCCAATATCGCGAACGAAAACATGATCGTGACGTATCGCGTAGCCGCGTCCGCGTGATACGCACGGCGTAAGTGCACCCGGAAGTACTCGAGCGAATACGATCGCGCAACGTAAACATCCGACGCGCTTACGCTACGCGACCCGCAGCGCGCCCCCGGGCGCGCCCGGGGGTGCGTAGCGTAAGCGCG
This sequence comes from Lissotriton vulgaris, assembly GCF_964263255.1. Taxonomy (NCBI): domain Eukaryota; kingdom Metazoa; phylum Chordata; class Amphibia; order Caudata; family Salamandridae; genus Lissotriton; species Lissotriton vulgaris. The sequence goes on along the minus strand of NC_141700.1, from coordinate 462,000,866 downwards.
TCGGGTCATGTGACCTGAAAATAACACTTTTCATTGGTTCATAACAGTTTTAGTTTCATAATGATGAAGCCCCTGGTCTTGTGACCTGAAAATAACACTTCTCATTGGTTCAGGACAGTTTTTTTTCCAAATGATGAAAGACCCCACCTTTTTTCCTTATTCTGACTTTGTCCTTTGACTGAGGAAGACCTGTTTGTACATCTCTGTACCTTTTTGATCTTAATAATGGCTTCAGTAGCAGCAGCAGCTGGTGCATCTGCCCCACCACCACCACCACCACCACCAACAGGACCAGCTCCAGATTATATTGGTGGTCAAGAAGAGGAGGAGGAGGAAGAGGAAGAGGAGGAGGGGAGGAGAAGATGGCTGCCTGAAGAAAATACCCCATACAAACCCAAGCCACACATAGTATGGGAGTTTTTTTCAATCCCAGAGGGCAAGAAAAAAGTGAATGCGGCCAAGGTAACTTGCCTAATCTGCAATGAAGAACTCTCACGGGGCAACCCAAACAAAAAATATTCATTTGGTAACTATACCATGATTCGTCATATGACCCGAAAGCACCCAAACAACTACTCTCGTGCAGAGCTCAGGGAACTGGCCAGTAACCTCCCCCAGTCGTCAAGGACCACCTCCCAAAGAAACCAACCCACTTCATCGGGACCAGAAACATCAGAGATGATGCCTTGTATTCAGCCAAGATTTGCTGATTTTAAAATCACTTGTTCTGCATGTGGCAAGCTTATCGCCTATGGTGAAAAAAGCGTAAAGCTCATCGTCCTTGCAGGTGATAATTACAAGTGCCCCAAAAAGAAGTAATGTTTTGGGTTTTTTGTTTTTTGCTCCAGTTGAGCCAGTTTCAATTCCCTTTTTTTGTTTCTCCCCCTAAAAAAATACAAAAAAAATATAAAACTGTTTTGAAAAGCCAAAAAAAGTACAAAATGTTCAAAAAACACAAAAAAATATAAAACAAAAAGAAGAAAAAAAAAGTTCTTTTTAGAACTACCTCCAATTTCTAAATAAAGGCTTCATTTTAAAAAAATTCTGTCATCTTTTTTCCTCATAGTACGCTCCCCGGGCCGCTCCCCGGTGCGCGTACTGGGCGCTTCCCCCGCGCAAAACGAAAAAAAAAATATTTTAAATGCCCCGCGGGGCCCTTTTATAGCCCCCACATCAAACCTAGGGGGTCAAGGGGGGGTCTACTCTGCCCCCTTATGGTCATTTCCCTCTTTGTTTTGGCCACCTCTCGTGTCTCGATCCTACCGAGACACAAGATGGCGGCCGCTCCAGACTGTTTCGAATGTTTACAGACACCCGAGAGCCAATCAGCTTTCCGTGCGCACCTCGCGTGGCGCGCCCGGTGCGCGTACCGGTGCACGTACCAGAGCGTGGCTATAGATATATATATTTTTTTGAACCTTAATTACTCAAAATCCACTGGAGCACATATCTTGAGACATAGCAAAGGCACATCGGGCTACCAGTCCCTACAATTTTGCCAAGTTTGGTGGAAATCCATTCAGCCGCTCGGGCTAAAAGTGAAATCGACCGCCCTATGGAAATTAACATGGGGAAAACGCGTTTTGGGACCCCCTTTTATCTCGGCCCCCGCTTGACGAATCCCCCCCAAACTTTCAGGGAAGGACTGGAACGCCGCGAGGCCATTTTGATGAAATTGTGAGGCAGATTCGTCAACCGGCGCCAAAGTTATTCCAAATAGAATTTTGAGATTTAACATTGAAAAAAATCCTAACTATAACTACCTACTGGCGACCGCCAGTAGGTAATATATATATATATATATATATATATATATATATATATATATATATATATATATATATATATATATATATATATATATATATATAACACACTCCTGGTTTACATTCCTCTTTCGTGAAAAAACCAGAGTCGGAGCCCCAATGTAGTAAACGGTGCTGCAGATTTATTTTCGGCAAGAAATAACAACCCAACGCTTTTCGAGATCAGCCTATCTCTTGCTCACGGATGGAGCTTACCAGTACCTTCATTCTTTTAAAGTTACATGCCGTGTTTACATTTGCACACGTGATCTATAGACATAAAGAAGTTATTCTGTTAATGCAATGTCCTTTGCGATGTTAAATTCAATTGAAATTTCCTTTAAACATTAGTGTCATGTTATTTTACAGGAAATGAAAAGATAAACTGGAAGTTACATTTCCAATGGCAACAATTTTGCAAAGTGAAAATGAACTCAAGGCATAATTATGTTCAAAAGTGCTCGTTGCAACAAAATAAAGTTTCACGATGCCGTCCTAGTGGGACTGCTTATTCAACAAAGTTCATAAGGCCCCATGGGCTTGCATTGCTAATGAGTGTTGAGGCACACGCACAGCAGTTCTATACAGTCCTTGATTTCAAATACCGCCCTAGTGGGCTTGTATTACATAACTTGATAACGCCGTAGCGGTAACTCCAAAATTCGGCCCCAGTGGGCTAGATCAAGACTTTCTTCCAATTCCTGAAAAAAAGGGAGGACATTGCAACTTATAAAAATTATTCCTTAACAGATCCGTGTTTCCAATTAAAAACATCTTAAAATTCTAGAATTCAGTTACATAGCAAGCAACAGCTACTCTACACACCATACATGACTCATTTTAGTTCTGGAGGTGAATTGCTAACTCCTCCCCCAGATTGTGTCCCACGGGCTGCATTGTGTTGTACATTATAATGTATTTTGATTCCAATTTCCTTAGTTCCAACCACCTGTTCCCTCCTCTCTCACTGTTCTCAACACTGTCCAGTACATAGAATTTCATCAAATTGGGGTTCTTGTTATGTTCTTCGGAAAAATGCCTGGCTACAGGGTATTGCTGATTCACATTCCTGATAGCCCTTTGATGTTCCAAAATTCTCAATTTTGCTTGCTTAGGGGTGCAGCCTATATAGAATTTATTGCACGGACATTGCAGTGCATAAATAACATATTCAGTATTGCAACTGAGATGTTTAGTTATCTTATGTGCACTGCGGTCTTTAGACAACTGTAGTGTTTTGCAATTATTGCTGTATCTACAGGCCTTACACCTGCGACAGGGAAAACATCCTTGTATAGTGTTGGACTTGTGGGTCTCTTTTATCAGTGTAGGACTCAATACATCTTTTAGAGATTTGGCTTTCCTGAAGGTCAATGAAGGAGTATCATGAATGAATTCTTTTAGATCCTTGTCCAACCTTAATGTATCCCAATATTTGCCCAAACCTTTTCGCAACCTCCATGATGGCAATCATAATTTGTGATGAATCGTATTCTGTCAACTTTTTCACGTTGTTTAGGGATCAGCAGAGCATTTCGATCCATTGTGTCTACTCTTGCTACTGCCTGCCAGATCACCTACTGACTGTAGCCCCTCTCTGAGAATCGATCCACCATTATCTTACTCTCTCTGGAGAAACTTTCAACAGAACTGCAGTTCTTTTAGCTCTAATTAACTCGCCTACTGGTATACTGCGTATTAGGCTCGGAGGATGGCAACTACCTGCATGGAGGAGACTATTCCCTGCGGTGGATTTACGGAATAAGGAGCTATTCAAAGTTCCCTGATTGACCTCAAGTCTTATATCCAAAAACTCCAACTGTTCTTTGTTAATGACACTGGTAAACTTCAAATTGAGGGAATTCTGGTTCAGGATGGATTCAAATTCTTGTACTTGGTCAAGGGTGCCATTCCGAATACAGAAGATGTCGTCAATATATCTTCTCCAGAGGATGACGTGGGTACTAAAGTGGGAGAGCTTATTCACCACTAGCTCCTCCCACCAGCCTAGATAGAGACTGGCCAGGCTGGGGGCAAAGCAAGTACCCATCGCCACCCCCCTGGTTTGTTTGAACATTTGTTTGTCAAAGATGAAGAAATTGTTGGTCAGACATTCCCACATCATATCTAGAAGCATGTTGGTATGTGATAAATGAGAAATCGATCTCTCCTTCAAATAGTGTTTACAGGCCTCTACGCCTAGATCTTGGGGAATACTGGTATATAGGCTGGTGACGTCAAAGCTCACCAACCAATATTCCGAGCTCCATGTGATGTCTTTGATGATTCTCCGGAAATCTGATGAGTCCCTCACATATGAGGGCAAACTAATGACAAAGGGTTGCAGGAAGTAGTCTATATATCTGGAGGTGTTCTCATAGAGACTCCCCACAGATGAGACAATCGGCCTGCCAGGAGGTGTCTGGAGGTCTTTGTGCAATTTCGGCAATAAATACAATGCAGGAATTTTTTGATATTTTATGTGGAGGTAATTGTACTCATCATCCTCTATTATCCCCCTTGCCTTCCAATCACTCAATTTGTTCCAATATGCCTGTTTCATTACATTGTACTCTTCATTGGTAGCTTTTACATAGTTGCTCTCATCAGCCAATTGCATCAAACCTTCCTTTAAATACATATCAAGCGGCCAGACTACAAGATTCCCGCCCTTGTCAATGTTTTTAATGACTACATCAACCCAACTCTCCATCTCCTTCAATGCAAGAAACTGTTTGTTTAAATTCCAGTTCAGTTTGGGTTTCATTCTGTCCATCCTTTTCATTTCGTCAATCATGCCCTGTTCAAAGCTATCAATATAGCTATTTGTGATTTGCGGTACAAAAACCGATTTGGGTTTAAAACCACTGTTGCTGCTCATTTCAAATGAATTCTCAGTGTCTACCATGTTAAGTAGTGGATTATCACTGACATTGTCACAACCTGCTAATAGTTGAACTGCTTGCAAAAGTTCAGCGTCATTTACATTTAGAGCACTGGGTTTATCAACAGTTAGGTCTTTTTTCAAACGTGGTTTTGTTGCAAACCATTTCTTTAATTTAAGTTTGCGCGTAAAACAAAATAAATCAATGCGGGCATTGGTAAAGTTAAATTTAGATGTTGGACAGAATGATAGCCCTCTAGATAACACTTCAAGTTGTAGCGGTGTTAAAATACGTTTTGATAAATTTACCACAGTCATGGTGTTTACTTCTTTGCCGCCTTGCCTCTTGTTACGACTCCCACCGGACTTGGTACTGCCTCGAATGATTTGTTTCCTCTTCCTTGTCCGCCTCTGCCGCCTCTTCCACGCCCTTTTGACGGGGTACCTGTTTGGCGTCCCTTGGTGATCAGGGCTACCTCCTTTAAAATTAAATCTTTTACTGGAATAGGTTCCGTTGGTTCTGAAATATCACTTTCAACTGATTCGTTATCTTCCTCCAGGGTTACTGATTCACCCTGAATTGTTTCATTTTGATTGGGCAAATGTTTTTTCATTCCCGGTGTTGTATGTGATTTAGCTTTCTTAGCTGCATCTCTAATGGCATCAAATCTTTTGGCAAAGGTCAAGATTTGGCCTTTACTATAGTCAATTTCGTCACAATGAAATTTCCTTTGTTTTTTCTCTTTTATTTCCTCCTCTATTTTATCTAGGCGTTTGTCAATCTTTCCCATCTCTGTGGCAAACTCGCTTTCAGTATACTTCATTTTTAGTTTCGTAATTATTGCTTCACCCTCTGCATTTAGTTGTGCACACTCTCTCAGCATTTTTGATAAGCATTTTCAACTTGTTAAGAGAACATGTATGGTTATTGTCCATCCAATCACTGATAAGTTCAGAGTCAGGGTTTTGGAAAGTTGGTATGATAAAGATTCTTAAACCACGCGGTATTCTGTTACATTCCAAATATTTCGTGAGGGCAGCCGCCTCCCACCATCGCAATTGTTCCCGCTTAAGAATTTTCCACAATGCGTCCCATAATTATATATATTCAATGAAAAAACCATAGGTTTTAGCCACGTTATAGTTAGGAATTAGCATTTAAAAAACCTTAAAAATTCACTGAAAAAACCATAGGTTTCACCCATGTTATAGTTAGCTGGACATTTCGCTCATACAAAACCATTGAAAATTCCCCTGTTATAGTTAGTTCAGCTAACTATAACTCGCGCACCCGCAATGCACTGCTGATGAAGTCACATATTACATCACTCATGACATGGTCAGTGGCATCACTCATGACATCACTCATGACATCACTGATGACATCTCAAATGACATCACTGATGACATCATCCTTGTGAAAGAGTGGCAGACCTCCTCTCAGCGTAATAAAACCTTTAATACACACATTCAAAAATAAGGTTTTTTAAATGCTAATTCCTAATTATAACGTGGCTGAGACCTATGGTTTTTTCAGTGAATTTCCTTTACAAAGAAATGGAAAGTTTGCATCTCTGCAACCTCTCTAATTTTTCACCTTAGTCATCTTCCACACAATCAACACAACAACCACAAATACACGCACCTACGTGCTACCATTCTTGCCTAAGCTTATCAATTATTCTTCTTTAATTCAAATTCAAAGTGCAGGCCCTTTATTCAGCCTTCTTGGTAACTACTACCCATGAATAGCAGTGGGTAATTTGCACACTTCTGTCCTTTCTTGTGTCTTTTCTACCACACACTGCGGCAGGTTTACAAACCCCTTGCGCCACTTTTGCATACTTTTTCCCACAACCTTGTAAATCTGCCCACCTGTGTGTACTTTATGCACTAGCTTTCTTCCTTAGTTGTTTTACTAGTTTCTCTTGCTCCCACTGCGGAATCAAACACCCTATCTGTGTAATGACCTGGAAATCCAAAGATCCACTTCACTGACAATGTAGTGGGTAGTTTGCATCTCTCCAACCTTTCTTATTTTTCACGTTTTTTATCTTCCACTCAATCTACACATCATCCACACATATAATTATTGCATTCCTTAGCTGTGATTATCAACTATTCTTCTATTTTACAATCATATTCAAAGTGCAAGCCCTTTATCGAGCATTTTTGTTGTAACTACTGTTCCAGGAATTCTGCTCATACACAGAACTGTGCATAAAGACTTAGGACCTCAGTCAATTACGGTGTACCAAAACCCCCTACCAAACTAGCAATCAGTGACTCATTGGTTCTTCGCCCTAGAGCAAAAACACCAATGACCAGTGAACCCAGAACATGCGACTTAGATTACATGAAGTAAAGTGGATAAAAAAAACACTCTTTCAATATACTCTTACACCAGTCAAAAACAAGATGTAAATAAAGACACATGCAACTTTTAAATGTTTACTTCTAACGCCATATTCTCATCCACAGTACCTTAGAAAATACCACCTAAAATATTATCAGAAACAAGTTTGGCAGCATTGTTACTATTCTATGAAATACAAACGGGAAAAGCATCCTATAATGCTAAAGGTAAACACATTTAAAATATACCTACATTTCACCCTCCCTACCTAGCAGATTAGTTTATAACTACAGAAGGTCTCATAGGATTACATGGGCAGACCCATACCTCTGGTACTCAACAGTATTGGATCACATTGAGTTTTGCACAAACGGTCAGGATACAAATGTTCTCCAACTGTGTGTAACTTTGCCTCCACAATGGATTCTGAAACGCGCCAGTATCAGAGGTGGCCACAGCTCCATATGTATTATGGCTCGAACGTGCAAGGATCATTCTGAATAACAGACACAGTATTCAAGATAACCTTGATGTTCCGTGCTCTCACTATGCACACAAAACTAGCGAGGCAGTTTACAAATCTAGCATACCAAATTATTCTCAGATAAAGCAAAATACTCAGCCTTCTCTAAACAATATCACAAGTACGTGTCGTGTGCAAAGCAGAGCAGGAAAGCAAAAATAGCGTGTAAGCTTCTAATAAACCCATACTAACTTAACAGGGTGTGAGTGCATCGCTCAGCCCCACGACACCCTTTCTTGATCAAAGCACGTGATATAAATGTGGGCGAATTAGGAACACAGAGTCCAAGCCTAAAAAGCAGAGTCAAGTTCACATTTCCAAAAAAAAGTTATTCGCTCTTTGATAGAAAGCAGTAACTAAATAATAAAGAATACGTATAAAAATCAAAGAGTCTTAATCCAACAGCGTAAGCACAGTATGTAGCAACAGCCTCCAACGGGAAGTCATTGTTCTCATCTGAAAACATTTCAGCCATCCAATTCAATAGTGGGAATGAACATACATGTTCCTCAACCACCGGAGCCTCTATTGCTATCGGAGGAAAACTCGGGTCATCTTCAATGTAACTGCGTGCCAAGAACTCAAGCGCCGCTGCAAAAACATTCCAACGCCCCATTATTCCATGTGTCGCTGCTAAAGCCATAATCCTGCTGCCAGAACAGAGCAACCAATATGGGGCTCATCAACTGGTCATAATCCGCGTTGGGAGACACCGTAATGCAGACGCAAATCCAGGGCCCAGTCGAAATCGCAGCTCAGGCAATGGAACACAGGTTGAACGCATGTGAAAAAGGAGAATCGAAACGATAATCCATAAGCTGCACTCAACGTTGCAAGAGGCAGCGCTCCATAGTAACTAAGCATTCGGTTGCGGAGCAGCAACAGGCGAGACATATTATCGTCCGCTGCCAGATGTGCATCCATATTTATGTAAACAAATTAATAAAAGCACACCAGCAACTGATGCGAGTATTAAGCGCAATCCACCAAAGATGCTGGAAAAAAATCGAATGAAAAAATCCCAAAAAGACACCAAATATACTTTCTACAGAAGTCACAAGGCCACTGCTTCTAACTTTAAAAAAGTAAGGTAACCCCGTAGTCAAGGACACATTAAAGATACTCTAAATTAACTCCCCAAAATTCAAGAGCACGTCTGTATTTAATAAATCATGCACTTCTGTGCGGGTGTTTGCTACATAAAGGACAAATGTTTCTGTACCAGATATAAGAGCGACCTCTTTTTGAGACAATAGCGCTCTTATATGACTCATTTGGTTGACTTTGCTTTCAAGGTCGAAATATCCCGCCAGATGGAAACATCCAGCTTCCCAAACAGCTTCTTTTAATCACGATTACTACGTTTTTAAGAAAAGTTTCGTTTTTATTCTTGCATCTTCGAACAACTGATTTAAAAAAAAATTTCAAAGACAATTGATTTAAAAAATTGTATTTGCTTAGCACGCTTGCTTATTAGAAATCGACCTGCAAAGTGACTAATAATTGTTTCTCTGCTCACCCGACACCCTATCCGCCACGGGAAGTCCTGTTAGAAGCGGAAGGAGAACCGGGCTTTCCATAATCTATTAGCACCCATAGCCGCCATCTTAGGGGTGGTGGGACTGCAGGGACGCGCTCTAGCAGGCGCGACTTCCGGGACCCGAGCCTACATAGACTGGACTCGGCCGGAGGCCTGGCACTAGAACAGAATACAGCGGAGCGGTTAGCGCTTACTTAGATACGCTCAAATCTGTTACCAGAACCAAACAGCTTCTTTTAATCGTGATTACTACGTTTTTAAGAAAAGTTTTGTTTTTATTCTTGCATCTTCGAACAATTGATTTAAAATTTTGTATTTGCTTAGCACGCTTGCTTATTAGAAATCGACCTGCAAAGTGACTAATAATTGTTTCTCTGCTCACCCGACACCCTATCCGCCACGGGAAGTCCTGTTAGAAGCGGAAGGAGAACCGGGCTGTCCATAATCTATTAGCACCCATAGCTGCCATCTTAGGGGTGGTGGGACTGCAGGGACGCGCTCTAGCAGGCGCGACTTCTGGGACCCGAGCCTACATAGACTGGACTCGGCCGGAGGCCTGGCACTAGAACAGAATACAGCGGAGCGATTAGCGCTTACTTAGATACGCTCAAATCTGTTACCAGAACCAAACAGCTTCTTTTAATCGTGATTACTACGTTTTTAAGAAAGGTTTTGTTTTTATTCTTGCATCTTCGAACAATTGATTTAAAATTTTGTTTCAAAGACAATTGATTTAAAAAATTGTATTTGCTTAGCACGCTTGCTTATTAGAAATCGACCTGCAAAGTGACTAATAATTGTTTCTCTGCTCACCCGACACCCTATCCGCCGCGGGAAGTCCTGTTAGAAGCGGAAGGAGAACCGGGCTGTCCATAATCTATTAGCACTCATAGCCGCCATCTTCGGGGTGGTGGGACTGCAGGGACGCGCTCTAGCAGGCGCGACTTTCGGGACCCGAGCCTACATAGCCCTATGCTCTTCCGGAAGCGCAGCGGACGAGTGCAGCGGGCGCGCCTAAGGCAAGCCTGTCTGCGCAGGGCCCGCGCTCAGCGCCCAAACCTATGCCCATTTTTCCATCATACAATACTCTAGAGAGGATTTACTTAGTCTGAACCCAATAAGCTGTATACATCCTACATGCTACTTGACAAGGGCACCGTTACGTCCTCAAGCTGCCTCTCCTCTGGGTATCGGGCGCTTAGAGATCCCCTTCCCTCTCCTCATAACTTGCAGGACTCGCGCGAAGCTGGGAGTGAGCACAATACCTCAAATAACTGCACTTTCACGAATAATAACCACACACGTACGGCTGACCACACGCAAGGCAGGAAAAGAACCCTAAAAAACATTCTTATAAATACTAGATCTATGGTTAAACACAAATACGAAATTGAAGCACTTATCACGGACTATGCCGCTGATTTAGTATTCCTCACAGAGACATGGGCATCCGAAACCTCCAGCCCAGACTGGAATACAGCAGTTCCCGAAGGCTACTCTGTAGCATATGTTAATAGATCTGGCTCAATAGGAGGTGGAATCGCGATAATTTACAAATCCCATTTTAAAGTATTTACTCTTCCCCAACTGGACCTGGAGGCCGAGGCCTTGAGCTTTATCGTTAAAGATAGAAACCAACTAGTGTTCTCTGGCCTGCTTGTGTACAGGTCTCCTGGGCCCAGAGCCCCTTTCTCTAAAGCACTCCACACATACTTGGAATCGACCTCAGATTCAGCCACCTACACAATACTGGGTGATTTCAATTTTCACCTAGAAGACAATAATGACTCTGAAACAACTATGCTAATTGATAATTTCCTCAGCTTTGGGATGCATCAACTAATTTCCAAACCCACACATGTTGCAGGACACACTCTTGATGGGATTTTTACAAATAATGTCCACATAAGTGTAACATCTATTTTGCCTGTTCCCTGGTCCGATCATGCAGCCATCCTCTTCAACCTGCAATTAAATCCTCTGACTAGCTGTCGAAGAGGCCTCTCACTTCCTGAGAAAACGCGCCCCTGGAAGAAGTTGGACCCTCATCAATTAGCCAATACACTTTCGAGGGATCCTCCACTACCCGAAACCTATAATAGCGATACGGGGGCGACCAGGTTCCACAACTGGATTAGCCATGCAGTGGATGAGCTGGCCCCAGTAGAACATAAAAAACCTAGAAGACGCTCAGCCAGATCACTACGGCAGAAATGCAGACAGATGGAGAGAGCCTGGTGTGCATGTCCTGACTCTCTAGGGAAAAGTCTACATAAATCTGCCCTGAGAGACTATAAAAAGGCCATAGCTGAAGAAAAAAAGACCTACTACAGCAAGGTTACCACCTCACTTAAATCATCTGGATAGCTTTTCAAAGTCATTAATTTACTCTCAGTACCTAAAGCCATTGAGTCAGTCAACGAATCCCAGGAGCTTTGCAACAACATCGCAAGCTTCTTCCTCACCATAATTTCTGATATCCATGTCTCCTTAACTTCTCTCAATACTGAATTAGATGCTAATAGTGCACTCCTGCCTCTTCCCTCTCCTTCTTCACACAATGAAATCCCCGATTTTGATCCCCCGTCTAACTTTTCCAAATTTCCTCGATAATGAAGTCATGTAGAGAGACGGTTCTTCCTTCTCTTCTGCAAGTTATGAACATGGCTATAGATGAAGGGTCCTTCCCTACCCCTTGGAAATCAGCGGTTGTCAAGCCCCTTTTAAAGAAACTCTCCTTAAACCCTCAAAACCTAAAAAAATTCCGGCCAATATCTTTGCTTCCGGCCCCAGCAAAGATACTTGAGGCTCACCTCAATTTCCATCTAACCACCCATCTGGAGACGATGGGCCTTCTTGATATTTCCCAGCACGGGTTTCGTGCTGCTCATAGCACAGAGTCTGCCCTCATTGTCGTAGCTAACAACATCCGCTCCGAAGTGGACAGAGGGCAGACCGCACTATTGGTGCTACTTGATCTCACATCAGCATTTGACACGCTATCCCCTTCCATTTTGGTTGATCGTTTGAAGGGGATAGGAGTAGAGGGAACTGCTCTGAGCCTCCTGTCTTCTTTTCTCTCTCAGAGACAACAGAGGGTCCAGCTTGGTAGTTTTCTCTCCCCCTCCCAGGCCATGCAATGTGGGGTTCCTCAGGGCTCTTCCCTGAGTCCCCTGTTATTCAACATCTATGTAACCCCACTTGCCGAGGTAATAAGATCTTTTGGATATCATATACTGTCTTATGCAGATGATACCCAGATTATCATTTCCACCACCTCACAGGCCTCAGCGGCTGCCTCCAAATTTCGATCTTGTATGGAGGCAATGTCGCAATGGATGGTGCGTAACTACCTAAAGCTCAATGGGGAGAAAACGGAGGTCCTAGTCTTTGGAGATAACCATGACATCTGGTCCAAAGACTGGTAGCCCCCTTCCCTAGGTGACTGCCCTAAACCTTCCAACTCGGCTAGAAACCTGGGTGTCCTCATTGACTCGGCCCTCTCCTTCGACCTTCATGTCAACAAAACTGTATCCACCTGCTGCAATACCATCCGCATGCTGAAAAAAATTGCCCCCTTCTTGTCATCTAACGCCGTAAGCAGGCTACAGTCGCCCTGGTATCCTTCAGGCTTGACTACTGTAAGGCGCTATACGGGGGCATAAATAAGAAATCCCTACATCGTCTCCAGATGGTCCAAAATTCTGCAGCTAGGATGGCCCTAATGCTGCCTAGGCTTTCATCGGCAACACAAGCCAGAAAGGATCTCCATTGGCTTCCAATGCATGCCAGGATTTCCTTCAAACTTATCTGTCTGATCCACAGGGCTGTGTTTGGATCTGCCCCCGAAGGTATAAGGACTCATGTTAGTCCTTATTCCCCTAATAGATCTTTGCGGTCATCCTCGCGAAATCTGCTTGTTATTCCCAGATTCAAGAAGGCTAGATGGGGTGGACAAGCTTTTTCCGTCCTGGCTCCCAAATTGTGGAATAGCCTCCCTCCCGAACTCTCTGGCCAGCCCTCTCTGGCTACATTTCCTAAACTTTTGAATACTTGGCTTTTCTCTCAGGCCTATCACTGAATTCATTTTTATTTTGTATGAATGTATCTATATGCACTGCGCCTTGATGCCCGTTGGGCTAAGTTCGCGCATTACAAATTACATTTCATTCATTCATTCAGCCACTGCTCAATGGTACACTGCAGATGTGAAACTAATAAAGCTTAAATGCCGGCGCTATTAGCGAATCTGGCGCACGGACTATAGTCAGCACAACAGATTAGAATACACTAAAGCCCTACAGGAATACAAGACAGTGATAGCTTATGCTAAATCAGCCTTTTTTACCAAAAAAATTCAAGAAGCCCCCAATACTCCTAGGGAACTTTTTAAAACAATCACCTCCCTGGCAAAGAGTCCTCGTGACACCATCTTTGTACCGGATCAGAACTTTGTTGAGAACATAGCCATCTTCTTTCAACAAAAGGTGCAGGCAGTTTATGACGACCTTCACACCCTAGCAGCAGGCACTTCTGCTGCCCTTTCTGAACACACAACCCCAGGGGCCACCAACTACTCTCACTTCCCACTCTTAAAGGAGACACAGGTTAGCAATCTACTTACCCAGATGAAATCAGGATCTCCCCTCGACCCATGCCCTCCGTATGTAATGCATATGATTCCAGAGACAATAACCTCAGCTTTGACTCCACTGCTGAACGAGGTAATTAGATCGGGTGAATTTCCACGCAGATGGAAGAAAGCCTGCATCAGGCCGATCCTCAAAAAAAGACACCCTGGATCCGATGGAACCGAAACACTACCGGCCGATATCTTGCCTTCCGCTACCGGCTAAGATTCTGGAAAAAGCTATGAACCTAGAACTAATGAAGTATGTAGATCAAAACAACTTACTCGATCCCTCACAACATGGGTTCCAGCCCGGTCATTCGACAGAACCTGCTCTTATCATGGCAACGGAGGATATCCGCAAAACAATGGATGAGGGTGGAAGAACGGCCTTGATCTTATTAGATCTGACCGCGGCGTTCGATACCGTGAACCATAGGGTCCTACTGAGCAGATTGAGAGCCCTAGGAATTACAGACACTGCCCTAGCCCTATTAACATCCTTTCTTGATGGTCGTATTCAACAAGTACATTGGGGAGGCTTTCAATCTGACAAATTTTCCCTCCCAGGTGGTGTACCTCAGGGCTCGGCCCTAACACTGACGTTGTTCAATCTGTATGTAGCGCCACTGGCTGCGCTAATAAAATCCCATGGCTTGCATCTAGTGTCGTACGGCGACGACACACAAATTGTGGTGTCTCTCTCCCAATCGATAGAAGCTACAGCAAAATGTTTCAGGAACTGCCTCCTAGACATAAAATGCTGGATGAGCCACAATTTTTTAAAACTGAACACCGAGAAGACCGAAGTAATAGAGTTCGGTCAGAAGCCATCTGTCTGGAGCCAGCTTTGGTGGCCCCCGGAGGCTGGCTCCTGTCCTGTTCCAGCAGATAAGGTCAGGAATCTTGGATTCCTGCTTGACAAAGACCTCTCCTGTACTGCACAAATTAACCAGGTCACGTCGGCCTGCTTCTACACCATTAAGGTGCTCAGAAAGATTCTACTGTACATTCCACCCACTTTACGAAAGACGGTGATGGGAGCCCTCATAATGTCTCGAGTGGACTACTGCAACTCACTCAATTTGGGCACTGGAGAAAGACAACTGACTAAGCTGCAGGCAATTCAAAATGCGGCAGCCAGAGTCTTGTTGAATTTGCCAAAACGTCATCCCACACCCAAAGCCATACGCAAACTGCACTGGCTCCCAGTTAGACGTAGAATCCAAATCAAGGCCCTTTGCCTAGTCCATAAATCGCAGTATGGGAAAGGACCAGAAGATTTATCTGAACTCTTCCGCCGCTATACTCCGCAGCGCACATTAAGATCAGCCAGTCTAGATCTGGTGTGCCTGCCTAAAATACGGAGAACCGGGTGGGGCGGAAGTCCTTCTCTCACCAAGCTTCGAAATTATGGAACTCGCTGCCTCTTGCATTGCGGTCTGACAAGTCTAAACTGAGCTTTAGGAAGACACTAAAAACTTTGCTCTTCTTCATGACCTAACTTGCTCTTCCTGTTATTCTGTTCTATAGCACCAAGACGCCTCGGCAATCAAGCGCTTTAAAAAAATATTTCAGTCATGCAGAGGAGTTTTCACAACTTTCACGATCAGTTACCGTAATCATGTATGCGATGCCTGCTAACATTGAACAACAATCTCCATTATTTCAAAGTAAATAACTCCAGTTTCCAGTAAACGGAACGTTGTTATGATAGCAGGTGTCGGACTACCTTTCAAAACTCAGTCCAAACCAGGCACATCTTGTATACAAGAGCCATACAATTGTATGCGCCTGCAAATTAAGGAGTGATTTGGTACTATTGTGCAATCCTCGCCATTCACATAGACTTCTTTTCCCTCCCTCAGACACCTATATGGAAATGGTAATAACCAAGCTTCATGGACATAAGCGCTGCCAAAACATCCATATTTGCCTATAGCATAGAATTTCATGCAAACCTAAAACTTAACCAGGTATACTGTGGATAAGCCACACACCTGAATTCGATCTCCAATGACTGACCACTTCTAACCATTCTCATAGCGCGCCCTGTGCTCTGATTTGACAGTCAGAGAGTGCTCACACCATAGTTTGTACTGCTAATCATTCTCAGCATACGCTACGAATACGCTTCGAGGTTACGCGTCGCATGAAAAGCCTCCGTGTGACGTCATGTACGGCGCCCCGTACAAAAAGACGCGAATGTTTTTAATTGTTTTGAAACATATATTCATGTAGTTAATGAACATACTAAAGGAAGACTTAATCTACGATAATTATGGAATCATTTTTTTGTAAGTTTTAAAAATCCTATATTACCTCTATATTGTATGAGTCCAGCTGCGTGCCCCTCCGCCTAGTACCCTAGACTCCACCATGCCCAAACCCGGTTCATAAGCACGCGTGATCGTCACCACAAAACCATTAGCACGCATATCGCTTTTCCACACATGCTTTTACAACTAGTATGCATTTACCACACATGATAAATGCATAATCTTAAGAATGTTTTTTGTTGACCAACACGTGTTGTAATGCCTGTGCCTTACGTCCTTCAAATTAGTTTCTAGGTATACGTGTGACCAACTCTCATAAGATCAGAGGCCAAGGACAAACACCGTGGTATCTGTGGCACCAAATCTCATTGATCACAGAGAAAATATACGCAGGGTAAAATGAAAGTAACAGGTATAACAAAAATAATGAAGGAAAACTACTAAAATGGCGGTTGGACGGAGTATTTAATCAACGTTTGGCGCCTCAACACTACATTTCAAATAAATATACATACAATATGTTTATTAATATATTACAAAAGTATAGCACCGGATAACACACATGACCGGGGAAATCAAAGCGGCAAATGTAATACCTAAAATCAGGAAAGGTTTGCTTGGCGAACTTGAGGAAAAAGAAAAAAGTGCACTTGCAAACAAGGCTGCGCATGCGTAGACAGTACAACTGATGCTGCAAAAAAAAAAAAAAACGCAAAGTTTTACATACTGTCATAGAAATATAGCTCTAAAAATTACCCCTGTAATTCCCCCCCAGGACCTAATAAACAAAACAGACTTTAGTTTTTTTTTACCTTTTCCACCGCGTAGAAGTACTGCACGAGTACCCCGACATTTATTATTTTTTTTTAAATAAAAATTGAGCCTAAAGATCCATGTACCACCCCCCTGACCCTGCCCCCTATCCTTATATCTCAAACTTTGTTTTACTGTTTTCTTGTGACTCGGCTCTCGCGACAAACAAGATGGCTGCCAACATTTCCTATTTTGGAGTATTGACAACCAATCAGCATGCAGCTCTTGCTCGTAATTGTACATCTTTCCAAACGCGTACGCCTCGATTTTCCTTTAAAAAAATAAAAATAAAAAATAGAGCCGAAATATCCATGTACGACCCCCTGAGCAAGCATGGGGAAAACACGTTTTGGGACCCCCCTTGTTTCTCGGCCCCCGCTTGCCAAATCACCCCCAAACTTCCAGGGAAGGAGCGGAACCAAGCAGGCCATTTTCTTGGAGAAATTCACGAAGATTCGTCCACCGGCGCCAAAGTTATTCCAAATAGAATGTTGTGGATTTCCTATGGAAAGTAGGTCCTAACTATAACTACCTACTGGATATATATATATATATATATATATATATATATTCACTGAAAAAAACATAGGTTATAGACCATATATAGTTAGGAATTAGCATTTAAAAAACCTTGAAAATTCACTGAAAAAACAATAGGTTATAGACCATATATAGTTAGGGATTAGCATTTACAAAACCTTATTTTACTCACACAAAACCATTGAAATTCGCATATATAGTTAGTTGCACTAACTATATATCGCGCACCCGCAATCCACTGCTGATGATGTCACATATTACATCATTCATGACATGGTCAGTGACATCACTGATGACATCACTGATGACATCATCCAGTGACTGTAAGTTTCTGTAAAGTTAAAATATGTCTTACATATTGAACAATGAGTGGATGTATAAGTGTGTGGATGAAGGATTTAGTAGGTGCATGACTGACTGTATGAGAGAGTGATTAAATGTGTCTCACTAAGTGCATGGGTTAGTGACTAAACTGTTTTAATTTGTGCATCATTATATCTGTTGTTCTGTAAACTGCTGCATGTGTTGATCAGTAGCTATATGAGTAACTATATGGGTTATTGATTGGTTGCCCAAGTATTTGTATGGGAGAGTGAGTGTGTGTGTGTGGGTGGCTGGGAGGTGTGTGACTCTGCATAGATGTGTGAACAGTTGATTCACTAGATGTATTGGTTCAAAACTGCATGTGGAAACAGCTGTATGGGTGGTTGACTGTGTGCATGAGTGTATTGGTGAGTGAATGGATATCTCAGTGCTACATGTCAAAGTAAGTATATTTGTAAAACACAGTACATGTGAGAGTTGACATATATAAATTACTGTGTATAAGAGCCAGTGAATATGTGAGTGGCTGCATGGATCATTGAAAACTTGTATCAGTGATTGTATAAGAGAGTAAATATATGTTAGAATATGTTTGAATTAGTAAGGTGTGTATAACTGTATAGTTGAGGAAATGGAGGTGTGATTGATTCTTTGCATGACTGACTAGGTGTATGAGTAACTCCATGGATGAGTGACAATCTGTGAGTGTCTGTTTACACTGAGTGTATCTAAGGTTATATTAGAGTCTGAAGAGGTTTATCGCATTATCACATGAATGATGCCATCAGTGATGTTGTCAGTGATGTCATTTGAGTTGTCAACAGTGATGTCATCAGTGATGTCACAGACCATGTCATGAATGATGTAATATGTGACATCATCAGCAGTGGATTGCGGGAGCGCGAGTTATAGTGAGTCCAACTAACTATAACGTGGGAATTTCAGTGGTTTTGTATGAGTAAAATGTTCAGCTAACTATAACTGGTGTGAAACCTATGGTTTTTTCAGTGAATTTCAATGGTTTTTTAAATGCTAATTCCTAACTATAACAATTGTGAAACCTATGTTTTTTTCAGTGAATTTCAAAGGTTTTTTAAAAGCTAATTCCTTACTATATCAAGTTTGAGCTTACCCGAGTCCCGTGTGCGAGAAAAAAAATAATGCAAGACATTTAGTGGCATACTTATAAAAGTAGTATTTTTGATTTTAAATACCTGTATTTTAACTTTAAACGCATTTCCGAAAAGCTAGCAAAACGTCATTTAGGCGCACCGCGTAAGCGCTTCCGGAAGCGCCTATGTTCGTGCCGCGTAAGCGCCCCCGGAAGCGCTCCGGTGCGCGCAGCGTAAGCTCGTCAAGTCATGTGATATTAATATAACACTTTTCATTGGTTCTTTACAGCTTTTTTTACAACTAATGAAAACCCCACCCATTTCCTTCACTACCTTTTTCACTTTGGAGAGAGCAAGACCTGTTCCCTGTTTCTCTTCATTGCTTTAGAAAGAATGGCTGCAAGACCACCTAGCAGCAGTGAGGACTATGATGGGTTTATCCAGGAGGAAACTCCTCAGCCAAAGGTGAAGGAGCACTTTATCTGGAAATTTTTTACTATTCCACCAGGAGAGAAAAAGGTTAATGCTGCAAAAGTGGAGTGCAAAATTTGCCAAACTGTTCTTTCACGGGCTGACCATAGAAGAAAATATAGTTTTGGCAACTCAACAATGATGAGCCATGTTCAAAGGAGGCACCCTCAGAACTATGACCGGGAGAGTGTCAGGGACCTGGCACGTAATCCCCCGAGAGATGGCGCCTCAACTTCCACCGGAGGACAAACATCATTGGGGAGAGGAAGATCAGTGGAGCTGATTCCCAACATTCAGCCTGTTTTCAGCGACATCAACATTCGTTGTAAGCAGTGTAATGAACTGCTTTGTGTTGGAGAGCAGAGTATCCTCCTGATTGTTCGCAAAAGGGAAGAACACCGCTGCCCTCCCCAGCCCTAATTTTCCCCCTTTTTTTTGCTCCTGTTGAGCAGTTTGGCATTCCCTATTTTTGTTTTTGTTCTGATAAAAATACCAAAAAAATTTAAAAACGTTTGTAAAAAGAAAAAAAATAACTAAAAAGGAAGAAAAAAACCTGTTCTTTTTAGAACTACCTCCAATTCTCCAAAAAGAGCTATATTCTTTATATATTGTAAAGGAGTGAGTGAAGTGGTGAGCTCAGGGTGCGCGTACCGGTGAGCGTACATGGGAACGCACCCAGCGCTTACCCTGCGAAAATTGCAACAAAAAAAACCTCACTGATGACATCTCAAATGACATCACTGATGACATCATTCATGTGATAATACGATGCACCTCCTCACACTCTAATCTAACTTTTGATATATCCAGTGTTAAATACAGACTACCATTCCAGAAACCATTGACACACCAATACCAGTTACTACATACGCACTCACTGATTCCTGAGTCTACACACACATCCACTCATTCACCCATACAATCACTCATACATACAGTCACTCATCAATACAACACTATCATATGCACTCATACACCTATAGCGATACTCACACACTGCCACTCATCCATGGAGTTACTCACACACCTAGTCACTCATGCAAAGAATCAATCACACTCCCATTTCCTCATCTATACAGTTATACACACATAACCTTACTTATTCAAACATATACTAACACATACTTACTCTCTTTTACAATCTCTGATACAAGTACACATTGATCTATACAGTCACTTACGCAATCACAGGCTCTCATGTATAGTCATTAATATATGCCAACTCTCACATGCACTGTGTTTTACATATGTACTTACTTGGACATGTAGCACTGAGATATCCATTCACTCACCAACACACCCATGCACACAGTCAACCGCCCATACAGCTGTTTCCACAGGCACTCTTGAACCCATACACCAAGTGAATGAACTGCTCACACATCTATCCACAGAGCCACACACCTCCCAGCTACCCCCACACACACTCACCCTCATATACAAATACTTGGGCAACCAATCAATAACCCATATAGCCACTCATATAGCTACTAATCAACACATGCAGCAGCTTACACAACAACAGACATAATGATGCACACGTTCAGACAGTTTAGTCACTAACCTATGCATTCAGTAAGACACATCTAATCACTCACTCAGTCACACACCTACTAAATCCTTCATCCACACACTCATACATACACTCATTCTTCAATATTTAAAACATATTTTAACTTTATAGAAACACACATTCACTGGATGATGTCATCAGTGATGTCATTTGAGATGTCATCAGTGATGTCACGGACCATGTCATGAATGATGTAATATGTGACATCATCAGCAGTGGATTGCGGGCGTGCGAGTTATAGTGAGTCCAACTAACTATAACGTTGGAATTTCAATGGTTTTGTATGAGTAAAATGTTCAGCTAACGATAACTGGTGTGAAACCTATGTTTTTTTCCCGTGAATATATATGCGCTCCAACAATCTCCTCGGTAAAGAAGAACACAGGACACCCTGAGCTTCTTTATTTTGTATGAATGTATCTATATGCACTGCGCCTTACAAATTACATTTCATTCATTCATTCATTCATTCATTCAGCCACTGCTCAATGGTACACTGCAGATGTGAAACTAATAAAGCTTAAATGCCGGCGCTATTAGCGAATCTGGCGCACGGACTATAGTCAGCACAACAGATTAGAATACACTAAAGCCCTACAGGAATACAAGACAGTGATAGCTTATGCTAAATCAGCGTTTTTTACCAAACAAATTCAAGAAGCCCCCAATACTCCTAGGGAACTTTTTAAAACAATCACCTCCCTGGCAAAGAGTCCTCGTGACACCATCTTTGTACCGGATCAGAACTTTGTTGAGAACATAGCCATCTTCTTTCAACAAAAGGTGCAGGCAGTTTATGACGACCTTCACACCCTAGCAGCAGGCACTTCTGCTGCCCTTTCTGAACACACAACCCCAGGGGCCACCAACTACTCTCACTTCCCACTCTTAAAGGAGACACAGGTTAGCAATCTACTTACCCAGATGAAATCAGGATCTCCCCTCGACCCATGCCCTCCGTATGTAATGCATATGATTCCAGAGACAATAACCTCAGCTTTGACTCCACTGCTGAACGAGGTAATTAGATCGGGTGAATTTCCACGCAGATGGAAGAAAGCCTGCATCAGGCCGATCCTCAAAAAAAGACACCCTGGATCCGATGGAACCGAAACACTACCGGCCGATATCTTGCCTTCCGCTACCGGCTAAGATTCTGGAAAAAGCTATGAACCTAGAACTAATGAAGTATGTAGATCAAAACAATTACTCGATCCCTCACAACATGGGTTCCAGCCCGGTCATTCGACAGAACCTGCTCTTATCATGGCAATGGAGGATATCCGCAAAACAATGGATGAGGGTGGAAGAACGGCCTTGATCTTACTAGATCTGACCGCGGCGTTCGATACCGTGAACCATAGGGTCCTACTGAGCAGATTGAGAGCCCTAGGAATTACAGACACTGCCCTAGCCCTATTAACATCCTTTCTTGATGGTCGTATTCAACAAGTACATTGGGGAGGCTTTCAATCTGACAAATTTTCCCTCCCAGGTGGTGTACCTCAGGGCTCGGCCCTAACACTGACGTTGTTCAATCTGTATGTCACGCCACTGGCTGCGCTAATAAAATCCCATGGCTTGCATCTAGTGTCGTACGCCGACGACACACAAATTGTGGTGTCTCTCTCCCAATCGATAGAGGCTACAGCAGAATGTTTCAGGAACTGCCTCCTAGACATAAAATGCTGGATGAGCCACAATTTTTTAAAACTGAACACCGAGAAGACCGAAGTAATAGAGTTCGGTCAGAAGCCATCTGTCTGGAGCCAGCTTTGGTGGCCCCCGGAGGCTGGCTCCTGTCCTGTTCCAGCGGATAAGGTCAGGAATCTTGGTTTCCTGCTTGACAAAGACCTCTCCTGTACTGCACAAATTAACCAGGTCACGTCGGCCTGCTTCTACACCATTAAGGTGCTCAGAAATATTCTACCGTACATTCCACCCACTTTACGAAAGACGGTGATGGGAGCCCTCATAATGTCTCGAGTGGACTACTGCAACTCACTCAATTTGGGCACTGGAGAAAGACAACTGACTAAGCTGCAGGCAATTCAAAATGCGGCAGCCAGAGTCTTGTTGAATTTGCCAAAACGTCATCCCACACCCAAAGCCATACGCAAACTGCACTGGCTCCCAGTTAGACGCAGAATCCAAATCAAGGCCCTTTGCCTAGTCCATAAATCGCAGTATGGGAAAGGACCAGAAGATTTAGTTGAACTCTTCCGCCGCTATACTCCGCAGCGCACATTAAGATCAGCCAGTCTAGATCTGGTGTGCCTGCCTAAAATACGGAGAACCCGGTGGGGCGGAAGTCCTTCTCTCACCAAGCTTCGAAATTATGGAACTCCCTGCCTCTTGCATTGCGGTTTGACAAGTCTAAACTGAGCTTTAGGAAGACACTAAAAACTTTGCTCTTCTCCATGACCTAACTTGCTCTTCCTGTTATTCTGTTCTATAGCGCCAAGACGCCTCGGCAATCGAGCGCTTTAAAAAAATATTTCAGTCAATCAGTCATGCAGAGGAGTTAACACAACTTTCACGATCAGTTACCGTAATCATGTATGCGATGCCTGCTAACATTGAACAACAATCTCCATTATTTCAAAGTAAATAACTCCCGTTTCCAGTAAACGGAACGTTGTTATGATAGCAGGTGTCGGACTACCTTTCAAAACTCAGTCCAAATCAGGCGCATCTTGTATACTAGAGCCATGCAATTGTATGTGTCTGCAAATTAAGGAGTGATTTGGTACTATTGCGCAATCCTCGCCATTCACATAGACTTCTTTTCCCTCCCTCAGACACCTATATGGAAATGGTAATAACCAAGCTTCATGGACATAAGCGCTGCCAAATCATCCATATCTGCCTATAGCATAGTATTTCATGCAAACCTCAAACTTAACCAGGTTAAAAAATAACGTTATTATACTGTGGATAAGCCACACACCTGAATTGGATCTCCAATGACTGACCACTTCTAACCATTCTCATAGCGCGCCCTGTGCTCTGATTTGACAGAGAGTGCTCACACCATAGTTTGTACTGCTAATCATTCTCAGCATACGCTACGAATACGCTTCGAGGTTACGCGTCGCATGAAAAGCCTCCGTGTGACGTCATGTATGGCGCCCCGTACAAAAAGACGCGAATGTTTTTAATTGTTTTAAAACATATATTCATGTAGTTAATGAACATACTAAAGGAAGACTTAATCTACGATAATTATGGAATAATTTTTTTGTAAGTTTTAAAAATCCTATATTACCTCTATATTGTATGAGTCCAGCTGCGTGCCCCTCCGCCTGGTACCCTAGACTCCACCATGCCCAAACCCGGTTCATAAGCACGCGTGATCGTCACCACAAAACCATTAGCACGCATATCGCTTTTCCACACATGCTTTTACAACTAGTATGCATTTACCACACATGATAAATGCATAATCTTAAGAATGTTTTTTGTTGACCAACACGTGTTGTAATGCCTGTGCCTTACGTCCTTCAAATTAGTTTCTAGGTATACGTGTGACCAACTCTCATAAGATCAGAGGCCAAGGACAAACACCGTGGTATCTGTGGAACCAAATCTCATCGATCACAGAGAAAATATACGCAGGGTAAAATGAAAGTAACAGGTATAATAAAAATAATGAAGGAAAACTACTAAAATGGCGGTTGGACGGAGTATGTAATCAACGTTTGGTGCCTCGACACTACATTTCAAATAAATATACATACAATATGTTTATTAATATATTACAAAAGTATAGCACCGGATAACACACATGACCCGGGAAAACAAAGCGGCAAATGTAATACCTAAAATCAGGAAAGGTTTGCTTGGCGAACTTGAGGAAAAAGAAAAAAAGTGCACTTGCAAACAAGGCTGCGCATGCGTAGACAGTACAACTGATGCTGCAAAAAAAAACGCAAAGTTTTACATACTGTCATAGAAACATAGCTCTAAAAATTACCCCCGTAATTCCCCCCCAGGACCTAATAAACAAAACAGACTTCTAGTTTTTTTTTACCTTTTCCACCGCGTACAAGTACTGCACGAGTACCCCGCCATTTTTTATTTTTTTTAAAATAAAAATTGAGCCTAAAGATCCATGTACCACCCCCCTGACCAAGACTATAGGGTCAGAATGTTTCTACCCTGCCCCCTATCCTTATATCTCAACTTTGTTTTACTGTTTTTTTGTGACTCGGCTCTCGCGACAAACAAGATGGCCGCCAACATTTCCTATTTTGGAGTATTGAAAACCAATCAGCATGCAGCTCTTGCTCGTAATTGTACATCTTTCCAAACGCGTACGCCTCGATTTTCCTTTAAAAAATAAAAATAAAAAATAGAGCCGAAACATCCATGTACGACCCACTGAGCAAGCATGGGGAAAACACGTTTTGGGACCCCCCTTTTTTCTCGGCCCCCGCTTGCCAAATCACCCCCAAACTTCCAGGGAAGGATCGGAACCGAGCAGGCCATTTTCTTGGAGAAATTCACGAAGATTCGTCCACCGGCGCCAAAGTTATTCCAAATAGAATGCTGTGGATTTCCTATGGAAAGTAGGTCCTAACTATAACTACCTACTGGATATATATATATATATATATTACCTACTGGCGATAGCCAGTAGGTATATATAGTTAGAATTTTTTCTCTATGGGACTTTTGAAAATTCTATGTCTAATAACTTTGGCGTTTGTGGACGGAATCGGCTGAAATTTTCAGGAAAATGGCACATTTTGTTTCTGAGCAGCCCCTGAAAATTTGGTGGAGTTTCGTCAAGGGGGGGCTGAGAAAAAAGGGGGGTCCCAAAACGCGTTTTTTCCATTCATTTTTCCATAGGGCGGTTGGACTCACTTTTAGCTCGAACGGCTGAATGGATTTGCACGAAACTTGGCAAAATTGTAGGGACTGTTAGCCCGATGTGCCTTTGCTAGGTCTCAATATATGTGCTCCAGTAGTTTTTGAGAAATTAACGTTCAAACCAAGATATATATCTGTAACAGCGCTCTGGGCAGCGATCCGGTCCGCTTACTTTTCGCTTATCGGAACTTTGCGCGCAGAAAGCTGATTGGCTCTCCGGTGTCTGTCAACATTCTAAACAGTCCGGAGCGGACGCCATCTTGTCTCTCGGTAGGATCGAGAGAGAAGAAGAGGTGGAAAACGAAGGGGGAATTTAATGAAAGGGGGCAAGGTATCCCCCTCTTGACCCCCTAGGAATGTTGTTGGGGTTATTAAAGGGTCCCGTGGGGAAAATAAAAAAAAAATGATTTTTCACGGTAGAAGCGCGGCCGCGAACTGGTAGCGAAACGGGAATTCGCCATTTTGTGCTTCGTTAATTAAATTACTAGTTATAAGTGGGTGCGGGAGACGTATCCTAATCCCCTATGTTTCCTGAGGGTGGCTGAGGAGGCTGATATATGTTGATACATCTCTTCCAGCGGCTGTGCGTGAGCTTTTTTTTTTTTTTGCTGCGTGACAGTCCGGAGCGGCCGCCATCTTGTCTCTCGGTAGGATCGAGAGAGAAGAAAAGGTGAAAAACTAAGGGGGAATTTAATGAAAGGGGGCAAGGTATCCCCCTCTTGACCCCCTAGGAATGTTGTTGGGGTTATTAAAGGGTCCCGTGGGGAAAATAAAAAAAAATGATTTTTCACGGTAGAAGCGCTTCACGGGCCGCGAACTGGGCCGCAAACTGGTAGCGAAACGGGAATTCGCCATTTTGTGCTTCGTTAATTAAAGTACTAGGTATAAGGGGGTGCGGGAGACGTATCCTAATCCCCTATGTTTCCTGAGGGTGGCTGAGGAGGCTGATATATGTTGATACATCTCTTCCAGCGGCTGCGCCATCTTGCCTTTTTTCGAATGCCACAATTTTGTCGTGCACGGCAGCCATTTTAGATGCCAGGCTGGTCCCAGGCTATCACCTAACCCTGCGGATGTAGTTTATGGCCCCAGCTGTAGAGAATTCAGACATGCCAATCCTCCTGATTCAGGCGTGTGACTACTGATTTCAGTGCTAGTCTCCCGCCTCCCGATTTCTGCAAGCAAAAACCCGGGGGCATATTACGAACAACTAGCGATAATTTTTGTCTCTAACTTGTTTAGAGACAAAAATTATCGCCGCACATCGGCGATTTTTATCGCAGATAAACCTTGCTATTATCGCAGAAAAGTCAGCGATATTCATGTATTATCGACCTAATGCTCTTAGCCATGTTATCCACCTCCCATTGGATAACATGGCTAAGAACTGCTCAGGGCAGGTGTTAGATTTTGGAGATATTCGCGCTTAGCGCGAATATCTCCAAAAGTTGGTAATAGAAGGTAGCGATGTTAGGGACTGTTTCCAGTCGCTAACATCTTGGCACGCCACTTTGCATGTCATTAGTGATAAGTATCACTGACATGCAAAGCGGGGCCCAAGATGGTCGCTATCTCCTTTTAGCTGTCACTAACAGGTGTTAGCGACAGCTTGGTAATAGGGAAATAATTTTATCTCCGCTTTCATGGCTTTTAAAGCCAAAAAAGCGGAGATAAACCCCCTTGATAATATGCCCCACGATTCCTTGGGGGTTTCAGCTGACAGGGCTTGGTATTGTGTTACATGGTAATTTTTCCATGAAACGTCAGAGGGTCGATGCAGGGGTTCTAGAAGAGGTGATAAACCATTTAAGCCTCATGAACAAGCGCATGGTCTTTTAAAGATTTGTGAAGTACTCGGGGCGGCGGTGTGTGTGTGCCCTCTTTCAGGAGCGGGCGGGGGGGCACTGCCAGCAACTTGCCAGGTCAGGTAGTGTTCAACACGTGCATCACCCTTTCTCTGCCTGCTATTGCGCTCCATGCTTCGGAAAGGTAAGAAAAAGAACGTGCATTTGAGTTTGAAATGTCCGATCCTGCAGCAGCACACTTCCAAAGCCCACACATGACAATAACCCGATTCAAGGCCCCATTCACCCGTTTTAAAAAAAATAGATAACACTCCAACAAAGTAAGGTTATAAAACTTTATTAACTACTAACTTTAACGAACGGAACAAAAACTAAAAA
Source organism: Lissotriton vulgaris (assembly GCF_964263255.1). Lineage (NCBI taxonomy): Eukaryota > Metazoa > Chordata > Amphibia > Caudata > Salamandridae > Lissotriton > Lissotriton vulgaris. Next base: position 461,972,958 of record NC_141700.1, on the reverse strand, counting down.
CATTTAAACATTTCTCAACACAAAAAGCAACAATGGTTAGAAGCTGTCTTTTGTGCGAATAGTCCCAAGGCAGCACAACGTGCAGAGTTCTGGACGGCACCCAGGTGATGTCGCCTGGGTGCCGCACTGATTTAGGGATCCTACAATGCTGCTCCGAAAATTGGCGTGGGGCGTCCCGGGTGGGGCGGGGGGAGGCCTCGTCAGTAGCGGTCTGTTGTGCGAATAGTCCCAAGGCAGCACAACGTGCAGAGTTCTGGACGGCACCCAGGTGATGTCGCCTGGGTGCCGCACTGGTTTAGGGATCCTACAATGCAGCACAGAAAAACAGCGTGGGGCGTCCCGGGTGGTGCGGGGGGAGGCCTCGTCAGTAGCGGTCTGTGTCCAGTGTCACATGGCTGACACAACATGTACGACAGGCACCCAGGTGATGTCCAGTAAACTGCCGCACTGGTTTTGGTATCCTACAATGCTGCTCCGAAAATTGGCGTGCGGCGGCCCGGGGGGGGGCGTGGGGGAGCCGGCGTGAACGGGCCTCCCCAGGTGGCGGCCATCTAGCTGAGTTGCGCTCGCTCTTGCGGCCACAGCGTCTCGCTCACCATGTTGTTGAGTTGCTCCCACTCTTGCAGTGCAGCGATAGGCGGCTGCCACATGGCTCTTAAAATGGCGGACAGCTCCTCGGTTTTAGGCCTGGTCCACTGAAATGGCCCTGGGACACTTTGGAACTCGGACGCTTGCCTGCTAGGGCTTGGGCTCCATTCTCGAAAAGCGTCCCCTCAGCCGTGAAGATTGTATAAAAGTCTTGGGGGCCCCCGACTCCCGCAGGCTTCCGGTGGGGAGCGGCTGCCATGATTGCTCGCGGAATGACCACGACGGAGCCACGAGATGGTGGTGCTCTCATGCTGACGCCAGCTTCAGTCTGAATGATCCAGAAACAAGGTGGGGCTTTCATCGTTTGGGAAAAAAAAATGTTCGAAACCAATGAAAAGTGTTATTTTTAGGTCATATGACCAAGCCTTCCATCTTTAGGAAACCAAAAGTAAAATGAACCAATGAAAAGTTTTATAAACAAGTCACATGACCTGTTATGCGGCATAGGGCTACAAAAAGCGTAGAAAATCCGTTGGCACGTGAGGTGGCGTCAGTAGCGGACCGATGTGCGAATAGGCCGAAGGCAGCACAACGGGCCGAGATCCGGATGGTACCGAGGTGGTGTCCAGCAAATTGCCGCACTGGTGTGGCCATCCTACAATGCTGCGCCGAAAGACGGCGTGTCCAGCTGAGTTGCGGTCACTGTTGCGGTACAGTGACTCGAACGCGCCGAGATCCGGATGGCACCGAGGTGGTGTCCAGCAAATTGCCGCACTGGTGTGGCCATCCTACAATGCTGCGCCGAAAGACGGCGTGTCCAGCTGAATTGCGGTCACTGTTGCGGTACAGTGACTCGAACGCGCCGAGATCCGGATGGCACCGAGGTGGTGTCCAGCAAATTGCCGCACTGGTGTGGCCATCCTACAATGCTGCGCCGAAAGACGGCGTGTCCAGCTGAATTGCGGTCACTGTTGCGGTACAGTGACTCGAACGCGCCGAGATCCGGATGGCACCGAGGTGGTGTCCAGCAAATTGCCGCACTGGTGTGGCCATCCTACAATGCTGCGCCGAAAGACGGCGTGTCCAGCTGAGTTGCGGTCACTGTTGCGGTACAGTGAGTCGAACGCGCCGAGATCTGGATGGCCCCGATGTTGTGTCCAGCAAGTTGCCGCACTGGTGTGGCCATCCTACAATGCTGCGCCGAAAGTCGGCGTGGGGTGCCCCGTTGGCTTATGAGGTGATGTCAGTAGTGGACCGATGTGTGAATAGGTCGGAACCAGCACAAGGCACCAAGATCCGAATGGCAAGTCCTGGATGTTGAGTGCCTCAGTTGAGAGTTCTGAGCAGTGCTTGTAAGACTGTCTGAAGCTTATTTGCACCTGCTGCAGCTTCACTAGGTCCGGCGGAACTTTTTTCCTTTTCCTTTCTGCTTCTTTTCCTACAATGCGTTTCATCTGAAGACACGACCAGGTCCCTGAATGTGTGCAGGGGGACGCTATTGATTGAATGAAAATGGCGGCTTGACACAAAGCTGACTCAAGCGTTACTGTTGGTGCTATACAGACAAAAATTGGTTTTCAGTTTGTACATTCTTCAGGTTTTTTTTTTCCATCCAAGTCTGATTGAGAGTTTGTAGAAAAATGGCTTCAGATTTTCCACATACTACTCTTCAACATTCTTCCTAAATGTAACAATGTGAAACTCACTAGGAGAACGGCTGTTTCTGTTTCCTTTCAAAATGCTGCCACCAATATTTTCTGAATGGAAGACACCATCTTGTAGCATAAAGGGCCGAAAGGGGTTCTGGTCTGGCCGATGGTTGGTGGAGACATTTTGACTATATCTTGGACCTGCCCGGCCTCGCCCAAAATGGCGCCGGTATAAATGGGACTCGTAACTCCTTGCCCGCAAATGTATATCTAGAAAATGTTATTGTAAGTGGCCCTGTCGTATTTTAATTACAAAATGTACGTCCACCGATTCCGCAACTGTTAGACACCTTTGTTCTTGTCACCTAATGGCCCGCTCGTTACGTTCTTCTACAGTGTAAATGTCTCCTCATCATATACGATTTCAGTTTGCTCCGTGGCCGGCCCACGTGGTTATAGGCCCGTATTTGTATACTGACATTTTCACAATAAAGGTTTTTAAAACAAAACACGGTAGTAGTATTTACATTTGTAAAGTTTTTACTTTTAGTGACTGTTTTCGAATCAGTAAAAGGCAAGTGAAATAAAGCAGTCCAATTACATGACGGATAAAAGGTATAATATGTAGGAACGCAGTAAAGATAAATGGTCAAGGGCAGTTGTGTTTTTCATGTCTGCAACATAAAGTGATCGATAAGAATCTGATAATCAGGCGTATCGGCGACTAAGACAGCAGGCCGAATCTCTTTTACTCAACGGCTCCGTCATGGAAGGAAGAAACGCCCTTTTTCTCGAAAAAGGAATATATTTTACTTGCAAGACAGTTGTAAATTTTCCGGGAAAGTACATTAGCCTGGAATATTATAACATATGTTTGAAAAAAAAATATTGTTCGAAAATAATAAAAAGCGTAATTTTTAGGTCATATGACCAAGCTTTTCATCATTAAATTAACAAAAGTAAAATGAACCAATGAAAAGTTTTATTAACAAGTCACATGACCTGTTATGCTTACGTTACGCGCTGCGCGCCGCGCCTCGGATCACTTCCGGGTGCGCTAACGCGGCGTGTCATAAAACGCATTACGCGACAACGTAGGTCAAGAATATAGTCTAAATGTCTCCACCAACCAGCGTTCAGAACACAACCCCTTTCAGCAGTCCAAAAAGTTCTGTTAAATGACAACAGAGGGGACAGGCAACAAGAACCATCAGTCAAAGAGGGGAGGGCAAGTTCTTCTCTTCCGGGTCATGTTGGGGCGCTACCGGAACTGATCGAATTGGTAGTCTATAGTGTTTCTGGATGTTTCAGACTAAAGCAGGCGTCAGCATGAGACCACTACCATCTCGTAGCTCCGTCGTGGCCATTCCACGAGCAATCATGGCAGCCGCTCCCCACCAGAAGCCTGCGGGAGTCGGAGGCCCCCAAGACTTTTGTAGAATCTTCACGGCTGAGGGGACGCTTTTCGAGAATGGGACCCAAGCCCTAGCAGACAAGCGTCCGAGTTCCAAGGTGTCCCAGGGCCATTTTAGTGGACCAGGCCCAAAACCGAAGAGCCGGCCGCCATTTTGAGAGTCCTGTGGCAGCCGCCTATCGCTGCACCGCAAGAGCGGGCGCATCTCAACTACATGGTGAGCGAGACGCTGTAGTCGCAAGAGCGGGCGGTAAACAGCTGAATGGCGGAAGAGGCACAGTGTAGCTAAAGCGGGCGGAATGGCAACTAAAACGATAAAGGGGCGCCCCACTACAGCTTGTCTTCAGGTCAAACGGATTGTGGGACAAGGTCCAGAATTGAAGAGTCATCAAAAGGCAAAAAGTTCCGCCGGACCCCGGGAGCCGGCCGCCTATGTCGGGGGCGATCTCAGGCTACACCAGTGCTATAAGACTTGGGGAGGGTGTCGGAGCCAAGCGTCTTCTCCGAGTCCATGGCCATCACACCGCCCCTCAGGGGCCTCCGTCAAGCTGTTTAGGAAGGTAACATATCACATTGTTTTCTAATGCAGTCAGGTCCACAAACGACACTCACTTACTTTGAGAATAGTGAAGCTGCAGTAGGTGGAAATAAGCTTCAGACAGTGTTACAAGCACTGCTCAGAACTCTTAACTATGGCACCCAACATCCAGAACTTATGCTATTTGAGAATGGTAGTGACATCGAAGCATCTCAGGGACCAAAACCATTAACGTACTTTCACGTATGAAAATCTTACTTGGGGAGGGGGCAGGAGCGAAGCGCCCCCTCCCAGTCAGCGCCACCACACCGTATGTTGAAAATCTGAAGCCATCGTTCTACAAAGTCAACCAAACTTGGATTGAAAAATCTAGAAAAATGTACAAACTGAAAACCAGTTTTGGTCTGCATAGCATCAGTAGCAACGCTTGAGTCAGCTTTGTGTCAAGCCGCCATTTTGATTCAACAAAGCACAGGCATTGAAAAAGGCTGAAATTCAGAACTCTAAACTATGGCACCCAACATCCAGGAGCTTGCCATCCGGATCTTGGAGCCTTGTGCTGTTTTCGATCTATTCACACATCGGTCCACTACTGACATCATCTTATAAACCAACGTTATGTAAATAGTTTTTTAATAAAATGTTTTACCCTGTTTCTTTGCTGGTGTGTTGTCTATATTTTTAATATTTGCATAGGGTTTGTCGTTATTTTGTGCGGGATGGGTGATGGAGCCGAGCTGTCTTGCAGCCCTCATGGTGTGGAGCTCAGTTCATCTCACTATTTTCGTATTTCTCATGAAGGGTTATTCCTAATGTTTGTATTTTACCGAGGTTAAAAAGAGATCGAATTAGTGGTCTACTGATTTTGCTCGATTACTTTTATTTTTTTACACGATTTTTCACTATCTGCAAAGACTAAACAGAGTATTGCGACTTTGTGCTTGTTTGTAAATAGAGAATGATCCAAAGAGAACCAATTCTAAAACAGTAAATGCTTGGACAACAATCAATCAAATGGAGAGACAAGGAGGCACGACGGATTACAACGGGGGTAAAGGCCTGCGTTAACTACCCTTCAGTATCTGCAAAGAGAGAGTACTACTAAGACAAAAGAGGGGAGGGGGGGGGTGCAGCGTTCAAAGCACATCAGCGTGCATAAATACGAAAATGTTTTTATCTATCACGTACTTGACATTTTAAAGCTTTTCATATTTGCTATTAAAAAACCAATGAAATTCACAGAAAAAACCATAGGTTATAGTGGATATATAGTTAGGAATTTGCATTTACAAAACCTTGAAAATTCAATGAAAAAACCATTGGTTTTAGGCCATATATAGTTAGGAATTAGCATTTACAAAACCTTATTTTACTCGCATAAAACCATTGAAATTCCATATATAGTTAGAAGCGCTAACTATATATCGCGCACCCGCAATCCACTGCTGATGATGTCACATATTACATCATTCATGACATGGTCAGTGACATCACTGATGACATCACTGATGACATCTCAAATGACATCACTGATGACAACTCAAATGACATCACTGATGACATCTCAAATGACATCACTGATGACATCACTGATGACAACTCAAATGACATCACTGATGACATCTCATTTGTCATCACTGATCACATCACTCATGTGATAATACAATGAACCTCTTCAGACTCTAATATAACCTTACATACACTCAGTATAAACAGACACTCACAGACTGTCACTCATCCATGGAGTTACTCACACACCTAGTCAGTCATGCAAAGAATCAATCACACCTCCATTTCCTCAACTATAAAGTTATACACATCTTACTTATTCAAACATATAATAACACATATTTATTCTCTTATATAATCCCTGATACAAGCTCACAGTGATCGATACAGCCACTCACACATTCACTGGCTCTTATGTTCAGTTATTTATATATCTCAACTCTCACATGTATTGTGTTTTACATACGTACTTACTTGCACATGTAGCAATGAGAAATCCATTCACTCACCAACACACCCATGCATAGTCAACCGCCCATATAGCTGTTTCCACATGCACTCTTGAACTCATACTCCTAGTGAATCAACTGCTTACACATCTATGCACAGAGTCACGCACCTCCCAGCCACCCACACACACACTCAGCCTCCCATTCAAATACTTGGGCAACCAATCAATAACCCATATGGCCACTCTTATAGCTACTGATCAACACATGCAGCAGCTTACACAACAACAAACATACTGATGCACAAATTAAGACAGTTTAGTCACTAACCCATGCACTCAGTGAGACACATTTAATCACTCACTCATACAGTCAGTCATGCACCTACTAAATTCTTCAGCCAGACACTTATACATCCACTCATTCTTCAATATGTGAAACATATTTAAACTTTACAGACACATACAATCACTGGATGTTGTGATCAGTGATGTCATCAGTGATGTCATTTGAGATGTCATCAGTGATGTCATCAGTGATGTCACTGACCATGTCATGAATGATGTAATATGTGACATCATCAGCAGTGGATTGCGGGTGCGCGATATATAGTTAGCGCTTCTAACTATATATGGAATTTCAATGGTTTTATGCGAGTAAAATAAGGTTTTGTAAATGCTAATTCCTAACTATATATGGCCTAAAACCAATGGTTTTTTCATTGAATATATATATATATATATATATATATATATATATATATATATATATATATATATATATATATATATATATATCCAATTGCTTGAGCAGAGGATTAGTTGCCGGGATCCATATCCCATAGTCAGGTGGGGTGTTGCACTCGGCCAATCCCACCGCCGAGTAATGACAATGTCCAAGAAAAGCTGCTTTCAAAAGCAAAAACACGCACTCGGAAAGGTGCAGCTAGAAAGGGTTTATTCACGAGGTAACGCTACGCGTTTCAGCACAAGGGTGCCTTGATCACACGTTAGATCGTGTGATCAAGGCACCCTTGTGCTGAAACGCGTAGCGTTACCTCGTGAATAAACCCTTTCTAGCTGCACCTTTCCGAGTGCGTGTTTTTGCTTTTGAAAGCAGCTTTTCTTGGACATATATATATATATATATATATATTCACTGAAAAAACCATAGGTTATAGACCATATATAGTTAGGAAGTAGCATTTAAAAAAACCTTGAAAATTCACTGAAAAAACCATAGGTTATAGATCATATATAGTTAGGGATTAGCATTTACAAAACCTTATTTTACTCACACAAAACCATTGAAATTCGCATATATAGTTAGTTGCACTAACTATATATCGCGCCCCCGCAATCCACTGCTGATGATGTCACATATTACATCATTCATGACATGGTCAGTGACATCACTGATGACATCACTGATGGCATCATCCAGTGACTGTAAGTTTCTGTAAAGTTAAAATATGTCTTACATATTGAACAATGAGTGGATGTATATGTGTGTGGATGAAGGATTTAGTAGGTGCATGACTGACTGTATGAGATAGTGATTAAATGTGTTTCACTAAGTGCATGGGTTACTGACTAAACTGTTTTAATTTGTGCATCATTATATCTGTTGTTCTGTAAACTGCTAAATGTGTTGATCAGTAGCTATATGAGTAACTATATGGCTTATTGATTGGTTGCCCAAGTATTTGTATGGGAGAGTGAGTGTGTGTGTGTGGGTGGCTGGGAGGTGTGTGACTCTGCATAGATGTGTGAACAGTTGATTCACTAGATGTATTGGTTCAAAACTGCATGTGGAAACAGCTGTATGGGTGGTTGACTGTGTGCATGAGTGTATTGGTGAGTGAATGGATATCTCAGTGCTACATGTCAAAGTAAGTATATTTGTAAAACACAGTACATGTGAGAGTTGACATATATAAATTACTGTGTATAAGAGCCAGTGAATATGTGAGTGGCTGCATGGATCATGGAAAATTTGTATCAGTGATTGTATAAGAGAGTAAATATATGTTAGAATATGTTTGAATTAGTAAGGTGTGTATAACTGTATAGTTGAGGAAATGGAGGTGTGATTGATTCTTTGCATGACTGACTAGGTGTATGAGTAACTCCATGGATGAGTGACAATCTGTGAGTGTCTGTTTACACTGAGTGTATCTAAGGTTATATTAGAGTCTGAAGAGGTTCATCGTATTATCACATGAATGATGTCATCAGTGATGTTGTCAGTGATGTCATTTGAGTTGTCAACAGTGATGTCATCAGTGATGTCACTGACCATGTCATGAATGATGTAATATTTGACATCATCAGCAGTGGATTGCGGGTGCGCGATATATAGTTAGTGCAACTAACTATATATGCGAATTTCAATGGTTTTGTGTGAGTAAAATAAGGTTTTTTAAATGCTAATTCCTAACTATATATGGTCTATAACCTATGGTTTTTTCAGTGAATTTCAATGGTTTTTTAATAGCAAATATCAAAAGCTGTAAAATGTATTCTTCTTTTAAAGGAAAAATATATTTTATATCTTTTTAATATAATTTTTTTATGCATCTGCCAAACCCTGACCTCTTAATAGTGCACTGTGGTGGAAATGATTTGGGCACTTTGACTGGGGTTGGTCTGGAAATGCTTTTAAAGAACACCTTTCATCAATTGATGACACTTTTTCCCCAAACTGCCTTGGTATATTCCAATATATGCCAAAGACAGAAATGGAACTGGTCCAACCAATTTTGTCCACAATTTGAGAAAGCATGGAAACATGTGAATAAATCTGTTTCTGCTTACATGAGAGATTTTAGAATGGGTTTAATATACAACAATAACTTGCGTTACAACATGCAAGACATCTACAGAGGAGATGGTGTGCACTTCTCTGATGAGGGGAATAGAATATTCCTCCTGAATTTAAAACTGTGCATTGGAACCTACTTGTAGGTACCTAAATTAGCCACAGAACCCAATAGCTCTTTTCAGAGCTACCCTACCTCTGATCATTCAAAACGTTTTTCTTTTTCTAACTTTTTTCACCAAAGTACGCTCCCCGGTTCGCTTACCGGTGCGCGTACTGGGCGCTCCCCACGCAAATTCTTTTTCTTCATTTTTTTTTTTTGCCTATATGAGCGTCCTAAGCCCCCCTCAGAAAACCTAGAGGGTCAGGAAGTGTCTTCCCTGCCCCCTTCTACCCATTCCGAACATTGTTTGCCCTCCATCTTGTGTCTCAATTCTACCGAAACACAAAATGGAGGACTCCCGTAACGCTGCCGGTGCGCGTACCGGGGCGCGCACCGGTGAGCGCTCGCTATAAAAAGGTGGGAAAGTAATTTACAGAAAAACTACTGGAGACACTTTCATCAAATATAGAATAGGCCCTACTACATAGCAGTCCCTACCAGTTACCCAAATTTGATGGAATTCCATTGAGAAAATTATGCTGTAGGCCTCACTAAATATCCTGAGGTAAATTACATGACAAAAACACATATGAAGTGTTAGAATTGACAACCAATTAAAATGTTACTTTCATTTTCTACTATTATTTCAAGACATTTGATTGGTTATGTACCTGAATATATATAAAGAAAGAGAGAGAAACACAGCCATTTTGACTACTACTTCCTGAAGTACATTTCAAGAGCATTTTCACTGACAACTTTAACTTCTTTTTCAAAGGTAAGATACAATTTAAAAAAATTGAAAGGAGAACTATGTTATGCACTTTAAATTAATTTAGGAAAACGTTTTCAGATAGTTACATACTGTCCCTCTATAAGAGTTAGTCATTGAGAAAGACTTAAATATTTAAATTATTGATTGAGTTAGGCTTCTGTGGTATAATTATGAATTTACTTAGGCTTCATCACAGGCACTTGTTAATAGTTCTACTTCCTGCCTGAAACCATGCACTGCCCAAAGATAACTTCACTGTTAAAAACTCACAAGTACCTGTCTGAACTTAAACCCAACAGTGCCCTATCTCCACTGATATATTTATTTTGTATGCAATTTACAGCAAGAAAATGGAAGCACAGCAAAAAGAAAATACAATTTCATTTCAAATTAAGATTGAAAACAATCCTAACGATGAAATAGAAGAAGTAGACTTTATGGATGAAACACTAGACCAAGAATTTATAAAATGTGCTGAAGAATGTGATTCTTGGAATGAAAAGGAGGACATACCTGATGATTTAATGTTACAAATTCTCTTAGATTTTGAAAAATCAGAACAATAAATTAAAATTTTAAAAGTTAAAATTGTTTGAGACATTATTCTTTTTAATATGAAAATTATGAAATAGTACCCAAAAAGATAAAATATAAAGTGAGACTTAAAATATACTGTGCAACTTTTTTGTGTTACATAGTAAGTTTGCTCATAGTTACTTCCTTTCTCCCACTATATTATCTCCAATGTGTATTTGACATCTCTTTATCATCTCCTGTCTCCATGTTCTTTCTGCTTTCCTGACAGACTATGCGATGAATTCCATATACCACAATAACTTCTGAAACAACATGCAAGATATCTACAAAGGAGACGGTGTATATTTATTTTTAGACTCTGCATTGGTACCTACATGTTGGTACTTAAATAAAAAAAAATAAAAAAAATATAACAAAAAGAAGAATCAATAAACATACAATATTTGAAAATTCTTTTATTCTTTTTTCCCTATATTACGCTTCCCGGACCGCTTCCCGGTGCGCGTACCGGGCGCTCCCCCCGCAAAAGAAACGATAATAAAAATTATTTTATTTTGCCCCGCGGGGCCCTTTTAAAGCCCCCTCATCAAACCTAGGGGGTCAGGGAGGATGGACTCTGCCCCCTTATGCTCATTTACCCCTTTGTTTTTGCCACCTCTTGTGTCTCGATCCTACCGAGACACAAGATGGCGGCCGCTCCGGACTGTTTAGAATATTCACAGTCACCCGGGAGCCAATCCGCTTCTCCTCGCGAAGTTCCGTTACGCGTCAGGCACGCGAACCGGGGCGCTAACCGGGACGCAGTCACAGATATATATATTTTTTTGAACGTTAATTTCTCAAAATCCACTGGAGCACATATCTTGAGACCTAGCAAAGGCACATCGGGCTACCAGTCCCTACAATTTTGTCAAGTTTCATAGAAATCCATTCAGCCGTTCGAGCTAAAAGTGAGTCCAACCGCCCTATGGAAAACTCAATGTTAAAAACATGTTGTGGGACCCCCCTTTTTTCTCACCCCCCACTTCACGAAACCCCTCCAAACTTTCAGGGGACGCTCAGAAACAAAATGTGCCATTTTCCTGAAAATTTCAGCCAATTCCGTCCTTCAACGCCAAAGTTATTCAACATAGAATTCTCAGAAATCCCTATTCAAAAAAATCCTAACTATATATACCTACTGGCGACCGCCAGTAGGTAATATATATATATATATATATATATATATATATATATATATATATATATATATATATATATATATATTGCACACCAAAGTAATCCCGTTACCAAGGGCACACTGTTGCACAGCCGGTGCGAGTTCACAGGGACGGGCTTTCCCTGAAGTTAATTCGCCTCCAAACAATTATACTCGCACTCGTCCAGGAATGTTAGATTAGCAGGTTTTATTTTATCATGGTGCCACCACAGCGCACACAGCATAACAACCTACGCGTTTCGATCACTAGATCTTGGTCACGGTTACAACAACAAAAAAAAAAAAATATATATATATATATATATTACCTACTGGCGGTCGCCAGTAGGTAGTTATAGTTAGGACCTAGCTACCCTAGGAAATCCACAACATTCTATTGGGAATAACTTTGGCGCCGGTTGAGGAATTTGCGTGTAATTTTCCAAAATTTTGGCCAGCTCCGCTCCGCTCCTTCCCTGAAAAGTTTCGGGGGGATTCGTGAAGTGGGGGCTGAGAAAAAAGGGGGGTCCCAAAACCTGTTTTCCCCATGCAATTTTCCATAGGACGTTCTGACACGGCTACAGCCCGAACCGCTGAACGGAATTACGCCAAACTTTGCAAAATTGTAGGGACTGGTACGGAGATGTGCCTTTGCTATATTTGGTGAAATTTGCTCCGGTGTTTTTTTTTAAAATTAACTTCAAAAACACATATATATCTATAGGCGCGCTCCAAGCGCTCAGCGGTACGCGTACCGGGGAGCGCACCCGGCGCGCTACGGGAGCGCCCAAGCGGAAAGCTGATTGGCTGTCGGATGTCTGTCAATATTCTAAACAGTCCGGAGAGTCTGCCATCTTGTGTCTTGGTAGATTTGAAACACAAGAGGAGAAAATAAAAAGGGGGAAATGTTTAAAAGGGGGAAGGGTACACACCCTCTGACCCCCTAGGTTTTCTGAGGGGGGCCTAGAAGGGTAAAATACCTTTTTTTTTGTGCAATTTTCAAGGGGTAAGAGCTGGGTGCGTTCCCATGTACGCTCACCGGTACGCGCACCCTGAGCTCACCACTTCACTCACTCCTTTACAATATATAAAGAATATAGCTCTTTTTGGAGAATTGGAGGTAGTTCTAAAAAGAACAGGTTTTTTTCTTCCTTTTTAGTTTTTTTTTTCTTTTTACGAACGTTTTTAATTTTTTTTGGTATTTTTATCAGAACAAAAACAAAAATAGGGAATGCCAAACTGCTCAACAGGAGCAAAAAAAAGGGGAAAAATTAGGGCTGGGGAGGGCAGCGGTGTTCTTCCCTTTTGCGAACAATCAGGAGGATACTCTGCTCTCCAACACAAAGCAGTTCATTACACTGCTTACAACGAATGTTGATGTCGCTGAAAACAGGCTGAATGTTGGGAATCAGCTCCACTGATCTTCCTCTCCCCGATGATGTTTGTCCTCCGGTGATCTCTCGGGGGATTAAGTGCCAGGTCCCTGACACTCTCCCGGGCATAGTTCTGAGGGTGCCTCCTTTGAACATGCCTGATCATTGTTGAGTTGCCAAAACTATATTTTCTTCTAGGGTCAGCCCGTGAAAGAACAGTTTGGCAAATTTTGCACTCCACTTTTGCAGCATTAACCTTTTTCTCTCCTGGTGGAATAGTAAAAAATTTCCAGATAAAGTGCTCCTTTACCTTTGGCTGAGGAGTTTCCTCCTGGATAAACCCATCAGAGTGCTCACTGCTGCTAGGTGGTCTTGCAGCCATTCTTTCTGAAGCAATGAAGAGAAACAGGGAACAGGTCTTGCTCTCTCCAAAGTGAAAGAGGTAGTGAAGGAAGTGGGTGGGGTTTTCATTAGTTGTAAAAAAAGCTGTAAGGAACCAATGAAAAGTGTTATATTAATATCACATGACTTGAGCTTACGCTGCGCGCACCGGAGAGCTTCCGGGGGCGCTTACGCGGCATGAACGTAGGCGCTTCCGGAGGCGCTTACGCGGCACGAACGTAGGCGCTTCCGGAAGCGCTTACGCGGTGCGCCTAAATGACGTTTTGCTAGCTTTTCGGAAATGCGTTTAAAGTTAAAATATGGGTATTTAAAATCAAAAATACTACTTTTATAAGTATGCCACTAAATGTCTTGCATTATTTTTACTTTAAATACAAACTTTTTTTTTCTCGCACACGGGACTCGGGTAAGCTCAAGCTCGATATAGTAAGGAATTAGCTTTTAAAAAACCTTTGAAATTCACTGAAAAAAACATAAGTTTCACAATTGTTATAGTTAGGAATTAGCATTTAAAAAACCTTTGAAATTCACTGAAAAAATCATAGGTTTCACACCAGTTATAGTTAGCTGAACATTTTACTCATACAAAACCACTGAAATTCCCACGTTATAGTTAGTTGGACTCACTATAACTCGCGCGCCCGCAATCCACTGCTGATGATGTCACATATTACATCATTCATGACATGGTCTGTGACATCACTGATGACATCACTGATGACATCTCAAATGACATCACTGATGACATCTCAAATGACATCACTGATGACATCACTGATGACATCATTCATGTGATAATACGATGCACCTCCTCACACGCTAATCTAACTTTTGATATATCCAGTGTTAAATACAGACTACCATTCCAGAAACCATTGACACACCAATACCAGTTACTACATACACACTCACTGATTCCTGAGTCTACACACACATCCACTCATTCACCCATACAATCACTCATACATACAGTCACTCATCAATACAACACTATCATATGCACTCATACACCTATAGAGATACTCACACATTGCCACTCATCCATGGAGTTACTCACACACCTAGTCACTCATGCAAAGAATCAATCACACTCCCATTTCCTCATCTATACAGTTATACACACATAACCTTACTTATTCAAACATATACTAACACATACTTACTCTCTATTACAATCTCTGATACAAGTACACTTTGATCTATACAGTCACTTACGCAATCACAGGCTCTCATGTATAGTCATTAATGTGAGAAGTTGGCCCGATATGCAACGTTCGCTATTCTAGCGACCGCTATGTATCGTTCCAACGACCCTTATGGTGTTTGGTTGTAAGTCAACCTATAGACCAGCTATCCTAGTAGCGTGGATACGAGCAGTCTAAGGCTAAAGACTCGAGAGGGCGCGTTAAGCCAGCTGTTTACCACACATGTACCCCTTGAACACCCAGTGAAAGGACACCACACAAGTGTTATGAAAATAAACAGTATTTATTAAGAATCACAACAGCCCTGTACTCTTTATGAGGACAGGGTACTAAGCACAAACCAAATCTCTTTAGCAAATACTTCAAGTGCACGTTTAAACAAGTGTCCAAGGACACGGAAAGGTTAAGGCAAGTCGGAAGCGAGGGACTCGGGACCCTAGAGTAAGGAGGCTATGCAGGCACCGAAATGCCGAGTTACCTAGCCACGAGGGCTGCGGCTGCACAAGTCTTACAGGCGTCGGGGTCTTCGCTGACGAGCCAGGAGCCGGAAGAAAAGGAGTTGCTGGCCGGCGACCAGTGATGAATAGTTCGTAGAGATCCAAGCCTGGATCGGAGATTGATGAAACCTGAAAGCAGAGGGGACCAAGTTCGTACTACTAGCCAGTAGTCAGAGGGTACCAGGAAGGCACCGGTTGGCCGTCACCTCGACTAGGTGAGTGGGCGACGCTAGGCTCTGCAGTCTCACGGACCAGGAGGCGTTGTCGGCGACCACGGTGGAGGTGCGAGCTGTCTCACGAAGGATGGCGCTGTCGGCGTCTTGGGTGGACCAGGAGGGTCCGGGGTGCTTCTCGAAACGATGGAAGCAAGGGCCAGTCTGGAGCAACCAGACCGGCAGTGATGATTCTCGGATGTCGTCACAGAAGGACACAAGCCAGCGGCTAGTGACCGGACAACGTGCTGAGCAGCGAGCAGAAGGGCCCCACGCAGATCGTGGAGATGCTGGGAGACTGCACTTCGGTGCTGGAGCGGCTCAGGGTCGGGGCTTCTCGGACCCCAGAGCACTCACCAGAGAGTTACCTCGATGGTCGTGCTGGTTTTAAGAGCGTGCAGGTTCTGATGATGGCCGGTCCCTCGAGGTCTCGTCGCACCCACAGATCACAGCTGAGCTGGTGACGTGGGTAGAGGTCAGAGGTGCCAGGGAAGCCGGTTCTCGTCGAGCTGGGCCGTCGGATTCCTTGAGGAAGGACTTACAGCAAACCGCAGAGTTCTTAGATGGTGCCCGCTGATGCAGGGTGACTACTCCTTAGCCACAAGGGAGAAATCTTGAGAAGAGTCTTGAAGTCCTTTCGTAGAAAGTATTCTTGATTCAAAGAGGATCTAATTTGGAAGGGTCCCCGCTCCGGCCTTTATACTAAAGAAAGGGGTGGGTACATGACTAGGTCCTGCCCTAAGGGTGGGACCAGGAAGGGGGGTAGTTACACCCCTCTCCCCTGCCGGACTTTCCCCAGGCCAGGGCTGTCGCCCCTGGAACTGGTTCTAACCGGCAGATGCGTAGTGAGCACCGGGGTGCCACTCCGCAGTCACCTTCTCGCAAAAGCCCTACCTACCCAGAATACACAAACCCTGTCTGGGACGGTGCGAACACCGCCCTCGACAGGAAACCCTTTGTCCAAGCGCTCCTCGCTGGAAGGACTCCCAGCAGCAGGAGGTCAGACTCGTGTCTGTGGTGGCAGCATCCATTTTGTGGAGCTGAGGCTTTCGTTAACTTTAACCGGGGTTCACAGTTACGTACATGTCGTGTCCCTCTAGAAGGGCGGAATGCTAACCTCGTCGCCAGGGTTGGTGAGAGGGCAGCACCCCGATTCGTATGACACCTTACTCGACATGTCTTGATAACGCGACACCGAAGTTACCGATGTGGTACGCGTTATCATGGAACAGCCATTGGGTCTTTTCTCCGCAAGCTGCAACCGGCTCGGCTCGTGCCAGAACACAGTTCACACGAGCCCATGCACTCTGCCTTCAGGATTGTCAAGGCCTGCCATAGGAGTGACTGATAGGAACTCGGGTGTCCATTGTAGGGTTAGATATAGAACTACTATACCTAAAGCAAAGGGTGATTACACGACTTCGCCCCAGCTGTCATGCAGCCAGTTGTGTCAAATTTAGGAGGCCAGCCAGGGGTGGCATAATACATGCTGCAGCCCCTGGTGGCCCTGGGTACACCTATGCCCTGAGTTACAGGGTCTGATAAGGTGGCCCAGTACCAATTGGTAAATGCACCTAGGGTACATCTCGTAATTTAGAAAGAGAACAGCCGGGCTGTGGGTCTGATTGGCAGGCCCACAGCCGGAGAAAGTCGTAAACCAGTGAAACAAAAGCAAAAAATCTGGGTGATCATAGGATTGCAGACCCTACTCTCCTACAATTAATATATGCCAACTCTCACATGCACTGTGTTTTACATATGTACTTACTTGGACATGTAGCACTGAGATATCCATTCACTCACCAACACACCCATGCACACAGTCAACCGCCCATACAGCTGTTTTCACAGGCACTCTTGAACCCATACACCAAGTGAATGAACTGCTCACACATCTATCCACAGAGTCACACACCTCCCAGCTACCCCCACACACACTCACCCTCATATACAAATACTTGGGCAACCAATCAATAACCCATATAACCACTCATATAGCTACTAATCAACACATGCAGCAGCTTACACAACAACAGACATAATGATGCACACATTCAGACAGTTTAGTCACTAACCTATGCATTCAGTAAGACACATTTAATCACTCACTCAGTCAGTCACACACCTACTAAATCCTTCATCCACACACTCATACATACACTCATTCTTCAATATGTAAAAGATATTTTAACTTTATAGAAACACACATTCACTGGATGATGTCATCAGTGATGTCATTTGAGATGTCATCAGTGATGTCACTGACCATGTCATGAATGATGTAATATGTGACATCATCAGCAGTGGATTGCGGGCACGCGAGTTATAGTGAGTCCAACTAACTATAACGTGGGAATTTCAATGGTTTTGTATGAGTAAAATGTTCAGCTAACGATAACTGGTGTGAAACCTATGGTTTTTTCAGTGAACCTTATATAATGCAGTATGACATGGTCTTGCTTACAATGTATGTTCCGCTATGACATGTAATACATTAGATACACTCTGTGGCATTAATTGTGTAACTTTTTTAATATTTGAAACGATAATACCAAATACGTCGCAACAATGACGAATAGAATACAGTATTAGAGAACATGTTACTAAGACATCGGGTGCACTAATATGTTGCGCGATGGTTGTACATTAATACAATGCCAGTAATATATGTCTATTACAAGATGTCCGCCGCTTTTCGTATTACTATCTGTGCACGAGGGTGTTGTGTGGTTTTAAAAATGGCTGTCAGCACAAACTTGACGAGCGTGACCAAGCCTTATTGGCGAAACGCGTCGTGGAGACTTTTTCATCTGCCAGAATAAATTCCTGAACAGAAGCTCTGGGTGTCCTGTGTTCTTCTTTACCGAGGAGATTGTTGGAGCAAATATATTAGCCGGCTGGTGGCTACGCAGGACCGCCTGTTGACAGCTCAAATATATATATATATAAATATATATATATATTACCTACTGGCGATAGCCAGTAGGTATATATAGTTAGGATTTTTTCTCTATGGGACTTTTGAAAATTCTATGTCTAATAACTTTGGCGTTTGTGGACGGAATCGGCTGAAATTTTCAGGAAAATGGCACATTTTGTTTCTGAGCAGCCCCTGAAAATTTGGGGGGTTTTGTCAAGGGGGGGCCGAGAAAAAAGGGGGGTCCCAAAACGCGTTTTTCCCATTCATTTTTCCATAGGGCGTTTGGCCTCACTTTTAGCTCGAACGGCTGAATGGATTTGCACGAAACTTGGCAAAATTGTAGGGACTGTTAGCCCGATGTGCCTTTGCTAGGTCTCAAGATATGTGCTCCAGTGGATTTTGAGAAATTAACGTTTTAAAAAACAGATATATCTGTGACAGCGTCCCGGGTAGCGCTCCGGTTCGCGAACTTTTCGCGTAACGGAACTTTGCGAAGCGAAGCTGATTGGCTCTCCGGTGTCTGTCAACATTCTAAACAGTCCGGAACGGCCGCCATCTTGTCTCTCGGTAGGATCGAGAGACAAGAGGAGGAGAAAAACGAAGGGGGTATTTAATGAAAGGGGGCAAGGTAGACCCTTCTTGACCCCCTAGGAATGATGTTGGGGTTATTAAAGGGTCCCGTGGGGCAAATAAAAAAAATTTGATTTTTTGCGGTAGAAGCGCTTTCCGGTTCGCGAACCGGGACGCGAAACGGGAATTCGCCATTTTGTGTTTCGTTTTAATTAAATTACAAGATGGAGGAAAAACAATGTGAGAAATGGGTATAAGGGGGTACGGGAGACGTATCCTGACCCCCTATGTTTTCTGAGGGTGGCTGAGGATGCCCATATATGTTGATACTTGTCTTCCAGTGGCTGCGCGTGAGCGTTTTTTTTTTTTTTTGCTGCGTGACGTCTGTTAACGTTCGATTCGAAGGAAATCAGGAAGTATTGACCGCCATTTTGACACTGCGAGTAAATATATTGTTAAAAATAATTGTTATAAATTAATCCGTATTGATAAACATTGTCTGCGCCATCTTGCTTTTTTTCCAATGCCACACTTTTGTCGTGCACGGCAGCCATTTTAGATGCCTTGACCAGACCCACTCTCTGCACGCCGCCGATCCTAAGCATGGCTCCCCACCCTCGCAAGCATCTCCCCCACGCACTGGTCACCCCCGCTCTCTCTCTCATGCATGGGCCATAAACCTCCCCCATCTGCGCTGCTCTTCCCTGAGAATCACACCCCGTGCCCGCCCGACACCTCCCTTTCACCCTATTCACTACTGCACCCTCTGACACTCTTCTTCCTCTGTGTCCGATTGTCCAGGCTGGTCCCAGGCTATCACCTAGCCTTGCGGATGTAGTTTATGGCCTCAACTGTAAAGAATCACCCCTCATCAAAGGAGTTACAGTAGATCAAGGCCCCCACCCCATGAGATCCGTCACACCACACGCGTTCCTACTATCTGATAACGATCCTGTATTGTGATTGGGGAGGGGATTCTCACTGTGAGGGTGTGTGGGACCGAGCCTGAAGTGGAAGATTCCAGGGATGCCTTTTTGTACATCAAAGCCTTCACAATTATGTGTCACATTAAAAATATATAGCACTCCAACAAAGTAGTAGGATTATAACACTTTAATAACTTATAAATATATACAACGCACCAAAAACAGTAAACACGTTAAAAAAAAATGTTTTAAACAAAGCAACAATGGGTTGCTGTTTTTGGCGTCAGTAGCGGTCTGTTGTGCGAATAGTCCGAAGGCAGCACAACGCGCTGAGATCTGGACGGCACCCAGGTGATGTCCTTTACTTGCCGCACTGGTCTTGGCATCCTACAATGCTGCGCCGAAAAACGGCGTGGGGCGCCCCGTGGGGGGGGGGAGGCGGCGTGAACGGGCCTCCCCAGGTGGATGCTCCTCTGCTGCAGTGGGACGCTCCTTTAGCGTTTCATTTGCCATTCAGCGGTTTTCCGCCCGCTTTTGCTGCACTGTGCCTCGTCAGTAGCGGTCTGTTGTGCGAATAGCCCGAAGGCAGCACAACGCGCTGAGATCTGGACGGCACCCAGGTGATGTCCTTTACTTGCCGCACTGGTCTTGGTATCCTACAATGCTGTGCCGAAAAAATGGCGTGGGGCGCCCCGTGGGGGGGGAGGCGGTGTGAACGGGCCTCCCCAGGTGGATGCTCCTCTGCTGCAGTGGGGCGCCCCTTTGGCGTTTCACTCGCCATCCAGTTGTTTAGCGCCCGCTTTTGCGGCACTGTGCCTCATCCGCCATTCAGCTGAGTTGCGCCCACTCTTGCGGTGCAGCGATAGGCGGCTGCCACAGGACTCTTAAAATGGCGGCCGGCTCTTCGGATTTGGGCCTGGTCCACTAAAATGGCCCTGGGACACATTTGAACTCGGACATTGGGGGAGGCGGCGCGAACTGGCCTCTCTCGCCTCCCCAGATGGAGGCACCTGATGTGCAGTGCGGCGCCCCTTACCGTTTCACTCGCCATCCAGCTGAGTTCCGCCCGCTCTTGCGGTACAGCGTCTCGCCCGCCATCCAGCTGAGTTTCTCCCGCTCTTGCGGTACAGTGACTCGAACACGCCGAGATCCGGATGGCTCCGAGGTGGTGTCCAGCAAGTTTCGCTGGTGTGGCCATCCTACAATGCTGTGCCGAAAGACGGTGTGGGGTGCCCGGGGGGGGGTTGGGAGGCAGCGCAAACGGGCCTCTCCCTCCTCCCCAGGTGGAGGCACCTCATCTGCAGTGGGGCGCCTCTTAGCGTTTCACTCGCCTTCCAGCTGAGTTCCGCCCGCTCTTGGGTACAGTGACTCACCCGCCATCCAGCTGAATTGCGGCTACTCTTGTGGTGCAGCGATAGCCGGCTGCAACAGGACTCTCAAAATGGTGGCCAGCTCTTTGGATTTGGGCCTGGTCCACTAAAATGGCCCTGGGACACCTTGGAACTCGGACGCTTGCCTGCTAGGGCATGGGCCCCATTCACGAAAGCGTCCCCTCTTTTGACTGATTGTTCTTGTTGCCTATTTCTTCTGTTGTCATTTAACGGAACCTTTTTGGACTGCCGAAAGGGGTTCTGGTCCGACCGCTGGTTGGTGGAGACATTTTGACTATATCTTGGACCTGCCCGGCCTCGCCCAAAATGGCGCCGGTATAAATGGGACTCGTAACTCCTTGTTGTGTACTGGTTGCCCAACCTTGATATCACGAGATACGTATGCAGTTTTGAAGCACATGGCGGGCGGGGACGAGAATTGATTGAACATTTGGACATCCCTATTGATATTGAGTTCTGATGTGTTATTGATTACTGTACTATTGAAAGTTCTAATTAACGTCACCCATGGTACTTGCCCGCAAATGTATATCTAGATAATTTTATTGTAACTGGCCCTGTCGTACTTTAATTATAAAATGTACGTTCACCGATTCCGCAAATGTTAGACACCTTAGTACTTGCAACCTAATGGGTCGCCCGTTACGTTCTTCTACAGTGTAAATGTCCCCTCATCATATACGATTCCAGTTTGCTCCGTGGCCGGCCCACGTGGTTATAGGCCCGTATTTGTACACTGACATTTTCACAATAAAGGTTTTTAAAACAAAACATGGTAGTAGTACCTACATTGGTAAAGTTTTGAATAATAGCCACTGTTTTCGAATCAGTAAAAGGCAAGTGAAATAAAGCAGTCCAATTACATGACGGTTAAAAGGTATAATACGCAGGAACGCAGTAAGGATAAATGGTCAAGGGCTGTTGTGTTTTCCACTCCTGCAACAAAGTGATCGATAAGAATCCGATATTCATGCCTATCAGTGACTAAGACAGCAGGCCGAGCCTCTTTTGTTCAACGGCTCCCTCATGGGACGAAGAAACGCCCTTTTTCTCGAAATAGGAATATTTTACTTGCAGGACAGTTGTAAATTTCCCGGGAAAATACATTAGCCTGGAACATTGTTAGTGATAAACTGTAAATGCATCTGGGTCCTTTGCTTTACAAGTCAGAGTGAGAAAAAAAAAGGTGGGGCTTTCATCATTTGGGAAAAAAAAATATTCGAAAGCAATGAAAAGTTATTTTTAGGTCATATGTCCAATCCTTTCATCATTAGAATAACAAAAGTAAAATGAACCAATGAAAAGTTTTATTAACAAGTCACATGACCTATTATGCTTACGTTACGCGCCGCACTCTGGATCGTTTCCGGGAAGCTGCGCCTCGCGCACCGGACCACTTCCGGGTGCGCTAACGCGGCGCGTCATATGACGCATTACGCGACAACGCAGGTCCAGAATATAGTCAAAATGTCTCCACCAACCAGCGGTCGGAACACAACCCCTTTCAGCAGTCCAAAAAGTTCTGTTAAATGACAAGAGAAGGGACAGGCAACAAGAACCATCAATCAAAGAGGGGAGGGCAAGTTCTTCTCTACCGGGTCACGTTGGGGCTCCACCGGAACTGATCGAATTGGTAGTCTACAGTGTTTCTGGATGTTTCAGACTGAAGCTGGCATCAGCATGAGAGCACCACCATCTCGTGGCTATGTTGTGGCCATTCCGCGAGCAATCATGGCAGTCGCTCCCCACCGGAAGTTTACGGGAGTCGGGGGTCCCGGTGACTGTTGTAGAATCTTCAAGGCTGAGGGGACTCTTTTGGGAATGGGGCCCATGCCCTAGCAGTCAAGCGTCCGAGTTCCACGGTTGCCCAGAGCCATCTTTGCAGGCCAGGTCCAAGTCTGTGGAGTCGACCGCCATTTCGTGAGCTCCGTAGCAGCCGCCTGTCGCTGTACCGCAAGATTGGGTGCAATTCCGTTGGATGGTGGGTGAGACGTTGTAATAGCAAGAACAGGCGCAATTCAGCGGGCCGAGCGAGGCACTGTGTCGCAAGAGCGGGCGCAAGTCAGCTGGTCGAGTGAAGCGCTGGGGTGTAGCTGAGAAACCTCCACCTGGGGAGGTGGGGGAGGCTCGTTCTCGCCGCCTCTCCCTTCTACTGCACCCCACGCCGTCTCCTGGCGCAGGTATATGTGATGGTCGGACCAGGGCACCGCAGGACGTGTCTTCAGGTCAAACGGATTGTGGGACAAGGTGTGGAGCAGGCGCAATTATCTCGGGGGCCTCCGTCAAGCGGTTCAGGGAGGCACCGCATCACATTGTTTTCCAATGCAGTCAGGTCCACAAACAGCCCCCACTTACTTTGAGACTAGTGAAGCTGCAGCAGGTGCAAATAAGCTTCAGACAGTGTTACAAGCGCTGCTCCGAACCCTCAACTATGGCACCCAACATCCAGGACTTATGCCATTTGTGCAAGGCAGTGACATCGAAGCATCTCAGGGACCAAGCAACATACCATATCCAGAGTCCTTCCCACAGCCCCTGCTTTCCTTCTTACCTATTTATTGTTCTCTCACTCCCACTCCAGGCTTTTAGTCTGTGGATGGAAAACCATGAACCTACACTCACCTATGAAAATCTTACTATTGATTGTTTTTTTTGAGTCCCAAATACAAAGGCTTCTTTGGATCGATGTTGCAGCAGGCTGCCATGTAAATAGTTATTTAATAAAACGTTTTACCCTGCTACTTTGCTGGTGTGTTGTATATATTTATAATATTTGCATAGTGTTTGTCGTTATTATGGGAGGGGTGGGCGGCGGAGCCGAGCTGTCTTGCAGCCATCATGGTGTTGAGCTCAGTTCCTCTCACTAGTTTCGTATTTGTCATGAGGGGTTGTTCATAATGTTTCTATTTTAGCGAGGTCAAAAAGAGATCCCATTAGTGGCCTACTGATTTTGCTTGATTCCTTTTGTTTTTTAACGATTTTTCACTATCTGCAAAGACTAAACAGAGTATTGCGACTCTGTGCTTGTTTGTAAATAGAGAATGAACCAAAGAGAACCAATTCCAAAACAATAAATGCTAGGATAACAATCAATCAAATGGAGAGGGAAGCAGGCACGACGGATTACAACAGGGGCAAAGGCCTGTGTTACCTACCCTTCACTATCTGCAAAGAGAGAATACTCCTAAAAGAAAAGAGGGGGGGGGGCAGCGTTCAAAGCACATCAGCGTGCATAAATACGAAAATGTTTTTACCTACCACGTACTTGACATTTTACAGCTTTTGATATTTGCTATTAAAAAACCATTGAAATTCACTGAAAAAACCATAGGTTATAGACCATAAAATTCGCATATATAGTTAGTTGCACTAACTATATATCGCGCACCCACAATCCACTGCTGATGATGTCACATATTACATCATTCATGACATGGTCAGTGACATCACTGATGACATCACTGATGACATCTCAAATGACATCACTGATGACATCACCGATAACATCCAGTGACTGTATGTTTCTGTAAAGTTAAAATATGTCTTACATATTGAAGAATGAGTGGATGTATAAGTGTCTGGATGAAGGATTTAGTAGGTGCATGACTGACTGTATGAGTGAGTGATTAAATGTGTCTCACTGAGTGCATGGGTTAGTGACTAAACTATCTTAATTTGTGCATCATTATGTCTGTTGTTCTGTAAACTGCTGCATGTGTTGATCAGTAGCTATATGAGTAACTATATGGGTTATTGATTAGTTGCCCAAGTATTTGTATGGGAGACTGAGTGTGTGTGTGGGTGGCTGGGAGGTGTGTAACTCTGTGCATAGATGTGTGAGTAGTTGATTCACTATATGTATGGGTTCAGAAGTGCATGTGGAAACAGCTGTATGGGCGGTTGACTGTCTGCATGAGTGTATTGGTGAGTGAATGGATATCTCAGTGCTACATGTCAAAGTAAGTACATATGTAAAACACAGTACATGTGAGAGTTGACATATATAAATAACTGTGCATAAGAGCCAGTGAATGTGTGAGTGGCTGTATGGATCATTGAGAACTTGTATCAGGGATTGTATAAGAGTAAAACATTTGTTTTAGTATATGTTTGAATAAGTAAGGTGTGTATAACTGTATAGATGAGGAAATGGAGGTGTGATTGATTCTTTGCATGACTGACTAGGTGTGTGAGTAACTCCATGGATAAGTGACAGTCTGTGAGTGTCTGTTTACACTGATTGTATCTAAGGTTATATTAGAGTCGGAAGAGGTTCATCGTATTATCACATGAATGATATCATCAGTGATGTGATCAGTAATGTCAAATGAGATGTCATCAGTGATGTCATCAGTGATGTCATTTGAGATGTCATCAGTGATGTCATCAGTGATGTCATTTGAGATGTCATCAGTGATGTCATCAGTGATGTCACTGACCATGTCATGAATGATGTAATATGTGACATCATCAGCAGTGGATTGCGGGTGCGCGATATATAGTTAGTGCAACTAACTATATATGCGAATTTCAATGGTTTTGTGCGAGTAAATTAAGGTTTTGTAAATGCTAATCCCTAACTATATATGGTCTATAACCTATGGTTTTTTCAGTGAATTTTCAAGGTTTTGTAAATGCTAATTCCTAACTATATATGGTCTATAACCTATGGTTTTTTCAGTGAATATATATATATATATATATATATATATATATATATATATATATATATATATATATTACCTACTGGCGGTCGCCAGTAGGTATATATAGTTAGGATTTTTTCTCTATGGGACTTTTGAAAATTCTATGTCTAATAACTTTGGCGTTTGTGGACGGAATCGGCTGAAATTTTCAGGAAAATGGCACATTTTGTTTCTGAGCAGCCCCTGAAAATTTGGGGGGGTTTCGTCAAGGGGGGGCCGAGAAAAAAGGGGGGTCCCAAAACGCGTTTTTCCCATTCATTTTTCCATAGGGCGTTTGGCCTCACTTTTAGCTCGAACGGCTGAATGGATTTGCACGAAACTTGGCAAAATTGTAGGGACTGTTAGCCCGATGTGCCTTTGCTGGGTCCCAATATATGTGCTCCAGTGGATTTTGAGAAATTAACGTTTTAAAAAACAGATATATCTGTGACAGCATCCCGGGTAGCGCTCCGGTTCGCGTACTTTTCGCGTAACAGAACTTTGCGAAGCGAAGCTGATTGGCTCTCCGGTGTCTGTCAACATTCTAAACAGTCCGGAGCGGCCGCCATCTTGTCTCTCGGTAGGATCGAGAGACAAGAGGAGGCCAAAACGAAGGGGCAAATGACCATAAGGGGGCATAGTAGCTCCTCCCTGACCCCCTAGGTTTGATGTGGAGGCTTTAAAAGGGCACGTTTTTTTGCGTGGGGTGCGTCCGGTACGCGCACCGGAAAGCGGTCCAGGGAGCGTACTATAAGGAAACAAGAATGATAGACTTTTTAAATATTGTATGTTTATTGATTGTTCGTTTTGTTGTTTTTTTTGTTTTTTTCTTATTACGTAGCAACATGTAGGTACCAATGCAGAGTCTAAAAATAAATAAACGCCGTCTCCTTTGTAGATATCTTGCAAGTTGTTTCAGAAGTTATTGTGGTATATGTGGTAAATAAATTTACCTAGTCAGTTTTTCCATATAATTATCATTACAAGACAGCTCATTCAAATGAGAGGCAGAGTCCGTGGTATCTGAGTCATACGGGTTTTAATGGAAAACCTCGAGGTTGGAGATCATGTTCCGTCACCACTAGGGTTCGGGAAGGGACAGTCAACGTTTTATTAACATTACACATTATATATAGTAAAGTAACATAATTGAATCCAATACAGTAGGCGTAACAGGTGAAAAAGAGAAGATAAGAACACATGTGCGTAAGAGGAGGCGTGAAAGAAGGCGTGTAATAGGCGTACACGGAGGCGTGCACTGTACACGTCAGAGAAACGTCACAAGAATCGTCACATGTGGGTGGATGCATAGAGAAAGTTGCAGGATCAGCAGAAAGTGCGGATGCGCGCGCAGCTAGCATGACGTGACATAGACGTGTAACTGGGGAGAACTTTAACACTAGTAGAGGAGACAGAAGTCTGGGATGTCAGAGCGACCTGGACCTATAACATATCTGGTATCTTATGTTTGGAGGATGTATTATCTGTAGTAAAAGGTCTCTCGGGCAGAGGCTATTCTATACTGAATGCTAGTGCGTGCATATGTGTCTACGTGTGTACGTGCAGGGCCATGGGCCTACTATGGCAAAGGGAACTGTAAATTACTTGCATGGAAACAGGAAGGCTTGCTCTTTGCTCTGCAGCCGGGGAGATGTTTACCTAAATCACTAGACAGGAATGCATTTTCGAGGAGGCTGAACAGATAACTTGAAGGCAAAATACTGTCTTGGCAGGCAGGCCAAGTTGAGCCAGGCACCGCTTCGCTTGGCAGGAAGTAAGGCAGAGGTCAGGGATACGTGTCCATGCTGCAGCTTTCAGAGGCAGGAGGCAGAAAGGGCTCGGAGACAGAAATCAGGGCCTAGCTCGGCAGAGCCAGGAAAAACGTAAAAGTGTACTATGTAAAGACGTTGGCATGGTATGGTTAGGAACTGAATTATCGATCCATTCATGGTGGATCTGAAAGAGGACATGTTAACGTTGGACGCAAATGTATTTGCGTCTTCATATTCGGTCATGGAGGGAAATTACATGTACTTGTACGTTGGGGTACACGTTAGGGGACATTACTTGACCATAAAAATTTCAATTACCTCATTCCCTCCTTGTCCCCTACGTTCCCTTCAGGATATATCAATCTTCATGAGTCCATCTATCTGTTCATATAACATCATTTGCTCATCTTTTTTCATTCGGGCACGAGAACGTGGACTTGGATGGGGAATACATGATGTGGCGCACAAGCCGCAAATCGCTGGCCCACATTGTAGACATAGGCAACAACTGAATACTATGAGTAGGGCTATTCCAAGGAATGATAGGACTTTCCATCCCCAGGCTGATATCACACTCCAGAGCCAACCGGACCAAGTCCAGGTGCCTGGATTCTGGTGTATCTGACTTGCAATCTTGTGGAGCCGAGTTATGGCTCTATATACTGACGGTGCGTTATTTGGAATGAAAACACAACAACTGGATCCGATGACTCTACAAGCCCCGCCCCTATCTGCCAGGATGACGTCAAGGACGAGACGATTTTGAAGAACGACAAGTCTCATAGCAGACTGCTCTTCTGTTAAGTTACCTAGGGCAAAAGTAGTTTCATTTACTACTGCTTCAAGGGTTCTGGTCAATTTACGTATCAGTTTACTATTTGAGACAGTGCCTAAATAAGGAAAGAATCCTTTATTGAAATCTGTGTATTGTTCCCATGTTGTTTCAGTGTAATCGACAATCGGGAGATCTCTCTTGGGTCTAACATGAATGAGATGAGAATTTCTATGGTAGTCAGGTGGGGCTAGAAAAACAGGTGGCAGTAGGAATGCAATGTAACAAGTACCATCCCAGTCTAGAGGTAAACGTATATAAGCTGTATGGCCACAAATGAAATAGGAATGTCGGGAAGCTTTGAATGTAGACTTGCCTTTATCACTGAATTCAATAACTGTATTACAATCGCTGTGTCCTAGATGTACTGAACCACTCTTTCTAACGCATAGGTCACCCTTCACTGGTAAAACTGATATTGAGGGTAAGTTCGAACTAGTTTCTGACTGGACATTCAAAATCATGAGGCTAAGTGTAAAATTACCTAATCCATATACTTTGTTTTCTAGATCGGTACCTGTCATTTGGGGAAGACCCTCCTTGTCAGGGAAACATGCCTTATTCATAACTGTATTCAGGTCTCCCCAAATCCAATTACCTTGGGAAACTTTGGACTTACTATCTAACGAGGACATTAATGTAAACCATGCACCACATGAACCATTATGTGTAAACGGGTAAGGAAAAAGAGGCAAGGCTCCCGTCATTTTCTGGTAGGGAGGGAGTCGGCCACAAGTAGTGTGGCTCACTGGTTAGAGGCGGCAGACCCGAGAGCAGAGGACGGCCCGGGACCAGGGTTCGATTCCCGGCGCAGCAGGTTTCTGGACCAGGGTCAGCGGACTCGATAATTCTCTCGCCTCGGTGCCCACTCTGATCAGCGATCACACTCGGCAACTCTGGGCATTAGCTTGCCTCATCTTCACTAACGGCCCCACCAGACCGCCGGGGATGCCTGGTCTCACCCTGGAGATACCCATTAAGGGACCATCTCTCAGGGAAGCCAGGAAGGGTTTCGCAGCGGTCGAAGCGCCTTGGGACCCATCGGGTAAGTAGTGCGCTATATAAATGCCTATACATTTACATTTACATTTACATACCCAGCAATTAGTGGCATTGCTGGTCTGGTGAGAATGATGTAACATACGGATGAAAGAATTGTTGCGCAGTGCAAGTCGATAAGAAAGTTTGTGCGGGGCAGGTCACTAAAGGTGTGGTCTGCAGTGTCATTGAAAGAAGAATGTGCTTGTATAGGAAAATATACATGTAAAACATAGCGTAGGCATATAATCGTAAGACTCAGAAAAAACCTAACAATTTGGTAACAATACACCTGCTTCGAAGATTCTTGCAATATTTCTGTTTCTTGATCTCCTGTCTATCTCTCTCACTATGTGGGTCTAGCTTGTACATGTCAGGAACCTGTCTAACCGCTTCATCCAGGGGGGGACTTAAACAATTAAACTGTCTGACTTACTAGACCTCAACTTTAATCTGTACTCCTGGGACGGAGTTTTCTCTACCAGGGGGAGTTTAGTATCAATGATTGGAATGCGGCAGTCCTGGGAAACAGTCTTTGGCGGAAGTCCATAGCATTTCTTGACGTGGCTCGAGTGGAGCCAATTTTTTCTTCCTTCGAGTTTCACGGCAGTCCTTGTGGTCATCGAAACGATCTTAGGTTCCTTCCAGCGGGGCTCCAGAGGGCTTGACCGGTCAAAATTATGGACGTACACGTAATCACCAGGGACGATCTTGTGTGGCTTCACCTCGGTGTTGTCTGGAAAGGCTGCTGCGACCTGTGAACGACATGATTGTAGTGCAGACATCAAGGAAGCAAGGTAATCTGTCAGCATATTACTGTCAACATCGGTTAATTTACGGGGCAGAGGCGTCCCCCACATATTCGGTGGCCGGCCAAAAACCACCTCATACGGGGATAGCCCTGTCCTAGAATGGGCTACCATTCGCATATAGAAGAGAGCAACTGGGAGGGCTACTATCCAGTCTACTCCTTTTTCTGCACAGACCTTGGCAAGACGAGTTTTCAGAGTCTGATTGTGTCTCTCTACTAATCCAGCTGCTTCGGGATGCCGAACACAGTGGAACTTCCATTGGTAACCTAACAAAAGGGAAACTTGCTTCATGAGCTCGGACGAGAATGGCTGTCCGTTATCTGAATACACGACACGAGGCAAACCAAACCTCGGGAAAAATTCGCGAACCAACTGCTTGGCAGTGGTCACGGCAGTGTAATCTGGGACTGGATATGCTTCTGTCCATCGGGAAAGTGCACATACAACTACGAGGACGTACTTGAATCCTCGACAACGGTCCATCTGGATATAATCCATCTGGAGGACTTCAAAAGGGTGATCAGGAGGATGAAATCCACCTTGCTCTACGGGAATGCCTTTACCTGGGTTGAACTGACAACAGATCATGCAAGTACGCACTTTCTGTGTTGCTGCTGCTCGTAAATGCTTATTGAACCAAAGGTTTTGAATACTGTCTAACATAGCTTTCTCTCCTAAATGTGCAGGACTATGTGCTGTGTTAATGATAACTTGAACCATAGAGTCGGGGAGAAACCATGTGGCTTTTCCCTTCGTCATCCATCCCTGTTCTGTCTGGATCCCTCCTAGTTCTGTCCATTTCTTGATTTCGTCTGGAGTAGCATGTGTCTGTATGTCAATTACATCTAGTGCGGGATCCCTAACTGTCATACAATGTGTCGGAACTATTGTCTTTGTCATATCAGTCGTATAAGTATGAGTCTGTGCTGTATGCTTGGCTGTTCGATCTGCCAGGTCGTTACCCTGGGAAATGGTATCTGTGACTTTCGTATGTGCTTTACACTTCATGATGGCTATGGCTGTAGGCAAATGTATTGCTTCTAACAGAGCTTGAATGAGGGGACCGTGCTGTATCTTGGCACCGTGGGAAGTTAAAAAACCTCTCTCTTGCCAAAGGACTCCGAAGTCGTGTACAACTCCGAATGCATAACGGGAATCTGTGTATATGTTAACTTTCAGGTTCTTGGCTCGAATACAGGCTTGTGTCAGAGCAATGAGCTCTGCTGCTTGAGCAGACAGGGTGTCAATACGATGTGTTTCTATGACTTCAGTTTCAGTGGTCACTGCATACGCGGCCACTAACTCTCCTGTACTTGTTCTCATACATGAACCAGCCACATAAAGTGTCAGGTCTGGATCTGGTAATGCGATATCTGTCAAGTCTTGTCTGGGTTTCGTCATAGTGTTAATGACTTCCACACAGTCATGTGACATAGGATCTGTTGTACTTAACGGTAAAAGTGTAGCAGGATTCAGTGTGTTGCAGCGTCTGATTTCTATGTGTGGCTGGAATAATGTCAATTCATAACCTGTCAATCGTGCTATAGTCAAGTGCTGAGTCTGTGTACATTTTAAAAGAACTTCCACGGAATGTGGAACTTGTACTGTCAATTTGTGTCCTAATACTATGGAATCACTTTGTCTAATTGCTAGAGCTGTTGCTGCAACTGATTTCAAACATGCAGGCAGAGCCTGGGCTACTGGGTCTAATGTACTGGAAAAATAAGCACATGGTTTGTGGGAACCAGCTTGATCTTGGGTGAGTACTGACAATGCAGTGCCTTCGCGTTCTGTGACAAAAAGTGTAAAAGGCTTGCTGTAACATGGTGTCGCTAAAACTGGAGCTTGACATAGGGCTTTCTTCAAGTCGTCAAAAGCTTGTGTATGTTCCTGGGTCCACGGGAGGACAGTCGATGACGCTGCCTCCTGGGTTGTCAACTGTATAAGGGGCTTGGCTAGATATGCGTACTGAGGGATCCATTGTCTACAGTAAGAGGTGAGGCCTATAAAGGCCCGTACTTCTTTTTGTGTCTTGGGCTGTGGCATATGTACAATTAACTGGATGCGGTCAGGTGTAAGCTGTCTCCCCCTCTTGGACAGCAAGTGACCAAGGTACACAACTTGCTGAACACAGAATTGCAGCTTCGAAGGAGACACCTTGTGTCCCTTGTCGGCCAGAAAATATAGGACTGTCAGATGCTTGTTCACATTCTTGTTCACTTCGGGCGGTGATCAATAGATCATCGACGTACTGTAGCAGGGCAGTGTTAGCAGGCATGTGGATACTGTCAAGTTGTCTTTTCAATGCTTGGCTATAGATACTCGGACTTTCCGTGAACCCTTGAGGTGCACGTGCAAATTTAAAGCTTCGGCCATTTAAACTGAATCCGAAAAGGTACTGGCTTTCCGGATCAATGGGAACACTAAAGAAGGCATTCTTGAGATCGATTACAGTAAAGAACACCACTTCGGAATCAATTGCAGTCAATAGG
Organism: Lissotriton vulgaris; assembly: GCF_964263255.1. Lineage (NCBI taxonomy): Eukaryota > Metazoa > Chordata > Amphibia > Caudata > Salamandridae > Lissotriton > Lissotriton vulgaris. The sequence goes on along the minus strand of NC_141700.1, from coordinate 461,940,251 downwards.
GATGAAATATCTGGGACCACTGGAAACTGAGGTATGATACATTTGTTAAGCTCGCTAAGGTCAATCACTAGACGATATACAGGAGGTGCATTTGGATCAGTACGTTTAAGAATCGGAATGATTGGAGAATTACAAATATTGGAGTCAGTTTCTACAACTACTCTTTGAGCAATAAGCTCGTCAATGATTTTCAATAAGGCTGCTACAGCCTCAGGTGGCAATTTGTATTGTCGGATTCTGGGCAGAACAACACCTTGCTTGAGTGTAACACGATAGGGAGTGATATGCATACAACCTACATCAGTCGGACCTTGTGCCCATAAATGCTGTGATACATTCTGTAATCGGGGATCAAAATCTCTCAACACATAGTGACCCTTGAAGTCACGTAAAAACAATCTCACTCCTTCCGGAGAACAACAAATTACAGCTCCTAGAGCTTTCAGCGTTTTACTACCAAGCAGGTTTTCTGGACATGACTTCGTAAGCAATAAATCTGTAGTACGGGACAATGGACCAACTGCAAGGGGAACTGGTTTCGATACTTCATTAACAATAGGTTTTCCTGAAAATCCAAGGGAAACATTCTGTGAGCCTGAGAGGGGTGCCCCTGGAACCTCGTCATGACTAATAGTAGTTCTGCTTGCCCCTGTGTCAATCAAACATTTTCTGTCTTTTCCTAATACCTGACTATGTACATAAGGACCCTCTTGATCTACAGGAATCTCGATGAGAGGCAAACCTACTTCCCTCTCTAGGCTGTTTCATGAATACTGTTGGTAATCGGGATACTCTGACTGTGCATACTGATACATCTGCTGTGTGACGTGTTGTGTTGCGGCAATGGGCTGGGGCTGTGGTACCGCTACGGTCTGTTGCTGTGCATGTTGTGGAGCAGGTTGCGGATTCTGTTGAATATTCTGTTGAACATATTCTGGCCTAGGCTGACGTGGTCTTTCTTTCGTTTTGCCTGTAGCAATATGGTGTTTCAGAACGGCACAATCACTTATAAAGTGACCTGGCTGCTTGCAATAATTGCAATTTCCTTTAACAGGACCTGTAGGACGACTAGTCTGTGTAGTCTGCATGTTACCCCTCTTCTGACCATCTGCTGGAACAGACTGGGCAACTAATACTTTCATTTTAGTGTCTTTCATGCGTCTCTGTTCATGATCGTGTTCCTCTCGGATTCTATTCTGGTGGTACTGTAACATTTGTAACATTTGGGAAGGCGTATTAGCTTGCCATGTACTTTCGACTTTCAATACTCTGTTCTTAACCTGGGGTAAGGAATTCTCAACTAATTTGGTCACGAAAAGGTGTGGGAATGACTCGCTACTTGTTTTCAAGCCACTATTAATAATAAAACATTTCTCGAATCTAGAATAAAAATCACTAGTGTCTTCGTCTGGTTTCTGTTTGCAGGCTGAAATTGCATCCCAATCTTCCTTTTTAACTGTCAATAATCTAGGCAAAACTTGTACTAACAATCCTGGTAACGCTTTAGTTTTGTCCCCAAGACCTAAACCTGGGGTACGTCCCTTTTCTTCATCTTCTAATTCGGTCCAATTAATCTTTTTATCTCCCACCTCCCAATCCTTCTCTTTCAGTTTCTCGTAAATCCCTGCTGGCAATAATACTTTTAACATTTTAAGAATGTCGGAATACGTGTAATCACCCATCAGTAACATATCTTTCAATTCACGGTGAAAACCTGCAGGATCTTTATCGTGACAAGGTACAATTTTCTTAATTTCCAATAATTCCATTTTAGTCAAAGGAGTGTATACAAATACTCGTTCAAGCGGATCATCTGGCTTCCGGATTGGATGTACTTCTCGTAAGGGATTCTGTCTGTCTAGGTGATATGGCTGTCTAACTGGGGGTGGAACGGAAACAAGACGTGGAGTCAGGAACGTACTATATTTATGACGTTGTTCTAAAATGATGTCAATTAAATCGGTACCTAGACCTCTCCATCTTCTCAGGAGTAAGTCTTGCAATAGATTATACAATGGACCTGGATCAGATTGTTGGTTTTCATACTGTGTAATGAGATGTTGGGTCATGTATATACCAGCTAATCGCTGTTCTTCTGGAGTAAGACTTAAAAACGTTTGCACTACTAGATCATCTTTATATATACTGTCATCCCCGGCCCACTGGACTGCTGACCGGGCTAGTTCCTGATCACGTAAGGTAGTGAGTTCATGATAACCTATTCTTTCTTTCAGGATCTTATAAGTAACTTGGAATATATGTTCAAGAGAACATTGCTCTGGTATCGGGGAAAGGTATCGTTTCTTGCTTTCTAGACGAATGGGTCTGTCAAAAGGACTATTTAAAGGATACTGTTTAGGAGGTTTCGCTCTACCTACATACGCTATCGTGTCTTGAGTCGCTACTGCATTCTCTGGCTCTTCCTCCTCTGAGGAGTCTTTTTCGTCTGACTCGGCTGTCCTATCAGCCTTGCGTCGGGCATGTATGGCTACTATTTCTTTACGGATCTTTCTGGTCATGGCATCTATACAATTCTGTTTATCATGTTTACAATCTGCAATATTCTGACTCCATTTTGCCAATCCCTCCATCTCTTCTTGCGCAAAACCTGGCTGATCTTGTTCCCTTATCAAACAATTAATCAGAAATCGCATTATTAACCCTTGAGTCTCGACTTTCTGATATGCCATGGCCTCACGAACACATTCTGGACCCTCCCCCGTTCGAATAAAGTGATATATTTTGTCTAGATGGTCTGGCATTTCTGGTAATGTCATCAAATAATCTGTAACACGTCTTAGACGTAACGATGCTAACACCATGTCTCCTTGCTTGCCAGGTACGGGATCATATCTACAATCTCCAAGTGCTTGTTTAAGTTTTTCAGATGTGCTCGCTTTTGGTGTACGCTGCGTAGCTAACTCTCTCAGTGTCACTCGATGTAATTGTGGCGGGGTTCGGTGGTAGCCTCCTACGGCACCTCCCGAAGCGGAAGCATGAGCATGACTTGACGTCATTGCGTGTGGGAAAGACACATTTAACGGGGACGATTGAGTCATATCTGTAGCAAAAGGGTTAAGAGGACCAGAAGTAGGGGGACCAGTAGGGGAAGTGACAACAGGTGCGGGAAGTAATCCTGGACGTGGAGGGGTCGTAGCTTGATCAGCAGGAATATGCTGTGGCAGATTATTATTAGCAGGATGTACGGGTACATTGGTATATGCAGGAGCTACATCATCTAAATAGGAAGAAAGGAAAATATCTGCTGCGGTCTTATGGTGACGTACTTTAGTCGGAACCAATGGTGGTGGCAAGTTACTGGATACTTCCGGGTTGGCCTTAGGCAGGCCCTCGGCAAGAACCGGATACATGCCTGTAATGAGTGCATTTCTTTGGCGGTCTAATTGTTCTGATCTGACCTGTTCTCCTTCTTCTAGTAACTCTTTTTCTTTGGCTTTTTCGGATTCTTCTCTACTTCTCTCTGCTTTCCTGAATTCTTTTTCTATTCTTCTATGCGATTCTTTACGCCACAATTCTATGGCGTCTTCCTGAGATTGTCTGGCTTTCTTTTTCCATAATGCTTCTTCTACTCTCATGATGCACTCGGCATCCCATGTCCCTGAGACAGGCCATCTAAACTTCTCTTCCAGATTCTTAGTATAGTCCACCCATAAATCTAAATACAACACAGCGTCTAAGCCATGCTTGTGGTACATAAAATATCCTGGAGTGTCCCTAGGCGGGACAGGAACTGCTTCTTCGAGTATCCCTTTCCTAGTTCCTAACTGACGTAACTTCGGGAACAGTGGCATTTTTTACTTTAACTCGAACACAATAAACACAGTAATGAAAAGCAAACAGTCATTCATACCACGACATAAAACACATTAAAACATTTCGAATAGATACTGTCTAGTACATAAAGCACAATGCTTGGAATCACGTGAGAATAATGCTAGAAGACTTGAATACTGAATCACTGAATTACTGAATTACTAGATGCACTGCTAAACAGTACAGACCGGTCCCATAAAGAGACACGTCATACCGCGTTCACCTAAGTGAACACGTACGGACCAGGACTGTGTACCCAGACCTGTCTTGACCGGACACAAACTAATGCACCCGTCTAGATGCGTCCCTAGCAACGGTACTCACCGGGAGCAATACTTGAACTTGAACTTGAAGGCCTCGGACTGGACTGGACTTCTACTGGTACTGCTACTGCGCATGCGCCTCGACACTTCGGAATAGGTGGGCCTCTGGATACCTCGGACACTGCTACTCTCGGCTGGGCTCTGGTCGGGATCCTCCGCACTCCTCACCGCCTCGTCTGGATGTCGACCGCAGTCTCCGTCACCTCCGTAGGCCTGAGGGAGATACAGGAAAACCTGCAGATGCGCATAGGTGTCCGTCACGGCTGTGGCAGGGGGCAAGGCCTGCGACGCATAGCCGGCGCGTGGGGTGGGGGAGGGGTCCCTATTCGGGCGCCAAATTATGTGGTAAATAAATTTACCTAGTCAGTTTTTCCATATAATTATCATTACAAGACAGCTCATTCAAATGAGAGGCAGAGTCCGTGGTATCTGAGTCATACGGGTTTTAATGGAAAACCTCGAGGTTGGAGATCATGTTCCGTCACCACTAGGGTTCGGGAAGGGACAGTCAACGTTTTATTAACATTACACATTATATATAGTAAAGTAACATAATTGAATCCAATACAGTAGGCGTAACAGGTGAAAAAGAGAAGATAAGAGCACATGTGCGTAAGAGGAGGCGTGAAAGAAGGCGTGTAATAGGCGTACACGGAGGCGTGCACTGTACACGTCAGAGAAACGTCACAAGAATCGTCACATGTGGGTGGATGCATAGAGAAAGTTGCAGGATCAGCAGAAAGTGCGGATGCGCGCGCAGCTAGCATGACGTGACATAGACGTGTAACTGGGGAGAACTTTAACACTAGTAGAGGAGACAGAAGTCTGGGATGTCAGAGCGACCTGGACCTATAACATATCTAGTATCTTATGTTTGGAGGATGTATTATCTGGAGTAAAAGGTCTCTCGGGCAGAAGGGTTTCTATACTGAATGCTAGTGCGTGCATATGTGTCTACGTGTCTACGTGCAGGGCCATGGGCCTACTATGGCAACGGGAACTGTAAATTACTTGCATGGAAACAGGAAGGCTTGCTCTTTGCTCTGCAGCCGGGGAGATGTTTACCTAAATCACTAGACAGGAATGCATTTTCGAGGAGGCTGAACAGATAACTTGAAGGCAAAATACTGTCTTGGCAGGCAGGCCAAGTTGAGCCAGGCACCGCTTTGCTTGGCAGGAAGTAAGGCAGAGGTCAGGGATACGTGTCCATGCTGCAGCTTTCAGAGGCAGGAGGCAGAAAGGGCTCGGAGACAGAAATCAGGGCCTAGCTCGGCAGAGCCAGGAAAAACGTAAAAGTGTACCATGTAAAGACGTTGGCATGGTATGGTTAGGAACTGAATTATCGATCCATTCATGGTGGATCTGAAAGAGGACATGTTAACGTTGGACGTAAATGTATTTGCGTCTTCATATTCGGTCATGGAGGGAAATTACATGTACTTGTAAGCACATACATGGAGACGTTGGGGTACACGTTAGGGGACATTACTTGACCATAAAAATTTCAATTACCTCATATATGGAATTCATACCATAGTCTGTCTGGAAAGCCGAAACAATATGGAGGCAGGAGATGATAAAGAGACGTTACATACACATTGGAGATAATATAGTTGGAGAAAGGAAGTAACTATGAGCAAACTTACTATGTAACACAAAAAAGTTGTACAGTATATTTTAAGTCTCACTTTATATTATATCTATTTTGGTACAATTTCATAATTTACATATAAAAAAAATAATGTCTCAAACAATTTTTAATTTTAAAATTTAAAATTATTGTTCAGATTTTTCAAAATCTAAAAGAATTTGTAACATCAATTCATCAGGTATGTCCTTCTTTTCATTCCATGATTCATATTCTTCTACACATTCAATTAATTCTTCGTCTAATGTGTCATCCAAAAAGTCATTTTCATCCTTTTCTTCATTTGGATTGTTTTCAATATTTATTTGAAAGGAAATATTATTTTCTTTCTGTTGTGCTTCCATTTTCTTGCTGTAAATTGCATAAAAAATAAAAATATATCAGTAGAGATAGGTTACTGTTGGGTTAAAGTTCAGGCAGGTACTTGTGAGTTTTTAACAGTGAAGTTATCTTTGGGCACTGTATGGATTCAGGCAGGAAGTAGAACTATTACAAAGTGCCTGTGATGAAGACTAAGTAAATTCATAATTATACCATAGAAGCCTAACTCAATCCATAATTATAACAGAGAAGCCTATCTCAATCTCTAACTCTTACAGAGGGACAGTATATAACTATCTGAAAACGTTTTCACAAATTACCATAACATAGTTCTCATTTCAAATTTTAAAAATAACTTCTTACCTTTCAAAAAGAAGTTTAATTTGTCAGTGAAAATGCTCTTCAAATGTACTTCAGGAAGTAGTAGTCAAAATGGCTGTGTTTCTCTCTCTTTCTTTATATATATTCAGGTACATAACCAATCAAATGTCATGATATAATAGTAGAAAATGAAAGTAACATTTTAATTGGTTGTCAATTCCAACACTTCATATGTGTTTTGTGAAGTAATTTACCTCAGGGAATTTAGAGAGGTCTACATGCTAAATGGCTAAATGGAATTCCAACCAAATTTGTGAAAATGGTAGGGATTGGTATGTAGTATGAGCTAATGTATATTTGGTGAAAGTGTCTCCAGTGGTTTTTCTGTAAATTACTTTCCCACCTTTTTTGAGCGAGTGCTTGTCAGTGCGTGTCCCGGTACGCGAACCTGCAGCGTTACGGGAGTCCTCCATTTTGTGTTTCGGTAGAATTGAGATACAAGATGGAGGGTAAATAATGTTCAGAATGGGTAGAAGGGGGCACGGTAGACGTATCCTGACCCCCTAGGTTTTCTGAGGGTGGCTTAGGAGGCTCATATATGTCGGAAAAAAAATTTGAATTTTTCGTGCGGTTAGCTGCCGGTACGCGAACCGGGTAGCGAACCGGGAAGCGAACATAAGTGAAAATTAGTGAAAAAAGGTACATTCGAAATTTCAAAAGAGTAATTAAAGTTAAGGTAGCTCTGAAAAGAGCTTTTGGGTTCTGTGTAAGTTCTAGGTACTTATAAGTAGGTGCCAATACACAGTCTTAAATCTTGTATGAAAACTCTGTTCCCCTCATCTGAGAAGTGCACGCCATCTCCTCTGTAGATATCTTGCATGTAGTAACGCAAGTTATTGTTGTAGATGCAGCCCATTCCATGGTCTCTCATGTAAGCTGAAACAGACTTATTTATATGCTTCCTCGATTTCTCAATTTGTGGACAAAATTGATTGGACCACCTCCATTTTTGTCTTTGGCATATATTGGAATATACCAAGGCAGTTTGAGGAAAAAGTGCCATCAATTGCTCAAAGGTGTCTTTTAAGAGCATTTCCAGACCTACATCAGTCAAAGTGCCCAAATCATTTCCTCCACAGTGCACTATTATGAGGTCAGGGTTTGGCAAATGTAAAAAGGTTTTCACCAATGGTATCAATTGGTGACATTTCAATCCTCTTTGGCCAATCCATTTGATTTCCACATTTTGTAAATTGAGGTTGTGTAAATTTCTGTTATCAGCATACCTGTGAGCCCAGTGGATGTAGCTATGTCCTAGAATCCAGACAGAAAACATGGCGAGAGGAGGTTCTGCTGCAGTCAGATGAAGTGTGGGAATGAAATGGCAGTTGAAACAGTGGAGTTTGTAAAGAAAAAAAACTATGGAGTTTGAGTGCTAATGATTCATTAGCAGTGATTGGTGGGTTTCCATTGCTGAAAACAGAAAGTTAGGGTGCATGGATGTGTTCTTTGAAAGATGTAATTTGAATGGTTAATAAAAAATGATGTTATGAAAGATTGCAGTGGATTAGCAGGTGTACTGAGAGTTCAGAGTTCATTTGAAACATTGTTGTGTGAACTTGTAAACATGAGAGGTCTGGCAGGCGGTAGTTGCTAAGGAAAAAGGGCAGAAAGGGCAGAGGGGGGAAGGGTGTTGATTTGAAAAAAGTGAGGGAAGAGTTTTGATTGCTGACATGAGAGATATGTGTGATGAATATCAGCATTTCAGTGCCTTTGTTGGTTCCAGCCTCTGGAGTGCATACCTTTTGTTCTGCTAAAGAAAAATTGGTGTGTTTCTGAGACTGTTTTGAAATTCAAAAAGCATTTGTTAAGGTGAGTTATCGTTTCTTTATTTTAGATAGAGACTAGTATGCTTTTTTGAGAAAATAAGAAAGCCAGCTGTGCATTTAAAATGATGTGTTGAGTCAAGTGTTTGCATTATGTTTTCAAAGAAGATTTTGCATTCTTTTACCAATTGTAATTGCAGATAATGTAAAGTATTAGTACTGACAAGGTGTGGTTGTACATAGGAGCTGTGCTGTGTTTTCAAATTATGATCAGAAAATCGTTTTTAAGGAAAAGGAATGCTTTTAAAATTTATGAGAATTTATTTACTTGCGATGTGACTCCTGCAATGCGTCGCTTTTGCGGAACAGATGCATGATGCATCTGTGTTGTTATTGCCCCATGGTGCTCCACAGTGTACATGTTAAAAGTGATGCATAAGTGGTGCAAGGGCCTTGTAAATACACCCCTATGTGTGCTTAGCCATTTCAAGTCACTTACCCCTGGTTCAAGGGCCTTGTAAATACGTCCCCATGTGTGTTTGGTCATTTGTAGTCACTTTCCCCGTGGTGCAAGGTCCTTGTACATACGCCCCCATGTGTGCTTGGCAAATTTTGATTTTGATTGTTTGAGTTACATAGCCATGTTAAAAGTGATGGAAAAAAAGGTGCAAGGACCTTAAAAAAACGTTTTCATGTGTATTAGGGCATTTTAAGTCAGTTCCCCATGAATGTAGGTATATAATTGTTTTACATAAAAGGTTTAAAAACGTTTTTTGAAATCAATTAGGTTTCTTGATATGTACTGCTAGTGTTTCATAGGTTGTTTGGGGCATATTTACAAGGCCTTTGAGTCCCTTTGATGTAATTTTTCCAATTTTAATTTAAGACATTTCCCCTGGAGCAAGGTCTTTGTAAATACGCTCCCATGTGTGCTTGGGTAATTTAAGTATTGATAGGGTGTGCTTCTACATAGGACGTAGACTACATCTGCACAATGAGATAACTAAGCTGAAGAAATACAGGTGATGTGATTGTTAAATGTGCGCTCCACTCTGCCTACTGATTAAAGTTCAGCCCCCCCCCAAAAAAAAATTTCTTAGCCCCCCCGAAATGTGGCTCTAGTTGCGCCTCTGGGTTTAGGCGTGTTCAGGGAGATAGAGGAGGTCTGGCCTTTGTTCAAGAGTGCAGTGGACATGATTCACTTCATTGGTAGGCCTGCACATGTATTATCACCTCTGTACTCTTCTACAAGCCTAAATTTCATCTGCAACCCTGAGTAGGTCTCACCTCAAACAAACTTCTAGATAGTCCACACCTTATCGTCATCCTGAATCAATCATTTAAAGTGTTAGGGGCAGATTTATGATGGCTGTGCGCCTATTTTGTGCTGCTGTTGCGTCACTTTTATAATGCAGGAGAGATTTTCAAGATGCACCATGTTGCCACATAGCAGCCCCGGGTCGTGGAGGGAGTTACGGTGGGGCAGGGAGGCAGGGAGGGGCAGGGTGGAGGGACCTAAACACTGGCATATGGATTATTGCAGGTAAGTACACAATTTAATGTGCGTCAAGTTTCATGGGGGCTTTTTGTTGCAGGGTGAGCAGTCATTTGCATGAAAGCCCTGTAAAACTATCACAGTAAAATTACGAAGATTTCACTGAATCATCTTTATGGCATTGCTGAATCAAATCCTTACTGTTATTGATTTACTGTTTGGTAATAGTGGTTAATAACATTTTTTATTATATTTTACCACAGATTCAACTGCAGATTATTTAGAAATTAGACAATGCCGTCTAAGGATAGAATCCGAAAGGCTACGAAACGTCAAAGACAGCAGATTACTAAATGCTTGCAGCAGTCCTCTACATTAAAATCACGTCAACGCACGAAGAAAGCTCCGGGTAAGAGAACAAAATCATTCCTTAGAAACATTTGTAGAAACAAAAGTATAACTACAGAACAAGTTTTAGTCCAGAAAAAGAGAGCCAATTTAAATGGAAAGGAAAGGCCCGTCAAAAAAGTTTCTGCTAGAGCAGGAGATAACTCTGTGCATGGCAGTAGAAGGGAAAATACATTCAGGGACATTCGTAGGCGAATGTTCCGCAACAGGGTAATTGTCAATTTGCTAAAACTATTTAAGAAAGGCCAACAGAAAGTGGCATTTTATAAGAAAAAGAAAAATGTAGAGAAAATTATTGATCAGGCTTTCGAAATTAAGCGAAAGTTATTTATTTTGGTAATTAATAGAATTAGGAAACTAAACAAGGTAATTTATGTTTTCAAATCAAATAGTAGATGGAAGAGAGTAGTTAATCAAAGTAATTTTTGTGAAGTTTTCTCAGGAGAATGGATGCATAGTTCAAATAGTGAGGCATTTTTTAATGAGGAGAGTTATTTTCAGGACAATGATTTGGTGCATGCAGTTGACAGCAATGGTCGAGCATATGAGGTAAAAGATGGTCGTCCGGTTGAAAAAGAAAAACTTGTGTCTGCAGATGCAGAAGAGGTGTTAAGTGATGAGGTTTTAGGGAGACATCCTAAGGGACCAGTGTACATCTGGAAGTGTAGTTCTATTTGCAGTGTGCGACAGGATTCCATCAATTTGCTTTGTGATTTTGTACGGACATTTAATAAGAAAAGTTTAAAACAAAAAATAAAGTTGTTGCAAGAATTAGATCCTTGTAGAGTGAGACAAGTGACAGGTTTGCATGGTCATTCACTGGCTTGTCTTTCCAGGAGAGTATGCCAGAGTGTTTTTCATCATTTCAGGATGCTAGCAGTGCATCATAATAAAGTGAGGATATTAGTTAGAATGTTGTATTATGCTAAGGGTCCAGCAATTATGCTTAAACAATTAAGCAGTGCTCTTTTGCATGGTTCTGAAGTAGATGTGAAGAATATTTGTCAAGAAATTGAGTTCTGTTACTTTGCTGGTAAAGAGAACAATGAAAAGAAAAGAAATAGAGGTTGCTAGAGTGCTAAACATTCTAGCAATTTTTCATAAAGGGTAGGTAGTTCTGAAAAGAACTTTTTTTAATTATTTTTGTTGTTTTATATTTTTTGTTGTGTTTTTTTGGGGGGGGAAACAAAAATGATTCATTAGAAAGGGCTCAACAGGAGCAACAAAAAAAAAAGAAAATTTAGTTTCTGGGACGTTTTGTACATTGATGATGTTCATAAGCTCTATTGATTAGAGTTACACTCCTCTCTCCACAGGAAATTAATTTGCCGCAAGTTAAACATGTTAATTTCATTTGGCCAAAGTTCTTCTGTAGATTTGGGACCGTTTCCCTTGCCTCTGATTCCGTCACTGCCACTTCATTGGTGGATGCACTGGCAGGTCGGGGGTTATCCACCAAATCACGTATTTGGGCAGCACTGTAATTTATCGGGTGCCACCTCTCCATATGGCGATGCATGGTATAATTACCATAACTATATTTTTTTACGGTTCCTCTGGACAGTTCATTGTGGCAGATGAGGCAGGTAACGTACCGGGCATTTACCTTTTTTTGATGTGGAGGAAATGAAAAAAATTGCCAAATAAAACCTCCTTGGCTGTTCTTTTAAAAAAACCCTTGTCCCTTGCTCCACTTTCTCTTCTTCCTCCTCTTGTTGGAGGATGACCTGAGGAGGTGGTCCTCTCTTCCTTGGAGGTGGTGGTGGTGCTGGGGGTCCACCAGCTGCAGCTACTACAGATGCCATGACTGAACAAGCAGAAACAGGTCTTTCTCTCATAAAAATGAAAGTCAGAGTGAGGAAAAAAGGTGGGACTTTCATCATTTGGGAAAAAAAATGTTCTAAACCAATGAAAAGTGTTAATTTTAAGTCATATGACCAAGCCTTCCATCATTAGGAAACTAAAAGTAAAATGAACCAATGAAAAGTTTTATAAACTAGTCACATGACCTGTTATGCTTACGTTACGCGCTCCGCGCCGCGCCTCGGATCGTTTCCGGGGCTCTGCGTTTCGCGCCTTGGTTGGCGTTCCAGAGCGCTTCCGGGTGCGCTAACGCGGCGCGTCATAAGACGCATTACGAAGTAACGCGATACGTTGCGATTACGCGACGCGTCACGATGTTGCTTTCTAACGCGGTACTTGCGCTAACGGAACGTTTACCGGTTTGCGGACCGGCAGCGAAACAATAAAAAATAATTTAAATTAAAAAAATATAATACAAAAATATAAAAAATATATTTTTGAATTAGAATAAGAATACATTTTACAGCTTTTTATATTTACTATTAAAAAACCATTGAAATTCACTGAAAAAACCATAGGTTATAGACCATATATAGTTAGGAATTAGCATTTACAAAACCTTGAAAATTCACTGAAAAAACCATAGGTTATAGACCATATATAGTTAGGGATTAGCATTTACTAAACCTTATTTTACTCACACAAAACCATTGAAATTCGCATATATAGTTAGTTGCACTAACTATATATCGCGCACCCGCAATCCACTGCTGATGATGTCACGTATTACATCATTCATGACATGGTCAGTGACATCACTGATGACATCACTGATGACATCTCAAATGACATCACTGATGACATCTCACATGACATCACTGATGACATCTCAAATGACATCACGGATGACATCACTGATGACATCTCAAATGACATCACTGATGACATCACTGATGACATCTCATGTGACATTACTGATCACATCACTGATGATATCATTCATGTGATAATACGATGAACCTCTTCAGACTCTAATATAACCTTAGATACAATCAGTGTAAACAGACTGTCACTCATCCATGGAGTTACTCACACACCTAGTCAGTCATGCAAAGAATCAATCACACCTCCATTTCCTCAACTATACAGTTATACACACCTTACTTATTCAAACATATACTAACACATATTTACTCTCTTATACAATCCCTGATACAAGTTCACAATGATCCATACAGCCACTCACACATTCACTGGCTCTTATGCACAGTTATTTATATAAGTCAACTCTCACATGTACTGTGTTTTACATATGTACTTACTTTGACATGTAGCACTGAGATATCCATTCACTCACCAATACACTCATGCACACAGTCAACCGCTCATACAGCTGTTTCCACATGCACTTTTGAACCCATACATCTAGTGAATCAACTGCTCACACATCAATGCACAGAGTCATACACCTCCCAGCCACCCACACACACACACTCAGTCTCCCATACAAATACCTGGGCAACCAATCAATAACCCATATAGTTACTCATATAGCTACTGATCAACACATGCAGCAGTTTACAGAACAACAGACATAATGATGCACAAATTAAGACAGTTTAGTCACTAACCCATGCACTCAGTGAGATACATATAATCACTCACTCATACAGTCAGTCATGCACCTACTAAATCCTTCATCCAGACACTTATACATCCACTCATTCTTCAATATGTAAGACATATTTTAACTTTACAGAAACATACAGTCACTGGGTGTTGTCATCAGTGATGTCATCAGTGATGTCATTTGAGATGTCACTGACCATGTCATGAATGATGTAATATGTGACATCATTAGCAGTGTATTGCGGGTGCGCGATATATAGTTAGTGCAACTAACTATATATGCAAATTTCAATGGTTTTGTGTGAGTAAAATAAGGTTTAGTAAATGCTAATATCCCTAACTATATATGGTCTATAACCTATGGTTTTTTCAGTGAATTTTCAAGGTTTTGTAAATGCTAATTCCTAACTATATATGGTTTATAACCTATGTTTTTTTCAGTGAATATATATATATATATATATATATATATATATATATATATATATATATATATATATATATATATATATATATATATATATATATATATATATATATATATATATATATATATATATATATATATATATATCCAGTAGGTAGTTGTAGTTAGGATCAGGACCAAGTTTCCATAGGAAGAGCATATTTTATTTTGCTTATAACTGGCGTCGTTTGATGAATCTTCATGACATTTTCAGAACTAATTCTTTGTTCATATCAGCTCCTATATTAAATGTTTGGGGGTGATTCATCAAGGGGGGCCGAGAAATAAGGGGGTCCCAAATGTGTTTTCTCCATGCAATTTCCACAGGAAACTTTAGACAAGGCTACAGGTCAAAAAGGTGAACGGAATTACCCCAAATTTGGCAAGGAGAAGGGTCTTAGTCAAGAAAGCACGCTTTTGTTCATTTGGTGCAAATCCGTTCAGTAGTTTTAAAGAAATATCGAAATTTACAGATATTGATATTTGGGAATTCTGCCATCTGATTGGCTGAGGCGTTATGAGCACAAGCTTGCTGCTTATTGGCTGCGAGTGGTGCAAGCCATTGCAACTAGGAAGTGTTGGCAGCCATTTTGTGATTCCATTGAAGAAAGTAAGGGGAAAAAAGGGCAAAAAAAGTAGGAAAGAGGAGGGTAGGAGAACTGTAACCTCAGTGGGGTGTTTAGGGTGTGCTATACAAGGGGTGCAATGCAAACTACTCATACCTACCGGTCTGAAAGTGCTGGGCTACGGAAAGGTAGTGAGGAATTGTCTAGTGTCTCATGCTGTTAAGCTGAGCTGCTGCTGGACTCGTGGATGAAAGCGTGAGCCCAAACTGTGTGTCATATGCTGTGAAGTCATGTCCTCCTGCTGTGCCACATCTGTCCAAGTAGTGTCAGCATGTAGTCATACCTACTCAGAGGAACTTTTGTTTCGAAAATTGTAACTTGTGTATGGTGCTTAGGGGGCGTTATACAGGGAGTGCAAAGGTAAATTCACGCGTATCATCAATTCGGTATTTGTAAAGTGCTAACTACTCACTCCTACGGATCTGATCAACTGGCACTGCTGCCAGAGTAGGGGACAAAGCCGCTGAACTACTGACCCCTACTGGTCTGAAAGTGCTGGGTATGGAAATTAAGTGAGGTATTGCCTAGAGTGTCATGCTGCTAAATTGAGCTGCTGCTGGACTCGGGGATGAAACCGTGAGCCCAAACTGTGTGTCCTATGCTGTGAAGTCATGTGTTCTGGTTGCTGTCCCACACCTGTCCAACTTGTATATTGTGCTTAGGTGGTGTTATATAGGGAGTGCGAAGGTAAATCAATACAGTAATTGTAAAACGCATACTACGCACCTCTATGGGTCTGAAGGCCCTCGAGACCGGCGTGGAAATTATGTGAGCTATTAAGTGAGCTATTGCCCAGCGTCACATGGTGCTGAGCTGAGGTGCTCCCAGAGCAGGGGATTAAATTGTGAGCCCTGTGCTCTGAACTCATGTTTTCTGGCCGCTGCGGCACACCTGTCCAAGTAGTGTCAGCATGTGTACATACGTAGTAGGAGGAACTTTTGCTTTAAACCGTGTCTATAGGGTGATTAGTGGGTGCTACAGAGGGAGTGTGAAGTTCAATTCTCCCGTTTCAAATCAATCCGATATTTGTAAACTGCAAACTACTCACTCGTACGGGTCTGCAGGCACTGGGGCCGGCGTGGAAATTAAGTGAGCTATTGCCCAGAGTAACATGGTGGTATCCTGAGTTGTCGCTAGAGCCGGTGATCAAAGCGAGAGGTCTGTGCTGCAAAGTTAGAGTATCTGGCTGCTGCGCCACAGCTGTGTGGAGAATACATTTTGGCGAGGGTCCGGGAGTTGCCGTTACCTGGCCCTAAAATAGCAGCCCTAAGTTGTCAGTTATAGGGTGGCTCTAAAAAGAGCCCTTATGTTCATTAGTTGGAGCTACATGTAGGTGCGGATGCACAACTTCAGGTTATTCAGAAAAACTTGGTTTACTTGATCATTGAAGTGTACTCCATCACTTCTGTAGATATCAGCCAAATCCAAATGTATGTTGTTGTTGAAGATTGACCCCATTCTATGGTCTCTGAGGTATGCAGACACAGCTTTGTTGACATTCTTCCTAGATTTTTCAATCTGAGGACAACATAGTTTTGACCATTTCCACTTCTGTCTTTGGCATATATTGGAATATACAAAGACAATTTGAGGCAAAAGTAACATCAATTGTCCAAAGGTGTCCTTCATAAGCATTTCCAAACCTATTCCAGTCAATGTGCCTAGGTCATTTCCACCACATTGCACAATCATGAGGTCAGGGTGTGGAAGATGCAAAGAGGTTTTAACCAAAGGTAGCAATTTGGTACACTTCAATCCTCTCTGTCCAAACCATTAGATGTCCACATTTTGAAAACCTAGGTCTAAGTCAATACGTCTGTGTTCTGCAGACATCTTGCAGCAGAAAATATAGCTATGTCCTAAGATCCACACTAGCATTTTGAAGGTTTGGCTGGAAGGTATGGAAAGATGTCTGTAGCTCATGCAGTTCCTTCGTAGAATAAGAGATATGTTTAAAGATGGGGAACTACTTTTTTTTTGCCATACAAAACGTTACCTGATTATGAGATGAAAAGCATTGTTTTCTAAAAGTAGGGTGCACATTCGTTTTGTGGAAAAGCATCTTTGTGATTGGTTAAGAAAAAGCAGTTTCAACGTACATATAGGATAAAATCTGTTCAACTCAACCACACCTGATATTTGCATTTGGAAGGCACTGTTCTACCTTAAAACAATCCTGAACTTTTAACCTGCACGTGCCGTTAAATGTTCAAGAAAATGTTGCAAAAAAATATCGTTAGGTTTAAAATAATTGATGAACTTTTAACCTGCAAGTGTTGTTGAATGTTTTAGAAAGCGTGCTGATACGTTGCACTTCTGACTGCTATGTGTCCTTGAATATTTAAAAAACTGTTTATATGGAAAATTATAAAGAAACCAAAAGAGAGAAGTTTTGAAATCTAATTTGTTCATTTCATGTATTTATGTGTGGAGCAATAAAATTATAGACACAACAGCACCAGGAAGAGGAAGAAGCAGGGAGTGGGGGGACGGGATAGATATGGGAACAATGACACACATGCACAATTAAGTACAGCACAAGTGTAGACAAACAATGGCCAAAATGAAACACACTTCCAAGGAGCACAAGTCACACAACCCGCCAACATCACACCACTGAACGAGCATAGAAGTGAAAACCACGCTGCATTCATACAGGATGTGTACAAAGGCCGGTCGTGGGTGTTGTGGGATATTAAGAGAGGAGAGAAGTCTGTAGTTCCGGAGTTATTAAGGAAAAGAATTCTAGAGATATGCCATTGTGGGCATCTTGGTATTGTGAAATTGAAGAAGAGAGTAAAGCTTTGGTATTGGTGGCCTAACATTGACAAAGATATAGAAGGTGTAGTTAAATCATGTGTCGCTTGTTCAAATTCTGACAAATCCCTAGTGTTACTTAGACCTTCTCTAGGAGAAAGGACTATTCCTTATGGTCCCTGGGAGGAGTTAAGTGTGGATTTACTGGGTCCGGTGTCTGATTTGGAAGGTAAGCCTTGGTTTCTTCTTGTCATTGTTGATAGCTTCTCTAAATGGCCTGAAGTAATCTTAATAGATAACACGGAAAGGAATACCATTGTTGAATTTGGAGAACATATTTTTGAGGGAAGGTATTCCGAGAGTTATACTAACTGACAATGGTACTCCGTTTTGTGCAGGGAAGTTCAATAGTTTCTTGACCAGGAATGGTATTAAAGGAAGGAATACCCCTATATATCATCCTGCCGGGAATAGTATAGCTGAACGTTTCAACAGGGTTGTCATGGGGAGCATTCAGAGTGCCATTAGTATAAACAAGGACTGGAGGAAAGAATTGTTTAAACGATATGGGCATTCAGGAATACTCCCACGGGAACTGGTTATAGCCCGTTTAGAATACTGAGGGGCAGGAAACCCTTTACAAGGGACAATGTCACTTGGAATCATAAGAAAATGTGTAGTGAATGGTCTCCTGCAGTAGTTAGGGCTAATCTCAAAAAACTTCAAGAGAATTATAAGACCTATTATGATCGTGCTCATGGTGCTAAAGATGTTTCTTTACAAAAAGGTGATCTTGTTAAAGTAAAATTTGCACAGAAAGCAAAAAAAGGTTGCAGCAAATTTTCGAAACCTCTTAAGGTTCTGGAAGTGTATAACAAATCTGCAAAACTTAGTGATGGAAAGATTTGGCATTTCAGCAGAATGTCTAAGTGTAATGAGATCTTGAACTGGAGCAAACATGATGAAGTTGCAATTGGTTCTACAACCAATTGGTTATGGGATATAGTTACAAATTCTAAAACTCTGGAAGGTACGACTTCTTTGAATGTTAGTAATGATTCTAATCTACAACAAATTGCTTCTTCTTCAAGGAAGTGACAAGTGACACTGCCTAAGAAATTTAATGATTTTGTGATGTATGTCGTTTTTATCATTTCTTAAGGAGGAAATGGTGGTCTCTTATAATTGTATATGCATATCGAAATAAAGCAATCAACCAACCAACCATAATTGTAGTATTCCTGCTTAGTCTTGTTATTTGCTTTACTATGTTCTTACTACATATGTTTTATTACGAGTTGCTTTTGTTTTCATTTATTTGTTTATTAAAGGAGGAGGATGTGGTATCTAGGTTACCTGTCTCTAAGTAATCAGATGCCACTGGGTTCTGGAATGTTATACTAGAGTCAGTTGTATGCTGGCTGAGGTCTGAGGTGGTTGTACCTGCCTCTTCTTGCGAATAAACTACCTACAATCTACTCTACAGTATCTGTCTTAATTTCAAATTAAAGTTGTTTTTCAACTTTTTGTTTCAATTTATTACATTAGCTTTTTTTTTCTTAAATGAGTGACACATTAAAAGTTGATCAAGCCCTGTGTTGGATCAAGCCCTGATCTCTTGACTGGGTGAGAGTATTCTGCTTAATTCAGAAACTCTGTCCATCACCACCCCCTGTTGTTTAATTATTTTGTCCACCATAAGCGTGGAAGGGTATACTCAGACGTGAGTCCCTTGCTCATTGCACCATCAGAATTCAAGCAAGCCGGGCCGAAGAAGGCTGTTACGCCAGAAACCGGTCCCCGGAAGCTTGTTTCCTTCCCAGTGAAAGAATTGGCTTGGTAGTTTGGTCTGCCCTGTTCCCATGATGCACTGGGCCAAAGATAGACTAATTTGCATATAGCCAGGTTCTGAGCTGGGATGGTTCAGTGAGCTAAAAAACAGTGTTGGATCAAGCCCTGATCTCTTGACTGGGTGAGAGTATTCTGCTTAATTCAGAAACTCTGTCCATCACCACCCCCTGTTGTTTAATTATTTTGTCCACCATAAGAGTGGAAGGGTATACTCAGACGTGAGTCCCTTGCTCATTGCACCATCAGAATTCAAGCAAGCCGGGCCGAAGAAGGCTGTAATGCCAGAAACCGGTCCCCGGAAGCTTGTTTCCTTCCCAGTGAAAGAATTGGCTTGGTAGTTTGGTCTGCCCTGTTCCCATGATGCACTGGGCCAGGGATAGACTAATTTGCATATAGCCAGGTTCTGAGCTGGGATGGTGCAGTGAGCTAAAAAACGGTGTTGGATCAAGCCCTGATCTCTTGACTGGGTGAGAGTATTCTGCTTAATTCAGAAACTCTGTCCATCACCACCCCCTGTTGTTTAATTACATTAAAAGTTGAAGCATAAAAATAGTTAGCAGTTTGTTGTCTTTTTCTTCCAAAACTATTTTAGAGGAAAGCGGTCACTGTCTGATATGCTTGGCTAGGCTCTGTTTTGGTTTGCCAGTCTCATTGTACCAACAGCGAGCCAGAGCCTTGCCCACTCACCTCTGTACACAGTATATACAGTGCTTTAAATGGGCCGGTACTCACCGGTACTGAGTACCGGCACTTCTTCATTTTCTCCCCTTGAGTACCGGCACTTTTTTCTAGAAGAAAAAGAGTACCGGTACTCATGGGGATCTGACTTTAACCGAGGCAGCGCGCTCTCTTTATCCCTCAAGTTATACTTCGGCAGCACCTTTCAAGCACTGCACAGAATCAATCAATGGAGCTCGTCACCAGGACCCAGCGTGAGCTGCTTTGTAAATCAGAGCAGGGGTGTGTCTGCTGAGTCATTTGCTTATCCAAAGATCTTTCACAGTGGGGCTGTAAAATCTAATGGGTGGCGGTGGGAGGCACTATTCAGGACATAACAAAAGAACGTATGGGAAGGCTTTTACAGTCGCCACGCATCTGAATTGCTTTCTTGCACAATTCCACTTCCACACTCGCTGATTCCTATTTCATCGACCTTGGACAGACCTTAAGACCAATCAAAAATTTGGAGATTGGCACCTGGTTCCCCAGTACAGACGTTGTCAGCTCTGGCCCTAACTCCGGTTTACAAATGTGTGAGTACCTGCACTTATTTTTTTTCCATTTAAAGCACTGAGTATATACATGGAGCATTTATGTTACTGCATTTTGTTATCATGATGCCATTTAGGCCAGAGGCCATTGGGCCTTTTCTCTGATCTGGGGCCCACTGCACGTAGCGTAATTTCGGATTATGTCGTCATCGGGGGAAAGGTTGATGTAAATTCCAGAGATGTTATCAGTATGCCAATTAGACGACTTATAATGAAATACATTTTATCTTAGCCAGGGAAAGCACGTGAAAGCCTGCAACCCACCAGAACACATTTATGTTCGCCCAGCACCAGAACATTAAACAGCACCCTGAGGAACCATCTCCTACAGCTATCCTTGCTTTAATACACAACATCACAGGCTGTGTATTAAATTATATACACGGGGGTAGTAGACTGAAAGACGTTTAAACAGATGAAACCTGAAAAGCAAGTGCGAGCAAGCCTTAATGGTAAAAAAATAAACACCACTTGTTACTGATGCTGCCAACAAGAACCCCACGCCCCCGAGCCGCGCCGGCAAAGCCGCATGCCCCGTCTGGAATCAACAGAAAGGCCTTTTCGGGCCTGGAACTGTTTGCGCACTTGCCGTGGGCAGCATTCCCTAAGACAGGTGATGCCTCGCACCCGCCAGGCAGGGACAGCTGTGGCAGCCTCTCCTGATTCCGTTGTGGGCACATGACGAGAGGGTACGTTTATATAGTGCACTTTGTGTAAAGTGAACCGCCGTAGGACACGGGATGGGCGTGTCCCCGCCCCAGATCTCCTAGCTGTGCCAGGGTGCCTCTCCGCAGCTGCCATGACAAGCTCATCCTGAGTATGCCACACAGCCAACGAACAGGCCTGTGATTTACTGCGTCACCAAACAAGAACACTTCTATAGCTAATAAAAGAAGTGCAACGCAACTGACAGAAACAAGAAGCTTCGGAGGGGGAGGGGGGCCGCGGGGGGTGTTTCTGTGCGCTCGTGTGTGTGCGGCGGCGGGGTGGTGGTGTGTGTGTCTGCATGTGTGCGTGCATGTGTGCTCGTGTGTGTGTGTTTCTGTGTGCGCATGCGTGTGCGAAAGCAGGGGGAGGTGTGGCTGTGTGTGTTGGAGCTTCCCAGGAGACAGGAGATGTGCACACGCTCGCGTGGCCCGCTACGATCCGATTCATGCGCGTGGCCATCTCTTGTCTCCTGGGAAGCTGAGCCGGTGACTATAGGTCTCTGGCGAGACCACGCTTTCGCACGGTAATCGCCACATGACCTAAAAAGGAAAGGAGCACAGGTGAAAAAGAGTGAGAGCTCTGGGAGCACGTTTTTTAAATTCCTTGGTTATGCTTTTTCAAGTCCTTCTCTATATACCTCCTATAGAATACAAAACTATCATAAGACACCCATAGCCTGTAAGCAGACTTTACCTGGGACTATCCTCACTTTTCATTGGTATAGGACCCACACCTTGCATTTGTCAACAAGCTCCCTGACATGTCTATCTTGAAGGTGAAATCCTAACTGTGGCAACACCTTATTAATAAAATGAATCTTTCTTACCTGTGTTAAAACAGTCATTTATTTCTCGTTCTTGGCTGTCCAGAGAATTCATTTGATATTGATGTCCCTCTCTATTAAGCCTGGACAGCACTTCAGGATGAGCAATCCTATCACCTGTTGGAAAAGCAGACAGAAATTCACAATTCACAGAATGGCATGAAATTATTTAGCATTTACCTTCAGTCTAGTACCCCGTCTTTAATTTCCAATTTAATTCAACACATCTTCTCTTTCAATATATTTGTGGTATGTAATGCTTAAAATATAAAATTCCTAAGAATGACTGTATACTACAGCAATATTTAGTGATACAGTAAACACAACTAAGTACCTCGGACCCAAAATACGCCAGGTTTTGCTTACCTAGATAGGCTACACGTCGATATTGCCCTCCTCCAAGAATCCCATTTAGCCCCTACACATAAAAGTAATATAGGCAAAAGATGGGCAGAGACAGTGTTGAGCTCTTCATACTCTTTCTTATTCAAGAGGCGTGTTAATCTTAGTAAAGAAAGGGACACAATTTCATATTGATAGCACCATTACGGATGATCTAGGTCGTTATGTGATTGTAACAGGACATATTAGAAGACAACGACTGGCCTTGGTTAACACTTAAGGTCCAAATGTGGATGACCCTGACTTTTATAAACTTATTAGGCGTAAAATTATCGAACTAACTGAAATGACTCTACTGTGGGGTGGGGATTTGAATCTCTCCTTACATGATAGACTGGACAGGTCGGGCGTTTCAAGGGTACCTCATAAACGGGTGGTGGGGGTGATGCGAGCTATCTTAACCGAATGTCACTTAGTTGATCTTTGGAGGCTGCGCAATCCCCAGAGTATGGAGGCCACACATACTTCTGTGATCCATAACAGTTGGTCTTGGATATACTATTGGCTGGGGACAGAAGAGATAGCCACCTGGACAGGAAATATACGACACCTGCCCAAAACCTTCTCGGATCACAACCCGGTACTATTAACATTAGACCTCACCCATTACACACCTCCATCATATATGTGGAGATTTAATGCGAAAGCACTACTAGACTCCACATATACTGACACCATTAGCCAGGCCAGTGCGGACTACTTTGTGTTGAATCAATTATCTACTGATGACCCATGTTTACTATGGGAGGCTTTTAAAGACTACTATGGGGAATCTGTATTAGCACCAATGCTGGCATATTGAAGGTCATTCGTAACCAACTCACAACACGGGATGCCACATTACGTGCTCTGGAGCGTGAATACGAAAGAACGCAAAATGCGGCTACATTGGAGTTTATTAGAAAGGTTGTATCGGAGTATCAGACATTTGCAGATGACGAGCTTAAATATCTAACGAAACGCCAAAATGCACGGTCCTACGATGAGGGGGGTAGGCCAGGTCAAACTTTAGCGAACAAAATATGCTCTGGCTTTACGCTGCAAACGAACCTTTCCATACGGGACGATAAAGGTAAGCCCCACTACGATACGAAACACATATTGAGTGCATTCATGGAAACATATGGGGACCTGTACACGTCACGTGATACGCCAGAACTGGCTGAAATATTGACCTATCTGGAAGATGTGTCGATAGCATGGTTGTCGGATACACAAAGAGAATAGCTCTCACTGCCGGTAACAGTGGAATAAGTTATTGAAGTAGTTAAATCACTCCCGAATGGTAAGGCACCAGGCCCAGACGGCTTCACCAGTGAATTTTATAAGGCTTTTATTGAACAACTAGCATCCCATCTTGTGGAAATGTATAGGGACGCTCATGATCAACAGATATTACCACCCACATTAAAGGAAGCCATGATTATTGCTTTATTAAAACCAAATAAGGACCCTGAGCAGTGTGAATCCTATAGGCCGCTGTACTTAATAAATACTGATACTAAAATCTTGGCCAAGATCCTCGCAAAACTACTGCAGCCATTAATGGCTAATCTTGTAATCCTGGATCGATCAGGGTTTATACCCGGGCGATCGACCGCTCAAAACACCAGGACACTGTTTGTGCTATCACATTACCTTACCCTAAAAACAAAGGTCGCTGCAGTCCTTTTGGATGCAGCTAAAGCCTTTGCTTCAATCGAATGGCCCTACCTCCACACTATACAGCAACAAATGGGAATCCCCCCAATCTACATACAATGGGTACGGGTATTATATAAACCACCTACGGCGCGAATTAGAGTTAACAAATATGTCTCTGATGCTATACCAATAGCAAGAGGCACAAGGCAGGGGTGCCCATTGTCCCCCCTGCTCTTCGTGATAGCCCTTGAACCACTGGCACGCAAAATTCAACAAGGTCATAAATATGCTGCGCTCCAATTCCCACAATGACCATTATATATCTCGCTTTATGCAGATGATATGGTGCTATACGTCTGTGACTCTGATACAAACCTGTCTCCACTTTTGAGAGAATACATTAAATTTGGCCATCACTCTGGACTCCAAATTAACTGGTGTAAATCTATCATCCTTCCATTAACAGATGACACATACCCTCACCCAGCGGAATTCCCGCTTGAATGGCGAACTGATCCCATCAAATATCTCGGGATCTGGTATCATCGTGATCCAGACATAGTAATTCGCACAAACTATGGGAGGGCAATCAGTAACATTGAGGATAAAATAGAGCACTGGATCCATCTCCCATTAACATTGACGGATCGATTGGCCTTTGTCAAGATGGGCATTTTACCTAAATTATTATACCTTTTAATAATATTCTCGTCACACCACCAACAACTGTATTTAAAAGGATAAACACCATAGTAACTCAACTAATATGGGCAGGTAAACAAGCCTGCATCGAGCTGCGTGCACTTACACTACCTTTCTCCAGGGGAGGTTTTAAGGTCCCAGATTTTCTACTCTACTTTTTGTGTGCTCAAGCGCAGTATGCGCATCATTGGTACCACCATGTTCCCTACCTATCACATGTAGCGGTTGAAGAAGGGGATGCGCACCCCATTCCGCTAAATGCTATATTACCACATCATCGGCCCACTTCACTCTCACGACATTAATACAGTTGGCACTACTAATGCCGCATGGCGGAAGATGGGCAAACTGGCACGCAAATTGCCGCTCTATGCACCTGCATTGCCACTGCAACATCATTTAGAACTATCAGTAACTCAGGAAAAAGTGGGAATAGGGCTGTTGAGACAAGTAGGTATCGATACAATGGGGAATTTGTATGGCACTTTTGTAGAACCTAAAGAACTGTCCTATATCAACAATCAGACCTTACTCTTCCAGTTCACATATTATAGACTACAGAGGACCTTCAAGAAAATCTACCCTTCTTACCCTAATGAAACAACACAACTATCCATATTACAACTGCTACTCACGAACCTCGAAATACACAAATGGTTTCAAAACTATACATTAAATTACAGGCAGACATTAATAACAACACACACAAAGCATTAGAGAGATGGAATAACACGCTTGAGAACCACCAAACGGAGGACGAATGGGCGATCTGTGGCACCATAACCAGCATGCTCACACCTACAGGCAACCTGCGCATGTTACACTACAAATACCTGCATCAAACGTATCATAGCCCTGCCAGACTTTATAAATATGGTCTCCGTTCGGACGCACGGTGTAAACACTGTAGGGCAGAGGATGCCAATTTTATACATCTTGCCTGGGAATGTGAGTTGGTTAGTAGATACTGGGGAGAGGTTGTGCGGATGCTACGTGAAATAGTGGGTGTTCAGATTGGATGCATGATTCGCACCTGCCTGCTGGGTCTCATCAACAATGTACGAGCTACCAAGCGCAAATTTTGCATGATAGCATTACTCCTGGCCAAGCAGAGGGTTTCACTGTGTTGGGGAAGTTGGGAAGCCCCAAGAATCAAACAATGGCTCAAAGATATGGTCTACTGTAAAGACACTTTACAGACGTATGAGGAGAAGCTGCCCACGGGTTCGAAACCAAGAGATTATTGGATATACCTGGTTACCTATCTACAAGTAAATCAAACTGCCTAAATATGCATTGAGATGTAAAATGTAATTTCATGTTCAAAGGTGATACTGATTGTTCTGCAATATACTGGATGATGAACATAACTATACTGTTGGACCCGGCCCTTTTGGCAGGTTCACCCCGAGACTTTTTGCTTTTTCCTAGCCTGTTTCTGGAACCTGGTGGTTGTGATTTTAGGCGTCTGCGCACTTTTTCACTGTGGTACAGTGTAACGTGCGTGAGCTCTCTGTGTATGTGTGGTGAGTGACCTGCCCTCCCATAGGAATGAATGGGGAATATGTATGCCCATGGTAGTTCCTGATGTGTGGGGAGTGCAGGGTCGAGTTTGGTATGTGCAAACTCGTGAGATTGAATGATGCGCAATGGTTATGCGGCATGATTGTGTCTAGTTAGAAGTGCCACTTCTAGAAGTTGGCATATTTGTGTAATTTGTGTCTGGCGTGAGATTGGCTGAGGCTGGCTGGTGAGCCTGGCTCCAAGAGTCTGGGAGGGTCTGCCCCGGTGGTGAATGGAGTGTTTAGCATGCTGATGTGAGGGGAGGAGTGAGCCTGGGCCTGCTTTTGGATTGACTGTCTGGTTTGAGGGTCCTGAGTGAGGCTGGGTTTTCCCCACACAATGCTGGCTCCACCCCCTGGGGTGCGTCTGATGTCCCTAGCCTGGCCAGTGAAGGGAATTCCCTATAACCAGTTCTAGCTGGTTCTCACACTGCCTGCACCCTGCTAGACAAAGGATTTCTCTGTATAAAAAGGGGCTGTGTCCCCTTCCAAAATGTTCTTGTTTCTGGACTTGAAACGACCAGGGGCGTGCTGCTGCTGGGGCCCAGGGGAAAGGTTTGCCTCCCTGGGCCCTGCCCAGCCCCTGGATGCTGGAGGACTCTTCTTTGCAGGGAGCTGTTTTGCTCCACTTTTACTCCTCCAGGACTGCTGGGACCTTTTTGCTTGCTAGTAGTGGCTGCCCAGGACCTTGTCCTTGAATCCTGAGCTGCCTGTGACCCTTCTTGATGCAGGGGTTACTTCTGAGGACTTGTGGGGCTGTCCGTGCCCCCAGCGCGATGTGAGCGCTTTATTGGGGCTCTGCAGCATGGAGCTGCTCCCTGTCCTGCTCTTTGTGCCTCGCAGGTGCCCACCCTGCATTTAGCCCGAATTCCGATATATTTTTATATCACGGGTGCCACCCCATTTATTTGATTGTCTAACGGGTGCTCACCCCGTTTCTACTTTTATTTTTGCAACCGAGGGTGCCCACCCCTCTTTGTGCCCCTCGGAATCACCGCCGCAGCCCGGATGAAACACCGGAAGAAGAGGTCCGGCCCGCTGCCTGGTTGTGGGCGGGGACGGGAGGACGTATTTTCCGCTTCCCCCTGCCTGGGGGAAGCCATTGCCTGTGTTGCCGGTCTCCCGTGCCCAGAGAGGGACCGGAGAAGAAGATGGCGGCGGCCGCTGTGGGGCTCCCGTGACCGAGAGGGAGCCCCGAGAGAAGAAGAGCCGAGAGGTAGCGTGGCCGGAGCTCGAGTGAAGAGCCCTGTGTGCGGGCAGAGCCCCGGCCCGCAGCCCGAGTGCGGAGGAGTGCCGGCAGCAGGGGGGGACGCCGCCGAGAAACGGCGCGACGATGGAGCCTCCCCGCAGCAGAGCCGGTGAGTGCGGGACAGTTCTGCTTTGTCCTTAGAGCGGCCCCGGTTGTAAGAGGGCCGCTCCCACGAGTTGGGCATTTCCACATTTAGAGTCCCCCGAGCAGGACTCCAACGAGTGGGGCATTTTCTTGATTGTGAGCCAGAGAGGCTCCCCGCCCGCATTTGTAATTAGTAGCCCAGAGAGGCTCGCGGTGCCGCATTTGTTCAGAGCCCTGAGAGGCTCGTGGCCGCAATTACCTAGTTTTAGTGCCCAGCGAGGCTCGTGGCCGCATGTACTTTATTTGGAGCCCAGTGAGGCTCTGGAGGGCATTTTATATTTGGAGTCCAGAAGGGCTCACCGCCCACATGATGTTTAGAGCCCAGTGAGGCTCTGTGGGGACACAAGTGTTTTCAGAGCCTGTGTGGCTCCAACGTTCTGCGCAGTGTTGTGTCAGAGCCTGTGTGGCTAAAACGATTGGGCGCAGTTCTGTTCTACGGTCAGTGAGGACCCTGTTGCAGTTTTCCCAGCTGCCCAGCAATTAGTGGGCAGCTGCACCGTTTAGGTCTTGTGATTGTTCCCAGGTGCCCAGCAATTAGTGGGCACCTGCAATGTTTAGGTTTTGCGCCGGTGGCGCACCCCTGACTGGCGCTGCATTGGCAGCGCGCCCTGACCTTCTGGACACAGGGTTCTTTACTCCCTTTATTAGATGGGGGCTGGTATGTGATTTTATTTAGGCGCAATGTGATTATCTATGTGATGGTAATTGCCTAATGTGAGTTTTGCGCAATGTGATGTGGTGCTAGGAAATGTAATGCATTTAATATGATTACGCACCTTGATCTTACACCTCTGAATGTTTTTAGGCATCATGTGTTTTCGAGCTATTGAGTTATGTTCTGCACCTCTGAATGTTTTTATGCATCATGTGTCTTCCTTGATTTTACACCTCTGAATGTGTTTTTGTTTTATCATGTGCCTTGTTATGACACCGCTGAATGTATGTTTTATGCATCATGTGTTTTCCTTCCCTACACCTCTGAATGTTGTGATGCGTCATGTGTAATGTGTTCATGCCTATACCCCTAATTGTATTGTGATACTTAGGTGGTTGCTCTTTTTAGTACAGGTGGTCCTAGTGAGGTCCTGGTTCCCTGCGTGACATTCTCCTAAGGTGTTTAGGGTTGCGTAGGTGGTACTTACCTGTTACCAGTAGTTACTGGTTGTGATTTATATTTGCTAATTTGTGCTACAGTGATTTTATATCCTATATTCTATTTTCTACTAAGTGCTGATTCTGACAGGCGCCCACGTGGCCCTGTCCTGTGTAAATAATCCCTTGTGAATATTGCCCGTGCCAGTTGG
This sequence comes from Lissotriton vulgaris, assembly GCF_964263255.1. Lineage (NCBI taxonomy): Eukaryota > Metazoa > Chordata > Amphibia > Caudata > Salamandridae > Lissotriton > Lissotriton vulgaris. Next base: position 461,911,134 of record NC_141700.1, on the reverse strand, counting down.
CACAATGTACATGTGTGATTCTATCTGATGTGTTTTGACAATACAGAAGTTATTTTTATATAACCTTGTGTGGAGTTCCTTTTGTGGTGTGCCTAGGATGTTGTTGCTGTTGTGTGCTGGCGCAAATGTTTTACACATTGCCTCCGGGATAGGCCTGTCTGCTCGTGCCAAGCTACCAAGGGGGTGAGCAGGGGTTATCTTGGCGTGTGACTCCCTTGCCCTGACTAGAATGGTGGTTTCTGCCTAGCTTTGGCGTCAGCCTTAGCCAACCAGAAATAGCCAGTTCCAAGATAAACTGTAATATATATGTTGACAATATGTTTTTGGACATTGTAAGTCTTGACAAAATGTTAATAAAAAATATAAATAAAAATTTAAAAAAGTACCTCGGACCCATGCTGTTATTCTGTGAAAAATATGCAGCATCCTGGCTGCTCCTTCAAGATCTACATAAAAGGTAGCTAGATGCTGGCCAAGCTTAGGTGTTAAATTGAAGCAGGGTTTGTTAAATCACTGATTCAGGACAACCTTGTGTTATCATAACTTAGAAATGTTTATTTTTTTATTTTTATTTTTTATATATTTTTTTCAATCTGACCACCAGATACACATCATACATTGTCATATTACAATTATCATTTTATCCAGTTGACACATTAGGAAATCATTGTAGTATTCATATAAACCGACATTGCGAACATTGTACAGGGTTATACAGGCATTTATCACAGATCATCCGTCCTTGCCTCCCACCGTCTTGTGTATCCAAATATTCTTAACTGCCACAGGAATATACAATCAGTTATTCACATTGGAGGTTCCGCATCAGCGGGATGGCCGGATAAAAGTCAGCCACTACGTGTTTGCGTGTGTGTTTTGTAAGTATATCGTCAATGGCTCCCAGAAGTCTCTGGGTCTGGAAGCCAGTGGTATCTCCTCTGCATAGACCTCCAGTGTTGTTTTGCAGTATGTCATATCTATGATCCAGTCCTTGAATCTGGGTGGCCTCTTACTGCCCCATCTAATCGCTATTCTACGTTTCGCCAGCAGCAGCGCCACTGCCAGGAACTTTCTTCGTCTAGCGTGTTTAAGCTTTTGAAGTCCCAGTAGGCACGTCTTAGGCGTGTTCGGGATATGTTCCGCAAGTATGGTCTGTAACCCATCAGTGACAGTGTGCCAATAGGCTTGTGGGTTTCGGCAAGACCACGCCACGTGCAAAAAATCTGCACCAGCTGTGCCGCAGCGGCGGCAGGAGTCAGTGTCCCTGAGTCCCAATTGGTGTAGTTTTGCAGGCGTGTAGTAGGCCTGGTGAAGGACCTTAAAGTGTATTAAGCGTAGATTCCAATTAGACGTTAGGAGTGTGAGCTGCGTGCAGCTATATTGCCAGTTTTGTTCATCTATTGGCGTGCCTAGCAGTCTTTCCCATCTATCTTTCGGTGCCGTAATCTCCCCTGCCTGCCCTCGTTGGGCCGTGGTATATAGTTGCGTTACCAAGTGAGTTCGTGATGGGGCTATAAGCAGTGCCTGCAAAATCGCCAGTTGCTCCGGTTCCTCGGAGAATGTGCTGTATAGCGCTCTCATGGCCGCACGAAAGCGCAGGTATGCAAAATGTTTCAGCGGAGTCTGATGTGCACATAGGGCGGGGTCTGACCAATTTAGAAATGTGTTATGTGGGAACGCATGACCCATGGTTCGGAAGTCCATTTCCTCTAATAGTGTCTAAATGTTGGGTTCTTGCGTCACTGTTAGCTTAGGGTGTTGTGCTGTTGGGAGGGCCCGCGCGTATATCGGTAATTTATCCGCTCTTCGCGCCAGTGCATGCCACGCTCTCAAGGTGTTCTTCGCCGTGTGTATCGTGTCTTTTGGGGCATAACGTATGGGCTCGGCCAGTAACGGCAACAGCGATCCTGGGGTGACGCTGTCCTGTTCTACTGCAACGTGTGGTATGTAAGCATGGGGCTGTGTCCAATAGTGTGCGTGTTGAGCTTGTGCGCAAATATAATATAGTTTCAGGTCAGGTGCCTCAAATCCGCCCAGGTGATATGGCTGTGTCAGGACCTTCCAACTCACTCTGGCGTGTCGTCCGGCCCATGTCAGCTTTTGGAGCACTGAGCACAATTTATCAAAGAATGCGTTCGACAGCCAAATGGGGACGTTCCAGAACAGAAACAGGAATCTAGGTAGGATAATCATCTGCTGAAGAGCTATTCTGTCTGCCATGGAGAGGGGCAGTTTAATCCACCTATCCACTTGCTCCCCTAATCTAGTCAGTGCCGTTCCATAGTTTTCCCTAATGACTATATCTGGGTCTCTGTGGATCCATATCCCCAGGTACTTGACCGGGTCAGTGCACAATTTTAAGGGATAGTCTAACTCTGGTTCCGTAGTGGTGATGGTGAGTGGAATCACCACCGACTTATCTCAGTTGATACTGAGGCCAGCGTTTTGTTCATACTGGACATACTCTCTGATGAGCGGGTTCATGTTCCTGTTCGGGTGTGTGGTGTAAAGGACTAGGTCGTCTGCATACAATGAGATGCTAATCGGTCGCAGAGTGAATTGCAAAGCAGTGTCAGAGTGCTTCTGGCGAATCTTGCAGGCCAGTGGCTCAAGTATCAGAGCAAAGAGCATGGGGGACAGCGGGCATCCCTGCCTCGTGCCTCTAGTGATTGATATGGGAGCCTAAGTTAGACCATTAATACGTATTTGTGCCTTTGGTGTCGTGTACAGCAGGGAAATCCATTGCAGAAAAGGTTCAGGAAACCCCATTTTGCGCAGGGTCACGAACATAAAACTCTATTCCATGGAGTCAAATGCCTTTGCGGCGTCCAAGAGGGCCGCCGCCGCTGGCACTTCCGGGTCCAGCTGGTGATAGAGGGAAAAAATCGTACGGAGATTTTGAGCCGTGGACCGCGTTGGCATGAAGCCTGCCTGATCCAGCAAAATCAGGTTACAAAGGAGTGGGTGTATTCTATTTGCTATTATTTTTGCCAGGATTTTTGCGTCCATGTTAATTAAGGATAGGGGTCTATAGAATTCACATATCAGGTGGTCTTTGCCCGGTTTCGGAAGCGATACTAGTAGCGCTTCCATAAGAGTGTCCGGTAATGTGCCTTCATCGTACGCATCTTCGAGCATTTCTGCAAAGTGCGGGACCAGTATGTCCCGGTATTCTTTATAAAACTCGCCCGGGAGTCCGTCCAGGGCAGGGGCCTTGTTATTGAGCAGTGAGTTGAAAGCCTCAATTATTCACTCTTTGGATATCGGGAGACAGAAATATTTTCTGTGTTTGTCGGACAGCCAGGCTAGCCCGATATTGTCTAGGTATTGACAAACGTCCGAGGTTGGGGATGTTGCTCGTGCCGTGTATAACTGTGCATAAAATTCAGTGAAACTAGTCAATATAGACGGTGTGTCATATACATGTGTATTCTGCGCAGTTTTTAATTCTGTGATGTGTGGCATGTTTAGTGAAGGCTTAATTTTGAAGGATAAGGCCCTTCCAGGCCTACCTCCCTCACCATAATTTCACGCCACGTACTTGCGTGAGAGGCATTTTATTTTGTCTGCAGCAAATTCGTTGTATCTATCAATGTGTTGTCTTATCTCGGCTAGGATAGAGTCTGCTGGACTCTCCTCGAACCTTCGCTCCAATACCTTTATGTCGCTTTCGATTTTTCCCAGTTGGTTCTGGATGTCCCTCAATATCTCCACATGGGTGCTAATGCAATAGCCTTGTATGGTCACCTTAAATGCTTCCCACAGAGTTTTCGCGCTCTGGACAGAGCCCGTGTTGTGTTCGAAGAAGCTCATTATAGCCTGTCTCAGCCCCTCTCTGAACACCTGATCCTGTAGTGCGGTGTGTTTCAGACTCCAGGTGAACTGTCTTGGTGTGTGCATTGGTAGGTCTAGTTTGAGTATGACCGGTGCGTGATCTGACAATGTCTAAGGCATGTGGGCCACCTCTGTAGTCCAAGTGCTAGCGTCTTGAGTTACTAACCAGTAGTCGAGTCTGGACCATGTGAGGTGTGTGGACGAAAAACATGTTCCCTCTAGTTTATCCAGATTCCTCTGCCTCCACACATCCAGCATATTCCATTCAGACATCCCCTCCGCAGCACTCTTGCCGAGCGTTTGCCGTATCTGTCCAGGCCAGTCGATCATTCTAGTGTTGGATCTAGACAAGTGTTAAAGTCCCCACCCAGATTATGGTGCCTGGTTGCATCTCCCTCAAAGTCGACCAGAGTTTAGTATAAAAGTCAGGGTCGTCTATGTTCAAGCCATATACATTCACTATGGTCAATACAGAGCCCCCGTAGTTACCCTGTAAAATGACAAAGCGCCCCTGATCGTTCAGAAGTGATATGAGGTGAGTGAAGGGGATAGTGCGTTTTACCCATATGAGAACCCCCCCTGGCATAAGACGAATACGAGGATGCCAGTCTAAACGAGGTCCACCATTTACCGATATGTTGTTCCCGAGTGTCGGTGAGGTGCGTTTCCTGCAGGCAGGCTACATCTATTTTGTGCCTGTCTAAATATGCTATCACCTGCGTATTTTCTGTGGGTTATGCAGGCCCCGGACGTTCCACGTGAGGAGGTTCAGAAGCCTGCGATCTTTAGAGGGGCCACCCATCCTGTGCAGTCCAGTATAGTGTAAACTCTCCATGTGTTCGCCGTCGGAGCATGTTAGTCTCAGATGTGTCAGCCTTCAATCTGCCAGTCAGAGTTTTTGGTTCCCCCCCCCCCCCCCCCCCCACCCCCTCCCACTCCACCGCCCCAAAACCAGTGGAGACATCCCTCAAAACGTTCTTCATCTTGTCCCACAACCAACTTCATAGGAAAGAACAAGAAAATACAGAAATCAAAAAAACTGTGCCATACACGTGCGTGGGTCAGAGCTGCCTACCCATTTCCTGTAACCAACGTTACATGAGTCCGAGCCCCCTGCGTCGCAGTATCAACTCCTCCTCCCCCACTGTTTCCGGACATTTTATCAAAAGCCGCAGGGCAACAGCATAGAATGGCAGAGCAGTGCCTACTTCAGTCCCACCATTTTTATATGCAGCAGTCCCAGCACAGGAAAGATATAGTAAATAGTCACTTATCTGGATACGTTGGCCGCTGCAGTCCCATTGTGCTGGTGCTAGTGTCCAGTTTCTACGGGCTCTTGTGTCACGCCGTCAGCCCACCGCCACCCCACAGACCCTACGCAACACAAATACAAACTATTCCACATCGGACAGTGCGGGGGGTTCCCCAAGTATGCTTCTTGGTGATCTTCTCCTCACACTTTGCTTCTCCTTTTGCTTCAAGAATGTCTGCACCTCCTCTGCGTAGTTAAATATTCTCGTTTTACCCTCAATTGTGATTTTGAGCCGTGCAGGGTATAACATCGCGTAGGGTATTTGAAACTCACGAAGTTACTGCTTTGCGTCCATGAACTTCTTCCATGTCTCCTGCACCGCAGAGGTGAAGTCCGGATATATGGAAATGTTCATTCCTTCATGGATGAGCGCACCTAGTTCTCTGGCTTTCAGTAGCGCTGCATCACGGCCTCTATAATTGAGTATTTTAGCTATAATGGGTCGCGGCCTAGATCCAGTTGGTGGGTTTGGCGCCAATGTCCTATGCGCCCTTTCTACGATGAACACTTCTGAGAAGGTGTCCCGGCCAAGCATGGAGAGGAGTAGGTTCTCTACATAGCGTTCCATTGGGCCTGTGTTGGTTGGCTCAGAAACACCCATCAGGCGGATGTTACTCCTCCTGGACCTGGCCTCCAAATCCTCTGTCTTAGATGCCATCATCACCAGTTGTTTCTCCATCCTGGTTTGCCTCGTTTCAACTTACGTCTGAGAGTCTTCGGCCTCGGAGATCCGTCGCGCCGCCATGTCTAGGGCGCTCCGCATGTTTATCTAGCGGTACAAAAGGGAGTGGTGATGGACGGAGCATCTGAATCAATCAAACACTCACACCCAGTCAAAAGATCTGGGTTTAATCCATCACCGTTCTTTAGCCCACTCTGCCACCCCAGTTCAGACATGGCTATATGCTAATCAGTCTGACCCTGTGCTTCTTGGGAACAGTCCAGCCCGAACTGCCAAGCCATGTCTTCCCTGGACCGGAAACAAGCTTCCGAGGACCGGTTTCTGGCATTCCAGCCGTCTTCAGCCTGGCTTGCATGAATCCAGCGGCAAAGTGAGCAAGGGACTCATGTCTGAGCATCCCCTGCCACACTTATGGCGGCCAAAAGAGGTACAAAAGGGGGTGGTGATGGACGGAGCATCTGAATCAATCAAACACTCACACCCAGCCAAAAGATCTGGGTTTAATCCATCACCGTTCTTTAGCCCACTCTGCCACCCCAGTTCAGACATGGCTATATGCAAATCAGTCTGACCCTGTGCCTCATGGGAATAGTCCAGCCCGAACTGCCAAGCCATGTCTTCCCTGGACCGGAAACAAGCTTCCGAAGACCGGTTTCTGGCATTCCAGGCGTCTTCAGCCCGGCTTGCTTGAATCCAGTGGCACAGTGAGCAAGGGACTCACGTCTGAGCATACCCTGTCACACTTATGGTGGCCAAAAGTGGTACAAAAGGGGGTGGTGATGGACGGAGCATGTGAATCAATCAAACACTCACACCCAGTCAAAAGATCTGGGTTTAATCCATCACCGTTCTTTAGCCCACTCTGCCACCCCAGTTCAGACATGGCTATATGCAAATCAGTCTGACCCTGTGCCTCATGGGAACAGTCCAGCCTGAACTGCCAAGCCAGGTCTTCCCTGGACCGGAAACAAGCTTCAGAGGACGGGTTTCTGGCATTCCAGCCGTCTTCAGCTTAGCTTGCTTGAATCCAGTGGCAAAGTGAGCAAGGGACTCACGTCTGAGCATACCCTGCCACACTTATGGCGGCCAAAAGCGGTACATATGGTGGCCATAAACGGTGTTGGAGGTATGATTCAAAGTACAGGAAGAGCCCACTGTTAGGCTCTAGGTGTTCCTGGTACCAGCCTTCTTGACCTGGACAGCACAAAATGGTTGCTGCCAACCAGATACACAATTCTGCCCTCATGCTGCTGAGCCAAACTCGAGCAGGGGAAGGTAGAACAATAGGCATCCTGTCACCGGGAGGTGTGACCACCTCCCAGACAGGATTTAGTGTATTGGGATGGGGTGGGTGCACTTGCAGCACCTCATAGTCTGCAAGTGGGGCACATCTGGTGTCCCGGTGCATAGTCCAGTTCAAACCAGTCCTGGGAGCCATTGGCTCCTGCTCTGGCAAGAAACTGGACAAAGGACATGGCAGTAGCCTCCCCCCTGCCCCCGAATATACCCAACCATTTCCCAGGGGTACTTAGGGCTTACCTAGGTGTATGTCCCTAGATTTGTTGTGGGATAAGATTCAGATCAGACACCACTTCTTCTTCTATTGTCTGGGCACTCTGGACTTCGCTGGACTTTGTTTGGGCCTGACTTCATCTCCCTTCCAGTCTGCTGCATCATCTGTGCCTGTGCATCATATAGAGACCTTCCAAGGCCTGTGAAGCATCAAAGACACTTGAAGGAATCTTTCTTGGAGTGAAGAAGTCACTCCCCTGCATTCGCAGCCACCGCAACTAAGTCGACCGGTCTGCTGATCCGGAGCTCCTATGGACTGCAAAGGCTCAGCAACATAGATGGCAGTTTTCCACAGCTCCCGAGGCATGCCCTGACCTCTCACCATACTTGAGGCCAGTGGGGGTTGAAATAACCAAACCTGTGTGCATTGTGTCAACTTGCAGTTGCAAAGGCTTGTTGACTTCTTTTCAAGAAGATCTTCGGACTCCAAGTAGCCCCAACCTTGAGCACCTCTAGTGATCAGAATTTTCAGCCACACCATATCCTGTGCATCTTGGCCTGCATCTTTTGGTGAGCTGCTTGAGGTCCTCCTGCGATTCCAGTGCCTCCAGCCTGTGGGTCCACTTGAGGGTCACCATTGTTTCTTCTGGGCTCCCCCGATTCCTCTGGGCCTACCCAACTCCCCTGCTTGTTGTGAGTCCCCTGGACCTTGCTGGTCCCGATCTTGCTCCTTCTTCACTTCTTGCATTGAATGCATTTGCCAAGGCTTGTTGGTGCTTCTGCCAGACATCAAACCCTCAGCACTCTACATCCTTTGTGGGACAGCTGATGCATGGCTCCTAGTCCTCCTCAGCATCACCTGGTCCTCACAGCCACAGAGTCAAGGTCATCGTCACCCATCCTGCAACACCCGACATTGGATGGCATTCGTCTTCCAAGTCTCCTGGTCACTCCGAAGTGACAAAGACTTTGTCCCCTCTCATTGCAGGTACCTCTCATCTTGAATTCACCTTCAGATTCCACAGTCACTTTCTCCTTTGTCAGCAGTGGCAATTTGCCAAAGTCCTCTATTGGGTTCGACAGCGGTCTCCGACACACTTCACACGTATGTTGGGTGGCTCTCCAACCTTCTGTCTTCCATGGGGTTTCTTCAGGGTGCACTGGGAAGGGTCCTTAATCCTTAAAAAAATCCAACCGCAACTTAGACGTAGAGTTGTACGAAGCACGGAGTCCTGTTTACACACTGTACACACTCTTCCTGGGGTCCCTATCTACTCACCTTGGGTGGTTTCTTGGGTCCCCATCACTTCTACGTCCTCTCGACCCTGTCTTGATCCAAGTTGTGGTTCTATACCACTTTCTTATTATATGGTTTGGTCCCCCCTGGGGTCCACTATGTATTTCGTGCTATTTACTGTGTTTCTTTGCTAAAGTATTGTGTGCATTGTGCATATCTCCGGGTAGGAGATATGTCTATGTGTTAGAGAGTTTTATATAATAAATACATATTTTTATAAATACCTTGTGTGGTTCTTCTTCACTTAATCTATGCTATAAGATTGTATTCTGGTAAAAACAAACTGCTTTACACTCCTGCTCGACTCAGCCTGTAGGCTGCTCTCCACAGTTACCACTTAGAGAGTTTTCTAAGGTTGTCTAAGGCCTCTTAAGTCACCATAAGGGTTGTCTGGACTGGTGCAAGGTGACCACTTACATAAATGGACATCATATACCAGGCCAGCTTTTCACACCTAGGCATACCCTTCCATCCATGACAACAATGCAAACCGTATTTCCATGTTATACACATTGGAGTCAATATGGTCTCTGGTTTTTATCATGCTTGTTTGTTTCGCATATGGAAACCCTTTTATACCTAGATATTATTAATGGCCCAAATTTCACTACATAGGTTGGAGAGGCATATGCACCTTAAGCATTCATGCTAAGGACAGCTGGGGTACTCTGCCTGATACTTGCAGGTGAGTGTCCTCCATTTTGAATATAGTTCCACGGTGTCCAATGTATTTTTAGGAACTATGTTCCATTGGCTATGCTTGGCCTTTTCTGTGGGTACATTTTGGGATTACAGAGCCCTTACAACACATCTGTAAATTATTGACTGATTATGTGTTTTCTCCACAAGACAAATTGGCTGCCTTAAATCAAGTTTTACATCTGGCTAGGTGTACAGGGCTGGGGCCGGTGCCGGGAATGGTGAGGAGTGCTACCCAGGTCTGCCGTCAACTAGATGATAAACCACTGGCAGCGGCAGAGGCTCCTGTATTCTTTCCACGTACTCGAGAACTGTCACAAAGGACCAACAAAATGGACCCCTACTACTTTATTACTAGTTTATCACCAACTGGTGCTTTTTAGGTCTCGCAACCTATCAATGCGCGCAAGCGCATTGAGCGGAGCGAGAATTCATGTCTCGAAAATCCTCGTGCAACCAAGGGCTTCTTGCGCTGCGGTTTTCATTGAGTTCAAGTGAATCACGTGACCAAACAAGCACGCGCATTCACGGCCGCAGAGCACATCAAAGGGCTTCGCCCAGCGTGCGCTCTGCGGCTTCTCCTCCCCTAATTGAATCATGGCCGGCCGCAGGCCGGCCGTACTTTCAGTTTCCCGGCAACGCTTGTTTATTCACGCCCCCCCACCAGGCTCTCCCGCCCCCATACAGCTTCCCTCCTAATCCGCCTGCCTCCCCTCACTCGGAATCCCGCCCCAGGCTCTCCCGCCCCCATCCGGCTTCCGTCACAAGACGCCTCGTGCATTGCATTTGCACCTGGCCCCCGATAGTTGCTCGGCTGCTCACTAAAGCGAGAATGTATCAGGTTCTTTAAGCGCTTACTGCACGCAGTACCCATCATCTAAAGACTGTACTGTTTTAGTCGTGCGCTTGCGGAGTTAGACAGGCATTCTGTAAAGACAATACTATGCATCATGCTTAGTGCAGTCAGGCACAGAATAAAAACCCTGCACCACCCGTGCCCCTCGTTAGTGCAGCCAGACACATACTTCGTGAAACCCTTCATTTTTGGTGTACTTCCCAAGTGCAGCCAAAACACGCAGACTTTGAAACACGTCAAACAGGCCCTAAAGTCACTTTAAGGCTTCCAGTGGGTGTAATCAACACGTTCAAAGTCCACGTCACTGTGCATAGACCCAACGGAGGTAAAGGGCCAAAATATCTACAGAAGGGGACACCACACTGCATGCCCACAAGGAAGTTCTGATCCAGGCCTGTACGCCTAATCAATTTATCGACAGACAAACGCCTGACACACAGAGGTAAGTCCCACGTCGAGGAATGACTCAAAGAGGTATCAATCATAGAGGCCAGATGAAAACACCATCTGAAACCAACAAACACAATAAAACGCCAACAATAAACAATTGTCGCTGACAACTACATTTTTACTCGTAAACGTGCATTAGAGGCCCAAATACAAACAAGTCAACAAATGGAAACCATTTGTAAACTGGCATCTGGAACTGGCGCAGGGCTGTCCGCCTATGAAAATGCATCTGCTATCTCATGGAGATTTGGAACTGCCCTCTTCCTTGTGGTTAATAGCGACATATTCCACAGTTATTGCCTATAACCCAGGGTGCTTATTTTAATACCACCTAAATAACAGACACACATAGATTTAAGAAGAACAAATGTGTTTATCAAAGGGGTACAATACATCTGACACCCACTGTCTCTGCTCCATACGTTGCATTCTTTAGGTGAAAGACACGGAGTTCAGGTGAAATCATTCATAATACCTAGAAGCAGTCTGATCACGCACTTCAGCGCCTGAGGGTTAAGCCGAGGGCATTGTAGGAAGCCTGCAGCCTAACGTGTTATTTATTCTGGAACTTGCCATACACAACCTCAGGAAGTCACTGGTTCCAAACGGACACTTTAAAAATGTTATATCCCCTGTACAAAGTTACATTTGTGCAGTATTCCCCACCCCAACAGCTGTGCCATTTCACTGGCATTGCGGGCAAACTTTTCGACAATGCAGGCAAACATGAACTCTGATCCTGCCTAGCAACAGCATCTTTTCTCTCTGAACACTGCAGGCAGCAAACACTGACAGTCCCGCCTGGAAACCACCTTCCCTCACTGCGTGAGGTGCGGCCCGCATTTCAGGCCCAGCCCCAAACACGACCTACAGCTTTGTGGCCCGGCTGACAGGCAGAGCGCACTGCAAGGAAAACTCCCAGGAGGCGTTTATTGCAAGGCACTCTGCTAACAACAAGCACTGGCGTTGCCAATAGGTCTCGCAGTAGGAAAGTTGGAGCTATTGGTTTTGTAAATGATAAAGCCCTTTATGTTTTTAAAATGAAAAAATAAATAAAAGGCATTGTTATTTGCAATTGTAATAGCTCTAACTTTCCTAATGCGAGACCTATTGGCAATGCCAGTACTTGTTTGTCTTGTTTTAATGTTCACACAGTTGTTATACATCACCATTCTCTACATTCTGACACACTGTCTCATCTCAACACACATGAAGGGGGAAGGGACATTGTCTGCTCTAACCAAAATCCAGGTAGCTGTCAGTCATTATACTGCTATATGGTGCAGATAATTAGCCTCAATGTGAGGGGCCTGAACTCATCAACTAAGAGAATGGCACTACTGTCCCAACTCAAGACCGCCCGCTGCAACATATGTCTCTTATAAGAGACTCACCTCTTAAAAAAGGAATGGGTTCGAATGCGGTCATATAATAGAGAGCAAAGTGTTGTACTAAGGATGTACAAAATGTACTACCCCCACTTCAGGCAACGCAACAGTAGCAAAACTGTTACATCACACAGGGGCAAAATGTACTACTCCCACTCCAATCAATGCACCAGTAGGGAAAGTGTTTGATTGTGGCGGGGAAAAATGTACTATTTCTACTCCAGTCAGTGCAACAGAAGGGAAAGTGTTTATTGCAGAGGGATACAATTTACTGTTCTAATTCCAATAAATTCAACAGTAGGGAAAATATTGGATTACGGAGGGGTAAAATTTACTATCCCACTCCAGTCTGTGGAGCAGTAGGGAAAGTGTTGGATTGCGGAGGGGTAACATTTCCTATTTCCACTTCAGTCAGTGCAATTGTAGTTAAAGTGTTGGATTGAGGAGGGGTAAAATGTACTATTCCCACTCCAGTCAGTCCTACATTAAAGAATCAGACTGCAACTCCAGTCAGTGTAACAGTAGGGAAAGTGTCAGATTGCGGAGGGGCAAAATGTACTATTCCCACTCCAGTCAGTGGTAGAATTTACTATTTGAACTCCAGTCAGTGCAACATTATGAAAGAGTTGGATTGCGGATGAGTAAAATGTACTATTCCCACTCCAATGAATGCAACAGTAGAGAAAGTGTTGGCTTGCGGAGGGGTAAAATTTACTATTCCCACTCCAGTAAGTACAACAGTAACAAAAGTGTCGGATTTCAGAGGGGTAAAATTTACTATTCCAACTCTAACAAGAGCAACAAAAGTTCCTCTCCAATTTGTGCACCAGTAGGGATAGTGTTAGATTGTGTGGAGGGGGAAAAGTTACTATTCTCACTCCAGCCAGTGCAACATTAGAAACAAACAAATTCTCTTCAACACAATAAAATAGTTTCAAAAACATACTAAACAAATATAAAAATGTAAAAAAAAGAAATACAAATAGATGTTATATTGAAAATAAAATAAAATACATATTGCAATGTTGAGTACAAAGCATGAATAACAACGAATATTAGTATAAGTAATATACAAAAATGTTTTTTCTTTTAAATACATTTCATTTAAAAATTATCTATTATCAAAACAATATTTATTAATCAATTTTATTTTAGTTACTCCCAATCCTATATCCCTAGAGGACTCACAACCCATACCTAAAATTAAACTTTAAAAAAACATCATTTACACTATTAACACACATTTATCAATAAACTAATTCTCATTAATTACAAATGAATTATTACTTAATTATAATGAATTTACTTCCCACAATATACCCTACAAAACACACAACAGGCTCTCAAAATGTAACTTAACAAAGCATTAATTACACATTTAACTTAATATTTTTTTAATATCAATTACAACATTAATTATTATTAAATTAAAATACATTTTCTTCCCACCCTATACTGCCACAAAGCCCTTTACCTGGGCCTAAAATATGACTTAAAAATGGAATTGCGTAATTAACATAATTAACCCCACAAACCACACCTACAATTAAAAAATAATTATTTACACAATTAACATAATTATCACTAAAATAAATATAAATTAACAACTACTTATTAATTAATTGAAATTAAATTACTTCTCACCCTGTACCCCTATAAACCTCAAAACCTGCACCTACATTTTAAATTAATAACATTAATTAATTGTACAGTTAAAATAATTATCAATTAACTAAATATTATTATTTAAAAACGAATTATTAATTATTATAATTAAATTACTTCCCATCCAGTACCCTTATAAACCCACAACCCTCTACGGCACTAAAAATCACAAAACTTAATTAAATTAAATGTAATAACTACTAGAAATTTAGCAACCATATTAAAAAACAACCACTCATTATACAAAAAATGAACCTAATATGCATTTTAAAATACATAAGAATAATTGAAAAACGATATTATAAACAACTATATTTTTGTAAACGATATTAATGACTTTGATATTTTAAAAATCAATATTACTTACTTTAAAATCCATATTCTTGACAAAGATAATCTTGCAGGTGATATTTCCATATCACAATATTTTGGACACGATATCTTGGTAGGACAATATTTTAATTTTGCTATTTTGTCTGAATACCGCCTGAAAAGCGTCATATCAATCCTGCAGCGCAGGATACATCAAACTGGGCTCTCTGAGGCTTGCACCGGCTCCCTGTCTCCTGTTGCTTTGCTGGGACTTGGTCCCATAGCATGTCCTACGATGCAGAAGGTGAGGCGTTCCAATGCCAGAAAAGTGACAAGTCACTCCCACAGCATGGGACACATGTCAGCGTGCCAGGGCCACGCCTGGGCAAAGCCTGGGCCAGGGGGTGGCACATCTGCACCTGTTCGCACCCAGACAAGGCTGGCTGGGTCGGTCCCCGTAGCTTTGGTTTCCTGGCTTTTAGTTTCTGCTGGCAATTATTGAGTTTGGCATCTGGTCCTCCCCGCAATGTTACTTATAATTGTTTGGACCTTTTCTCGAACTGGAAGTAAGTGGTACTTAGCTGCTATTTCCATTTTTTGCAGCATAGTAGCAAAGCAGGGGGCCTCCGTCGTTGGGGCCTATATTCTCCTATTGTAAAGGCTTACCAGATTTACTGGATTTAACGGCCAATATGGGTAAGTGGAAGATTGGATCCACTAAGCCAGTAGCTGACACGAATCGGACAACTATTGACTCATTCCTTACATGCACTGTGGGTGTTCTATCAAAGAAATAGATTTGGTGGAACAACATCTGTCCCTCGTTATGGCTGGGCAAAGTGTCCACGTGGCAGCTGGTGACTTACCTAGACTGGTTAAGGACAAGGACCAGGAGGTAGGAAAGAGAAATAGTACTAGCATTAATAAGGTTTAGATGTTTCTACTAATCAGCATTTCCATTGTGTAACTGGAGTAGTTGCCTCCATTATGGCTTCTTCCTCCTTAGCCCATTCTCCTGTAGCTAAATGTGAAAGGAAGAGCCGAAAGGCGTTAGTTGTTAACCTAAGCCCCCTCACCAGCCCTACTAGTTTTAGGGACAAAACCCATCCCAGGGGCGTAACAGAGGCCCCCGCAGCCCCCGCGTTGCGGGGGGCCCTGCGCTCCTGGGGGCCCCTCTGAAGCCAGCAAGCACAACACATCACTTCTGCTTGTATGTTATAGGTTACGTAGCTTACGTTACGTTTCCCCGTCTTTGCACCTCGCCATGGTCTCTTTTTAAATTAAATGGTTTGTGGCGCGCAGTTCTGGGGGGCCATGCGCTCCAGGGGGCCCCTCTGTCCAGGGGGCCCCTCTGAAGCCAGCAGGCACAACACATCACTTCTGCTTGGATGTGATAGGTTACGTAACTTACGTTACGTGTCCCCGTCATTGCACCTCGCCATGGTCTCTTTTTAAATTAAATGGTTTGTGGCGCGCAGTTCTCCACTTCTGCGCCAGCTACCCTTAAGGTTGAAAACATTCCTTTCTTTCCAGCTGGCTGTCTCGTCCTGGTTCTCTCAGGAGATGGACAGCGCTGGCTTCGACAGCACCGGTGTGGCGAGCAGTTAGCAGTGTTTCTGCTGTGGGCTAGTGCTGTGCTCCACAAGTTTCAGAATTTCCCCGCACAGCGCCCACTTGAAACCTCAGCACTCGGCCTGACTGTGGTTCATTCAAGGGAAAGAGGGGGGAAACAAACATCCCCAAGTATGACGTGCGTGCCCAGATCCCCACGGAAGTATCAGGCGTGAGTGTGGAGAGGTTCAGAGCCGAGGAGCAGAGACTGGACTTTTCAAGAACTGGCCTTTCTACGCCAGGACAGACCCAGAGGCACTTGCGAGCGCTGAATTTTTCTTTATTGGTAAGTGAGATTGTAACCACGGTCTTGCTGTTAAAGGTACATGACGGGGGGCGTGGCCAAGATGGCGGGCTGAGCGGTCGCACTTGCCGAGGGCTCCCGGACCCCTGAATTCCTGCACCGCTCGGAACCGCTGATTCCCCCCCGGATCACGCGGCCACCGAGCCTGGTGCTTGCGGTGGAGGTGTGGAGAGCCTGCTGAGCCTGGTTGGCGCCGTCGGGGACGAGATTCTGGCCGGTGTAGCCCAGATCGGACCCCGCTGTACGACCCGAGTGAGAGCTGGAAGCCGCGAGTCTCCCGACCCTCGGAGCGCGACGGGGCGATCGGCCTCTGAGGTGTGAAGCCCGCTGTGGTGCATGTGCTGTTGGAGTGGGATTCGGCGACGGCTCCGCGTGCAGCCGGGAGCTGTCCAGCAGCGGCAGTACGGAGCGGAGGTGCAGAGCGGTAGCGGAGTCGGTGCCACCTCGCTACGCCAGCCCGTGGCTTGACGAGGCCTGCTGGAGGAGGTCGCCTCGGCTGGTTATCTGTGCGGAACTGGGGACCGAGTCTCCCGAGACTGATCTCTCCCTGAAGCAGCGGACCCCGGTGGCTGTTGCGTTGTGACCTAGCCCCCTGGCCGGATTTCTGGTTCTTGGGTCGGAGAAGGACAAAGGGTCTCCATCTTGGGCGTTGTCCCCACAACACTACTGAGCGGCCATTTTGTGGAGTTCGGCCGGGCAGCTCATCCCTCCTGGCGCTCTTTGCGACCACTCCCGGCTGGCATATAGCCGCTTTCTCTGCTGTTCAGCGAGCCTCAGTGTCCGTTCTCGCTCTACAATGTCGAATGCCAGGGGACAGCGAAGAAGCGACCGGACCTTGCCGGAGATGCTGGGACGGGGCGCCCTACGCAGCGGAGGTGCTCAACCGGCCGCGACCTCCCCGGCACCAGCCAGGGGGGCAGAAGGTGGAGAGCCCCCGGTGACGAGGTCCTTTCTCGAGTCCCTGTTTAGCTCCCTGAGGGAAGACTTCCAAGCACTCAAGAATGAAGTGGCCGGGGAGGTCCGCGAAGTGAGGAGAGAGATGGACTCCCTGGGGGATCGGGTGAACACGGTGGAGGAAGCGGGCCACTCCAGGGATGAGGAGATCACCCATCTGCAGCAGGAGGTCCTGCGGCTCCGGGAGCAACAGATTGAGCTACAGGCCCACGCCGAGGACCTTGAAAATCGGTCCAGGCGGAACAACATTCGGGTCCGCGGAGTGCCGTCTGGTGAGGAGGGTGAAGACGTGACGGCATATCTGGTGGCCCTCTTCCGAGCGATCCTGGGAGAGCCGGAGGACTTTCGGATTCGCATTGACCGGGCGCACCGGGTGGGTCGCCCCCGCAGGGCCACGGCGCCCGCCCCGGACATTTTGGCCTTCCTCCCGAACTTTCCTTTGAAGGAGCGGATCCTCCGTGAGGCACGAGGGCAGCAGCCTTTTCGATTCCGGGACCATCCTGTGACACTGTTTCAGGACTTATCCACAGTCACGTTACAGAAGAGGAAATCCTTCAAGATCGCTACGGACTTCCTTCGGGAGCATGAAACGCAGTACTCCTGGGGGCACCCCTTCCGCCTGATCTTCAGGTGGAACGGTGTCTTACATCAACTTCGGTCCCTTCAAGATGTTTGCGAGGTGCTGGGCCTCACTGCAACAGACACGGATACCCCGGCCCCGCGACGGAGGCGCGGCAATCGTAACGGCTGGCAACGAGCTGAGGGGGGGGCCTCTCCCCCGGCGGAGCGCCCGGGCTCGCCTGCAATCCGGGCTGACATGGCGGCTGCCATCCAGGAGGCCTCCAGAGTGGCGGCGAATGGCGAAGTGGCCTTGACGGCCTGAACTCACTCCGGGGGGAGTCTACTTTAGCACACTCTTATTGCAGGTGCGGGGTTTCGGGGGGTGGCACGGGAGGAAGGGCGAGTGCTGAAGGTGGTGGCTGGACGTCCACTAGGTTGACTTTCCACGGCCTTGCCCGTTTTGGGCCGGACTGGGACAATGTCTTTTTTGAGAAGTTTGAGAAGCGGGGGAAGGGGTTGGGGCGGGCGGGCAGCTGTTTTGATTTTGGGACCTGGAGGGGGGGCCAGTAGCGGGGGGTGGTGTGGATTTGCTGGTGTAGGGGCGGGGGGGGGTTTTTGGTCGTGGGGTGTTGGGGTTCGGGCACTGTACTGTGCCAATGGTTGATTCAACGTTGCTCTGTTTTGAGGTCTCGGAGGGTGCCTTCTGTGTTTGCTGACGGGGCTTTGCCTTTTGATATGTGCTCCCTGAACTCTCTCTTTGATGGCTCTTAAGGTGCTTACTCTCAATGTGAAAGGGCTGAATAATCCGGTTAAGCGGCGGGCAGTGTTATCCCTGTTGGAAAACTCACAAGCGGATATCTGCCTGCTGCAGGAGACCCACTTGCTGGCTAAGGACTGCTCGCGGATGCGAACCCCCAAGTTCCCCATACAGCTATTTTCCTCTAGCACTTCCAAGACGGCAGGGGTGGCCATTTTGTTTTCTAGAAGGTTCGGGGGCGAGGTTGTGAGCAAGGTGGCGGAGCAGAAAGGAAGACTCCTGGTATATAGAATCAAGGTGGGGGGCTTAGCACTGACTGTAGGCTCCGTTTACTGCCCCAATGATCATCAGGACCAATTCTTACACAGGGCCTTGGACGACGTTGCATTCACCTCTGATAGGCACATAGTGTTGGGGGGTGATTTGAATCTGGTTTTTGACGCGGCGCTGGATAGGTCTGTGCAGCGGCGCCAGCAGTTGGGTGAGCTTTCGGGCTCGATTCGAACTCGACTTGCGGAGCTGGACCTGCATGACATGTGGCGCTGCCTCCACCCCACCACCCGCGCATACTCTTATTTCTCACACGCCCATAGATCTTATGCACGCTTAGACCACCTCCTAGTGTCGGGCCCGCTGCTTCTTTTGGCTTCGAATGCAGACATGGGGGTCCTTTCTCTTTCCGATCACGCCCCAGTTGAGGGCACTTTCACTCTTCCGCCGGTGGCTCGGTCGAGGGGGGTTTGGAGGCTCCGAGATACGCTTTTGCATAGGCGGTCGGTGGTGGATCAGATCAGGGCGGCCATTTTGGCTTTTCAGACCGTGAACGACAATGGGGACACTTCCCGTGCGACACAGTGGGCGGCCCTAAAGGCCGTGCTCCGAGGCGAATTTATCGCGATTTCCGCTGCCGAGAATAGGGACCGGCAACTTAAGAGAGATGAGCTCACCCAGCGGGTGAGGGAGCTGGAACAGGTTCATCACAGGACAGGGGCCCCCAGGGTGTGGAGGCAGCTGAAGGCGGCGCGGAAGCTCCTGGCAGCCCTAGACACGGATCGGGCGGAGTACGCAGTGCTCCGCCTGAAGCACAAATATTACACAGGGGGCGATCGGTGTGGGCGGCTCCTGGCTAACAAACTCAGGGTGCAGCACCAGCAGCACCGAGTGAAGGAACTGCTGGACCCGGCCGGAGGCAGAGTCACGACCGATGAACACATAGCGGATGTCTTCCGCGGCTTTTATGCGGACCTCTACTCCGGGGAGCCACCTTCGGCCCAGGCTGAGGGGGACTACCTGGACTCGGTTCCGCTTCCGTCGCTGACTCAGGATCAGGCTCAGTATCTGGAGCGTGACATACGCATTGAGGAGGTGGTTACGGCGATATCCCGGCTCAAACTGGGCAAGGCCCCGGGTCCGGATGGCTTCATCCCGCTGTTTTACAAAACCTTCTGTCAGGAGCTGGCGCCTCTGCTGACTCGCCTTTTTAACTCCTTCGCAGAGCCGGGAGCCATCCCCTCCGAATTTCTCCAGGCCACGGTCTCAGTGATCCCTAACCCGGGCAAGGACAGGACCGCCTGTGGGTCCTATCGTCCCATTTCGCTGCTGAACACCGATTTGAAGGTGTTCACCAGTATCTTAGCGGCACGCTTGGCGTTGCATCTCCCCGGTATGGTTGACTCGGACCAAGCGGGCTTCGTGCCCGGTAGGCAAACGGTAGATAATACGAAGAGGGTGACGCACATTCTCGAGAAGGCTTCTAGGATCCCTGGAGAGAGGATGCTCCTGTCCATTGACGCGGAGAAAGCTTTTGACAGGGTGCACTGGCCCTACCTTGAGAAAGTCCTGAACAAATTTGGGATAGGGGAGAAGTTTCGTCACCTGATCTTTCACTGCTACCGGTTCCCATCTGCGGTGGTCCGGGTGAACGGCGGCAGCTCTCGACCCTTCCCCATTGAACGGGGCACGAGACAGGGATGCCCGCTCTCCCCTTTGCTCTTTGCCTTGTACATGGAGCCATTTGCCCAGAGGGTTAGGCAGAACCCTGACATTATCGGTGTCCAGATGGGCGGGTTTCGCCACGCGATTAGCCTGTACGCGGACGATGTCATTCTGACGCTGGATGACCCGCGGAGATCGCTACCGGCCTGTGTGGAGGAACTGAACTTATTCGCTGATGTGGCGGGCTTTAAGGTGAACCTGGGTAAGTCGGCCGCCCTGGACATCTCGCTATCTGCTGCCACTAGAGTGGAACTGCAGAGGCTTTACCCTCTGAGCTGGTCCAAGGACCAGATCCCGTATTTGGGGATCCTGCTGGCGCCCTCCCTCCCGGAGATGGTTAAGGCCAATTACGCAGCTCTAGGCACTAAAATCAAGGAGGAATTGGGCCGGTGGGATAAAGGCACGCTGTCGCTACTGGGTAGGGTGGCCGCGGTGAAGATGACCCTTCTGCCTCAGGTGCTTTACCTCTTCAGAGCATTGCCGCTCCACCCTCCTGCGGGGTGGCTCGCGGAGACTCAGACTGCCATTTCGCGATTCGTGTGGCAGGGCCGTAGGCCGAGGATCAAGAGGGGCATCGCTATGCTCTCGCCGGAATCCGGAGGGCTGGGGATACCGGATTTACGGAAATATTTTCAGGCCGCTCAGCTCCGATACCTCGTGGAATGGAGCCGGTGGGAATCTGATAAACACTGGTTGTTCCAAGATCAGGCGGTGGCGGGTAGGACGCTGCAGGAAGTACCATTCCTGAGGCGAGCCCATCGACCCCCCAATCTTTACGCGTCTTTGGTGACGCGGGTCCCGCTCCAGACGTGGGACTCGGTGGCTGCCAGATGCGAGTTGACTACCTTCCCCTCTCCCTTCACGCCGCTCATTGGCAACCCGGACTTCGGCCCGGGGCTGGAACAGGGAGCCTATGAACGCTGGCGGGTGGCCCGCTGCTGCACTCTGTACCACTTGTACTCCCCCAAGGGAGTTGTCTCCTTCCAGGACTTGCAGAGGGACTATGGCCTCCCTGAGACGGAACGCATGCGATACATGCAGGCGCGCCACTGGGCATTACAACCCCAAGTGCGCGACGCGGCACACAGGGAAATCACGGAGTATGAGCGTTGGTTAATTACTCGCACGTCGGACGCCAAACTGATCTCGGACCTGTATAGAATGCTGCAGCCCCCCTCATTTCACATTCACAACCCTGGTCGGGAACGATGGGAGCGAGAGCTTGGGCGCGAGCTGAGTCATAAAGAATGGGACCACATCTCCTACCGTGCGCGCCACTCGGCCTACCACACGGGTCTTACGGAGACCTTTACTAAAATCTCGACCTACTGGTACCGCACTCCGGAGAAACTGCACGAGATGGATAGGGCGATACCGGGGACGTGCTGGCGCAACTGTGGCAACACTGGTACACTGACACACATACTGTGGGATTGCCCCCTGCTGGCTCCGTACTGGGAAGAGGTCCTGAGCGAGGTTGACAAATGCTTTGGGATAGAACTGCCTAGGTTCCCGGCCTATGTCCTGTTGGGGTTGCCGAATGGGTTGATGTATCCCCTTAGGTCCAAGAGGGGTAGACAGATCGCAATTGCGCTGGGGTCAGCGGTGCAGAATATTCTCATACACTGGCGCACTACAACACTTCCCTCTGTAGTTGGTTGGCTGCACAGATTGTGGCATGTTCTTGGAATGGAAAAGATGTCCTTAGTGGCCCTGGGGGATACTGATACCTTTGAGGAATTGTGGGAGCCCTTTCACAGCCTGTTATGTTCTGAGTTTCGAGAGATTACCTGCCCTAGATATCTGCGGTTGTTGAGGCTGACGCCACCGCCGGACCCGCCTGCCTGAGTGGGTGGGGTTGGTGTTGCATAGTAGTGATTCATGGAGAGTTCACAGAGGCGGGGACTGTAGATGCTGGCACAGTACAGGGGGTGGGTCGGGGTATGGTAGTTGGGGGTTCAGTTTGGTTGGGTAGGTTTTTTGGAGCGGGGTTGTTTCTCCTCCCTTCACCCCCCCCCCCTTTTTTTCTTTTTTGCTTCCCCATGCGTTCTTTCTTTTGTTCCTTCCCTCCTGTTTTTTTTCCTCTCCTCATCCCTCCCCTCCCCTCCCCTTCCCCCCCCCCCCCTCCCCTCCCCTCGTCGTTTGTCCGTGCCCACAGGTGCTGAAGCTATGCTCCCGAGTCGGACGGAGCCTCTTGCAAAATTGTAACTGTATTATTGTATTGGCTGTATGATGCGCACTGGTGCGCGGATCTTGTGGGTCACCTGTTTCTCACCCCTCTGTGTCCTATCCCACCCTGCTTCAATAAAATACTTTAAACCTAAAGGTACATGACACGTGTCTCCGATCAGTGGCGTAACCAAACTTGAGGGGGCCCCCCTGCAAAGCACACTGAGTGGGGCCCCTCCTTCTGGCCGCCTGGCCCACCACCTACTACTTTGCCCCAAATCTGGTAAATTTTGATTTGAAATCTCCAACATATAATGAAATGCATCTATATTCTGGAGAGTTGATGGAAGTTCAGGCGGTGGTTGAACTGGTTGTGGAGGGCTTTGTAGCTCAGATCTGAATCTTGAATTGACATCTCTTTTGATTGGGGATCCTGTGGAGCTTCTTGAGGTGGGGGCAGGGGTGATGCGGGTTCGCTTAGGGAGGTGGAGGATGAGCCTGGCTGCTGAATTCTGTATGGTTTGCAGTCTCTTCAGGAGGTGCAAGGTGAGTCCTACATAGAGTGCGCTGCCGTAGTCCAGCTAACTGGTGACTAGGGCTTGAGTGACAGTTCATTTAGTGTTGAAGTGGAGCCATTTGACGATCGCACAAACCATGAGAAGAGTGAGGAAACAGGTGGAGGAGATTGCATTGATATTGTTTTCATGGTGAGCTTGCGGTCCAGGAGAATGACAAGGTTGGGGGCGTGGTCTGTCGGAATGGGTGAGGGTTCTAGTTCGGATGGCCACCAAACGGCGCTCCACGGGGAGGAGGAGCCCCCGAAGATGAGCACTCCCATTTAATCTGTGTTGTATTTTGGTAGACACCTTTCATCCAGTCGGTGACGCTCGTCATGCACCTGCGGAAGTTGGCCTTTGGGGTAAAGGGGTCACAGAAATGAAAATATGAGATGGTGGTAAAAGAACTAACTTCCTCAGATATGAGAAAGGCTTAGCACTTTTCTGCAAGTGGGGTGTTAAGCACCAAGCACTAGATTAAAGGGGACAATTGCCACAGAGAACAGAAACTAGTGATCAACACACAGGCTCTTAACTTGACCCTCTGTCCCAAGGGTACACGCACAATGTGACGGCAACAGTCAAGGTATGCTCCCAGGTGGAACTGTTGTCAGCAATCTGGCTGATTTCAAATGTTACACAAAAGTCGGCTGTAAGTCTGAGAAAGACACCACAGCCATAAACTAGTATTGACAAAAATCAGGAATACAGTCAACTGAATTCAGTTGAGTGGTCAAGTATGCAAATATCCTTTCAATAGACTTAAACGGAAAGACTATTTTACCACAAGAGTCACTTTCGGTGCCGATGACAATCAGGGATCTAGAAGAAAAGTTCTTGGCAGTCTAGCTGCTTCAAGACATGTCTGCGGGCAGGTGACAATATGAAGTGCATCTCTGCCTGTGAAATTTAGGTTTGGAAAGACTGACCAGTCCATCTATTGAGGGACAGCAAGAGGTTAACCAAAGAATTAGCCAGTTGGGCAAAAAGTACAAAGTTAATTTCTTAAACATTTCCTGTCCCATGCCAAGGGAAATGGAGAGGACCAGCAAACCCAACACAACCACCCAAGAGAAAATCCGGGAGATTGCACCCTAGGTGAACCAACACAGAACAAATGAATCCAAACTTTTGAGTCCTATTTGGCCAAGAGAAGCTTTACCTTTTTTGAAGCAGTGAATGAAACAAGCTCCCGGGGACCGGTTTCTGGCATTACAGCCGTCTTCGGCCCGGTTTGCTTGAATCCTGATGGTGCAATGAGCAAGGGTGAGAGTATTCTGCTTAATTCAGAAACTCTGTCCATCACCACCCCCTTTTTGTAAATCGTTTTTGGCCACTATAGGTGTGGCAGGGTATACTCAGACATGAGTCCCTTTCTCACTGCTCCATCAGGATTCAAGCAAGCCGGGCCGAAGAAGGCTGAAATGCCAGAAACCGGTCCCCGGTAGCTTGTCTCCTTTCTGGTGAAGAATTGGCTTGGTAGTTTAGTCTGCCCTGTTCCCATGATGCACTGGGCCAGGGACAGACTGATTTGCATATAGCCAGGTTCTGAGCTGGGATGGGGCAGTGAGATAAATAACGGTGATGGATCAAGCCCTGATCTTTGGACTGGGTAAGAGTGGTCTGTTTAACTCAGACACTCTGTTCATCACCACCCCCTTTTTGTAAAGGGCAAAGCTGGGTAATGAAAATTGGGTTAACCTAGTGAACAACTATTATATTGTGAGCCTTCAAGAAACCTGGACAACGACACCTCATCATGTCTGCGGTTTTAAAACTTTTTTCTCCCCAGCCATTAGTTCCGTGCACGGTAGGGCCATAGGGGGTTTATGCACATATGTGTCTAATATGTTACAATGCACATAGGCAGAGATTGTTTTTAATAACATGCATTATCATATTATCAGAATTGTCATAGATAAAGTGTTTTCCTTGGTATTGGTAAACTTTTATAATAATGTCCCGGCAGAGGACGTGGACAATATTTTTAAGTCTTTAGGCGACAATATAATACCTATGGTGGAAGGAAGCCGCAAAGATGTCTGCGTTATATGGGTAGGGGATTTTAACTGTTCTTTATGCGAGAGAGGAGAGAGAGGAACCGGTGGTGTCATGCTGGATAATGATACAAGTCTGAGCCATTTTGAGCACACCAAGTGTGGGGACCACCTAAACGAAACCATTTTTGGGTATGATATGGGATTTGCGAATAGATTGGCTAGCCCTGAGATTCCCTTTTTCCCCCACCTTTAATGGCAGAGGGGTAAATTCAACAATTGATTACATAGTTATGACGGCTAGACATGGGGGCATGATTCAGGCATTTAACACCCTGGATAATCCACTGAGTGATCACTTTCCCCTTAGTTTAGTTATCCGGGGTAGACCTAAAGAACAACGCAGAAACAACACTCTTAGACCGCGAGTAGATAACATCTCTATGGTCAGAAAAAATGGTTACTCGTTAAAGTGAACTAATGTTGTGCGCGAAGATTTACTTCAAAAACTAGTAAAGAGTTGTGAGTCCCAATTCTATGCCTGTACGGATGTGAATACTGAAGACACTGATATTATGAAAAATGTCCTACTAATTGCCTCACAAATTAAGAAGTGCCTAAGGGTTGGCATAAAAGGCGTTAAAAAGAACAAAACAGGCTGGTTTGACACGGCATGTACTAAGGCATACTGGAACCTTAAACATGGTCTAAATGCCGCCGTTAAAGATAGCACTTTAATTAAAGTCCTTAGAAATGTTTATAAGCAGACTTTAAAAAAGAGAAAAGATATCTTAAAAAAAGAAGCATGGGACACTTTGTGCGAAGCATCTTCAAGCCGAGACTCTGCAGCTTTTTGGAAAGCTGTTAATGCCCCTTTTTTAAATTATAATGTCTCAGCCAGAATAGAAGTAGCCATAACCGAGAAAGAGTGGGTGAAGCATTATTCAGAACTATAGTCTGTCGAGAGTCAAGAGGAAGATTGCTCAGCACAGGATAATATAAATGGAGATTACTGTCACTCAAAGAACACTTTGGTTCAGGGTATCTCCCTAGCGGAGGTAAATGCCAGTATTAATGCA
Organism: Lissotriton vulgaris; assembly: GCF_964263255.1. Classification (NCBI taxonomy): domain Eukaryota; kingdom Metazoa; phylum Chordata; class Amphibia; order Caudata; family Salamandridae; genus Lissotriton; species Lissotriton vulgaris. The sequence continues at coordinate 461,885,143 of NC_141700.1, read as the reverse complement.
AGGCACCCGGTCCCGATGGGGTCCCGGTGGATTTATACAAAAATAATGTTGGTCTCTGGGGCCCGATCCTCACCCGACTTTTTAATGCCACATCTCGGAATGGCCTCCTATCCTCCTGGTGTGAATCGGTCATAGTACCAATATTTAAAAAGGGGGACAGAGCAAGCTGCCATTGCTATCGCCCAATATCGCTTCTGGACTCCACCATTAAGGTTTTTGGTCGAGTGATTTTAAACAGGCTTCAAACGTGGGCTGACAAATACAATAATCAGTGATTTGCAATATGGTTTTAGGAAAGGGCTCAGTACCATTGACCAATGTCTGAATTTGCATATCCTAATAGAAAAATATACAAAAGCCAAGGATGGTCGCATGTTTTTTTAACTTTTGTAGACTTATCGTCTGCCTTTGATTGCGTCACACACAGCAAACTTTGGCTGATTATGGAACAATTAGGGGTAGAAACATCAATTATTAATTTTCTCCGGGAACTTTACCTAGGTGCATCCGCCAGAGTTAGACACGGGAAAAATGGTGAATGCACAGAATCATTTGGTATTGCTAGGGGTGTACGACAAGGCTGCGTCTTGGCTCCGTTTCTCTTCACGCTCTATATTATTGATGTGGAGATTATATTGTTAAGGGAGTGTAAGGATATGCCGATGGTGGGGAAAAGATCAGTCCCAGCACTGTTGTATGCCGACGACGCAGTCTTGATGGCCAGATCTCCATTGGGCATGCAAAGTATAGTCACCTCCTTTGCAGATTTCATGACAGGTTTGGACCTAAGGATAAACTGTTCAAAGACCTTTACCATGACCTGTGGCTCGGGAGCACATAAAAAGAGAAAGGCAATTTTTATCGGTTCTTGCCCAGTTGATTTTACCCCAACTTTTTCTTATTTAAGAGTCTTGTTCGACCATACGGGTCTATGGAATAATACAATCAAGACCAGAAAGCTATTGTTCTGCAAATCAATAATGGCCTTAAAATTTTTTTGCAAAAAGATGGGCAGAAAACCTATTGGGGAGATGCTAATAGTGTATAAAGCTACTTGTGTAGCAATTGCTACATATGGCGCAGGACTGTGGGGATATGCAAATGTAAAATCACTACAGGTGGTGGAAAACGTCTTCATGAAATACCTCCTAGCCTTTCCAGAAAGTGTTTCCACATATGTTTGCCATGCAGAACTCGGGGAACCGTATTTAGAAGACATCATAAAGGTGGCCCCGGTACTGCTATGGCATAGGGTCTGGACCACAGAGGAATGTGTATTAAACTGTTCCATTGTGAACAACGTGACTAGTTTGGATAATGGTGGCAAGATCGGATGGCTATGTTATGTAAAGAAGTTTCTCCCGGACTTAGGTTTGGCAAATTATTATGATGAACCATCCTCTTTGTGTAATATCCCCAGGAAAGCCCTGAAGGAAAAGTGCATGAGTTACCTGTATGAGCGCAGGACCACCACAGAAATGATGAAAAAAACGGTGATTGCGCACGAGCAAATTGTGATTACTAGTAAAATGCAGCCGTATGTTAAATTACAAATGAGTGACTATGAGATGTTCATATTAACTCGTTTTAGATTTAATTTGTTATTCAGGTCACTCAGCTTCCCCAACATGAATGATTGGTCGAAACATCTAAATAAATGTCCATGCGATGATTTGTCAGAACAATCAGCTATACACATCCTTTTTTTCTGTAAATTTTATTCAATTCCTAGACGAAGATGGGTTGTTCCCTTATTGAAGACCATGTAAATAAATCGCTGTCGCCCTGCCTTTTTAGCTGTACAGAAATTTGATATTATTTTAACCGTTCTATCGATTTCTTCGTTTCAAAAAAAATTTTTAAATCTCGGAAATCTATTATATTCTGAAATGTGATGAGTCGACTTTGGTGCATTGGATGAATTTGATATGTATTGGGTTTTTTTTCTTTACTTTTAACAACTGTGATTTTATAGAGGCAGCCGACTTAGTGGCCCCCCTACAACAGTTGGCAGAAGGAAATGACAAACAAAACAACTCAAGTATAACAAAAGATGAAAGAACAGATAAGTCAAATGTAAAACCCAACACTTCCTTGATCGATCAACCGAGCAGTATCAAACCTCTCATAAGCGATCAATTTCCAAGAGTTGACAGTGGGATAAGACTTACCAAACGTCAGAAAAAAAGGGCTAGAAAAAAACAGAAATCAACATCTTAGATGTGAATCTGAAAACAAGCAGACGATAACAAACTTCCCCATTTTCGATCAAGCCAAAACAAAAGCTAAAAGTAGAAGTGTCATCAAAAATGACTTACCTCAGTCGACAATAGCGAAAGACAGAAAATACAAGGGCCAGAAGACAACCGCAATAATTGAAGTTCCTGATTGTAGGTTTGAATCTCTTAACAAACAAGCACAGGAAAACTTGCCAAACAGATTCCCACAAGCAGTAGTAGCCAACCCCCCAAAAGTTACGGGTATAGGGAACCTCCCACCCACAGGGCAATGTGATTCTACAGGGTCAAACTTTACCATTGATCAAGGAGCCAGTTTTGATGGTCAGTCCAGCATGTCACTAACGATTTACCAACCCAAATCGGGAAAACCTGAACCTGCTTCTATGCAGAGCACAAAAAGGCAGCTCATAATAATTGAGAAAGACCCAAACAATGGCAAGTGTGGTAAAGACAGGCCTTATAGTCAGGTCACCAAAAAAACAACTAATAATGATATAGCACCCCCAATTTTTATCACCACCTCAAGTGCGGACACAGAAACTGATAGGCAACTGGTAACAAATGAGAACAGAAAAAATCTTGAACTCATCAAAGTCACCTTCCCAACCGACATAAAGGTAGTTAACGCTGTAAGTAAGGTAGGGGGAAGATATCGCTCTGAGAATCAGGTTGACGCAAATGAGAGCTTAGCAGAAATGAGGTACACAACAAGCATAGAACAAGAAGTAAAAACATTAACCATGTCACAAAAACGACTCCAGAATGGTGCATATTACCCACTCGAAAACTACCACACCGTTAACAAAATAGACATTGAAAGTCGCAAGCAAATGAATCAACGTCAAATTGTCAAAATTTGTGACAATTCACAAATGGCAAAAGAGGAAACCACCAACTCAGGGAAACTTCTCTTTATCCCCGAATATGAGCTACAAGGCTCGCAAGACCACCTAAATCGAGGGAATATACTTCATTTAACATCAGCAATCCCAAGCCTTGGCCACCTTACTTCAGCAGAACTTCTGTCGGTTGAATTTACAACAGCGAACAATGAGGCGAAAAAAGAATGCACACTTACTACATGGAGGGAGGCCGGAATAGTGGCCCACATTCTCTCTGAGACGCCCAAATTTAAGTAATGGGGTATCCTTTTGAAGGAAGTGGCTAAGGCAGCGTACCCGTCCCCGCTCCTTAGAAGGAACAACAAGAGTACAAATCAAGTTCGGATGAATCGACCAACGTGCTCGGTCCTTCAAGGTGCTCGGGGAGCCGAAGCAGCTGAGTAGGAGCACCTACGGCCGTAATCGTCATCCCCTAATTGAACCTCCCGCAAGTCAACTAACATTGAAAGACATGTCATAAAAATACTCTCTTGGAATACTGCAGGCGCAAAAGACATTGTAAACAAAAACGGTAAAGCTGCCACCTGGGACCCATACGCAATAATAGCCCTACAGGAAACGTGGCTAACCGAACCAATTGGTGTACCAGGCCGCTTATGTTATCATGTAAGTGCGACCCGCCTACAGCGCTTCGGGCGAGCAAGTGGGGGCCTATCCGTCTATATTTCTACAGCCTTAAAGATCAAAGTTACACAGCTGGCTGCAACGACGGCGGACATGCAAATTCTAAAATTGAAAAGCACAATAAAGGCCATAACCAGAACTTTAAATTTAATAAATACATATGCTAATCCAAAAAAAAAAACCTCTCAAAAAAGCACTCTTTCAGCGCATTATCATAGTGGTCTCAAACATCCGTTTGGAACATCCTAACTGGGAGATAATTCTCACTGGTGATTTTAACTCTAATCTGCTACAAGAACCAGAAGATGAAGTCAACATCAACGCAGCAAACGAAATTTGGAATGTCTTGCCGCAGGCGATTCCTCAGGTTAGGAAGAACGATAAGGACGGCAAACAATTTATGTGGGATCTTGAAAATCTTGGCCTAAGGGTACTAAATGGGAGACTTAACCAAGACAACCCTCCCTCCATGACCTATACAGGCCCCAAGGCAAGCTCCATCTTAGACTACACGTTAGTCACATTACCCCTGCTAAGCCAAGTACAAGACTTCCACATAATTTGTTCTTTGGACACCGACCACTCGATGCAACACTTTGAGATTAGAATGGACATAACTAAACACGCATCAGCGCCCATGTTAACAGGCAACACCACAACCATTAACCTGAAGCGGCTTAAGTGGACGAGCGAATCTCTCCCTCAAATAGCTAACGATGCTAAGAACTTACTACAAGCGCTCCTTATAGAGAACGCTCTGAGCACAGAAATTTGGAGTGACTATTTGAAACAACTCCTGAGGACCAGTTCAAATAGCAAAATAAGAACTCCTCTCAAATTTAACATCAGATTCGACAGATCAGCTCGAGCATTAAGGAGGCACTTGAAAAAACTAACGCATCGAGCACATGGTCAAACCCAAAATCCCAGCGTCTGGGTAGCAGTACGTAAGGCCATGAAACAATAAAAGAAATTAATATGGACTGAAAAGCAAAATCTTGTAAATGAATTCTGGTCTAAACTACTGCATAATATAAAGAGAGCAGATTCAAGGGCCTTCTGGTTACAAGATAACTCCGTAAATCGGACATCTCAACCAATAAGTATGACCTGTATAACCAAATCAGAATGGCCCCAACACATTATGGACTTATTTTCTAAAAACAATTTGAAGACAACTACAACTTTGGCAAGCAAAGTAACAGATAAATCAGAGTGGGAAGATATCGCCCAAGTCCACCAAAAGTCCGCGAAAGCAGGGTAACAAGCCCCAGACAAGACAACGAACAAAGCATACTCAAAATAATAAAGAAAAGTACGCAAGACAGCGCCCCTGGTCCAAACGGCGTTCCGCAAGCCATCTACAAGGAGGACCCACAGTACTGGGCCAGCAAATTCAATTTACTGTTTCGAACAGTAAGCAACACAGGTGGTATCCCAGAGAGCTGGAGGGGGGCGATCATAACTCCAATTTACAAAGGCGGAGACCGTAAAGATCCAAATAACTGCCGTCTGACCGCCCTTATTGACGCCGAAGCAAAATACTATGCGTCAATGATATTAGCAGACCTGGCTCAATGGTCAGAAGCGAACAGCAAAATACCACTGAATCAGTCTGGGTTTCGCCGTGGCATGGGAACAATGACGAATGTAATGGCCCTATGCCTGATCGCAGAGAAAAGTCTACAGAACCGCAAGGAGCTTTACACCTGTTTTGTGGACTTTAAGGCGGCGTTTGACCGTGTCAACAGGCAAATTCTATGGGCAAAACTAAAACACCAGGGCCTACCGGAATCAATTCTCTTGCCCATCATTGACCTGTACACTGACACCTGGATGCAGGTAAAAATCGATAATGGGGGGGCGTGGCCAAGATGGCGGCGGAGTAGGACGCCTTTTCGTGCCGCTCCGGCGCTGATCCTACAAAGCTTCTAATAGCACGACTCTGTGGGACCCCACCCGCCCCAAAAGCGGCGGGGAAGTCCGCCTGACGGAGCGGTTGGCCTTGGTGTGGTCGCCGAGGCGGTGTGATCCCGAGTTCGCTCCTGAGATCGAACGCGCCCCACGGCCTGTGAGACCCCGGGCTCTCCTGACATCGAGGCCCGGCGTGGTTGATGGGCGGGGCCCTGGAGCTGCCCTGAGGAAGTCGGAGCAGACGGAAAGCGGAGAGTAGCTGCATTCCGGCGACAGGTGGACCTGGCGACAGACCCAGCTCGATCCCCCTTGCCCTTGGGGTATTGCTGCACCGGTTTCCAGCTCCGACTGAGGCGCATGGAGGTCGGAGGCATCCGCGGTCAGCACCACCCACCACCGCACGTGTGAGGCTGGACACAGCCGGCGTCTACGGAGCAAGTGAAGGCAAGCGTTTGAACTGAACGGCGAGGCCCGCCGTTGAACTTGGCCACGAGGCACGGAACCTGCGCACTGTGGGCCGCCGAGTCTACTGTGGAGTGAAGCCGCGGAGCTGGCCAGCGGTTACCGGCGCATCTTGCGTCGCACGAGGGCCCGGAGGGCGTTGGAAAGCAGGGCCCGGCACTTGGGCTTTGCCTTGCCTGGGCTCCGGTGGGGCCCACGGATCGAGTTGCTGTGTGCGTGGGGCTGGGCACATTGGAAGCTACAGAGCGCGCCTTGTAGTGCGTTTGGACTGCCTGAGGGGCCCGCCACTATCCTGAGCCACGTGGCGCCGGGCCGGAGCACTGTGAGCCGCCATGTCTACTGTGCCACGCAAACGGGGCCAAGGGAAAGACAATGCCCCGAAATCTTCTCAGCAACCGGCTTCCCCTGGAGCGAGTGGGTCCTCGAAACAATCGGACGATGAGGCCCCGGCGACGAAAGCTTTTATGACCGAGCTGTTTGCCTCCATCAAGGAGGACATCTCCGAACTCAGGGCGCAGCTAGCCTCCGATCTGAGGGAGGTGCGAAGAGATGTGAACGGTATATGAGAGAGGGTGGCGACCCTGGAGGACCGAGACTTGAGCGTAGCTACCGACGTTCACCTACTGCAGCAAGACATCATTCGCCTCACCGAGCAAAATCTGGACCTACAATTGCACACGGAGGACTTAGAAAACCGCTCCCGTAGAAATAACATCAGAATACGGGCGGTGCCGTGGGACGGTGAGGCTGGGGACCTGCGGGGGTATGTCCAGGAGCTGTTCCTCCAGGTGCTGGACGAGGAAGACACGAAGGAGATTCGGATGGACAGAGTACACAGGGTAGGCCTGCCACGGCGCGGGGGGGGGCCCCCCCCCGACATCCTAGTGTGCGTACACGATTTCCAGCTTAAGGAACGGATACTACGCAAGGCCAGGGCCATCGAGTCGCTACAGTTCCGGGAGCATCGGCCTCAGCTATACCAAGACCTGGCGGCGTCTACCCTGCAGAAGCGACGGGGTGAAAGAGAGGGGCATCGCCTACTCCTGGGGGCACCCTTTCAGGATCATTTTCAGGTGGCAGAATCGCCTCGCTCAAGTCTGCACGCTTCAGGCAGCGAAAGAACTTCTGGGCCTGGAGGATGTACCGCCTTCGCAAGCCGCGACGGCTTCCCCGTCCCGAAGGCGACGTCGTTCGTCTTCATGGCAACGGGTGGGGGGGTCACCCATCAGACAACGGCCGGATCTCTCTACCAGCCTGCAAGAACGGGATGCGGCAGTCGCTTCGGTGGCGTCAGTCACGGTGACCGACACACAGCATAGCTCTGGGGCGGCGTGATCCCCGGGAAATGGCGGATCGGCGCCGGAAGGGCCCGGGCCATCTGGTTGAGGGAGCTGAAAGTACTCTTGGAGGAGACGCCCTCGACTATGGCCATGGGGAATAGTGTCTTTGTTCCCCCGGCCTGCTTCTTGAGTGGGAGGCTTCCTACGGACTTCGGCCTACTGGTCTTGATGAGTATTGTTTTTGCACTTTTGTTTTGGACTTTGCACTTTGTTTGGTTTGCATATCTTTTGGGATGGGGTTGGGATGGGGGTTGTTGGGGACAGTGGGGGGGGACCCGTGACGGAGGGCCAAAGGGGATGTTTGTTGTGTGCCTGATGATGACTGCGCACTTTACTGTTGGTGATGTCGTGCCATGGATGTTCTGGAAGCAACTAGTTGTCTACTGCTTGGGGGAGGGGCTGGATACGGGGTGGATGACACTTGGCATGCGGAGAGCGGGTTCTGGGGTTTGTATCTGCTATGCCGCTTAGCATAGGGACGTGGAATGTTAAGGGCATGAATTCGCCTCAGAAGCGGCAGAGGGTTCTGAAGTATGTGATGGATCATCACCTTGATGTAGTTGGCTTGCAAGAGACGCACTTGGCACGGAAGGATGAGTTGAGGCTCCGCCATAAGGCATACCCCATTATCTACAGGTCCTCTGCTGTCACGAAGCACCGAGGGGTGGCAATTATGTTCAGGGCTACGTTGCATTTTCAACCAGTGGAGGTCCGCAACGACAGGGAGGGTCGCTGGCTGATGGTTAAGGGGCACATTCAGGGTAGGTTGTGTACATTTGTGGTGGTGTATCTGCCCAATGCCGGTCAGAACAAGTATCTACAGGAATTGCTGGTGAAGGTGGGGGAATTTGCGGTGGGGCTCTTGTTTATGCTGGGCGATTTCAATTTGGTGTGGGACAGGGATTTGGACAGCTCGGGGGGTCGCAGAGCGGACACAGGGGTCTTTTCTGATTCCACGCAGCAAGGGGTGGGGGAGTTGGGTTTCGTAGATGGATGGCGATTTTTTCACCCTGCCGTGAAAGACTACACATTCTTTTCACATGTACACCACTCCTACTCTCGCTTGGACCACATCTTCCTTAGTCAATCCCTCAGAGGGAACATTCTAGATGCCGCCATTCTCCCTATCTCGGTGTCGGATCATAGCCTCTTGGTGCTCACTCTTCGTTGGTCGCCGCCCGACACCGCGAGCCGAAAGTGGCACTTCCTGCCGTCGGTGGTTAGAGATGAAGTCTCCGACCGAGCCTTACGCCTGGCCATCCGTGATTTTTTCGATTGCAATCCCCCGTCGGACACTTCTCTGACCACCACGTGGGACGCCTTCAAGGCGACGATCAGAGGGACGTGCTTGGGCCTCAATTCGCAACTTAACACTCTGCGTAGGAAGGAACGGGATGCGCTGGAAGCCGAGGTGCTTGAGCTCGAGAGGGCTCATAAGATCAACCCCTCAAGGGTCACCCTGCGTCCACTGACGGCGGTTAGGGGCAAACTGAAGGCACACTATGCAAACAGGGCCGAGCTCACTCTCCTGCGGTTGGGGCGGCAATCATACTCCAGTGGTAATAAGATTGGCAAACATTTAGCCCGGCAACTGCGGGACAAGAGGGAACGAGAATACGTAGGGGGGATCAGAGACCCCGCAGGAGTACTCCACCATAGTGACGGGGAGAAGGCGGACATATTTGGCCGCTTCTATGCCGATTTATATACGGGCGAGGAGCTGGATGCTGCAGCGCAGCGGGTGTTCCTGCACCGCTTGCCCCTCCCGCAGGTCTCTAGTGCGTGGAACGACCTTTTAGAGGCTTCGATCTCGAGGGAGGAAGTCCTCTCCGCCATTAAAGCCTTGAAATTACATAAAGCCCCCGGCCCGGACGGGTACACTGCAGTCTTCTATCAGACCTACGCGACTGAGGTGTGCGACTTCCTGGTCGCCCTCTTTAATGACATGGCTACGTCCGGAGTGAATACCGGGACCCTGGCGGAGGCGGTGATTACGGTCCTGCCGAAGCCGGGGAAGGATCCGGAGCACTGTACTTCATTCCGTCCCATAGCCTTACTCAATATTGACGCGAAGCTGTACTCGGCGATACTAGCGCGACGCCTTCAGGACCTGCTACCGGCGATTGTTCATCCGGATCAGTCCGGCTTCATCAAAGGCCGCCAGACACACGACAATACACGTAGGGTTATTCATCTCATTGAGAAGGCGGACAGATTCCGCATCCCAGCGGTGTTGGTGGGCCTGGATGCGGAGAAGGCCTTCGATCGCGTGGACTGGAACTTTCTATTCCACACGTTGCAGGCGTTTGGTTTCTCCGACAGATTCATCACCATGGTGAGGGCAAACTTCTGTAGCCCACGCTCGAGGGTGGCGGTGAACGGCCACCTGTCGGCCTTCTTCCAGCACTCGCGAGGCACCAGACAAGGGTGCCCCCTCTCTCCCTTGCTGTTCGCGCTCAGCATTGAGCCCTTGGCGATGGCGATCCGGGAGCATGAGGGGGTGAAGGGCATACCATTCACAGGAGAGCAGCACAAAATTTCTCTCTTTGCGGACGATGTCCTGCTGTCGGTGGCCGATCCCGCTAACTGTCTCCCATGCGTTCGGGATATCTTGCTGGACTTCGAGGGAGTAGCTGGCTTCAAGGTTAATTACGGCAAGTCTTATGTCCTGAATTTAACCTTATCGCAGGCCGAAGTCGCTCAGGTGAGAGCGACAACACCGCTAGCCTGGGCCTCAGGCTCGATACTTTACTTAGGAGTCCACCTCACTCCTACGGTGGGTGGCTTATTTGCAGCCAACTTCCCGCCCCTACTGGCCAAGACACGAGCCGAACTGGAGAAGTGAAAGCCCAAATTCCTGTCCTGGCTAGGTCGGGTGCATGCCATTAAAATGGTCCTTCTCCCCAAGTACTTATATCTTTTTCAGGCCTTACCGATTCCACTAAGCACTTCCTTTTTTGGCCAGCTCAAAACATTGATTCTAAAATTTGTTTGGCAGGGAGGTCGGGCACGACTTTCGTTCGCACTCCTGCGACGGTTACGAGCTGACGGGGGGGGTCGGCCTCCCGGATCTACACCTCTATTATAAAGCTGCCCAACTAAGAGTCATGGTGGAATGGTCACAGCAATTTTCCGAAAAACACTGGTTGCATATGGACCGGAGCGTGGCTGGCCGGTCCGTCTGGGATCTAGCCTGGAAACCAAAGCGTGACCGCCCGAGGAATGCGTACGTCAGTACGCCCACAGGGACTACACTGAAAGTATGGGATACCTTGGCGGGGGATGAGCGATGGACGACTTTCCCGTCTCCGTTCACCCCATTGCATTTCAACCCGGCGTTCCCGCCGGCACTCGCCGAGGGTCCCTTTGATACCTGGAGAGAGGGAGGATGTCGAGCGCTGCTCCATCTGTTCCACGGCACTGACCCCCTGACATTTGAGAATTGCATGCAGGACTACCAGGTGCAGCCGACTGAAAAATACAGACATTTACAACTGCTTCACTGGGCCACATCTCCAGGAGTGCGGGAGGCAGCCACGAGGCCTCCCTCCGAATTTGAGGCCTTCCTGATAAAAACGTCTTCCATGAAGGGAGCCATCTCCTTTCTGTACCAACTGCTGCTTCGATCTGCCCTTTCCCCTATACCGCGCTACATGGAGCAATGGGAGGAGATGGTGGGGAGGGATATCACTGATGGAGAATGGTCGGCGTTGTGGAGGGACATGACGCAATTTAACCACTCAATCCTCCTGAGGGAGGCGCATTTAAAAACTCTTACACAGTGGTATATGGTCCCGGCCCGGCTTCACCGTATCTACCCGGCTGTCTCGGACAGATGTTGGAGGGGTTGTGGCCTACTGGGGGACTTCCGCCACATTTGGTGGGATTGTCCGATCATCAAACCCTTCTGGGACGAGATCCTATCCCATATTAAAGATATCTTGCAATATCCTATCGATAACTCTTTAGCGTTCGTGCTCTTGGGCTTGAGAGATCCTGGTCTTGAGCACCAGACACGCGCAGACAAGAAGATTCTATGGCTCTGCCTAGGCGCTGCCAAGCTCACGCTGGCGTCAGCCTGGAAGCGGAAAGAGGCGCCGGCGATCTCACTTTGGCACGCTAGACTGTGGAGGCTCCTGAGTCTTGAGAGAATGGCGGACATCTTCCTAGGCAACTACAAACACTTTAAACATATATGGGGCCCCCCGGTGTCCTTTCTCTCTACTGGTTTACCCTCGGCAGTGTGCCCAGCATCTCTGAGGGCCTTACATCTATTTCAGCTCTAAGTATGTGTGAGGATGAGTGGGGAATGAATGAGGCACCGTCACGGGAGGGGGGGGGGGGGTGGGATACGGGAAGTTGAGTTTGGGTACTGCTATCGGGACATCTGTGCTGCTGGGGCGAGGCTTAGTTCGACGGCTCTGTGACACTGGACTTTCTGCTGGCTGAACTAACAGAGTACCCCGCCTTGGGGCTACGAGTACGCCGCATTGCGGATGATGGAGCCTATTATTTGTTACTTCTTTCGCATTGCATTATTGCCTCGTCTTGATTTATTGCTTTCCCACTGTGTGGGACCATCTGTGCTCCCGAGGCGGTACCTTTTGTTCACTCTTTTTTTCCTTTCTGTGTTTTGCAAAATAAAAAATTTTACAAAAAAAAAAAAAAAACGATAATGGGCATCGCTTGACCCGGAAGATCAACACTGCCGACGGTCTAAAGCAAGGCTGTGTTTTGGCCCCACACTTATTTAATCTATTTATGGGTGATCTAGCAGAAAGCTTGGACAAGGTCAATGCACATCCTCCTCGGTTAGGTATCCTCCGCGTAACGCATCTATCGTATGCGGACGACGTGGTACTGCTGAGCCAGATAAAAATTGGCCTTCAACGCCTATTGCACGACATGACCGGTTATACAAAAAAGAATTTGCTAACAATAAACATCAGGAAAACAAAGACAATGATCATAACACAACGACACAAAACTCCACCAACCTTCCGAATAAACAATGACCAGTTGGAAACGGTATATAGCTATAAATACTTGGGGGTATATCTAGACAAGCGCCTTAACTTCCAAGTGCACTTTAAGGACATGGAAAAAAGGGGTCTACTTTACTGCATGCCTTTACTAGTTTGGCAACTGAGCTAAAGGTCCTCTTGTCTCCCCTTTGCTAACCGCAATGAAAGCAAAACTATTACCCACAATAGCATATGGGAGTGTACTACAACATGGGAAAAGGGCAACTCTCATAGACAAAATACAAACCAAAGTCTACAAATGGGTTTTCTCCTTACCGAACAGTTCTTCACCAGCGCAAGTAAGACTTTAATTCGGGCTACAATCTCAAGTACTATTGAAAAAATATGAGGGCATCAAATTCTGGTACAACGTTTGGAGGAATAAGGAGAACAAAATAAACGGGGCATTGTGGGAAGCAATTGACACAAGCCCGAACTCCGAGTATGCAAAGTACCTAAAACTCTCACTAGACACAACTGAGCTGGGATCATTGTGGGAAACAAAATTGCCGGTTTCTTCATTTAAACAGGTGGTTAAGAGAATCGCCAAGAAGCATTCATTCCTCAACGACAAAATAACCTTCAGCGCCCGAACCCACGCTTGGATGACTATCAAATCATACACAAAGCTCACACCAGCAGCTTATTTAGACATTGCATTCTCGCTCTTCATTAAACGTAAATTTCTCCACTTAAGGCTGGGCAATCTTCCTACAAGACTGGACCAAGCAAAATGGAGACCACAAGAAACAACAGAATGCGACCTTTGTGGTGCAGCAAACAAGACATTATTCATATAGTTTGCATCTGTCCAGCTATGTACCAAGGTCGGCGGTATTGGTTAAAAGACAAGCTCAATGAGCAAGGAGTACGCACCTGCAGGACTGCGATAGTCCAAATCTTATGCACAGCGGATCCACAACTGATTTGCAGATCAGTTAAATTCCTGGACAGTTTTGTGAAAAAACGAGGCCTATTGTCATAGGCCCGACCTTCATCTTGACTTAAGAACTCAGTTATTAAAGACAATCTTGTGCTCCGAACACGTTTACTGAAATTCACGACAGACTCTCAGTCACACAGATTTGATACTTTCTTCTCTTTTATTGTAGCACTAAAAGTTTGTTTTAACTATTGTGAAATACTATACATTGTAATGGTTTTAATTAACCAAACAATAAAGAATTACTTACTTAACTGTGATTTTATCTGAACTTTTATGGTTGTTTTGTTTTAATAACCGAATAAAGTAAGAATTGAATTGAATTGACAGTGTGTGAGCAGGGGACTGCCCTAGGGTCTCCTGGGCTGAAACCCTCCACAGTTTTTTCCATCCAAAGAACTGCTTTCTTTCAGTACCCAGCCACAGCGCTCAGTAGCAAACCATGTTGGCTCTAATGTCCAAAGGACACATAGGGATCCTGTAATGATTAATCTGCCCCCAGACTGTTGCCCTTATGTGACTGTCCTGGTTAATGTTCCTGCTCTGAAACCGGGAGTAAGTGAAACCTCTGAATCATTGAAGAACAAGGTGGTGCACAGGCTTAGCTTTATTCCAATTATATTTAATAGATCTCGGTTAGACAGCCCACCCATTGCTTTTCATTTGTTTCTTTGAGTATCCTTTAAAAAGCCTTGTTTGCCAGTGGTTAATCTTTCCTATATGTCCCTCCTTTTCGTGTTTTGTTCCCTCCCATCGAGCACCTCCCTATCACTTGTAGCCTTAAATGTGTCCCCATTTCAGGAACTGTTTCAGGGACTACTTATTCCTAGTGAGTTCAAGCACTTTTTGAGCTGGAGGCTTTGTTATTTTCTCCTCCAAGATTATTGTCACCCTTCTCCTCTGCCTGCTTGCAGAAATATTTATTTTTAATCATATTCTGTAAATCACTACATCTCCCCTTGCCATCCCCTGACCACCTTCTGCACTTCGCTGCTTGCATGTTATTGCATCTTCCTTAATCACCCCTAGCCATCCCTCCACCACCACCTCTCATCTGTCGCTGCTTGCCACGCTAAATCCCTCCTCCGACCCGGCTTTAACCATTCTCTTAGAAAGCGCTCGTGTTTCCGAGCTTCGACTGTCTTATAAATGTTTTTTTAATTCCTATGTAATAAGCCACATTGCTTATGCCCGTGCTGGTGATAGTTGGGGTGAGTGACGCCCGTGAGTACTCTTTTTGGGGTACTTTTATTTCAAAAATTGTTGCGAAATGCCTCCAAAACTCACCTCACCTTAAGGAGAGGGCAGGAATGTGGGGTTTTGTAAAAATATGGCTGATGCTGTTCCCCCAATTTGTGTGCGCTGCAAAGGTGGGTTGGCTGGAAGCGTCTGCTTCTCACTATCTGATTTCAGTACGGCAAGCAATGTGTGTGTTTTTTTAAGCAGCAGGTGGTGTGCTGTGAGCCTTGCATCTGGTGGCGGTAGTGCATAAATTGAGAGATCTGACTTAACGAATGGTGCCACCCACCCTCAAACCATTACCACGGACTTGACGAGCAGTCACTTTGTTTCGGTGAACACGTACACAGATCAGTAATAACATCGACAATAATGTAAAGATGTCATTCGCTGCACTCTGCATAGGCTGCCATATTGTTGTTTTCAGAAACCAGTGAAGCCTTTTTCTCCACTTGTGACATCATTGCACATATGTGTGTTTCAGTATGATTTGGTTCAGGACTACATATTTCAGTTTTGCAAATGCCGGACGTCATCACAAAGGTTTTAACACTTAAGAACAATACATCATGGTGCAAACTATACAATATTCTTCAGCGCCTGTTTAATGGTGCAGTAAAATGATGTGATTGATGGATGTACAGGCTAGATGAGTGGCTAATGTAGTATGTTTTGACCAATGACTGCGAGGCGTGGTAGGTCTGGGCGAATAAGCCTTGATCCACAGTGCAGAGGACATTGGGATCAGTAGTCGTTTTTTTGGGGGATAACACTTGCCTTTTGTCACCTGTCTGGCGCAGATGCTACTTGGATTACAATGTTCCAGTTTAAGATGTGCATCTCATCTTGCAACTGTTGTATAGGCTAATAGTGTGCAAGGGATGCTAACAAGAAAGTGTGTGGCCATGGAGTCTATCCTTTGTCTTGACCAGTTTTTTTTTAATGTCACATAAATAACATGCCATCTGCCCAATTAATATTAGGACAGCTCAGATATAGCCAGTAACTAATATGGGACTAAGCAAAGGTAATGTATTTCTGTTACTTAATGTGCGATTGACGTGACTAATACCACAACAACCTTTATGAACATTCAACACCTAACATCTCGAGTATGATAATCATTTCCAGAATGCTGCTGGCTATTTCTATTCGTGCACTGTTGCAGCCATGCAATTTTAATTAGAGAGAATCTTCATAGTACTTGTAATATCAAAAACAGTAGCTAACATGGTTCAGCTTTTAAGACAGGAGTAATAGTTATTCTAAGCCCGAATATGATGTTGTTCGGAGTTTCCTCCGACTGACATCTATGCTGTTTCAGAAGCGACCGACCTTTGGTCAGCGGTCCGAAACCGCAATTAGGATGCGACCCCACATGGTGGGGTCGTAAACTCCCATTTCCCTATAGAGCTTGTGGTGCCGGCGGAAACCACACGCCGCACAAGCTCCCACAGACAAAGGGGACTTTGTGTAAATCCCTGCACCATGTGGCAGGCATTTTCAGGGGGCACCCAAGGACCTCAACCAGAGGCTGCAGAGGGAAGGGAACCCTGCTAGGGCCTTCCAAAGTTGCTTTCCGAAAGGCTTTGCATATTGGAAAGCCCGACATGGAAACCCTGTCTGAAACCAACATCATAATCCCAAAGGCGGAAACGCTATCTGTCCGGGATTATGTGTGTTTTACAACTGGCCGACTGGCTCCTTGAGCCCCTTGGGAGCCAGTCGGTTTGACCGGCCAATTTAAACTCTGATCCCCTTCTTTTTAAAAAGGTGGTCGGAGTTTAAAACATGGTTGTTGATCTTTCCGACCGACATCCAAATAAGGCCATTAACCCCTTGGGCGCGGCCGCGATTCTGGGCCTGTGCGGCACATTCCGATCGTGGGCCGGGAGCCGTCATCAGCACACAAGCACTGTGTGCCATGACGGCTCCCGGCCGTCATCAGCATGGAAGGGGTCAATGTGTACTTGTTTGTAAAATGTAGTATTCTCTTGGTTTTTTCCTTTATTTTTTCTATGCATTACCAAGTTGTTTATTCTCATTAGTTTATTTAAGGATGTTTTAAAAGGGAGGAGCTACGCGGGCATCCAAGATGGTCGCATGAGCAGAGGGCTCCGGGGACCCGCGCCGCCCTCCTGCAACTATCCTTGAAATATCCCGGTTTTTATTATGGGCTTATGAAGATCTACTCTTGCTGAATTCAATGTTCTTTCAAAAATTGCAATCGGATGTCGGGAACCGATTTTGCATCAACTCCAACGTTCTGGCCTGCCCCCGATCGGGACCGGGGACTCTGCTGCTCTTGTGGGCCGAGGAGTAAGTCAACAACAACGGCTTTGGGGACATCCTCCCAGCCGGCGGCATGGTCGCTTTCAGTTTCGATTTCTCCTCGTCCCCTCGATTGACTGTTTTAAGTGCGATTCGGCTCTCAAGTTGGTGTGGCTTCGACCCGCTGTGCTGTCCTGCCATATCCCTCGTCTCGCATTCTACAAATTCTGCTTTGGTGTAGTGTAGTTCCTAGTTTCCCACTAGGCCCTGCGCATTGGAATAACATAAACAGTAGTATCGACGTGGAACTGGCTATATTCCAGGCCTCTACTGACTATGCTAAACTTAATTGGGTTGTGTTACCAACTAGCTCAGAGGTCACTGGAAACTTTCTTCTCTGCATAGGAAGTGATCAGCTTCCTTGGCACAGACAAGAAGGGATTCAGCTTTCCAACAACCGTGCAACATGACAACTTTGCTCCTCAGATCAAGAGTCGATCTCTAGGGTCGTGTGAAACAATAGACATAGATTTCACTCAGTCAGTCTAGTGCAGTTTACTTTCACAGTATGTAGAGAATAGAGAGACGGGCGTGTATCAATAAAGGTTAACATTTATTGAACAGTCTTTCTTCTCATACAAGAGAAATGTATTGCCACAATTGCAATAACTGTTATTATGAAAAGTACGTACAGTAAGATAAGAATAGCGAAATAGAACTGTAAAAGCATTGATATGGTTTCTTAGCCATACAATGGTTTAAAAGTAATAAAACATTTATACAGTCATATATACATTAGGCTAACATACTCAACTGGTGCTTCTAACTAAGCCTACCCCAGTGTGCCTGACCTAGGCCTAACACGTGAGAAGGGGGAGTAAGTAAGTAGCTTAAGTTAAGTTGGTTTTGCCAAGGTTTGTTTCAAGAATTCTCTTCTAAGGGTTTAGTCAACACCATACCTCTGAATAGAATGATGGAGGATTGGTATCTCCTTCAGGGGTCTCTCTCGATATCCCAGTCACCTGCGAGGGTAAACTGGAAGCGCCGGGACTGGATTTCTCTGCACGAGAAAGGCAGCGGCTTCTCTCAGCGCGTCGAGGAAGGAGGGGTGACAGCGTCCGCGGGCAGCTGGGCTGGATGTCTTCGCAGAGGACGGCTGCACGGCTCCTCAAGCGTACTGCACCATAGGTCGCGCTGTAGCGGCGATAATGGTAATCAGTAGCTTCACCACCACAGGATAGCAGGCTGCAGCGACAGAGTGCTAGTTGTTACCAACACGGGGTCATGCAGGCAGCTGGCATCAGCAACATGTTCGCTCATTGCTTAAGGCAACGTTGGTAATATTTATACCTGACAGGTGCCGGGTTTGACGCAAGTTTGCTGGACATAAGACGTCAATTAAAGATGTCACTAGGAAGTGGCAGCTATCAGTTGCTCATTAGAGTTCTATTACTAATCAAAACATAGCAAGCGGGGATTTCCAGGTTTGCTAAGTTTTTATCTTGTTGAAGAACTCGGAGTGTTATCTAGGAATATCAGATAGTGACTGCTGCTCTGTCATTGCACTAATTGGTCGCAAAGGAAGTAGCAGAGAGTCATGCTGGAATGTGGCTCTGTGGCTCTGCTCGTGTGAGGCCAGAGATGACTTTACAGAAAATCGTACTTGAACGGTTATGCCAATATAGGGAAAAAGGGGCTTTATAGCCGAATAGGGGCATAAGGTCACAGTATCGATCAGGAACCTAGATAAGCACATGACACCCACTCCACGAATTCATGTCCATCAAAATTACTAAAACTAAGCAATTAGATGCATGTGTAACATTGTGTAACATAGCCCACCCCAAAATACATAAATGCATTCGAAATAGGCGTACTTGTAATACATGGAATTTAGGTACTGTACGTTTTTTAAAGCATAGTAATCATTCAAAAGGTATTGCATATGAAATCAATGAACGATTATGCAAAAAGAATTACACATGAAGTATCTCTGACAGAAGAAATGCGAGATAAATCATCACATAAAAATGCATTGTAATAATATGTGTGCTAGAGGCTGGTGTTATGTTGTTATGTCTCTAGAAGTGTTTAGAAATAGAAGTGTGAAGCTTCTGTTCTCTAAGAATAGTTTTTACGTTAAGCAAAGAATTGTTCGTGCCAAAAAGGAAAGGTCAATATTAAAAAATTGTCCAATTCAAAGAAAAATCAGTTTACCAAAGCTCCTGGCAGTTTTTTGTTGATCAAAACTGAAGGCCGAATTCAGAGTTCATGGGAACGCTGTGTGTCGGAAAGCTTCTCAAAAGTTATTGTTTCTCTGTGGGTGAGAACATCGTATCAGACAGGCTCGCAAAGAATTGGTCTACAAAATCAGGTGATAGTTCAACCAAATTAGATAGCGCTGAAACTTGGCAGGTGTGAGAATGATTGCTGTCATCGAAGGCAGGATCAGCAATGCTCACAGAACGTTGTACCTGGATGATGTTGCTTTTGTCACTCGCTCCACTGTTACCACTTGGCTGTAGTACAGGAGTCTCCACGAATGCCGTCATCAGGATTGGTAGCCGCTGGGGACAACACAATGCGTGAGCCGTTATTGGACTTAGCAAAGTATCGACGTCCATTGGTACTGCTGATGGAAGTGAAAGACAGATGTCCAACACGCATTCCTCGCCGCAAAGCATACACCGTAGCACAGGTAAAATGCAATTTTGCCATATCGGTCTGAATGAAAGGAACCAGGTCATGTTTAGATCTCTCAGCCTGGCCAATCCGAGGACGTTAGTTATCCTGTCCCTGTAGCGCATTGCTAGGATTGTTTCTTCCATTCCCATGGGAGCTATGTCTGAGCCGAGGTTTGCCATAACGTAGCAGGAGGGTCAAAAATAGAATCCCTGCGATGAGTCCAAAAAATAGTGGAATACCACCAAAGATGGAGTGCACAAAATTAGGAAAGATTCCCAAAATTGCCTGGAAGGGTGTTAGCAGTCCCGTAAAGACTGTCTTAAATATGCCTGGGATGCTTGTAGCACTAGACATGTTAAGGAGTTGGTCTAGTATTTGTACGAAATGCACGGGGCAATTTGTTGATAAAAGGTCATGGACCTCAGTAGCCGTCCTTGCGACTAGAAGATCATACGTCTCTTTAGATGACGTTATAGGCACTGTTGTCTGTAAAAGCACAGATTTCATTTTGCTTAATGTATCAATTCGTATAGAATAGAGATTCAGACGAGGCCAGAGGGGAGTCACTGTGTCTGGAGGCCCGCTCGGAAACAATGCTTGCATACAGCATTTGACCATGGACGTAACTTCTACTAGATAACTTAGTCCGGGCGCGAGGCCACAGCACCTGTGATCCGTTCTTAGAATGTAACTCCCGTTTGCGAGTTGCATAAAGAAGGGCTCTATCTGAGTTGCAGGTGTGACTAGCTGGTGGCATGAAAGGTTGTTTGAATTGCCATCACATGCTCCGTGTAAATTAATACCCTGACACAAAAGTATACCGCTTAGTGAGTGTTTACAGTTGTCACCACTAAGAAATACATTTTTGTCGCTGTCACTATAGCAAGAATGAGTGTATGGTAATTTCCATTCGGATTTAACATATCCCTTACCCAATTGTTCATACTGGCCAGCAGGTATGTATTCAAGGCACTTTTTAAAGCGGAAAGTTGTTATCGGAATTGTGATAATTCCGTGTATTATCCATTCAATGACAGGGCTCTCTGACATTGTCAATGGTAATCTCTCGAGTTTCTCGATGCTCAAGATTGTATAGTCTGCTCCTTTCTGTGCCAAACTGATCTGTTTATCAGTAAGGTTAAAAATGGAAAATAAGGACGTTGTGTTTATCAGACGCCAAGGCACATAGCCTGAACGAAGATTTTGCAGCGTCCAGCCTAGTTCTATAATAGAGCGTAATTGAGACTGGCCATGTTGTAACATTAGCAAATCTCTGTCTATCACATCAAAGGCAGAGGATACAATATTGTCCAAAGAATATATTCTGGAAGACAGAGTCATTAACCCATTGTCTACTACAGAAAGTGATTTTTCCAAATTAATACGATCAATTTCTCGTATTTTTTCAGCAGTTTCAATTTGCTTTACTTTCCAAGCCTCGTTGTAAGCAGCATAGATGCTGGTCGCTATGAAACGCTTTTGACGCTGTTTGCGTGGTCCAAGAATGAAATCGCGCAAATCAGCACCATCTTTTAACAAAGACAAGTGTTGCTTAATTTCAGCCAGTGTGGATGTAGTTAGCCATTCTAGGCATAGTTTGCCTACACTGTATGTGGTTATAATTCCTGGATGTTGTCTCTGGGAATATCTTGAGTCTAATCTGGTCATTTTTAAACCCTGTGTTTTGTTCAGGAACCTATCTTGACAGCTATTTGTGTCTGTAGGCCAGATTAACCATTTTTTCCAATCAGGATGTGTTCTGTTGAAATGTAAAATGTGTGACACGTCTAATTCATTATCTGCAGTTGCATTCTCAGCTATTGGCTTTGGTATAGACGGTGTTTTCATTTCTTTGTTTTTTGCTAGGCCAAGACAAGATGTTTGGTGTACAGTGTCATTTAAAAATAACATTTGTTCTGGTATCATGCAGGTTCTAAATAGTGCTTCTATGCCTTGCACCTGCCAATCTTTTGTACCCCAAATTGTTTTCGTTTCAATATTATCTTTCCAATAATCAAAACCAAATGTAATCATTTTGTCATAAAATGCTTCTGAATATATCAATTTAGAATTTGTCAGCATTGTTTTCATTCCTGTTTTATCTAACAGTTTATAATAAAACGTTTCTGCATCACTGGTGTTAAACCCTGAAAAATATTTGAATTTCTCAAAAAATGCTTTAGAACTGCTTTTAGGTGGTGTAGAACAATGTTCCCATTGATTATACATAAAAACATTTCTAGGCTGTGCAGATTTATGCAAGTAATGATCCCCATAGTGGGTGTAACAGAATAACTGCTCATAACTAGATGAACCTTGTAAATAATCATGATCTGTGAATCTAGCTGACATTACTAAATCAGACATCATGTCATTAATACTGTTAAAGTCCCAATCATCAGAGAATGTACTTGGTGTCACAAAGTCACTTAAGGAAACCTTTAGTTGATGAGGATACTTCAGGATTTCGACCGGACCATAGATCTCATAGTCTGTTTTCTCCCATACTACCCCACCAGGTATTGGAATTGCTGTGACATTTACTGTTGACAGTTCTCTTTTCTTCACGTGGGATGATCTGTGTGGTTTCAGGACTAGGTTGATGTTCTGACTTGCTGTGTCCATTCAATTGTAATGAACTTTCCTAAAATTAAAACTAAAATTAGGCATAGTAGGAGTATGAATACCCCTGAGATGATCCAATGCTCAATCAACGGTGAATCCAGATATAGTTCTTTGATTTGTTGAAGGAGTCCTGTTGTATTTTCTTTAGAATACTTTTTTGTTTCTGGCATCACTTCGGGGTCGTTTAAATCTTCAGAGAAGTTGTCGAAGTTGATGAAATAACCAGAGGCAGTTCTGTCAATTGATGGGATTGTTCTTTCAATCTGTCTTTCGGTAGCACTTTCTGATGCCACATTAGTGTAGACTGGTGTTGTTTCTTGACGAACTGTTTCAATCTGTGTTTCAAGAGGCACGAGTTCCATGACATTATTGCATAGTCCTTCATTGTGCACTGCAGGCTGATCGAATGTGATGAGTCTTTCAGTTTGAACCTCTTGGATTGTTGCAAGTTTGGGTATTCTGTTGTTTCTTGGGAGTCCACTGGGCCTACTGTTGATTATAGGCCACATGCTTGTGGTTTTACCAGATCGATGGACACGACTCTGTTCTCCTTTTTACCAGCAAGGGGCGGTAGCACAACTGATCTTGTTCCGGTGACTGCTAAGACAGGTACTGCTTTTCTGTAAGAAGGCCCAAATTCCTTCTTAACCGCGATCTTTTCTCTGACTAGATCCCCAATCTTTGGAATCCAGACAGGCCTTGCTGGGGCTGTTGCGGGTGGTGCCTCGTCAGTGGTACTTGGCTGTTGCTTTAACTTTATGTTGCTTAATGATTTTCTTGTTTCATTCAGTTCCTGTAAAACAGCCAAACGGTCTTTTACTTCAAACTGCTTTGTTTCTTCTTGTACCACTGACATCTGACTATCGAGGTCCTGAACGCGCATTCTTATTCCGAACAATAGTTCGTATGGGCTGAAACCTTTCAGAGAATTTCTTGGCATGTTGTTAAGACTAGTCTGGACACTTATTAAATGTTTGACCCACCCAGCGCCTGAACCTAATACCTTCGCTGTTATAGATTGCTTTATGTCCCGGTTTTTTCTTTCTACCACACTTGTGCGACGGACAAGAATACCGCAACCCAATTCCCATGCTAGCCATGGCCTCCTCATAAGCTCGAGAGCTGAAAGCAGGACACTGGTCAGAATGGAACGTGGTAATTGCGTATGTGCCGATATGGACTCGCAAATCTTTTATAACCGTTCTAGCGTCAGCCGAGCGCTGGTGGCCTCATTATTTTAAGTGCATTTCGTCTTAACTATTAATAGGACGCAGGACGGGGTGTAGGCAGCGTTACGCTCTTTCTGATTGGTAGCCGGTAGCAAGGTTCGCTACTGCGATCCCTATTGCAGTTTTCACAGTTGTTTGCATATATTTGGTGTTCTACACTCATTCCCGGCCACCAGAATACTGATTGTAATTCAGTCAGTGATTCCTTGATCTTTCTGTGCCTAAGACCCAAACCCATGTGTGCGTCTGCTATTGAAAATATTCTCCTGTTCATGTTTGGAATTACTCTATCCCCCACTCCAGGGATTCGAGCAAAAGGAACGGAGTTTGCATCGATTATGTATGCATAATTGAGTGGATAGTTTACGGGTAGTGCTGCACAGTCGCCTTTTACGGTTGTTTTTACTGCTAGCATGGTTTCCCCGTCTATATACTTATCTGTACGCTTTTCTGTGGCTACGGAAGCCGGGTTAGTTGCTTCCGTGGTGGCTGTATTAGCCAATGAATTCCCTGCAACGTGAACGCCATCACGTCGAAGACTCTGTGCGTGAATCACGTGAGTCTTTTGTAGTTCTTTGTGTAAAAGAGCTACTTGTTCCCAAAGCAATTTATGCTTTATTGTGGCACCTGTGTCATCTTTGTAGTCGTTTTCGATCCAACTCTGCAGTTTATTGTTGTAAGAGTTGACGCAAAAATGAGAATCGCACACGATAAGTGTGGGGAATTCGCGTTCTGCATTTTCGAGCGCCATCTTTAAAGATCTGATTTCAGTTCTCTGAACCGAACAGTTTCTTACAGATTCAGTTTTTGTTACTTTCGGTCTGAATTTACCGCACAGCCAACGACCTTTAATAATCGCACATGCTGCATCGTAGGATTTTCTCTCTACGTTGAAATGCTGTACAAAGCTATCTGTATAGATTATACATGCGTATTGTGGGAGAGGCAGGATTTCGATTGGCAGAGGATATTCTTCTTCATATTCTAAATCATTCAGTTCTTTGTATTGCGGGGCGAAATAGTATTTCACGTCTTCCGCTCCTAGAGAATCTATGCACTGTATCCATTTTGGATCCAGTGACACTGTAGGCAGGTTTACTGGGCTGAATAGCGCCTCGAAGGCGGATTCCGCTGTAAGGATATTAATCCGTTTGCCGTGTGCTAGTTCTCTTTCATTTGCTAATGCGATTTGCACTGCGTTCACAGTTCTTTCTGTGCGACTGAATGTTTTTTCTGCTTGTGTGTACAAGTGAGATTTAATTGAAATTGGTACCTTTTCTCCCTCATTAGAGGTTAGGTACGTGAATCCGCATCTTCCTGGGATGACTCGGATTACAAGATCGATCGTGTTGTCACGTGTATCTAATTTTGTTTTTGCTAACATGTCTGTTTGCAGTGATCTCAAAATTTCTGTGTGTTTTTGAGTCCAATTGATTTGTTTTAAATCAGGTTTTATTAGTTCGTAGAGAGGTTTCACCCTCTCTGCGTAATTTAGGATGTAAGTTCTTCCGAAATTCAGAAAACCTAGTATTGATTGTAAATTCTTCAGCGTTTTTGGAGCTTGGAGTACAGCGCACTTCTCTAAGAAGTTGTCCGCTAGGCTTTTTCCTTCACTTGATAATTCGTACCCTAAAAACAGTACTGTCAGATGGGCAATTCGGGACTTTTTAAAGTTGAATTTGTAACCCTCTGCTGCGAACCCAAGTATAATGGTGTTCACTCTTTTCAAGTGAGTATCCAAGTCGTCGTCTGTGAGATAAATATCATCTACGTAAGATAATGCTTCATCATCATAGATTTGTAGTAACTCTGTTACCCTAGCTGAGAATAGTCCTGGGCTGTTCTTGAACCCCTGTGGGAGTCGACAGAATTTTTTCTGTGATCCAAATGCGGAGAAAGCGGTCAAGTATCTGCTTTCTGGTGCAATGTTTTGACAAAAGAAACCATTAGAAATGTCTAATGTCGTTTTGTATTTTTTCCTAACTATGTTATTCATTAGGGCTGCACTATGCGAGTTTTGTACTGCAAAAGTTTTGCAACATGTATTAAGGTGTCTGTAGTCCAAAACTAGACGATATGAATTGTCTGGCTTGGAGACAGGAAACAAAGGATTGTTCATTTGAGAGGTGCATGTTTCAATCACCCCCTGGTACTCAAGTTGATCTAAGATCTCCCTGACTTGTTTTTTAGCTTCTTGCTTTATGGGATACTGCCGTTGGGCAGTTGGTTCACTTTTTAGTTGGATTTTGTGAGGCGTTGAATCCTCATCCCATCCTACATGATTTTTATACAATGCAGGTGCCTGGGCTACTGCCCATTTCCTTGCATATGTGTATTTTTTGTGAATCGGAATGTGATTCGAGAAGGCAGGCATAATTACCTCTTCGCCACGAGGGCACTCCCTGACAAACTCCGGGGGCCAATCTTTTTCAGCTAACAGAATATCATAGCCTTTTGAGAGCTTATCCCAAAATAGACCCTTAATTTTCCTAGTCTTATCACCCTCTATACGCAATGTTATTTCGTATATTTTATGGGGCTCGCTAAGTCTGGTGTCGGCAGTTTCAACCTGAATGTATTCATTCGTGTCCACTGTCTCCAGATGACTCATCAAGTTCTTGCGCGCTATACTGATTTCTGCTGCACTGTCCAACATTGTCAATGCCCACTCCCCGTTTTTCAACTGTGTCCTCAGTATTCTTGGCATGGTTGATTACTCTAATACTGGCTACCTTCTTTTTAGGAAATTGAGATTTCTTATTTTGAGCATGTTCCTTGTCTTTGGACTTGGTGTGCTCTCCTGGGTCTGACCGTCCTCTTCTTTCCGAATTCTGTGGAAAAGATCGAGAGGGACGTGTATCAATACTTTGATATCTATCAGGTCTTTTTATATTATCCCTATTTCTAAGGTTATATCTTTTCTCAGAGGGCTCCCGTTGGGGAGACTGGCGTTCTCGAGTCGGAGTTCTTTCCCTCCGTCGAGGAGACCTTCCTCTGGACTGGAAAACTTTTTCCTTGGGAGTGGATTGTTTATTTCCACCCCAGCTCTTTTTAGGAGTGTTTAAATTATTTTTAATAAATAATTTTTCAGGATTTTCGAGCAGCTGGGGCATAACTTATTTTCCACCCAAGCTGTCTCTACCTAATTCTTCATAGCATTTTTCTATGATTTTTGCAAGCTCAACAGGATCTTTTATATCTGTTTCCCTCAACTTCTGGCGAATCGCCACAGATGCTGCTTCTCCCTTTACGTTGGCTAATAATATAGCCGTGACCTGCTTGAAATCTTTCAGTAATTTCATACCTAGATTTAAAGCGGGCTCTGGACCGAATTCATTTTGAATCTGTTTTAGCACGTCTGGTATTACCGCCATAGACGGAACACCGTGTGTTTTTGTGTAAATGGAAGCAAAGACTGTACCCCAAGTGTCGCAGTCCTCCACGTGTGGTGCGATTCCCATAGGAAGGCAGATGGTCAAGATTCTGTGTTTCTCAATAGGGGTAGTATCAGGAAATACTGCCTCTATTTGAGTGATTTTCTGGGCTAACCAGAAAGGAATTTGTTCCCGTTTTACGGGTGTTTTACCAAGACATGACTGTATGTTCTGTGGTGTAATTTTATTTGTGTTCCCCTGATGAGGGGTCAGCTGGTGTGAATTAACAGCTGGCTGGACTGTTGCAGTCCGCAGTACATATTGGACTAATTGCCTATGTATTTTTATTAATGTGTTTAGCTGTGCTAACAGCTCTTCTCTAGACATTTTTACAATGTCTGGATGTGGTGTGTAGCTGGCTAGAACCGGCCACGTGGCTCCTGGTCTACCTAGTGGACCGAGCCTGGTTATGTGATCATTGTGTTTTAGGGCGCCATTAAACCAGAGCAGGTGCTCTTGAAATTTAAGTGGAATTTCAACCTCCTCGAAAGGGGCGTACTCATCCGGAGGTTCCTCTATTTTGTAATAGTGAAACTCTTGTGTTATAGCGTTTACCGCTGGAAAGTTTATCCATGAATAGAATACCTCTGTCTGCCGATACTCGTGAGCCTCTATCACGAAAATTACTGTACCACCTTGAGGTGTCAGTCCGTGTTCTATAAGTTTTAAAGTTATAGATCTTCTTAAGTGGACCGGGATGATAATAGCATCCGGATCTGTGTATTCGGGACCTTGCTGAGTCGCATCTACTGCGGCCCCAGTGGTGCCGTTGTTTTCTACTGACATTGTATAAATGCAGTTTTTGCAGAGTAGGTCTCCAAGGAGACAAAGATTAGATGCACAATATTTTGGAACACTGTATCCTTCAACGTTGAATAACCCAGAGCTTTACATAGGAATCTCTTCCTACTAAGGTCGGGCGGATTTTAACCTTTCACCCACTCCAGACGTCTATTGGAGTATTTAAGGGAGAAAGGGGTGTGAAATATGCACGACTGAGTTACTCTACAAGTCTTGCGTTAGTTTATCGCCTTGCCCCACGTTGGGCGCCATGTAGTGTAGTTCCTAGTTTCCCACTAGGCCCTGCGCATTGGAATAACATAAACAGTAGTATCGACGTGGAACTGGCTATATTCCAGGCCTCTACTGACTATGCTAAACTTAATTGGGTTGTGTTACCAACTAGCTCAGAGGTCACTGGAAACTTTCTTCTCTGCATAGGAAGTGATCAGCTTCCTTGGCACAGACAAGAAGGGATTCAGCTTTCCAACAACCGTGCAACATGACAACTTTGCTCCTCAGATCAAGAGTCGATCTCTAGGGTCGTGTGAAACAATAGACATAGATTTCACTCAGTCAGTCTAGTGCAGTTTACTTTCACAGTATGTAGAGAATAGAGAGACGGGCGTGTATCAATAAAGGTTAACATTTATTGAACAGTCTTTCTTCTCATACAAGAGAAATGTATTGCCACAATTGCAATAACTGTTATTATGAAAAGTACGTACAGTAAGATAAGAATAGCGAAATAGAACTGTAAAAGCATTGATATGGTTTCTTAGCCATACAATGGTTTAAAAGTAATAAAACATTTATACAGTCATATATACATTAGGCTAACATACTCAACTGGTGCTTCTAACTAAGCCTACCCCAGTGTGCCTGACCTAGGCCTAACACGTGAGAAGGGGGAGTAAGTAAGTAGCTTAAGTTAAGTTGGTTTTGCCAAGGTTTGTTTCAAGAATTCTCTTCTAAGGGTTTAGTCAACACCATACCTCTGAATAGAATGATGGAGGATTGGTATCTCCTTCAGGGGTCTCTCTCGATATCCCAGTCACCTGCGAGGGTAAACTGGAAGCGCCGGGACTGGATTTCTCTGCACGAGAAAGGCAGCGGCTTCTCTCAGCGCGTCGAGGAAGGAGGGGTGACAGCGTCCGCGGGCAGCTGGGATGGATGTCTTCGCAGAGGACGGCTGCACGGCTCCTCAAGCGTACTGCACCATAGGTCGCGCTGTAGCGGCGATAATGGTAATCAGTAGCTTCACCACCACAGGATAGCAGGCTGCAGCGACAGAGTGCTAGTTGTTACCAACACGGGGTCATGCAGGCAGCTGGCATCAGCAACATGTTCGCTCATTGCTTAAGGCAACGTTGGTAATATTTATACCTGACAGGTGCCGGGTTTGACGCAAGTTTGCTGGACATAAGACGTCAATTAAAGATGTCACTAGGAAGTGGCAGCTATCAGTTGCTCATTAGAGTTCTATTACTAATCAAAACATAGCAAGCGGGGATTTCCAGGTTTGCTAAGTTTTTATCTTGTTGAAGAACTCGGAGTGTTATCTAGGAATATCAGATAGTGACTGCTGCTCTGTCATTGCACTAATTGGTCGCAAAGGAAGTAGCAGAGAGTCATGCTGGAATGTGGCTCTGTGGCTCTGCTCGTGTGAGGCCAGAGATGACTTTACAGAAAATCGTACTTGAACGGTTATGCCAATATAGGGAAAAAGGGGCTTTATAGCCGAATAGGGGCATAAGGTCACAGTATCGATCAGGAACCTAGATAAGCACATGACATTGGTATCTCAATAACATCGGCTATTTTCACCAGGTCCAGAGGGCCCCTTCGGGGCGCGGCTTCCAATATGGCTTCCAAACCTGAGTTCGAGAGGCGCAAGACGAAGACGCCGACCAGTGGGGGACCTATCCAGACTAATGTTAAGGATCGTTACACGCAACTGAAGGGTTCCCCCGGTGGTACCGGCCGTACTCTTGCGGACCCCAGGACGGACTCTACAACGCCATCGGAGGATTCGCTTCAGGACCTAATGAGTGCCATCACTGGGATGAAGGCTGATATGGGGCTACAATATGAAGCTATTGTCTCCAAGATTGATACCGTGGCTGTTGATGTCACACTTATTAGAGCGGACCTGGCCAAGACTAACAAGAGGGTCAAGGCTCTGGATTTGAAAGCCTCCAGTCTCGTCACTGATATGGCGGACGCACAGTCGGAGATCGGTAACTTGCGATCAGCACATGACATGATGGCCAGACGACTGGACGAATATGAAAATAGGGCCTGGCGGAACAACATTTGCTTGGTGGGAGTTCCTGAAAACCACGATGCCACCACTGTCGACCTTCTTGTGGAGGATCTGATCCTCAATCATCTTGCTCCCGCCGGACTCAGCAAATTCTTTGCGGTTGAGCGTGCGTATCGCTTCCCAGGTGGGCAGAATAAACCGGGGGCCCCCGAGGCCTATTATTACTAGGCTTTTCCATTTTCGGGATCGGGGCGCTATCCTCCAGGCTTCTCGTGGTCATGGCCCATTGAAGTTCGAAAACAGTTCTGTTACCATCTACCCGGATTTTACTCCTCAAGTCCAGCGACAAAGGATGGGGTTTCAGGGAGTGAAAAGGCGCTTGCGGGACTTGGGACTCAAGTATGCGATTGTAACCAGGACCCTCCGCAGCGCCCCGTTGCAGGGCGCGAACTGATCATTTGTGACCCCCCTCCTCTTATCTCCACAGCCTCCGCAACTTCCAGGATGGACCGGAGAGGAGAGATATAGCTGCGATGAGGAGGAAGAGTGCGGACCCTTTAAATGGACTGAAGGTCCAATGGAGGAGGAGGAGCCACGTAATCAGATAAGAGGCGGTGTTGATAACCCACAGGGGTGTTACTACACAGGAGGAGGGGACAGAGTGAAGCAGAGCGGAGAGGCGGGAAGCAGCGAGGAGGAGTGGAGCAGAGGAGAGAGTTGGATCAGCGAGGAGAGCGTAGCCGAGACGGAGCGGCCGGAGGCCCGGGAACCGAGTGAAGCCCCTATCTCCCGAGAACCAGCTGGGATGGAGGAGCAGTCGGGAGGAAACGACGGGAGGAAAGCCGAAGAGTTGGAGAAGCCAGGAGGCCAACACCACGAGCCGCCCAGCCGTACACCAGGAGGGGTACGGCTATCCGAGGTGCGTAAACGCTTCCTGGGTTGGTTTAGAAAGAAAGGCAGACGCCTGACCTAGCTAAGAGTGATAACCCTTATCGCCCCGGGATCCCTGCACAACCCCCCCCCCCTCACGACCTGCCCAGTCTTGCACTTGTGGTTTCCCTCACTCCCCCCCACCCCCCTGAATACAGATAAAACATACACTGGTGTACTGATAAGTGCCTCTCTTCTGTTTCCCCCAGTGTCGGATGAGCGTGGGACATAACGGAGCCTCCGGAGCCCAGCAGAAGGAGGAGTCCCGTCCGGAGAAGGGAGGAGGAAGTACTCCGGAAAACCCGGCAAGAACGCAGTCGATCACCAAGAAGAGGAGCGGCGAGAAAGACCTGTACAGATAGTTTACTGGAGAAAATAAAGCAGAGTAAAACCAAGACACGTCTCTTGCCCTTTCCTGGCCCCGCGGCTACAGCGATGTTGTTTCCAGCTAGACTGCGCATTGAATATCAGGAGCGGACCTTTTTCTTTGATCGACCAGACTGTGCCAACGACTGGCTTGATTCACTGCCGAAAAGAGACGATCTGAGCGGAAGCCCCGGTGGAGCAGAAGGGGGTGCATCGGCACAGGAGTGACATTGTGATTCTCGACACCTGGTTTCTTGTTAATATTTGTCAGCTGAGTTATGCCACTTGCTTCCCTCTTGACGGGGTTGGGCCCGAGGGTGGTTCGGGTGTGGGTTGACTCTTTTCCTCCTCCGGGGTTCTTTGTGTAGTGTAGTTACGAGAGGGCGACAGGCACACTGCAAATTGGGGTGGCTTTTTAGTCGTACGCAGGGGTGCAGGGTGGGGGGTGTTGTAACGGGACGCTGTTGGGGGGTGGGGGGAGGGTTTGTTTTTGTTATTGTATTTGTTTTTTTCACATGGCACTGTATGCTTTGCTTTTATCCTACTGTGGTTGAGCTCCGGGGTGGGAGGGTTGCGGTCCTTTACCGGGATGGGGGGTGGTGAGTTGAAATTGCTGTCTTGGAACGTTAATGGTCTGGGGCAGTGGTTCCCAAAGTGTGCGCCGCGGCGCCCCGGTGCGCCGTGATGAGAAGCCAGGGGCGCCGCCGCGCAGGATGTGGAAACTGCAGCCTAAGAAATGTTACATCTCTTCCCCTGTGAAGTGTGGACGGTGCACCCTGAGTGTCTTGATTAGGCCATAGTCTATGTTCCCTCTAACCTGGGCAGCCGCCACTGTAATAATCACCGCGCAGGGGGCCTTAAGGAGCGCACAAAACAAAGGAATCTCCTGCTGACAGGAGAAGCGCTCTCGATGGCCTGCTAATTAGTAAGTGTGATGTTTTTCTCCTGAAGGTGCGACTCCCCTGCCCCACCATCGCCATTCTCCGAAGAAAATCAAGTGACAAACTGTTTTTGAGACGGCAATAGCAGACAAGATTAAAACATGTTGCAAGCATTTTTGTGTGGGTACTACCATTTTTATAATAAAAGCATAATCTTTTACTTGATGCTTGTATTTAAAAGATGTTGCTGCTAAAAAAAAGTCTCGGCCGTTCCAAGAAAATAGTGTCATGTTCAACCTTTAATTAGGGATGTAGAGAAATACCAAGCTGGGAAAAAAATTAGGCCGGTTGAAAATTACTTCCATAAAATAATCTGCCTCTCATACATGCTGTTCTCCACCTCTAGGAAACACATTTCCCTACTTATATTTTTAGGCTATCTGGTACAACTGAGCAGTGTGCATTTTGAGGGGAAGATGAGCAGTGTACCAGTTTCAGTGTAGGGGGAGGGATGCAACTTTGTGAATTTACAGTGAGAGCAGGGTTAGTAATGGGCATAGTACACGCTGGAAGGAGTGAGAGTCATCAGAAGTGCATAGTGAAGTGATTGGATAAGTGCAAGGTGAATTGTGTGAATGTAGGGTCAGCAGTGTGCCTGTGTGAGAATGAGGAAGTGTTCATTCTGTGCAGGGTGAGCAAAGCATGTTTTGAGTGCAGGTTGAATAGTGTGTATTGTGAGTGCAGTGTTTGGGTGTGGCTTTATGACTATACAATGAGTTGTTTGCCTAAATGAGTGCAGTGAGTAATGTGAGGGCAGAGTGAGTGATGTGCATAGGAAGATCAAGGTGAAAGGATTGCTTGCAGAGTGTAGACTGAGTGGTTTGTCTGTGTGAATATATTGTGACTCGTGTCTGTGTAAGGGTGAAATAAGCAGTATGTCAGTGTGTGTACAGTGAATAATGTGCTTGAATGCAGAATTTATGTGCGTTTATAAGTGTATCTGATAATTGGGTAAGCAAAGTGCCTGAATGTAGGGGGAGCAATGTGTCTGTGTGAGTGCAGGGTAAGCGATGAGTCTTCAGAAGTCTAGGATGAGGAGTGTGCTGTATGAGTGCAGGGTGAGTATTTGCCTGAGTGTACGTTTTTAGCTGTATTGTGTGTGCAGGATGAGGGGTATACTTGTATAAGTGTAGGGTGCAGACATTGTCAATCCTTGTTAGACAATTTTGCTAATATCATTCAGTTGCTCATACAAACAAGAAATGTGTGCACACAAACAGGTCACTGCCACACAGAGACAAAAATAATTAGAGGGAACACTGGTCTATATTTTAATATCAGAGAAGCTCAGGCATGGTGTGCAGATGTATTTAAAGTTCCGAAAGCTAACATATTTTGGAAAGTGAAACGAGTCACAGAAGGATGGAAGTGCTAAAACATAAAATCAAATAGTCACTTATTCTTGTACAAAATGTGCAGAAATGATTTCCTGACATTTCTGATATGTACCAGTGCATGGAAATCATGAAATGCTACTGTTGCAAAGGTGCTGAGAAGTGCCAGAAATCTCCCTACTAAAGCAAAGAATTGCAGGTAGCCAGTATCAGACAGGACCTGCCCATTAAAAAAAGCTTCAATTAGAACATTACCTCAAAACATGATAAACATAGTGGCATGCCAGTTGATTGACAGGACGTATCCTTCAGTACATCATTAGAGGAGTTGCCTTTGTATATATGGGATGATATAGACCAGTGGTTCCCAAAGTGTGTACCGCGCCCCCGTGATCCCCCCTCCCTCCCACCGGCAAAAACAATTGTGGGGAGCCACGGCCAACTGCCAATTAGGTCAAGGGAGCCACGGGTCAAAAAAGTTTGGGAACCACTGGTCTGGGGGATAAGGTGAAGCGTGGCGTAGTTCTCCAGTTTCTCCGACGCCACTCCCCTGACATCGTTTTGTTACAAGAGACACATCTGATAGGGAATGCGTGCAGGGCCCTGGATAGACGTGGTTATAGACTAGTCGCTCATGCTGGATTTACATCTGGTTCCAGAGGAGTGGGCATACTGATTAGATCCTCCCTGCCCCTTGAAATAGATGATGTCATCCTTGATGATATGGGTCGATATGCTGTTATTTCGGGGAGGTGGGAGGGAAAGGTGCTCTTAATCCTTAATTTGTACGTCCCCCCGGGTCTCCAGGCTACTACCTATGATGACATTGGACGGATTTTGCTTGGGCTCCCCGATGGTCTCCTTATTCTTGGAGGGGATTTTAACTCTGTGGTCTCTGGTGACTTTGATCGATACCCCCCCAGAGTCTTACCAAATACCCAGTTGTGGCTCTCTGAATTGCTGGAGACCTTTGGACTGGTGGATGTTTGGAGGCTGCTATACCCCTCGCACTTGCAATATACGTTCCATTCTGGAGCCCATGGCAGCCTTTCTAGAATCGATTATTTCCTGATGCTGTCTGCCCACTCTCCTTCTGTGCGGGAGGTCCGTCACCTCCCTAGAGGCATTTCGGATCACTCTGCCTTGTTGCTCAGGGTCACGGTGGGTTTATGTAGCGATGGCAGAGTCGCCCCTATTAATCCTTGGCACTTGCGAAATCCCAAGACGCGCTCTGAGCTTATCAAGGCCATTGATTGCTATTTTGATGAAAATGTGGGGTCTGTTTCCTTGTGGGAGGCTTTTAAAACTGTTATACGTGGTTCTGCATTGTCATTGATTGCTGCTACTAAGAAGGCTAAGCAGGAGGAATTATTGCACCTCGAGGATGAAATAACTGTCCTTGAAAGTGAATTGGGTGGTAATGATACTCCTGCCATTTTACATTCCCTGACTTTGAAACAGGCAGACTATAGAGCCCTGGTGACTGACGTGGCCAAAGTTGCGAATCGAAACCAGCTGGGCAGACTCTATGATGTGGGTGATAAGGCGAGCAAGCTCATTGCGTGGCTGGACAAGTCTGAGAGAACGAATCGAGTTGTACCGGTGATTGAAAAGTTGAATGGGGATTGTGTGTCTGACCCGATTGGGATCGTAGACTGCTGTGTGGACCACTTTCAGACGGTATATCGATCGGTGAGTGATAGGGATGAGTGCGATTCCCGTTTGCTCCTGCGTGATATTGCGCTACCCTGCCTCTCTGATGAGGATTAAACCTTTATGGATGCCCCCATAACGGTGGACGAGGTCGCTGGTGCCATTCGTGCCCTCCGATCCGGTAAGGCTATGGGGCCCAATGGATTGCCCATCGAGCTTTACAAGTTGCGGCCTGACAAAATGGCGGCGTATTTGCGTAATATGTTTACTGAGGCCTTCGAAACTGGCCTCCTTCCTCTTGATCAGCGCTTGGCCACTATCGTTGTCATCCACAAGGACGGTAAACCTCGTGACAGATGTGCTTCCTATGAACCCATTTCCTTGCTTAACGCTGAACCCAAGATACTGGCCAAATTGCTTGCTACTCGTCTGCTTACGGTCATCGGCGACCTGATCCATCCAGATCAATCCGGTTTTATTCCGCATCGGAACACCTCCCTTAACCTTCGGAGGCTTCATGGAGTTCTCGCGAGAGCTGAAACTCTGACTGAACCTGCCATTTTGGCTTCTCTTGACGCCACTATGGCTTTGATACCATCGAATGACCTTATCTCTGGGCAGCTCTCTCGAAGTTCGGCTTCGGCTCTAATTTTATTGCCTGGGTCAAACTCCTTTACGAACAACCACTGGCCCAGGTGGTGATGAATGGCAGGGTGTCTGGTTCGTTCGCACTTGGGCGTGCCACCTGACAGGGTTGTCCGCTGTCTCCATTGCTTTTTGCCCGAGCACTGGAGCCGTTGGCCGAGTGGCTTCGTTGGGAGCCCTCGATCAGGGGCATCCAGTGGGCCCCAGATTTTGAAGATCGTGTCTCGCTGTATGCTGATGACATTCTTCTTTATCTCACCTCACCCCGGAAGTCTCTTAATGTACTTTTTGATGTCCTCACCTCCTTCGGAAAGAACTCGGGTCTCGTTATTAACTGGACCAAATCCTGTGTTTATGTTCTGGCTGGGGATCTCCATCCGTTGCCTCGTAGATTCCCGATTCAAGTGGTCGAGACTGGCTTTAAGTACCTGGGGGTTCATGTCTCCTTGGATCCCACCGTCCGTTATGACCTTAATCTGCATGCTCCTCTCCGGCGACTTAAGCTCGATGTTTTGCGATGATGTCGCTTGCCCCTATCCCCATTGGGGCGCGCGACTCTTTTTAAGATGATGTCGCTCCCTAGGTTCTTGTATGCATTTCAAAATTTTTTCGATCCCATACCCTCCGAGTATTTCCGTGAGGTCGAGAGACAATTGATTTGGGACGGGCGGGCTCGTATCTCCTTACCCAAACTCACTTTGCCGTGGTACGATGGTGGCATTGCCCTCCCCGATATCATGCGCTACTACTGGGCCTCGCAGCTGTGTGCGGTCAATCATGTAACCTACTCCCCTGGTCCTGCTCCCGCTTTTGCGATGGACAAACTTCTCCTGCCGGGTGGGAACTTTAACAGGGCACTGTATTCTAAGGAGCCATTTCGCGCCCTGACTGGTCCTACGAAAAGTGCTGTACGAGTGTGGCGGGATGCGAATGCTGCTATGGGATGGAGCGACAGGTTGACACGAATGACGCCGTTGTATGATTCTGATAGGTTGGGTAATTTGTGGAGAATGAAAGGATTCGATAAATGGGATACAATTGGTATTAGCAAGGTGGAGGATCTCTGGTCCGAAGGTAATGTTAAGTCTTTTGAGGCGCTTAAAATAGAATAGGAACTTGGTGACAGGGAGCACTTTAGGTACCTCCAGGTGCGGCATGCCTTGACTCCGTTTTCCCCCCGGGGACGGAGATTCCCCAGTCCTCGCCGCTAGAGGATCGTATCCTTGATGGTCACGTGCCGGACAGTACTATATCCCTGATCTATAAAAAACTCATTAATAACCGGGTTGATCTCCTTGTGCGACTCAGGGCTTCGTGGACCGCAGACGGCTTGGAACTCGATGACGAGGATTGGCAAATGGCCGTCTCCTCCCCTAAGGAGGTGGCCATACCAGCTCGCCTCAGTTTCGTACAGTTGAAGATCCTCCATCGAGTATATATGACTAGTACGCGTCTGGTGAGAATGGGTTACTCCCTTGATGGATTGTGCAAGCGCGGTTGCGGTATGAGTGGTACCTTCATGCATATCATTTGGGAGTGCCCTGAGGTGTCTGCCTTCTGGTCTAGAGTGCATACGACAATGGAAAGAGTCACCGGGGTTTCTCTATTGCCTGAGGCCCGACGATGCCTTCTAAATGTCTGGGAACCGACGGACTATACCACGGCTCAGACTTTTTGGGCGACTCTTGGTAACATGGTTGCCAAGAGGGATATTGCTCAACTCTGGGGTTCCCATAGGCCACCCACTATAACTGCTTGGAAGGAGAACATGGACTGGTGTATGTTGAGGGAAAAGACGGTCTATGTGGCTCGGGCCGACCTAAGAAATGGGACAGGGTTTGGTCCCAATGGAATGCTTACCGTGGGAATTTCTGCACCCCCCCACTGGACTACACCATTGATGTTTCGCTGTCCCCTTAACTGACGTTCCGGACGTTTGTTTGTCATAATCTGTATATCTCGAGCTACTCCCCACCCTCTGTCCCGTCATTTGTCTCATTATCCTATGAAAATTGGTTCCCTTGCCCTCTCCTCTGGAGTCCCTGCAATTGTACTTTGCCATGTGTTTGTTGTGATGTGTTTGTTGTATGTTCATTCATCAAAATTTTAAAATGAAACCTATTCCGTCCTTTTTCTGATATTGCGTTGCGCGCACTGATATACTGAGACTTGGTTGACCTGCATACAAGATGGAAACACCGATGTGCACTGTTATATTACTGACTGTCATAGCGGCCGGCCCGATGGGTTGTAGGCAGACGCTGTGTATCGCGCATACAGAAATAAAGGTTTTTTTTTAAAAAAGGATGTTTTAAAAATAATCTAAACTAGAATCTCAATTTTAAATAAAAAAACGAATAGGATAACAGAATATCTAATACAATGAAAATAATACAGGTATCCTGGCAGGGTACCATAATGACGTTCAGAACACTCGTGCACCGCCACTGTAAATATGACACAGTGTTTTGCTAGTTTACATTCACATTGCAATCTAGTTCAGGGAGAGGAAAATGTTCTTAGAACTTCATTTTCTTTCCAACAACCTATTATATCCTCATTCTTTTCCCAAATGATTACTTTTCAGATGAATCCTCCTCCAAGGAAAAAAGCACACATATTTGGCATGCTCTGCTGCATCATAGCGCTATTTTTAATAACTTTGAGCAATGCAGTAAAGCAAATACAAACACATTCACACTGACAAGGTCAATAGCTCGGGCATTGCCAAGACCTAATAGCTTTGCTAATGGTTGTTTTTAATCTGGGGTTTACTTTTCCTTAATCACATGAAAATGTATCTTTGCTCTACGATTATTCATCCTTTGTGCATTCTAAAACTTCGGGGCACTTTCTTTAATGGTCTCTTACTACTTTTTCCGACAAAAGCAGATAGTTTTCAACTAGTTTCTTCTCCGAGTGTCTCTGCCAGTTAACAGTGATTGTCCGGATCTCACCGTTACATACCTTGTTTTAATATCACGTAAGTCTGCCCATTTCTTTCATGTGCCTTAATTTTTCAATTTTCGAGATGTTTCTTTTTTTATTCTGCCGTTGGTGTCATCATATTGCAAGGATATAAACCAATTATTTAAAGCTAAAGTAAACAAAACAGACAGTTTATTAAAATAAGTGAAGCTGTGTGTGTTGCATAAGTTTGCAGTTGGTTGCCTTATCATCAGCATCGGAAACATCAAGTGTTCAAACACCCTTTTTGGAAATGTTTGTAACACAGTTCATAAAACCACTTTCTGACAAAGGATAAACTCCTGCCTTTTGCATTACAAAATAAAAATTACTTGGATAGATTTGAAAAAATGGTGATCATGATACAATAATTTGTTTCTTAGCAACAAGAGGCATCTATTGTGGCTGTGAGAAGTAGGCCTGATATATGATGTTTCCAATTCTGGAACCACCTTGTATCAGTCCAAACAATCCCTTATGGTGTCTGGTTGTAAGTCAACCTTATAGACAAGCTATCCTAGGGGTAGCATGGACTAAGCAGCCTGAAAGGCTAAACTCAAGAGGTCGTGTTAAGCGAGCTGTTTTACCAATCACAATCCTGTAATATCAAATGAAAGGACACCACACAAGTATATATTATAAAAATATATGTATTTATTACTAGAATAATCCCCAGTACTCTTTATGAGCAAAGGGGCACACGCGTTAAAACAAAAGCACAGTTAAACATATGAAAGTTGCACAATTATGGATGAGGGCGGGTGGCCACTCAAACCATAGATTAAGAAAGTGGTATAAGAGATACCAATCGAACAGTGGTTAGGCCTAGGGCCTAGGGAATCGCTGGGAGCAGTCGGGACTAGCAATGCTGAAGTCGGGAAAAGCCTGCGGGATTCGGGTGCAGCGCTTAGAGCACATGCATGCACCAATGTAAAGTCAATGGTGCGTAAAAGTTATAAAGTTACTGTTTAAGGAGACTTCCGCTTTACCTAGAAGGATGAAACTTAAGACACATACACTAGAGGTGTGTACCAGTGTTGGAACACCAGCGTTGTTGAGTTACCTCACCCACAGGAAGCGGGTGCATAGGGTCGAAGTTGTGTCGGGTTTCGTCATGCAGGTTGTTGGTGCTTGAAGCTGAAGATGCTGCAGGCGATGTGAAGGAGAAGTGTCCGGTGTGATCCAAGGGTGGATCAGAGTCGTAGAGTACCTGAAAGCAGAGGGGACAGAGTCTGGGTCACTCAGCAGTGACCAGGGTGGAACCAGGACGGAACCAGGCAATGTCGGGCGCAATCAGGTGGTTGTCGAGGAGCTTCTCTCCGCTGCCACGTGGGCTCTGGGGCATCTGCGACGTCCAGGAGCGGGTCACGAGCTGTCCCACGAAGGCTCTCACCGTCGGCGCTGTCTGCTTTAAGATTGGAGCAAACAACACTTGGCAAGAGCAATCCACGCAGGACTGGAAGATTGCTTCTCACTCGGACCAGGAGGGTCAGAGCGGGTGCTCCTTTTCAGAGGAGCGGGTGCAAGTCTGGTGAAACCAGAATCACAAGTTAGATTTCGTAGTTCGCCGGCACAGGGGCCACAAGCCAGCGGGCAAGTGAACGGGCCAACGCGTTGAGCCAAAAGAAGAGAAGGGCCCTACGCAGCACTCGGTGAGTGTAGAGGGGTGAGCTTCGGTGCCAAAGTGGTTCAGGGCTGGGGCTTCTCAAACCCCGATGTACAGCTTCGAGGGTCACTCGTGGGCTGCACGGTCAGCGTCTCGTGGTCTTTCCAAGATGGCGGGCCCCACGCTTCCGGTCGCCTCCACGGGTCTCAGCTCTGCAGGGACTGTGGATCGGGCTGTTAGAAGGCAGGCAAGCTTGATCTTGTCGATCTCTGTCGCTCGAGTTCTGGCGGGAACTGCAACAAAGCAAACGTCGAGGTGCTGGATGGTGCCTGTTTGCACAGGGTGGTCACTCCTTGACCACACGGGAGATTCTTCACTCTTCTACGTCGAGTAGGATGTCGAAGGGTCCAGAGTTTCATTTCAAATGTTTCATCAGGATAATCTGAGTGCGTTGGCACTGCTCCCATTCTTATACCAATCTAGGGGGTTTGATTACCTGCTAGGCCCCCTCCTATGGGTGGGACCCAGGAAGGGGGTGGATTCACCCCTTTCCCTTTGTCCAGGCCGCACTGGGACTGGGGCTGGTCTGCCCCAGAATCGGTATGGCCGGATTATGCAAGGGGAAGCCTTGGCTCCCCAGGCAGTGTCTGGTTTCTTTCAAACCTTCCTGCTACAATCCACTATCTCCTGTCTGGGGTGGTGTGACACCTCCCTGCGACAGGAAAGCCTTTGTCCAGGCCTCCTCGGCTGAGTTTCGGTCAGCAGCAGGTGGTCAGACTCATGTCTGTGGCAGAAGCATCCATTTTGTGGATCTGAGGCTCTTTTAAAATCAACCGTGTTTTAGCAAAGTAGCATGTCGTCTCCCTCTAGAGGGGTGGAATGCTATCCCTGTCGACAGGACTGTCGAGGGGATAGTATTCCAAATCGTATGACACCTTACACGACATGTTTTGATAAAGCCAAACCAAAGTTGACATATAACCGCGAGGATTATAATGCACTTAATAGTATATGGTATGGCATTATCCCGGAACAGCTTAGGGAATTGGTCCCGACAGCTGCAGACAGGCTCAGTTCATGCTAGAGCACCATCTCACATAAAACAAAGCACTCTGCCTCCAGGATTGTTAAGGCCTGCCATAGGAGTGACTGATAGGTATATATGTGTCCAGATAGGTTTAGATATAGGCATACTATATATAAGCAAGGGGTGATTACACCACCTTGCCCCAGCTGAGTGATCAGCCAGTTGTGTCAATTTTAGATAGCCAGCCAGGGGTGGCAAAAGTTATGCTGCAGCCCCTGGTAGGCCTTGGATGCACCTATGCCCTGGGCACCTATAGTGCTCTGTACAGGGGCTGATAAGGTGACCCAACCCAATCTAGTTATGCACCTAGGGTACATGGAATCCATTTTACAGAGAGAGCAGCTAGCCTGGAGCCCTGATTAGCAGGGAACCAGGCCAACTAAGTCGAAAACCAGCTAAACACAAGGCAAAAAATCTGGGGTAACCACAGTCAGGTAGCCACCTTCCTACAGTGGCCGATTCTGATTCGGGAAAAAACGCTCCAAATAGCTGTACGGAGCGTTTTTCCCATACGAATAGTACCCTTCAGCGTCCCCCGTACGTACAACGAAGTCCAATTCGTACCAGGAGCTGGACTCCGTACGAATCGTACAGAGACCGTACGAATCAAATCCCCGTACGAATCTCCCTCGGAACCCGCTGTACGCGACATCCGTATGGTTTGCGGCTGCTTTTTCTGACCCGGCAAGTACATTTCGTGTGGGGTACGCACCGTACAACGCTTTTTCTACGGGAGCCGAAAACATCCGGAGAAGCAGAGTTCGCCTCGAAACGGGTACGGAACGCCCCCCCTGGGTACGGTGCGTACACCCCATGATCGCAGGGGTACGGTGTGTATCCCTGCGATCATGGGGTGTACGCACCGTACCCCGCAATCATGAGGTGTACGCACCGTACCCCATGTTCGCTGGGTGAACGGTGCGTACACCCTGCGATCGCGGGGTACGGTGCGTACACCCCATGATCGCAGGGGTACGCACCGTACCACTGCGATCATGGGGTGTACCCACCGTACGGTGTGTATGTAATTGTGTGCTTTTCCATACGAATCTCCCTTACCTGACGTGGACCGTACGAATCGCGTCCTCATACCCCGGTCCGGATCGTACTCGTCGGGTCGTACGGCATGTGTGCGAGTCGTACGGTTCACGGTTTTAGCCTTGCAATACGTACGGATCGCGACGATTCAGACGGATTGACGAACTACGGATCGTACTACGCGACTCGGACGGACGGGTACGATTCGTACGGAGAGGGCTCCGGATACAAATCGTACAGACGTTTTTTTTCCAGGATCGGAATCGGCCCCAAAGTGTAAAGTGAGAGTATCCGAGATATAAACACTAACAAAGTGCTCCAACACCTTTTGCACTATGATTACAGTTTTGCAGCTCAGGAGGAAGAGCAGGGGCTATTTCCTGTTCTCTCCGTGATTTGTGTGTGCATAATGACATTGCGCAATGTCATTGCTATCTTTGACCTGATAAAAAATACTCAAGCAGTAGTAGGGCCCTGGCGTCAACTTCTGGTACATGGTTGGCTGTACTTTATGGCAGGCATGGAGGGAGAGAGGTATGGTCTCGGCTGCAGCTCCAACCTTGTATAGTGCCTGTGTTATTACTAGTGAGCAAGAGGCACTGAGGTGGTGGTATTGGTATTGGTGATATTGGTGGTGGTGGTATTGGTATTGGTAGTATTAGTGGTGGTGGTATTGGTGGTATTAGTGGTGGTGGTATTGGTGGTGGTGGTGGTGGTATTGGTGGTGGTATTGGTATTTGTGTGGCAGTATTGGTGGTGGTATTGGTGGTGGTGGTATTGGTATTAGTGGTGGTATTGGTACTACTGGAGGTGGTATTGCTGGTGGTGGTATTGGTGGTGGTGGTATTGGTATTGGTATTGGTAGTGGTAGTGGT
Organism: Lissotriton vulgaris; assembly: GCF_964263255.1. Taxonomy (NCBI): domain Eukaryota; kingdom Metazoa; phylum Chordata; class Amphibia; order Caudata; family Salamandridae; genus Lissotriton; species Lissotriton vulgaris. The sequence goes on along the minus strand of NC_141700.1, from coordinate 461,841,723 downwards.
CATAGTGGTGGTGGTAGTATTGGTGGTATTTGTGATGGTATTGGTGGTGGTATTTGTGGTGGTATTGGTGGTGGTATTTGTGGTGGCATTGGTAGTGGTGGCATTGGTGGTGGTGGTACTGGTGGTGGTGGCGGGGGTATTGATATTGGTGGTATTAGTAGTGGTGGTGCTATTGGTGGTGGTGGAATTGGTAGTGAGGGTACTGGTGGTGGTATTGGTGGTGGTACTGGTGGTGGTGGTATTGGTATTGGCATTGGTTGTAGTGGTATTGGTGGTGGTGGTATTGGTGGAGGTATTGGTGGTGGTAGTAGTATCAGTACTGGTGGTGGTACTGGTATTGGTGGTATTGGTGGTGGTGTGGCATTGGTGATGGTGGTGTGGCATTGGTGGTGGAGGTATTGATATTGGTGGTGGTGGTATTGAGGTATTGGTGGTGGTGGTATTGGTATTGGTATTGGTGGTGGTTTTGGTGGTGGTATAGGTATTGGTGGTGGTTTTGGTGGTGGTGGTATGTGTGGTGATGGTATTTGTTGTGTGGTATTGGTGGTGGTGGTATTGGTGGTGGTGGTATTAGTGGTGGTGGTATTGGTGATGGTGGTGGTATTGGTGGAGGTGGTGGTATTGGTGGTGGTGGTGATATTGGTGGTGGTATTGTTGGGGGTGGGGGTGGTATTGGGGGTGGTGGTATTGAGGGTGGTGGTAGTGGTATTGGTAAAGTGGTACAGAATATCGAAATTCAGATAAGAAATATTGATTTCCATAATATCGAAGTTAGTAATATCGACAGTTGGAGGAGATTTTAACTGCCAGTTCGAACCTCTTGCCAGTCTTGACATGGGTGAATTAGATGATGAGTATCAGTACTGGCGCATCCCTGAGCCGTGGATAGCCCCCGTTAGAGCCTGGACTCCCCTGGTACTTCAAATCAAATCATTATCCCTTACAGCGTCTCTGCGGGCATGTAATGGGTGGTGGAACCAGATAGACCGGGCTTATCCACCTTCAGCAGATTAGGGCAAAACTCCATCATTGATTACATAATGGTTGAAGCCAGACATTGGGACAGGGTCCTGAATTTTAAGGTCCACTCGCGGAGCGATAGTGACCATAATGCCCTGGTTCTGACATTGAAACCCGGGAGTTTTGGTCTGTCTAGCCCGGCCCCAGAGCCTAATTCTGCTCAACCGCCTTTCCTGCTATCTAACAATAGGCGGTGAATTAAGTGGTCCAAACTTCAGGACTCTCTGACTAAACTTGCAGGAATATATCAGCTGGCACTACCGCAGCTGATAGAAATGGGGGAGGTGGGAGAAAATGTTCCTGACTGAGAGGCTCAGATTAGGACTGTAGAAATCCACAAGCAGTTGATTGCTAAACTATTGGACGTGTTCTACCCTTGTGGAAGAACGAAGGTTACTCCAGCCCAAACTCACCCCTGGTATGACGCATCCTGTCGGAAAGCAAAGAAAGACCTCTTAATCGCAATAAAAGATAAGGATAGAATTAGTATAAAGCAGTGTCGGCTCAGGTATAAGCAGGTTGTCAACATGGAAAAGAAAAACTGGGAGGTGAATAGATGGGAAAAACTAAGATTAGCACTCCTGAGCAAAGACTCCAAGTCGTTCTGGGCCATTGTTAGTACCGGGACGCGTGGGGGTGGACCACCTCCTATAGCGAATATAGCACCTGTAGTTTGGGAAGCCCATTTTGGGGCACTATATGCTAACCCTGCTGAAGAGTTATCCTTGTCCCCTACCCTTGGACCCCCCCATGAACGTAGATTGGAGGGGCTGACGGTACCTGTGATGGGAGATGTGGAAGAGGTTTCCCCGCTCCTTACCCCAGGACCCCTCCATGAGCATTGATTGGTGGGGCCCTTGGATACTGAGCGGGGCGAGGGGATAGTGGCCCCCCTGTGTGAGTATTGTTTGGGTGGGCGCCTGGACATTAAGATTACGGAGGTTGAGACCGCAATAGCCAAACTTCTACCTAACAAGGCCCCAGGCTTGGATAAGCTTCCTGGGGATTTGTTCCGAGCACAACCTAAAATCTGGGCACCATATTTGGTTGTTTTATTTAACGCAATACTCAAGGGGAATGACCCGCCAGATACCTGGCTCGGAGCAGAGATCGTCCCTATCCATAAAAAAAGCTGTTCGCTAACCCTGTCTAATTATAGGCCCATCAGCTTGATAGACACCACACAAAAGCTGATGGGCAGAATCATCTTAGACAGAATTCAGGGGTGGATAGAGGAAAACAAGATTCTGACTATATTCCAAGCTGGGTTTAGGACGGGCATTTCCACAATAGACCACATTTTTAGGCTGCAGGTACTATTTTGGCAAACGGTGTGTGTGGAGACTGGCAGCCTCTACCTCATCTTTGTGGATCTGCGGGCGGCATTTGATTTATTCCTAGGGAAAAGTTGTGGGGTGTATTGCTAGGTATGGGCCTACCCACCTATAAGTTGGACATTCTGAATAGACTCCACACGAATAACTACGCTCAAGTCAGGTGTGGGAGGCACGGGGAACTGTTGGCTTGTTTCCCTGTGAAGAAGGGGGTACGCCAGGGGTGTGTCCTGGCCCCAACCTTATTCTGTCTTTATATAAATGGGCTAGTAGACCATCTGCTGAGAGTAAAAGACAATGATGCCCCAAGGCTGGTGACCGGGCGGGTGCCCGCTTTGATGTTCGCAGACGACACTCTGTAGTTGTCTAAAACCTCAACGGGCATTCAGCGCACCCTGGACGGCTTCGCAGCTTTCTGCACACCGCGCGGGCTAGAGATAAACTTGGACAAGGCCAAGTTTATGATCTTCAATCCCCCAAAAGAGACTCGCCCTAATCCCCTTTTAAATGGTACGTATTTGGAAAGAGTAAGGACTTTTGAGTACTTGGGTATTACCTTAATGGAAAACTATGATTGGGGCCCTCAGACAGCAAAGGTGGCCCTTAGGCTATCCCAAGTGGTGGGGGGAATCAGTAAAGTGCAAAGAACTTCAGATTTTTAGCCTGCAGCACCAGTCGTAGAAATCTATAAACTTCAGGCCAGAGCAGCTTGTATGTACGGAGCAGAATTATGGGGACACAAACGTATAACCAGCCTCACGAGGGTAGAACATGCCTTTATGAGGAATTTACTGGGCCTACCAGCGAGCACACCACTTATTACCCTGCGTATGGACTTGGGGCTAGAACCTATAGAGGAGGTAGCAGCAGCACGGCCGCTGATGTACTGGAAGAGGCCTTGGTCCGTGCCTGAATTAGTTTCCTATAAAGAAGAATTCACAGAGGTGTGGGCCGCTTTAAAAACCAAGAACATTCTGTGGCTCCTACACATTAGGGAACTCTTTGGGCAAACTGGTTTACATGAGTTGTGGGAGAACCCTGTAGATAGTTGCCCAGGGATTACCAAAGCTGAGCTGCTGCGCTATGCTAGGAACCAGAATTAAATATCTCTCCAGAGATGCACCACTCTGGGAAGATTGACGGTGGATTTCCTTCAAGTAAAAATTGAACCCAGAATGGAGGATTTTTTGGATTTAATGTATCCTTCCCTTGCAAGGAATCTCTACATGCAGCTTAGGATTGGCAGCCTTCCGCTCAGGGCATTTACATCTAAATGGGCTAACACAGAGAATAGTGTATGACCGGCATGTAATTACAAGAAGATGTATGCCATGTTCTGTTTTTTTGGCCAGCCTACCAGACAATAAGGAAATGTTGGTTGATTCCACTCTGTAAGAACTTAGGTTTTAGCCAATGTGCCCAAGCCTGTAGGGTTCTAAGATATGATACCCACCCTCCTATCATCTTTGCTGTATCACAGTCTTTGTTTGGTATGTGGCGCAGACTGAGAAGTTTTCTATAATACCTGTTTTCATCTATTAATTGTACTGTATAGTGTGATAACTATCAAGTTTAATCTAATTTTAGGCTCAAGTTTTACTGTATATGTAATTTATTTTTTTTATATCTTGTGCTTTTATGTACCTATTTTATCTGCACTTTTATGGTCTGTGTTGACCGAAATAAAGTTATCAACAGGTACAATATCGAAAGTCATAATATAGTTGTTAAAAATACGGATTTTTTAATAGTGTTTTAAGTGTTAGTATATGTATTAAAAGTATGTATTATTTTTGTAATTTATGGTTGAATTTTTTTTAAATCAATCCATGCCATCAATCAATCATGCCAATCAATCAATCAATCATGCCATTTATAAAGCGCACTACATACCCGTGAGGGTCTCAAGGCGCTAGGGGGGTTCTGCTAGTGATCGAAGAGCCAGGCCTTGAGGATCCTCTGAAGGCCGGTAGGCCTTGGGTCTGCCGTAGGTTGGTGGGGATGGTGTTTCAGGTCTTAGCGGCGAGGTGGGAGAAGGATCTGCCGCCGGCGGTCGTTGTTCTGATACGGGGGAGTGTGGCGAGGCTGGCAGAGCAGAGCTGGCAGGTGGGGGAGTAGAAGTTGAGTCGTCTGTTGAGGTATGCTGGGCCGGTCCTGTGGAGAGCCTTGAGTGTGTGGAAGGGGGGGTTTGAAGGTCATCCTCTTGTTGACGGGGAGCCAGTGCAGGTCTCACTGGTGGGGTGTGATGTGGCTGCGGCTGGGGATGTCGAGGATCAGACGTGCCGAGGCATTCTGGATGCGTTGCAATCGTCTCAGGAGCTTGGCCGGCGTTCCTGCGTAGAGGGCGTTTCCATAGTCCAGCCTGCTGGTGACGAGGGCCTGGGTGACTGTTCTTCTCGTCTCGGTGGGGCTCCACTTGAAGATCCTGCAGAGCTTTCGGAGGGTGTTGAAGCAGGATGAGGAGACGGTGTTGACCTGCTTCGTCATGGATAGGGTGGAGTCGAGGATGACCCCCAGGTTGCGTGTGTAGTCGGTGGGTGTCGGGCTGTTCCTAGTGTTGTCGGCCACCAGGAGTTGTCCCAGGCTGAGGGGGTGGCGCCGAGGATGAGGACCTCCATTTTGTCTGAGTTAAGCTTCAGAAGGCTGTTCCTCATCCATTCGGCGACGTCCTTCATTCCTTCGTGGAGGTTGGTTTTGGCAGTGTGAGGGTCTTTGGTAAGGGAGAGGATCAGCTGGGTGTCATCGGCGTAGGAGGTGATGTTGAGGTTGTGATGTTGGACGTCGTGGGAGAGCGGTGCCATGTAGATGTTAAACAGCGTTGGGCTGAGGGAGGAGCCCTGGGATACGCCACAGATGATTTCGGTGGCAGTGGAGCAGAAGGGGGGAGGCGGATGCTCTGAGTTCTGCCGGAGAGGAAGGATGTGGTCCAGTCCAGGGCCTTCTCTTGGTTCCCGGCATAGTGTAGGCGTGTTCGTAGTGTGCGGTGGCAGAACGTGTTGTAGGCGGCTGACGGGTCCAGGAGGATAAGGGCCGCTGTTTCTCCATTGTCAAGCAGGGTCCTGATGTTATCGGTGGCGGCGAGGAGGGCGGTTTTGGTTCTGTGGTTGCTGTGGAACCCGGACTGAGACGGGTCCAGGATGCTGTTCTCCTTGAGAAAGTGGGTCAGCTGTTTGTTGATGATTTTCTCGGTGACCTTCACAAGGAACGGGAGCAGGGAGATAGGTCCGAAGTTGGGTTTCTTGAGTAAGGCTTTGATCTCAGCGTGCTTCCAGCTTTCTGGGAAGGTTGCTGTCTCAAAGGAGACGTTGATTACTTTCCAGAGGTGGGGTGCCATGGCTGTGCTGGCTTTGTTGAAGATGTGGTGAGGGCATGGGTCTAGCGATGATCCAGAGTGGATGGTGTTCATGATCTCGCTGGTGTCCTCGTCGTTGATGCTGGTCCATGAGAGCAGGCGGTTGGTGCAGGTGGTGGTCGTGGGGGCAATGGTTGTTGGGTCGATCGTGGTGTTGAAGCGGTCGTGATGAAAGCAATCTTTCGGTGGAAGAAGGTGGCCAGTGGGACGCACAGGTCTTGCGAAGGTGGAATGTCGTTGGTGTTGGAGTTGGGGTTGGAGAGTTCCTTCACGATGTTGAAGAGCTCTTTGCTGTTGTATGTGTTGTTTTCCAGGGGGTCTTTGAATGAGGCCCTCTTGGTGGTTCTGATGAGTTGATGGGGTCTTCGGGTGGTGTTCTTGTGGGCTGTGTAGCTGGCCGGAGTTCGTTCGCGGAGCCAGTTCTTCTCCAGTTTTCGGCATGTTCATTTAGAGGCCTGGAGGTCTTCGGTGAACCAGGTGGCTTTCTTGTTGGTGTGGCTGTTGGAGGGAGCGGGCGAGGGTGTTGGCGCAGTTGTTGATCCATTCTATGAGGTTGTGGGCGGCGGTGTCGGGGTCGCAGGGGTCGTTGGGTGGGCTCTGGGCAAGGGTGGTTGTTAGCTGGTCTTCTGTGACCTTGCCACAGCAGCGTTGAGGCATCTGTTGGGTGCGTTGGTGGGTGGTGGGCTTCATGAAGGTGAAGTGTATGCAGTGGTGGTGGGTCCAGTAATGAATTTTATGTCATTTAATTTTTGCGTAATTTAATTCCGTTGTGGGTTCATAGGGGAATAGGGTGGGAAGCAATTTAATTACAGTAAATTAAATATTATTTTTCAGGAATTAATTATTTTTAATGTAATTTTGCATTTCATTTCTGAAGCCGGTTGTGTGAATATAGGGGAGTAGGGTTGGAAGTAATTTCATTTTTAAGTAATTATTTATTTTTATTTATTGGTTTTGATAATTAATGTATTGTCAATTAGTTATTAATTGTTAATTTTATTAATTGGTAATTATGTTTTTATTAATTAGTAATTTATGTTTATTAATTGATCAATTGATAATTAGATTCATTGTATTCGTTTATTATTCATAGCGGGTTGTGGGTTTATAGGGGAATAGGGTGGGAAGTAATTTTATTGTAATTAAGTAATTATTTTAATTACTTTTGTATATTGATTAATTTACTGTTAATTATTAATTGGTATTTTTTATTACTTATACATTTTTGGTATTGAAAATTAATTTGTTGTTAATTATTAATGGGTAATTAATGTTTAATAAATATTGTTTATTGGTATTTATAATAATTAATTATTAAATATGTTGTAATTGGTAATACATTTTAATAAATTTTTGGTTGGTCTTGATCATTATTCTTTTTTTTATATTAAATCATTACTTTCCCTACTGTTGCACTCACTGGGTTGGGAATAGTAATTTTTACCCTACACCATCCATTGCTTTCCCTACTGTTGCATTCTCTGGAGTGGGAATAGTAATGTTTACCCTCCTGCTATCCAGCACTTTCCCTACTGTTGCACTCACTGGAGTGGGAATAGTAATTTTTACCCCTACGCTATCCAACGCTTTCCCTACTGTTGCACTCTCTGGAGTGGGAATAGTAATTTTTACCCCTACGCTATCCAACGATTTCCCTACTGTTGCACTCTCTGGAGTGGGAATAGTAATTTTTACCCCTACGCTATCCAACGCTTTCCCTACTGTTGCACTCACTGGAGTGAGAATAGTAATTTCTCCCCTCCCGCGATCCAACGCTTTCCCTACTGTTGCACTCACTGTAGTGGGAATAGTACATTTTACCCTCCCGCAATCCTACGCTAAAAATATTGAGCATTTTGTTTTACTATTACGTTAATATATATATATGTATTAAAAATAAAAATGCATGTTTATTTTTTTTTACTTACATTGATTATTTATTAATATTAAGGTTATTTAAGTATTTTAAGTATGTTTTAGCTAATTATATTTATTATTTCATTAATTTTACATTACTTTTAAGACATTTAAAAAATTTGATATTTTGACTATATTTTTGACAACAATAATTTGGATTCAATATTTTGTACTTACCTGTTTGTAGATAGGAATTCGATATTCTGGCATTCTATCTTTTTTCCTCGATATTTTGGCAGGTCGATATTTTGCTCCTCGATATTCTGTCAGTGATTCGGTTGTATTGGCGTAAGTGGTATTGGTGGTGGTGGCATTGTGGTAGTGGTGGTGGTGGTGGTATTGGTGGTGGTATTGGCGGTGGTATTGGTATTGGTGGTGGTTGTGTATTAGTCAGACCCTCCAGGATATCGCGATTTCGCAATTTGCCGAGAAATCGGCACTTTTTAAAAAATGCCGCGATTTTTACAAAAATGCCCGCGAAATCGGCATTTTTGTAGAAATCGCGGCATTTTACGCTATATCCTGGGGGGGTCTGCTTTATGTGGCTATCGCCTGTGAATTGGGCTAGCAGCCAAAGACATCCAGTGCTGAGTTTTACGCCACGCCCAGCCTTCACTGCCATGCTTGTCTGCCCACACCATTCATGGAGCATTCGAACAAGGAAGTGTTTGCTAACGGACGCCATTTGTCCGTCATTTTAACAGGGCACCGGTTGCCCCACCCTAAAGCCGGCACTGTTTGCACCCACCTCCCTTCTTCACTCCGATGCTGCACCAAAGCTCCTCAGATACTCAGCAGCATTGAAGCGTCACAGCGGGATGGCAAACCTCACACCTCCAGCCCTTGATGAACTGTTAAGAGGTGCTTTGAAGGTGACTGAGAGGGAGGGGCTGCAGGTTCAGGAGCTGCGACATCTATTCACATGCAAACAGCCCTGAATGTGTCATGTCTCTGCTATTTAGAGGGGGGGCTCACACATTCCATTTCTACCCAGGGCCCCAAACATCCGAGACTCGGCCAGATTACACCCCTGATAACACCGAGGCAGCACGTGGTTCTCTTCACAGAGCGTAATTACTGTCACTAAATTGTAAGCAAACCTCGGTTCTTCAAACATGCAGTCTATAATTTAAGAAAATACAGAAATGGCACAATCGCACCCACACTGATTAACAGAGTATGGAGGACAATCAGTTCAATAAGTTCTCTTAGAGTATCTCCTGTAAGTACTGTACATCACAGTGGGGGATGGCATTTTGGACAGAGAGCCTGTCTTCTCGTTGTCTTGTGCAGGAGGGGGCGAGGAGCCCAAGATGATACTAGAATACTGCATGCCCACCCCTGTGCCCACCCTGGTGGATCCTGTTACCTCTCCTGTGATGGCTCCTGCCCTCCCCTCAGTGATGGCTCCTGTCCCCCCATGTGGCGGCTCCAGTCCACCCCCCGCCTGTGATGGCTCCTATCCCCCCATGTTGTGGCTCCAGTCCACCTCCACCTGTGATGGCTCTTGTCCCCCCCTGTGGTGGATCCTGTCTCCGCCCTGGGTGGCTTCTGTCCCAGTCCTGGAACGGCCCCTGCAGCGAGGGTGAAGTTCTTGATGGGCCTCTTCTCAAAAGGGCTCAGCTCAAAATTAATATGGAAAGGTCGGCGAGTAAGTAAGTGAAGGGATGGGTGAATGGCTGGATGAATTAGTGAAAGGGTGAATGGATGAATGAAAGATTGAATAAATGGATAATGAGAGAGGATGGATGGATTGATGAGAGGGGAAGGATGGAGAGAAAAAAATGTAAATAGCTGGATGTATGGGTGGAAGGGTAGCTGGATGATGGATGAGGGGAAAGATGGATGAGGGGAAGGATGATGGATGAGGAGATGGATGGATGGATGGAGTGGAAGGATAGATGGATGAGGGGATGGATGGATGGATGGAGGGGAAGGATGGGTGGATGAGGAGAAGGATGGATGGATGGATGGGTGAGGGGAAGGATGGATGATGGATGAAAGGAAGGATGGATGAGGGGAAGGAAGGATGGATGAGGGGAAGGATGGATGGATGAGGGGAAGGATGGATGGATGAGGGGAAGGATGGATGAGAGGATGGATGGATGGATGAGGGGATGGATAGAGGGGAAGGATGGATGGGTGGGTGAAAGGATGGATGGATGATGAGGGGATGGATGGATGGATGGTTGATGAGGGGGTGGGTGAAAGGATGGATGATGAGGGAAAGGGTGGATGGATGGATGATGAGGGAATGGATGGATGATGAGGGGGCGGGTGAAAAGGATGGATGGATGATGAGGGGAAGGATGGATGGATGAAGAGTGGGTGGGTAGATGGATGGATGGATGATGAGGGAAAAGGATGGATGGATGGATGGATGATGAGCGAAAAGGATGGATGGGTGATGAGGGGAAGGATGGATGATGAGGGGAAGGACAGATGGATGGATGGATGGAAGGAAGGATGGCTAAGTGAAAGGGTCGATGGAGAGAGAAAGGGAGGATGGATGGATGACTAAAATAGTGGATGGGTGGAAGGATTAGTAAGTGAAAGGATGGCTGGATTGGTAAAATAGTAAATGGCTGAATGGATGAGAGAATGGATGGATGGGATGAAGAGTGAATGGATAAGTGTACAGATGGATAGGGTGAAAGGGTGGATGGATAATGGAGATGAGTGAAAGGATGGATGAGGGGATGGATGAAGGGATGGATGAGTGAAATGATAGATGGAAGGATACATGATGGATAGGTTTGCAAACGGTTGAATATGTTTGGAAATGGCTGGGCTTACTTATATACTATTGCGCGACCTCTGATTTGTCTGTAAAACGTACCTATTATCCTGAAGTTTTGTCCTGAATTTTGAGCTCCTGTCCTGAATTTGTGTCCTGAATTTTGACCCTTTGTCCTGAATTTTTACACTCACCGTCCTGAATTTGCACCAATGCCAGTTGGTCACCCTATTGGCTGGCTTGGAGACGGAGCGCCGTGCAGAGATGTCTGTCCCTCACGATAAACAGACAGAACCACTCAGCCGAGAGAGCTGAGGCGCACACGGGACGGGGTATCTGCAGAGACGCGCTGGACAAGGGATGAAGTCAGAGGGTTGAGCTCACCTATTGCAGACCATTTCCCCCTGGGAGTGAGCCATGGGAAAAATCCTAGAGGCGAGAAATTTAACATGGGCGTCAAGTGGCCCCATGTCATGGGTGTCAACTTCAACCAGTTCCCGCTTTTAAATCGGAGACGATTTGCAGGCTGACATTTTGCAACGAAACTACAAGTACCAACATGCAGTTCGCTACTGTTTAACAAGGGACCACTTGGGGGTTTTGACTGCTCTTTCTCTAGTGATTAGGTCTGTCGAACGGGCATCCGGTGGGATATCAGGTCGTGTTCAAAATACACTGTACTATTTAACGTGCTTACTAATAAAAGGGGCGATAGGTATAGCCATCATTAGTGCAGCAGGTACAGTGGCACCAAGCTCCAAGGCTATTGCAAGACACAAACTGACCTGCAATGGTACGCCTCTTCTGGCGCAGGGCTTTGCAACGTGACGCATCTGGGAGATGCGTCACGTAGTAAATACCCCGCACCATGGTGCATCTTTTGCGCCGCCTCTGCGTCACAAAAGTGACGCAACAGCGGCGTAAAAGCAGCGCAAGGGGCTTGTAAATCTGCCCCAAAGTGTCTACATTGTAAAGAAACCAAATATACATAGCTTCATGTTGTTAAATAACTAAAAAAACTAAGATATCTGTGTTTGTTGTAGGAAAAATGGCCACATAAAATGCCGCAAAATTGCCGCTAAATTTCCATATTTGTGCCGCTAAATTTCCATTTTTGTGCCTCTAAATTTGCTAATCCATGCCGCTATATCCTGGGGGGTCTGATTAGTGGTGGTGATATTGGTGGTGTTGGTGGTATTGGTGGTGATGTTAATAAAACAGGCTTTTGGAAACAACCCGTCAGGTAGTATTGGTGGTGGTGGTATTGGGATTGGTGGTGGTGTTGGTATTGGTATTGGCAGGGTAGTATTGGTAGTGATGGTGGTGGTGGTATTGGCGGAGACGGTAATGGTATTGGTCGTGGTGGTATTGTGGTAGTGGTGGTGGTATTGGTGTTGGTTGTGGTATTAGTGGTGGTGGTATTGGCGATGGTAGTAGTGGTAATAAAACAGGCTTTTGGAAACAACCCTTCAGGTGGCTTTAGTACCGATGACATGTAACACAGATGTGCTGTTGTCAACTTCAGCCCATTAGCACAGGATTATGTGCTACCTGGAATTCACATGACCTAAATCGCAAATCATTGCTATATCCATTTTACTGGTGGGGTTGAAAAAGACACAAGAGAATGCCTGGTTAAAGTAATTGAAAGCGGGCTCCCGTGTTACGGGGCTGCTGTGCTGCTTAAAAAAAACATGCAGGTTCAGCTTAAGCCGCGCATGTCAGGCCTGCAGTAAGAGAAACTCAATAAAGTAAATAGTGCTTACAGACTAAATAATAGGTCCCCTGCAACAACCAAAGTAAAAGGGCCAGTAGCCATGGGAGGTTACAAATGAAGACAAGGCTGTACTAAGGAGGGACTAACAAGCCTATTAACAAATCCAAAGCCAATGAAAAATATGGGTGAAGAGAGGGCACAGCTTCTCTCATATTCTCTACTACAGCCGTCTCGCAGAGGGAGCAGCGGGTGCGCGCTGCTGCTAGGCTCGGCCTAAACAAGCATTTTCAACCCAATAGGTCTTGCATTCACACGAGTTTGAGCTATTGGCATTGTAAATGACAATGTCTTTTATTTATGTTTTGGGTTTTAAAACATAAATAAAAGGCATTGTCACTTACAATACTAATAGCTTAAACATTCGCAAATGCAAGACTTATTGCATCGCAATAAAGGGCCTTCTCTACCACTTGTTAAATTGTAAATATCAGAGGAAGACACAAACCTACGAAGTCTTCAAAGTAATGATAAATAATGCCATGAAGAAGATGTGTAAGTGTTGTAAATTACTCAGACACAAAGTGTGAAGAAAGAGTTACATATGATCTGAGCTATAAACATTAACAAAGAGCTCCAACACCTTTTGCCCTATGATTACACTGTCACAGCACAGGAGGAAGAGTGGGAGGGGGGAGCGCTATTTCCTGCCCTCTCCGTGATTTGAGTGTGCAGTGTAGCATTGTGTAATGTCATTGCTAACTTTGGCCTAATAAAAAAACACTCCAGCTGTAGTAGGACCCTGGCTTCACCTCCTGGTACAGGGTGGGCTGTGCTTTATGGCAGGCATTGAGGCAGGGAGGGAGGGTCTCGGCTGCAGCTCCAGCCTCGTACAGTGCCTCTGCTAATACTAGTGAGTGAGAGGTGCTGAGTTGGTGGTACTGGTCATGGTGGTATTAGTATTGGTTGTGGTGGTTTTGGTGGTGTGTTGGTGGTATTGGTGGCATTGGTGGTGGTGGTATTGGTGGTGGGGGTATTGTGGTGCTGTTATTGATGGTGGTATTGGCGGGTGTGATGGCATTGGTGGTATGGGTGGAGGTATTGGTGGTGATATTGGTATTGGTGGTGGTGGTATTGGTATTGGTGGTTGTATAGGTTTCGGTTGTATTAGTGGTGGTGGTATTGGTTGCATTGGTGGTGGTATTGGTGGTGGTGGTGGCAGTGGTATTGGTGGTATTGGTGGTGGTGGTGGTATTGATGGTGGTGATGGTATTGGTGGTGGTGGTATTGGTAGTGGTGGTGGTATTGGAGGTGGTGGTTTTGGTATTGGTGGTCGTATTGCTGGTGGTGAGATTGGTGGTGGTGGGATTTTTGGTGGTGGTTGTACTAGTGGTATTCTTGGTGGAGGTATTGGTGGGGGTTGTACTGGTGGTGGTATTGTGGTGATGGTGGAGATATTGGTATTGGTGGGGGTTGTACTGGTGGTGGTATTTTAGTGGTGGTATTGGTGGGGGTGGTTCTGGTGGGATCTGTGGTGTTTTTGGTGGTTGTATGGGTAGTTTTGATATTGGTGATATGTGGTATTGATATTGGTGATATGTGGTGGTATTGGTGGTGGTATTGGTTGGGTTGGTATTGGTATTGGTTGTGGTATTGGTGGTGGTGGTGGTGTTGGTATTGTGGTGGTGGTGGTATTGCTATTGGGGGTGGTATTGGTGGTATCAGTAGTGGTTGTGGTATTCGTAATATTGGTGGTGCTATTAGTGGTGGTGGCATTGGTGGTGGTGGAATTGGTGGTGGTGTTATTGGTGGTGGTATTGGTGTTGGTATTGCTGGTGGTGGTATTGGTGGTATTGGTATTGGGGTGGTGGTATTGGTATATGTGGTGGTCTTGATATTAGCAGTGGTATTTGTATTGGTGGTGGTGTTGGTGCTGGTGGTTTGGTGATATTGGAGGTGGTAGGTGTATCAGTGATGGTGATATTGGTATTGGTGGTGGTGATTTTGGTGGTGGTGGTATTGGTGATGGTGGTATTGGTTGTGGTATTGGTGGTGGTGGTATTGGTAGTATTGGTAGAGGTGGTATTGGTGGTGGTGTTAGTATTGGTGGTGGTGGATTTGGTGGTATTGCTGGTGTAAATGGTGGTGGTGGTATTGGTGGTAGTGGTAATGGTGGTATTGGTGGTTGTGGTATTGGTGATATTGGTGGTAGTAGTGGTATTGGTTGTGGTTTTCGTGGTGGTGGTATTGATGGTGGTGGTGTTGGTATTGTGGTGGAGGTGTTGGTGGTATTGCTAGTGATGGTGGTATCAGTCAGTATTGGTTGTGGTATTGGTATTGGTGATGGTAGTTGTATTAGTGGTGGTATTGGTAGCGGTGGAATTGGTGGTGGTGGTAGTGGTGGTGGTGGTGGTATTGGTTGTATTGGTGGTGGTGGTATTGGTTTTGGTGGTAAGGGTATTGGTGGTGGTGGTATTGGATGGATGTTGAACTTAAGTTGGCCGAACAAAAAATAAACTTAGAGCACCTGCGTCTCCGAGAAGAAAGAGAGGAAAAACAGAGACAAAGAGAGCTCGAGGAGAAGAAATTGGCATATGAACACGAGCGAAAATTAGCGGAGATCGACCTACGCAAGCAGAATAAAGAAGTAGGGGTGCCCGAGCAACCCCACACCCCAGGGGCAACAGAGAAAAAGGTACACATCCCCAAGGATGTCGTTCGAGAGTACTTCCGAGAGGACGACATCCAGCAATGGTTTAAGGCCTACGAAATCGCCATGACCGCCCACCGGATCGATAGAAGCGACTGGGGAGCCGGTCTATGGGGGAGATTCCTCAACGAGGGCCGCGACGCCCTGCTACAGCTCCCGGACCACCAGATGACCTCCTATGACCATATGAAAGCTGCACTCCTCACCCGCTATGGCCTCACACCCGAGATGTACCGTCAGAGCTTCCGAGACTGCACCCGCATCCCGGGTACAACTTGGGTGGACTACGTAAACTATTTTAGCCGAGCCTTCGAGGGCTGGATCAAAGGAAGCAAGGTCACAACTTACGAACAACTCTTCAATCTCATGGTATGGGAGCATCTGTCGAACAATTGCTTCATTGAGCTCCGCCAGCACCTCCTCGACAGCAAATTGACCGATCCCCGGCAGCTCGCAGCCGAAGCTGACCGGTGGGAAATCACCAGAGTGGGCCGGAATGGGTCCTATGAACAGAGCCGGAACAACAACGGTCAGCACCGTCCCCGAGGAGGGGGAGGAGGCCAAGGACGTGGAAGAGACAACGCTCCGGTCGCCCCCGCTACCAGCACCACCCCCCCGGCCAACCGGGGCAGCACCCCGGCGCGACCGGGATATCGAGCCAATGTTACGTGCCATCGATGCCAACGAGTCGGCCACTATGCAAACGACCCAAACTGCCCCCAGTATCAGAGCCCAAGACCCCGCCAAGTAGCCGCTGCTGCTCTGGGGGAAGAACAGATCTCAGAGGAACAAGAAGAATATGAGCAAGAGCATCAAGAATGGGAGCCAGCCGCCATGGCTCTAGCCTGCTTAGGGGGGAAAGACATGGTCCCGCGGGTCCCCCTACCCGCTAACACCCAGAAGTACAGCCAATGGGTGAGCATCAATGGACGCCGGGCCGAAGCCCTCCGTGACACCGGGGCCAGTGTGACAGCCGTCCGCTGTCACCTGGTGGCCCCAGAACAGTTCCTACCAAACATTCTCTGCCCTGTCCGTTCAGCCGATAACTCAGAGAGTCTGTGTCGGATGGCCTGCGTCCCTTTCGAATGGGGAGGGGTCTCCGGCATGTTGAAAGTAACGGTCCGAGACGATGCCCCCGTAGACTGCCTCCTGGGGAATGACCTTGAAAGCTCTCCGTGGGCAGCCGTAGAACGACGAGAACACCTGGGGATGTTGGGCATCCCGGACTGGGCATGCGTCACCACCCGGTCCATGGCCGCCCGTGCCAAACCCCGACCCGAGGAACCCGAATGGCCGGCGCCTCCGCCTCCGGTCGCACCAGCCGAAACCACCGACCGTGACGTCCCCCCAGAACCAGCTCAACCTCCAGACCTCGCTAACCTCGACCAGTGGCCTCAAGAGGGGGGGCCCACGCAAGAACAGTTTCGCCAAGAACAGAAGACCTGTCCCTCCCTCGAGGGACTCCGCCAACAAGCCCTCGCCCAAAGCGCAGGGGATACCTCCGGAACACATTGGATCTACTGGGACAATGAACTGCTATACAGTGAACAAAGAATCGCGGAGTTGGGGGCCAGCCGAGTGCTAGTGGTGCCCCTCCGCTTTAGAGGCTTTCTGCTCAACCTGGCCCACGATGTCCCCCTGGCTGGACACCTGGGTCAAGATAAAACCTACAGCCGCCTGGTGACCCACTTCTTCTGGCCCAAAATGAGGGACGATGTACACCAGCATTGCCGATCTTGCCCCACGTGCCAAGCCAGTGGAAAGAGCGGCCGCAAACTAAAAGCCCCCCTGCAACCTTTTCCCGTGGTCACCACCCCGTTCGAGAGGGTCGGAATAGACATTGTGGGCCCCCTGGACCCGCGTACAAAGCAAGGCCATCGGTTCATCCTGGTGCTAGTGGACCACGCCACCCGCTACCCCGAGGCTGTTCCCCTGCGGACTGTGACAGCCCCGGTAGTCGGCCGGGCTCTGATGGGAATCTTCTCCCGTGTGGGCTTCCCCCGAGAAGTCGTCAGCGACAGAGGCACGAACTTTATTTCCAAATATATGAAGTCCCTCTGGCAACAATGTGGGGTTACCTACCGATTCACGACCCCCTATCACCCTCAAGGAAACGGACTCGTTGAGCGGTTCAACCGCACGCTCAAAGGGATGATTGGGGGGTTGGAAGAGCCCCTCCGTCGCCAGTGGGATGTGCTGCTGCCGTGCCTCCTCTTCGCATATCGGGAGGTCCCCCAGAAGTCCCTCGGCTTCAGCCCGTTTGAACTGCTGTATGGACATCCAGTACGGGGACCACTCAGCCTAGTCAAGGAAGGCTGGGAGATGCCCCCTCTAAAGAACCCCCCAGATGTTTTCCGATACCTCCTAACCCTCCGCAACCAGACCCGGCGGTTCCGAGAGCTGGCAAAAGCCAACCTAGAGGCCAGTCAAGAGGACATGAAAAAGTGGTATGACCGGAATGCCTCCTCCATCGAATTTGAACCTGGGCAACAGGTATGGGTGATGTCCCCCACCGAACCCTGCGCCCTGCAAGACAAATGGACGGGGCCCTTCAAAGTAGTCGAGCGCAAGGGCCCTGCCACCTATCTCATCGACATGGAATCTGCCCGGAACCCCCTCCGGGTCCTCCACACTAATAGACTGAAACCCCACTTTGTGCGTTCAGAACTCAGCCTCCTGATGGCCACAGACAATGGGGCCGAAGAAGACTCCGAGCCCCTCCCTGACCTCCTACGGACTCGGGAGAAAGACGGCTCCGTGGATGGGGTCCGACTCTCGGAGGCCCTCACCCGGGAGCAACGCCAGGAGTGCCGAGACCTTCTGTTGCAGTTCGCCAGCCTGTTTTCCCTCACCCCAGGTGTCACTTCCTGGTGTGTGCACGACGTGGACACGGGGGACAACCCCCCTATCCGCCACCGGGCCTACCGCGTGCCAGATCGGGTACGGGCCTGCATCCAGGAAGAAGTAACCAAAATGCTCACGCTCGGGGTCATCGAGCCCTCAGACAGCCCCTGGGCCAGCCCTGTAGTCCTGGTCCCCAAAGCAGCCGCTCCCGGCACCACACCAGAACTCCGGTTCTGCGTCGACTACCGGGGCTTGAATGCGGTCACCCGAACAGACGCACATCCCATCCCCCGGGCAGACGAACTAATCGACCGCATGGGAGCTGCCCGCTACCTCAGTATTTTCGACCTGACGGCGGGCTACTGGCAGATCGGCCTCACACCCCGGGCCCAAGAACGCTCTGCCTTTTCCACCCCTGATGGCCATTACCATTTCAAGGTCATGCCCTTTGGCATGAAGAATGCTCCAGCAACATTTCAGCGGCTCGTCAACCAGGTCCTGGCAGGGCTCGAAGGATTCAGCGCCGCCTACTTAGACGACATCGCTGTATACAGCCACCATTGGCCCGAGCACCTCCACCAACTCCAAGCGGTGCTACAGGCCCTCCAGCGGGCTGGCCTCACGATTAAGGCCAGTAAATGCCAAATTGGTCAGGGGTCCGTAACCTACCTCGGACACCAGGTGGGAAGCGGTCTGGTGGCCCCTCTGCAGCTCAAGATTGCCGCCATCCAGTCCTGGCAGCCCCCCATCACCCAGACCGAGGTACGCGCCTTCCTGGGCCTCACGGGCTATTACCGAAGGTTCGTGAAAGACTATGGTACCATAGTGGGGCCCCTCACAGAACTCACGTCCAAAAATCAACCCAAGAAAGTCAACTGGACCCCGGATTGTCAAACAGCCTTCGAACAATTGAAGGCCGCCATGTGCTCCGCCCCTGTGCTCCAGGCCCCCGACTACAGCCGGGAGTTCGTCGTCCAGACGGATGCCTCCGACCATGGCATTGGGGCAGTCCTGTCTCAAGTGAACACCGAAGGCCTTGATCAGCCAGTGGCCTTCATCAGCAGGCGACTCCTACCCCGAGAACAACGCTGGAGCACCATAGAGAGGGAGGCCTTCGCTGTGGTATGGGCCCTCAAAAAGCTCCGGCCCTACCTCTTTGGCACGCACTTTCGGGTGCAGACCGACCATCGACCCCTGCAGTGGCTGATGCAGATGCGGGGGGAAAACCCGAAACTACTACGTTGGTCCATCTCCCTCCAAGGGATGGACTTCACTGTGGAGCACCGGCCTGGGCCAGATCACGCCAACGCGGATGGCCTGTCCCGGTTCTTCCGCCTCGACGAGGAGAGTCCCCAAGAGGATGGGTGACTCTCCCCGCCTTCAGCTGGGGGGGACGCATGTTGGACAGGCCACATGAAGGGCCGCTCCCCCCTCGGCCCGACCAGGCCCGAGCCCGGTCACACAAGTGCCACACACCACCACTGCTCGTCTCCCGTCCCCTCCGGGACCCCGGCCCCCGAACATATCGACCTCGTGGGCCCGACCCACTACTGGCCCGCGCGCCCAGCCTGGGCGCCATCTTGGACACTCCACCACGAGGCCGCCTGGCCCCCGATCGACCTCAACCCTGGGCCTAGCCAGGCCTCAGACATCCCGGCACCACCATCCACCCAGGAGGTAAGCGGGCTACTTGGCAAGTCAATGGGAGAAAGAGGCGTCGATGGCTCTCCCCCGCCAGGTGCCGCTCGCCAATCGCCTCCCCGGGCGCTGGCTCCACCCCCCTGCTGGGTGTCTGGACTCTCTCATCCCGGACCTCCCGACCTCCAAGTGCGAGGGTCCGGACATCAAAGGGCACCAGCCCTATAACTGGGGCAGCTCCAGAGCAGGAAAGCAGTTGTATCCTGGAGTCGAGAGACGCAGAGAAGAACTCATCCTTGACGGACTACTGGCGCTGCCGTAGCTCTGCCTTGCGCATCATCGTCCTGCCTGCTGGCGCTGCCGCAACCTTCGTAACCTTCGTAAACCTTCATCGTCGTCGGGACCTGCTGGCGTGGCCGCGGACCGTTTGTAACTACCATCTTCATCGGGACCTGCTGGCTCCGCCGCGGACCGTCGCTTCCTTCGTCCACCTCGGGACCGGCTGGCTCCGCCGCGGCCCGATCATCTAGAACGCCGAGCTCGAGGATTGAGAGCTATTCCCATCTTTTTGGTAACAAGACTGTCCCGCTACCCTTTTCCCAAACCAGAGACCAGAACCGAGGGGACCCCTGAGTCCAGACCTCCTTGTACCATTCACCGTACTTAAAGAATTGCCTATAAAGTATCGTTGAACTTTACCCTTGTGTGGTGTCCGTCTGTGGGGGGGAAGTTACTTGTCTGTACGATCGTCGGAGACGGCTCTCCCCGGAGACCTCTCCCCTTATCCTCGGCCGACCCTCCCGGTCCGTCTAACAGTGGTGGTGGTATTGGTGGCATTGGTGGTGGTGGTATTGGTGGTGGGGGTATTGTGGTGCTGTTATTGGCGGGTGATGGCATTGGTGGTATTGGTGGCGATATTGGTATTGGTGGTGGTATTGGTATTGGTGGTTGTATAGGTTTCGGCAGTGGTGGTATTGGTGGTGGTGGTATTGGTTGTATTGTTGGTGGTATTGGTGGTAGTGGTGGTATTGGGGGTGGTATTGGTGGTGGTGGTGGTATTGATGGTGGTGGTGGTATTGATGGTGGTGGTGGTGGTGGTGGTATTGGAGGTGGTGGTATTGGTGGTGGTATAGGTACTGGTGGTGCTTAGAACAGCAGGAAGAGAAGTATCCAGGCAAAATGACATGATATACCTGAGAAAGAAAGTATCATTCAATTATTTGATGAATAGCTGGGAGAATGATATGTGGTACCCCTATTTGGATACACTACCGAATGCTGGATTAAGAGCTGAAGTGCTCAGATGGAGAATAGGGGTGGTTAACCATTGGGCATCTCATGGAAATAGAAAAGCAGAATTGGTACAGCCTGACGGTAAATGTTGCTCTGGGTTATGTACCAAGTGTGACAATTTACATATTTTACTAGACTGCCAAAAATTTGTGTCACAGCGGAAAATGTTTTTACGACCTATGTTTCTAAAATATGGTATATTTGAGCGCCCGCTAGCAATTAAGCTACTTACTGACAAGCCAAACCTTGACATCGCAATTGCCATAGCAAAATATATGAAGGCGGTGAAAAGGACTCTGTTGGAACCAAATATGATTGGATAGAAATTGGCATGGAAATATAGTGGGACACGCTCAAAGTAAATTGCGTTTAGGTGGAAATACTATCCTTATGTTAGCGTGACTGTTGCTTGTTGCAAATTTAGGAGTATTGTTATATGACATTTTTAAGCTGTGGGAGGGAGGTAGGAAGGAATTGTCCGTGAAGGTACCACCTTTTTAAAGTATATTTTGTTGTTGTTTTGTATATGTTTTATACTATTTATTGTAATATGTAGCATATTGTTTAGAGACCAATGGTCTAATAAACGTACTTTTACTTACTTACTGGTGGTGGTTTTGGTATTGGTGGTCGTATTGCTGGTGGTGAGATTGGTGGTGGTGGGATTGGTGGTGGGATTTTTGGTGGTGGTGGTTGTACTAGTGGTATTGTTGGTGGTGGTGGAGGTATTGGTATTGGTGGTGGTTGTAATGGTGGTGGTATGGTGGTATTGGTGGTGGGGGAATTGGTGGGGTGGTTTTGGTGGTATCTGTCGTGTTATTGATGGTGGTGGTGGTATTGGTGGTTGTATGGGTAGTTTTGATATTGGTGATATGTGGTATTGATATTGGTGATATGTGGTATTGGTGGTGGTATTGGTGGTACTGGTTGTGGTATTGGAGGTGGTGGTGTTGGTATTGCTGTGGTGGTGTTGGTGGTATTGCTATTGGTGGTGGTATTGGTGGTAACAGTAGTGGTTGTGGCATTAGTACTATTGGTGGTGGCATTAGTGGTGGTGGAATTGGTGGTGGTGCTATTGGTGGTAGTGGTGGTATTGGGGGTGGTGGTATTGGTATATGTGGTGGTCTTGGTATTGGCAGTGGTATTTGTATTGGTATCGGTGGTGGTAGTTTGGTGATATTGGTGGTGGTAGGTGTATTGGTGGTGGTGATATTGGTATTGCTGGTGGTGATTTTGGTGGTGGTGATATTGGTGATGGTGGGATTGGCTGCAGTATTGGTGGTGGTAGTATTGGTATTGGTTGAGGTGGTATTGGTATTGTGGTGGTGGTATTGGTGGTAGTGCTAGTATTGGTGGTGGTGGATTTGGTGGTATTGTTGGTGTAAATGGTGGTGGTGGTATCGGCGATGGTGGTATTGGTAATGGTGGTATTGGTGGTGGTATTGGTATTGGTGGTAGTGGTATTGGTGGTAGTAGTGGTATGTGTTGTGGTATTCGTGGTGGTGGTGGTGGTATTGATGGTAGTGGTGTTGGTATTGTGGTGGTGGTGTTGGTGGTATTGCTAGTGGTGGTGGTATTGGTGGTGGTATCAGTATTTGTTGTGGTATTGGTATTGGTGGTGGCAGTTATATTAGTGGTGGTGGAATTGGTGGTGTTGGTATTAGGGGGGGTGGTATTGGTTTTGGTGGTGGTATTGGTTTTGGTGGTGGTGGTATTAGTTTTGGTGGTGGTATGGGTATTGGTGGTGGTGGTGGTATTGATGGTAGTAGTGGTATTGGTGGTAGTGGCATTGGTGGTGATGGTGGTGGTGTTGGTGGTATTGATGGTGGTGGTGGTATTGGTGGTATTGGAGGTATTGGTAGTGATATTGTTGTTGGTGGTATTGGTGGTGGTATAGGTACTGGTGGTGGTATTGGTGGTACTGGTGGTACTGTTCATGGTGGTGGCATTGGCGGTGGAGGTATTGGTATTGGTGGTGGTTGTACTTGTGGTGGTGTTGGTATTGTAGTATTGGTAGTGGTGGTATTGGAGGTTTTGATATTGGTGATGGTGATATTGGTATTGGTGGTATTGGTGGTGGTGTTGGTATTGTGGTGGTGGTTTGTTGGTATTTCTATTGGTGGTGGTATTGGTGGTGGTGGTATCAGTATTGGTTGTGGTATTGGTACTATTGGTGGTGGTAGTATTGGTGGTGGTGGAATTGGTGGTAGTGGTATTAGTATTGGTGGATTTGGTTGTGCTATTGGTGTTGGTATTGTTGGTGGTAGTATTGTTGGTGGTATATTTGGTGGTGGGGTGCTGGCATTGGTGGTGGTGGTGGTATTGGTATATGTGGTGGTATTGGTGGTGGTGAGTGTATTGGTGGTGGTGGTGATTTTGGTGGTATTGGTCCTGGTGGTATTGGTGGTGGTGGGATTAGTTGTAGTGGTGGTATTGGTAGTACTGGTATTGGTTGAGGTGGTATTGGTATTGTGGTGGTGTTAGTATTGGTGGTGGTAGTTGTATTGGTGGTGGTGGTATTGGTGGTGTAAATGGTGGTGGTGGTATTGGTGGTGGTGGTATTGGTATTGGTGGTAGTGGTATTGGTTGTGGTATTCGTGGTAGTATTGATGGTGGTGGTATTGGTCGTGGTGATGTTGGTATTGTAGTGGTGCTGTTGGTGGTATTGCTATTGGTGGTGGTGGCTGTATTAGTGGTGGTATTGGTGGTGGTACTGGGGGTGGTGGTATTGGTGGTGGTGATATAGGTGGCGGTGGTATTGGTGGTGGTGGTGTTTGTGTTGGTATTGTTGGTGGTGATATTGGTGGTGGTGGTATAGGTGGCAGTGGAATTGGTGGTGGTGGTATTGGTGGTGGTAATGGTGGTGGTATCAGTATATGTGGGGGTATTGGTGGTGGTGGTTTTGGTTGTGGTGGGTGTATTGGTGGTGGTATTGGTGGTGGTGATTTTGGTGGTATTGGTATTGGTGGTGATGTTGGTGGTATTTGTATTGGTGCTGGTGGTATTGGTTGTGGTATTGGTGGTGGTGGTATTGGTGGTATTGGGGTGGTGGTATTGGCAGTGGTTGGCATTGCACAACTGTGCAATGTGACACACAGACATGCTCTTAGGGCATGTCTGTGTGCCACATGGCACACAAGTCCGGAATTGGGGTGCTAGAGGGTGTCAAAGTGACACCCCCTGCACCCTTGCAGGATTCGGTATTTACTGATTCGGTAAATACCGAATCGGTATTGCCCATTGATTCCTATGGGCTTCATGGCCCATAGGAATCAATGGGCAATACCGATTCGGTATTTACCGAATCAGTAAATACCGAATCCTACCGATTCGGTAATTCTCAATTTGGAATTACCTACATCTCCCCCCTTCATATTTACCGACTCTTAAATACCGAATCGGTAAAATTCGGTATTTAAGAGTCGGTAAATATGATTTACCTACATCTGGCCCTTAATGCTTTTAATTGCTTCTTCTAATATCTCATCAGTCTCCATCGGAGCCACTAGCACTTACTGCTGTGCTTGCAAGAGTTTTGGGAGTCAGACACCGTCCAGAAACTCAGGCTGGCTCACCCTTTCTTCTTCTTTGTATACAATACTTTATAGCAATTGCATAAGAGCGTGGCTTCTCTGTTTGTTCTCCCCCAAAACTCTTCCTCCTTTTGTCTCTCATCTCGTGGAAAGGCCCTTTTCACCTTGCTTTCGGTCCTGATAGGATTCGGTAAACCTTGCCCCCAGTTTTATACACTTTGCTTGAGTGAGAGAAGAGCAAAGGTTTATTAATCTGTATCATTCTACACTGGCCATAACACTTTGGGATTCTTTCAAATCTATAATTTTTCCTAAAAAAAGCAATTTCGATTGTGTTTTACTGCTTTTTGACATCAGTAGATATAGCAGTATAAGGATAGGAACAGGCAACATATATCAAATACATTACCATTGCTGTACAAGAAGCACAAAAATACAAGAGTTGGTAACTGTACAGACAATATGAAAGGGAAATAAGTATCATAAGCATGTCAATTTCAGCGTGTGCATCAGTCTGTAGGCTGAAAAAAGAATATACTGGCTCGTAATAGCTTGTAAATGTCAGAATCCTTCAGCTGCTTGCTGAGCATAAAGCGTTGCTGTAGCTTAATGTTTCCCTGCATGTTCTTGTAGGATGAGGGGGCCCAATAAATGATAACATATAGAGCGACAGTCAAATGGTGTAGAAGGTTGAGAATAGAGATAGGTTTAAGAATCAGGAAGGAGTAACGGGTGTAACAAGTTATGTTGGTAGAATCAAGCAAAACAAAATTAGAGAGTGTGCGGGCCGGGGGGGGGGGGGGGGGGGGGGGGGAGGGGCTCCGCACGGGTGCGGGGGTGCCAGGCCTGGGAACAGTCACCAGGGAGGTACGACTTCTGCTATGTTTCAATGTGACCAGGGGGAAGAGGTTAATGTTAGGGCATTAGGGGGGAAGTTGAGTTAACACCCAAGAAGGTATAGGGCAGTGCTGAGATGAAGGCCAGGGTCATTATAGGGTCCCGGAGGGAGAAAGAGAGCAGGGGTTGTGAAATTTGGGATGGTGAGTAAGGGGGAACCTCTTCAGCTAGTTCCTTCAACTGCATATGCATGGTGTCCCAGGTTGCTGCTGTAGGGCACCAGCATATTCGCCGGGATTCTTTCCAGTGCAGAGGTGAACTTTCTGACTCTTCCCATGGGAGAAGTGACCCCTTTCAAATCTTCTGTTGATGAAGTCAGTTTATGTTTGTCCTCTGGAGTCCTCATTTGCGTTTCAAATTCAGTTTGTATTAGTTCCCTCTCCCTATTAGCCTCCAGCTGTCACTGTTAATATTCAGCGCCTTAGGGTGGTCATGAGGGCACTTCACAGTATTGTTCAAAGTAGTTTGGGGACATCATTAAGCTAAAGTTATTAGGACATAACTTTTAAAATTGCTACTCTGTTGGTGTCATTCTGCAACATGCATCTGCCCAATTTCCACTTTCTATCAGGGAGGTATAGGGCAGTGCTGAGATGAAGGCCAGGGTCATTATAGGCCCCCGGAGGGAGAAAGAGAGCAGGGGTTGTGAAATTTGGGATGGTGAGTAAGGGGGAACCTCTTCAGCTAGTTCCTTCAACTGCATATGCATGGCGTCCCAGGTTGCTGCTGTAGGGCACCAGCATATTCGCCGGGATTCTTTCCAGTGCAGAGGTGAACTTTCTGACTCTTCCCATGGGAGAAGTGACCCCTCTCAAATCTTCTGTTGATGAAGTCAGTTTATGTTTGTCCTCTGGAGTCCTCATTTGCGTTTCAAATTTAGTTTGTATTAGTTCCCTCTCCCTATTAGCCTCCAGCTGCCACTGTTAATATTCAGCGCCTTAGGGTGGTCATAAGGGCACTTCACAGTATTGTTCAAAGTAGTTTGGGAACATCATTAAGCTAAAGGTATTAGGACATAACTTTTAAAATTGCTACTCTGTTGGTGTCATTCTGCAACATGCATCTGCCCAATTTCCACTTTCTATCAGGGAGGTCCTCCATAATTCTGCAACCGTGATTATTAGCAGTATGTGGTCAGAGAAACAAACAGTATCTAGATCCACCTCTAGTCCATTTTAGCATTCCAGAGATGAGAAACACAGTCTACCTTAGAATGTGTAAAGCATATGGGAGTAAAATGTATAATCTATCTCTTCAGAGTGAAGTTCTCTCCACATGTCTGTCAGCCCATCTCTGCCATCAGTTCTTTAAACTCAACCAAGGAGACACCAAATGATTCCTGTTAAACTCCACACTGATGTATCAGCCTTTTGAAGCTTCAATCTAGTGTTACAATATCTTGCTAGTCTAAGCAGGATTTCCAATACCAATTGACTGTAACTGAAAGCAGAGAAATAAATATATATATACAAAAATGACAATATTAATGACTGTACAAAGTATAACAGCCTATATACCACAGATAACTGTGGCCAGCACCGCTCTTGAATCATATACCTTTCCAGGCTTATCAATATGTGTATATAAGCCAGCGAAGGATCACCATAGCAAAATGTTATTTGAATAACAAAGCCTGCTTCAAATGTTTCAAAATGATCCTTGTACTCACAGATGCAGCATGCCATGCTCAATTACCATCAGTATACCAGTATCTTATGTTTTGGATGAGGTCTCCAGTTGCTTCTTCCCAATTTTACATTTGCCATTTCAGGGGTTTATCTTTATAAAGCTTAACAGCCTCTTGATTTGACTCCGAAAAAATCATCACTTCCATCTGAAAATTCAAGACTTTTATCCTTGTCAACCTGTTAAAATGTAGAATCTGATTCTCTTGTTTTTTAAACTATGCCTCATCCCTTTTCCACCCTTGCCCTGCTTCCAGCCCGGCGCTATCCTTGACACCGCATCTGTATAAACATGAGTAAAGAATGGCTTTATCCTTGACACCGCATCTGTATAAACATGAGAAAAGAATCTAGAGTCAGCGCAAAAGAACAGCTGGCGTCTGCTCGAGGGTTTTCGGACAATGGTTAATCCTCAAGTTAAGTTTACTCAGAAGGCATATCTTGTTGTTCAGCCTTAGGGCGTAGCAATTTCACAAGACCCCAAGGCTGTCGATTCTTGTCGTTACCTCATTTGTGTGTTTTTCCCAAAGCTCTATTTGCCTCTGGGCGTCCCTTGTTTGTGATTTTTTGCTATAAAAACCCATGTAACCCATCATTCAGTGTGCTTCTCCCAGAGTATCTCTATGGTGATTGTGGGATGGGCCCCAATTCATAAATGCTAAATAAATTATCCATGGTTTGTACTTCACTCCAGAGTCCATTCCTCCTTATTTGTTAAGAGCCCGTGGACTAAAGGGTGACCCTGCAACAGTGGATTATTAATAATCCACTGTCACAAATTGGTGCCCAACGTAGGGCCCCATCAAAGGCTTGCTGTCGGACTGGGGGAGATCGTATCGGTAAGACAAACTTCGCTGAGGGGCGCACCACCTGAAAAGACTAGTTCTCGTGTCCAAGGTGATTTTTCAGCTCTCTGACTCTGATCTTCCTGGCGGCTGCTAGCCTTGACTGGGGCTCTAGGATGGTCATTCTTATGGATCAGGGAGGATCAACAGGTGGTAGTTGAGGACTACGAATAAGGTAGATTTGCATTGAACCAGTTTTTTTGGTCATTTGGAATTTTTTTGGAATTGTTTGGAATCTGTTTGGAATTTGTTTTGAACCTTCTTTGGAACTTGCTATTTGGTATTGATTACCATTTTTTCTTACAGGTAATGTGAGAATATTTTTTCATTTCTCTCTGTTTATACGTTATTTTTTATCTTATATAACATGCCTGTATTTAGCACACTTTGGAAGTTTTGTTGCTGCGTTAAGCAGAGCATTTTAGAAGCAAGTCAACCGGCGCCACCAGAAGGTACGCCGAATTTTGAGATTTACATCAAATATCGTATTTTTCCCATCATGTATAATGCATTGTGGAACAAATATACAAAAGGGGATCCTCAGTTACAGTGGCCATTAGAGGGGACAATGGACCCTCACAAACTTGAGTATTTAGAGAAACTATTGTTTTTAAAGAAAGTTAGGCCAGCTATGTTTGACAGTTTGCGTATGTGAAGGAAGGAAGTAAAGGAGCGGCAGCTCAAGGCGGAGAGATTACAAAGGAAAACAGAGTATCGAAAGTATAAGGAATTGAAGGATAAGGAAGTTCAGGAGAAGAAGGAATGTTTAGATCAAGAGCATAGATTACTAATATCTAAGGAATATGTTGTCAGACCGACAGTAGCAGCACCAATCCACCAAGAAGATGTGGATTCAGACCATGACGGATTATTGATTGAATGACCCCCACCCCCATATGGACCTTGGACACCTCTTCTCCCTGGACCGCCAAACGTCGTTCCCCCTGTACCTCCGGCACCACCACCTTTACCCACAGTTGTTCAGCTCCCTATTTTCCAATCAGTACCGGTACATCCCTTACCCCCCCCCCCCCCATCCCAGGCCACTGCACCCCCATCCCAGGCCCCTGCACCTGAAATGACTGATGATTACGTAATTCCTGTATCTGTCTCAACTCTTCAAATTCTTCATTCTACTGTACCTCAGTTTCATCAGGACGCAATAATGTTGATAGTATTGAAGTGGTTAAGTGATTTAGAAATGGAAGTAGAAGAAATGATAGATCAGATGCAGGGTTTTTCAGAGGGCGAAATTATGTGTCTGATAAATAAGCTTTCTCATCAACTTATAGTTCAGTGGGAGATGACTATAGGACAGAACAGTCCCAATGAAGTTAGAGCTATTAATCGACAGAGTCAGATAGGAGCCTTCCCTGTAAGTAGAGTTAATAATGCTATAGCAGCAATAATTGCATATCGTAATGAACTTTCTTCCTCTCCTTGAATAAGACCTATGAGGGAAGCCACGCCACAGTTCATTCCTGGAAGAGGAAATGCAGATAATGATGACCCTAATTATCCCAATGCTAGAGCCCATTTTTTTGTATAATTGGATATATATGCCCTGGAAAAGGATGGATGTATTTACTTTAAAAGCCTCCTTACCAGACATACGGAGAAATCCTAGAGGATTTTATGATGATGTACAGGCAGCCATTGATTCCTGTGTTATGACCTGATAATTATATGTTTTTTGGTATGATAGTGCCACCGCATATGTGGTGACTTACTCGGAAACTGGATCATGCTGCTGATTTAGGTGGAGATTGGGCTGCCATCATAGCAGCCAACACAGATAGGAAACCTGGCCAGAAACCTAGGGCCAGATGTAGGTAGCCCTTTACCGATCGGAATCGTCTGAAAATACCAATTTTCGGCTGTTTCCGACCAGTAAAGGGCTATGGAGATGTAGGGGCACCAAAAATGGACATATTCGGCAATTTTACCGAATCGGTATTTTTACCGAATCGGTAAAATTACAGAATCGGTAAATTTACCGATTCTGTAAATTTTACCGATTCGGTAAATTTACCATTCGGTAAAAATACTGAATATGTAATTTGAGATGTAGGTAGCATGTCTAACAGTGCTACAGGGCATTAAGAATTCGGTATTTACCATGCAATACAATTGCATGGTAAATTACGAATTCATGTGTACATGCACATCTGTGCATGTACACCTGTGCCATGTGGCACACAGACATGCCCTAAGGGCATGTCTGTGTGCCACATGGCGCAAAAGCCAGTTACAGGGGTGCAACAGGGTGTCAAAGTGACACCCTGTCCCCCTTAGCAATTCGGTATTTGCTATTGAATCCTATGGGCTTCAAGGCCCATTGGATTCAATAGCAAATACCGATTCGGTATTTACCGAATCGGTAAATACCGAATCTTACCGATTCGGTGTAAGATTCGGTAAAAAATACCGAATTTTTCCCTATATGTCATTTACCGATTTTTTAATACCGAATCGGTAAAATTCGGTATTTAAAAATCGGTAAATGACATTTACCTACATCTGGCCCCTAGTCAGCTCATACTGGTCCTGCCTGGTAACTTACTTATACAAAAGTTATGGTACCTGCAAGGAAAATAGATTGGCCACTTCTCACTGACTGTAAACAAAAACACGGAGAGGCCATCCCTGATTTCTTTAGTTGCTTTGAGGAATTGTTCCATGATTTTAGTGGGCAAGACACTTCTACACCTACGGGTGCGCATCTGTTTGTACATAGATTTGTAGGAAATTTACTTTCTGAGATCTCTGTTCGTTTAAAAAATTCTGAGAGTACATGGGCTTCGGTAACCCTGAAAGCTATATTAGATATGGCTCAGTATTATCAGAATCGAGTGACCACTGAGCAAGAACGGAAAGAAGGAAAACTAAAGAATTGAAAACTAAGGTAATGATTGTCCAGGTCTATGGACCACTAGGTCGAGGTTGCGGTCAAACCTATGGTCAGAATTTTAGACTGACACCTCCAGTAGGGCCACCACGTAGACAAACTCCACTAGGGCCGGATCAATGTGCTTATTGTAAGGAGAAAGGACATTGGCGTTCCGAATGTCCTATTTAAGCTGCGAGTGGCAGAGGCAGGGGACAACTGTAAGGTAGCCGGGGGACTCCAGTTCCCCGACAGCAGCTACAACAAGCTCCAGAGAAAAATAGGTCAGAAAATTATTTTGATCAACGGAATAATCAATATTCTATGGAGGACTGGGAATCAGAAGAAACAATGGGAACGCATTTTGACTAGGACACCGTAGGAAAAGGAGGCCCAGTTGAGATACCTGTAGACCAGTCAGGACCCTATATAACAGCCACCAAACTTGGGCAGGATCAGAAATGTTTAGTGGATACAGGGCGACACGCAGTGCAATATCTCAGAAACTGGTCCTTGGGACACTCTTGTCTGGCCAAGTGATCACATCGATAGGGTTTGATGGAACACCAACTCCTAGCCCTGTGTCTCAAAAATTACCTAGGCAGGTTGAGAATTTTATTGCTTCAGCCCCCTTTTTACTTCCTCCACACCCTCCTGATAATTTGATGGGTCTTGATCTTCTGAAATATTTCAATGCTACTATACATTGTTCCCCATCTGGAATACATGTCATTTTTGGGAAAAGGACATTGCGTAAACAATATAATTTCTCTGTATGTTCGGATCATGATTCTGTTCCTCCATGTGTTTGGGCTACTGCTGACACAGATGTGGGAAAAATTGACATTTCCCTATACACGTTTGTAAGGGTGAGGCTGTGCTAATATTTATCATTGACGACATGATTTGTAAAGGAGTTGTTGAGGAAGTTTCCTCTAATGTATGTAATAGCCCCATACTCCCCATCCTAAAACGGGGTGATAGAACAGGGGACAAGATTTACCGATTTGTGATTGATTTAAGAAAAGAAAACAAAATAGTGATTCCTCAAAATCCTGTCGTCTCTGATATTACGACCTTGTTGTCATTAATCCCACCTACAGCCACTGTATTTTCTGTTATCGATCTCAAAAACACTTTTTTCTCTATTCCTAGACATAAGGATAGTAGATACTTGTTTGGCTTCTTATTAAGGGGCCGCTCATTCAGATTTTGTAGAGCTCCACAAGGTTATACAGAAAGTCCTAGTATTTACAGTCAGGCACTTAAATGACAGTTGGATGAACTTCTTTTGCCATCAGGAGTTACACTTGTGCAATATGTTGGTGACATTTTGCTCGCAGCAGATACAGTTGAGCAATGTAAAGAGGCCACTCTTTCCCTATTGCATCATCTTGCTACTAAGGGATATAAGATGTCTAAGTTGCAATATTGTCAATCTGAGGTCACTTATTTGGCTCCTTTTTGCTTCCTCCTGTATTCTTAGCACCTGCATCTTATCACAAAGACCAGAGACTGTTTAATGACATTTCTTTGAATAGACTTAAAAGAACTCTAAAGAATAATGAAGTATATCAAACTGATACAGCATTACAGCAGTACGTTGATTTTAACTTGGGAATCTTTTTCTTTGTTGGGGCAGTCCCAAATAGTAGGAAGATTAGACGTCTGACCCGGGTGGTAGAAGCAGTAACTAATCAAACAGCAATGGCTCTTGGAAATATTACGGAAGAGCTTCAAATGACGAGAAATGTGACGTTACAAAACAAAATGTTCTTAGACATAGTATTAGCTGATCTTGGTGGAGAATGTCGCATTATCGGGAGTAGTTGCTGTGTATTCATCCCTGCCCACTCCCCATCTGTTTATTACACCATTTCTAAATTGCAAAAAATAGCTGTGGAAGTACATCAAGACCAAGGAACATGGACTTGGTCTGAGTAGTTATGGGGAATTATTTCTACATGGGGCTGGAAATTATTAATGGGAATAGCTACCATAGGAATCATCTTTCTCACCTGCTGTTGTTGCATTCAATGTGCCCATATGATATGTACATCTTGTATAGCTACTTGTAATAATATTAAACCTCCCCCGATTAATGTTCATGAATCAAATCGAGAAATGATGATGCAAAATGAAATTTACGAACTTGTGAATATTGATATCAGAGATTAATACATGTACTTTTAAAATGGATTCAGCATAGGCTGAAAAGGAAGGACAGTTAAAATGTAAAATCTGATTCTCTCGTTTTTTGATAAAGCTATGTCTCATCCATTTTTCACCCTTGCCCTGCTTCCAGCCCAGCTCTATCCTTGACACTGCATCTGTATAAACATGAGTAAAGAATCTAGATTGGAGCATTGTAGGCTGTGTACACATGCAGAGTCAGCTCAAAAGAACAGCTGGCGTCTGCTCGAAGGGTTTTCAGACAATGGTTAATCCTCAAGTAAAGTTTACTCAGATAGCATATCTTGTTGTTCAGCCTTAGAGCGTAACAATTGCACAAGACCCCGAGACTGTCGATTCTTGCCGTTACCTCATTTGTGTGTTTTTCCAAAAGCTCTATTTGCCTCTGGGTGCCCCTTGTTTGTGATAGTTTGCTATAAAAACCCATGTAACCCATTGTTCAGTGTGGTTTGCTTCTCCCAGAGTATCCCTATGGTGCTTGTGGGATGTGCCCCCATTCATGAATGCTAAATAACTGATCCATGGTTTGTACTTCACTCCAGTGTTGATTCCTCCTTACTTGGTAAGAATCAGTGGACTAAAGGGTGACCCTGCACCAGTGGATTATTAATAATCCACTTCCACAAACCTAATAATCAATATGCCTTTTATGTTCTACATGGGAAAGTTCACTGAAATCTTATCTGCTTCTAGTGGGTAAAATGAACAAGTAACTTACCTTTGGTGAAGCTCTTCCTGGTGGATATTCTATCTAACCATAGATTGCTCATTTTATGAATATTCTCCAGGCGTCAGACTGGATCCAGAAACCTTTCAGCAGTACCTCTGTTCACCAATAGGTGGTATCCTAGGGCTCCATTATGATGTTGTTCTACTCTGGAACTGACATGGAGAGCCACATATAAGCACCAATCTGTGTCCCCAGGCTTAGAACACAGCAGCACATTGGGTAGACCAATATGTAGCTCTCTAAACTTGGGTCCTTTTCAAAATGGGAAAAAAAGTCCAGTTCACAGAACAGGATTGTGGGAGAGTCAGTGAGGAATCAGTCCACCAGACAGAACATTCCCAAAGGTAAGTAACTTGTTCTTCTGATGAATACTTCTAAGCGCAGATTGCTCAAATTGTCAATAGATAACAATGGCGTGCCATCCAGGTTGCATGACTGCGAACTGACTCATACAAATCCTGCAGGGTCAAGCTGGCAACGTGCCTGCTTTAATGGATCTGTTTATGCAGGCAATAGTGCTTTGAGAACAAATTACCTGACACGTACATAGCTGCATGGCAAATGTCCAGAAGGGGCACTCCCAGTGCCAATGCAATAGTAGCAGCGGTGGAGCTAGTGGAGTGAGTCTGCAAGCCTTCTGGGGGCTACTACTTAGCCAAGGCATAGCACATTTTAATTCAGAGAACAATCCATTGGCATACGGTCCCTTTCTGCACTCCCATACAATCAATGTAGAAACATAGGGCTCTTTTGGGATCAAGCCAACATAGTCTCTCTTCCTCCTTATAAGTGTGAGGAGTGGCGAAGGATGCAGGGTGCATAATCGTTTGCCGGCATGAAAAGGAGTCACCACTTTTTGTAGATAAGAAGTTTTTGTAGAGAAGAAGCCTGCATCCTTAAGACCAGCTTGCCCAACTAAAATGTAGTACATAGTGGGTTGACAGAGAGAGCTTGCAGCTCATTCACACACTGCTCTGATGTTATGCCTATGCCAATACAGAAATGTTAGATATGTTAGATAGGTCTTTTATAGCGCACGGCTACTCCAAAGGAGTGTCCCGGCGCTTTATATTACATAACCTAGAAAGAAACAGACAAACATAACAGCATTGATTGAGAAGGAAGGCTCACAAGGTTCAGAAATAAAACAAGAAAACCCTAGCGGGCAAAGAGCCATGTCTTTAGGCCCTTCCTAAACGCGAGCAAATTAGATGTCGAGCGCAGGGTCAAAGGTAGGGAGTTCCACAGCTGCGGAGCTAGCAGCCTGAAAGAGCGCCCTCCAATGCAGGCTTTTTTTACTCGGGGCACCACAGCCAAGAAGAGGGACTCCGATCTCAGGAATCGTGCAGGATGGTAAAAGGCAAGCCTCCTTTGCAAATATTGAGCTCCCGAAGCATGCAAAGCCTTTTGGGCCAATGTCATGGCTTTGAAAGCTATCCGCTTCCGGATAGGTAGCCAATGTAGCGATTGCAATAGGCTAGAGGCACAGGCCCGCCTGTGGAGGCCGAAGATGGCTCGTGCGGCCGCGTTCTGGGCCACCTGCAGGCGTTGTAAAAGGTACTCCGGCAGGCCAAGATATAGGATGTTCGAGTAATCCAATCTTGATCCGATTAAGGCCTGAACTGTCGTCCTCCTATGTTCCTCAAAGAGTAAAGGGAAGAACTTCCGGAGCATCCTGAGGATGCCAAAGCACGTTCCTGTGAGGGCCAGGACCTGGGATTTAAGCGTCAGCCCGTTATCGATTTTAATTCCCAAGTTCTTGGCTGACTGGGACGAATGAGCTGGGGGGAACATGTCGGCAGGCCACCACCCGTGCCAATCCGGATCAGATGGACATCCGAAGAAGAGTATCTCAGATTTATCTGAGTTGCACTTGAGGCTGTTTAGCTGGAACCACCATTTAAAAACAGCCCCAAGGCACTCACGGATCCTCTCTCCATCGAAGTCTTCTACCTTCCGGCAGGTGAAGAGAAGCTGGGTATCATCGGCATAGGATACGATCTGGGCCCCGAAAGACTCCACCAGTGTCGCCAATGGGGTCATGAAGATGTTAAATAGGGTCGGGCTCAACACGGAGCCCTGGGGAACTCCGACTCCCAGTAGCGACATCTCAGCGGAGCCAGGGGAGGCCCAGACCGTTTGTCGGCAGTCGGCTAGAAATGAACGAAACCAGCTGAACACCGTCCCCCTCAGACCGATTTCATGGAGTCTTGCGAGGAGACCCTCATGGGGGACGGTGTCGAAGGCCGCCGACAGATCAAGCATGACCAGCATAGCCCTGCCTCCTGAATCCAGCGCCTCCTTGATGGCCTCCGATACCTCCAACAGCGCCGTCTCGGTGCTTAAATTGGGGCGGAAGCCAGAATTAGAGGCATGCAATAGTTTGTGAGACTCCAAAAAATTGGAGAGCACACCATGTACATGCTTCTCAAGGATCTTAGCCAATGCAGGAAGAAGCGAGATGGGCCTGTAATTGGCGGGGACCTCTGGGACAAGGCTCGGCTTATTGAGAAGGGGGATGACCATAGCCTGCTTCCATGTCTGCGGAATTACCCCCTGACTCAGGGAAAAGTTCAAAAGTGGGTTGGCCAGAGGATTGACAATAACTGCCATTTTAGCTAGGAATTTGGCCGGGCAAGGATCAAGGGGTGAGCCAGATTTAAGATTCGTCATGAGTGTCAGGGACGAGGGTATCGAGAGTGATGGGAAAACTGCCAGGACTGGGCCTGATGTAATAGGAAGGACTGACCCCTCCAGGAGGCTCGAATAACCATCAACCGGCCTAGTAGGAAAGGAGTCCTGTATCAACCTGATTTTAGTGGTGAAACAGTTGGCCAGGGTGGCCGCCCATGTCTCAGAGGGGGCAGCCTGGGCTGAGTCAGGGCGCAAGGTCGTAAATTCCCTAACAATCGAGAAAATCTCCTTACAAGAGTTAGCAGCATCCTCGATTCTCCTAGCAAAATAGCATATTTTTTCCTGGAGAACTTCCCTATGGTAGGCTTTGATCATTGACCTGTAGGTAAGCCTCGGCATAGTACTGAGACCGCCACACCCTTTCGGCAACTTTACACTGCCTACGGGAGTGCGCCAGCACTTCGGTGAACCAAGGGGCCGAAACCCGTTTCAAGGTGGTACGGGGGGGAGTCACAGGGGCTAGATCATTCAACCTATCTACAAACCACATCTGCAGGGTTTCAAGATCTTTATCTAGATCACCGGTAAAGGAGACGGGATGGTCCTGTAAGGCCTGGGCCAGCATCTCCGGGGTCACCCAATGATACGCCCTTGAAGCTGTTCCCTGATGTCTCATGGCAGTGGATGCTGGTTTCTTTGTGCCTAGTATATAAAAATAGGCTAGCCGATGGTCAGACCATAAGACCGGCAGCACTGCTGTCACCTCTACCGGGGAAGTAGAGAAAACCTGATCTAGAGTGTGGCCTTTATCGTGGGTTGGTCCAGAAAGATGGGGGAAAAGGCCTAGAGAGGCCGTGATATCGATCATTTTGGAAGTATCCGGGTCGGAGCTGTCTTCCATATGGAAATTAAAATCTCCGGCCAGGACACAGTGCTCCGCTCTTAACGTCAAAATTAACGGCTGAAGTTCCTCAAAAAAGGATCCTGCCGGGCCAGGAGGTCTATAGACTACGAGCCCCTTTAAAGATTGTTGGGATGACAGGGATATGGAGAAAGCAAGGGATTCAGCGCCCGTGATGGCCTCCGTGTGGATGATAGAGCACGTAAAGGATTTTTGCACCACGAGAGCCACACCCCCCCCTCTTCCTATCGCTCTGTCTTGCCTGAAGATGTTATATTCAGGGGGGATCGCAGTAACAATGTCGGGATGTGATGACTCACCTAACCATGTCTCTGTCAGCATCAGGCATACAGGTTTTTCGGTAGCCAGGAGATCAAAGATTTCCTGGGCATGTCTGTGAACAGATCTGGTGTTGAGGAGTAAGCAAAGATGCTTAACGTTCCCCACCTCCCTGCTGGATATAGGAGGCGGGACACTGGCGAGATACCAACTACAACCGGGACATTTGTGCTTGCCCCTATAGCGGCAAGGGAAAACCACATGACAGGCACAAGAAGGCTTTTGGAATGAGCGCAGCTCCAGGGACGAGTAGCGTCTCATAGTAGCGCTAAGGCAAATGTATGTAGGGAAAGAGCCAATCAGCCACACCGTACGCCTCCGGGACGGCGCAGGTCCGGCGCGTCCGCTGAGCGCGTCCGCTGCGCGGAGAGGAGTACGTCCTTTTTATAGCGCTGCTAGAGCGCGTGAACGGCCTGGCCTACACCCAATATGGCCGCCAGAGTCAGATCCCAGCCTTCGGCGTCAATGCTCGGCCGAGGGCGGTCTGAAGGTCGAGGAGGGGTGAAGGAGCAGCGAAGCACCAAGAAGCGCTAGGAAGTCTCTAAGCTGTGGCGCTTATTAATCAAGCGCAGAGCACAACAAGCACAGCGTTTAACAAGCACAGCGTTTAAAAGTCAAACACACAATATAAAAACTGCAAGGAAAGAGAGAGACCTCCCGGCTTCCACCTCAGGAGGGAAAAGGTCGTAACAGATCTTAACAGATCTCTAGAAGCTTCAAATCCAGCTTGAAAGTGGGGAGCCGCAATGGACAACTGCCTAAAGGCTCAAAACTCTTGTACATCAGGAATGTAAGGACTAAATTCAATTTTCACTGAGGTATCCATGGCATGGGAGTTATAGGGGTCATCAGGGCCTAAAGCACTGATTATGCCATCCTTAGTGACACAAGTAAACAGATGGCAGCAGCCTGCCATTGGAGACTGCATGAGCAGTGCAAACTGATCAAACTCAACTTTGTCTTCACCATGTGTAGCAAGGTCAAAGCACTATTTTTAAAATATGCCATTAACTTCTAAGGGAGGCCTCCTGAGGCCAGGAGGCAGCACGCATTATATTAAAGGTATTGACATATAAGTGCAAGCCTATATATCCCAGTAGTAGCCTCTTTCCATTAAGGGTTACTATAAGCATTCATGGGCCATAGGATAACATTGGCTGGCACCCAGGCACCCCTGAGGTTTCCAGCTCCATTATGGTCCCACTGAAAATAGTCATGTTTGGTATCAAACAACTTGTCTCATCGCCCCTGACATTATACCCACGTCAGGATTGATGTGACATGTTCCTAGGTGGCTACCTTAGAGGTTGCCCACCTGGTTGCCCCAGCCTTTCCTCTGACCTGGCTGACAGTCTACAGCAGCTACTGCCAAGACAGAACTGACCACCTGCCAGGAGGTATGAACCCTCTCAGGAATCAGAAACAAAAGTCTGCCTGGAAGGAGGTAACATTCCCTCACTGACAGGATGGCTTGTGAAGTGGCCCAATAAGGCGGTGAGCTTCAAAGCTTACACCGCCTCTGATATGCATCCAGGCTGCCTCCCAAAGTAGGAAACAGCAACCCCTCTGCCTCCAGGCACATGGTACCTGGCCAGGTGGGAACATAATGTAGTCAGGAGGGGAACACCTCTAGAAGCACGCCCCTAGGGTGGGCTACCTGGTCATTACAGCCAAGGAAGGTTTCTGCCATGTTTAACACTGGCAGACTAGTGGGTTCTGCGTAGCAAAGGTGGCACACATCCATGGATGTGGTCACATCAGGGGCAGATTAGTTGCTGGAGCTGGAAGCCCATTGGCTACTTGCAGTGTTCATGTCCTTTAGGATAGCCCTGTCATGTATACTTCATTTTACATACATCATCCCATCCACACAACTATAACACTTCTAAACAGGTGACCTTTTACTTAATGGCTTGCTCCTGTCTGTTCGACACCAGGCTCTCAATCTTCTATCTGAATCCCTGAACCGGACGTACATAAACATGTCCCCAGGCACAAAAGATTTATTCTGTATAAGGGTCACCACTTTTTTCATCCTTGGCCAACAGCCAGCTGTGCATGATCACACTTGTTTAGAAAAGCATTGGTGATTGTTTTCAAAACATTTATGATTGTTTTCAAAACATCCATGGTTGTTTTAAAAACATATTGATTCTAAAAAAAATCCTGGAGTGACCACTTTAGTATAAAAGACCCTCACTTCCCCCTACAAATTAGATGAAAATTCATTCCAAGCTGAGACTGGAGTCCTGAATGCCGAATCTCCGACAAGCAGCAGTCTGACATCCCTTGTGGGTTGTCATCCTCGACGCAGAGACGGGGTGCTACTGTTTTTATCTGAACTGTTTCGGTTCATCCTATTAGCACTAAGGCAGAAATGTATCTACTATTCACCACATTGGTACTAGCAATCTCTTTTGTATGCTTTTGTCTCCTGATTGTTGCAGCACATTTGTTTTACACAAGGCTATTGCTGGACCAATAAATTATTATTGAAACGTCCTAGTTGCCATCCTGCGCGTTCTCTGAGAGAATGCAAGCATGAATGTTTGAGCGAAACGTACTGTATTGTTTTCCACGATCCCTGAGGAATCAGGCTTGTCATGTTCAGTGGTTGGCAGAGACTACCTACACCACTGTAGGATACAGGGGGGTGGTAGTGGCACTGTAGAGCTAGATGGTCGAACGGCTGACATATTCTGTGGAGGTGTCCAGAAGCAGTTCGGACACCAAGCCCTCAGTTTAGGTTATCCAAAAAGTGCAGGTACTGGGGATTCCTAGGAACTACACGACATGGCTCCACCAATGTTGGTTTGATTCTTATATAAACAGTAAAAATCGAAGTAATTCAGTTTTGCTTTCTCAGAAAGCTCTACTCACACCTTTTCAGAGACGTCTGAAATGGGAAAGGGAAATCCGCCTCAGCTAGGCAGATATACTCTGTGTTTTGGCTGAAGGTTTAGCAAGCTTTTAAGGATAAACGGTTCCACGGGGGGCGCTAGGTGGTGCCAGACCAAGATGGCCTCACTGGCGTGAGGCTCCCGCCGGACCGAGCACTTCTCTTGATTCTGAAGTTATCCTGACCAGGCGGATCGGGTCAAGCATCGCCTCTTTGCCTCCGCCACACCTTGCGGATCACAGCAGTGTCTCACTTGCCCGGAAAATCCCATCCGGCGCGTGGACAGAGGTCGGAGAAACCTGAGCGGGCTGCTGCGCTGGGAGGAGTGCTCGCGCGCGCCGGCCCACCCCGCCAGGAAAGACCACGGCTTTGAGGCCTGCCCGGCGCTGCCGGAAGAACCTTGTCCGCTGGAAGGAGCCTGAGCACTGGACGCCCAGAGCACGCCGCCATGCCCGCGGGGGCCCCAGCTGTCATTCCAGGTGAGCGCTGCTTGCAGCCTGCATCCATCCCCCGCCATTCCCCCAAGGCGCTGTGACCGCTCCTGACCGTGTTTACCATTTCATGGGCCTGGCCGCCATCCGCCATCTTAGGCCATACTCCCCAGAGGCTGGAACGCCTTGTGCCTGGCCTTACGGCACTAAACACCTTCACTACCATCTCTGGTGTTGTGGCCACCTGTCTTGCCGGCGCTGCTACCTGCCCTTCGCCACATCGCCCGGAGGCACCCCCAACCCCTGACCTCATGGCTGGCACCCCATGCAAACTCGAGGCCTGCTGTGCCTAGGCCGATCCTGCTGCTGCCGCCGCATTTGCCGTTGCGGTAACATTGACGCTGCTACTTGCTTGCTCTCTACTGTGAAGCACCTCCGGGGCCTTTGCGGTCCCGACGCACCCTCTTAACCACACCGACAGCAAGACCACGCCGCCATTATCTGCCTCCTTCACAAACTACCGGACACGCCATATCCTGCCATCCCTCCGGAGGCGGACTGAGCAGACGGGCTTCCCCTCCCCCCCCTGTGTGGGGGGCCATACGATATATCATCCTCTTCCCGCTGACCCAGCCTGGTGTGGAGGCGACGACACTGCTCAGCACGAGGCCTGAACTACCTGCGGTCATTGCGTGGGACGTCGGTCCGCAATACAGCCGCTTCCCTAGAACTGCACCTTATGCTGCCTAACCTGCCTGGAACCCCCCTCATCTGGAGCCTACTGCTACAGCTGCGTTCTACCAATATCCGCTCCACAGGCCTAGCCAGGGGTGGTCCATCCCCCTTTTCTGCCTTGACCCTCTTGCGATCTGGCGTACACCCCTCCTACAGCATTGCAGACACCCAGACGAGACATGGGCCGCAATAATGCACGTCAGTCCAAAATCCCATTTAAAACCAAAAAAACGTCCAAAACGGCGCCGGAGACGGAGGGCCGTCCTACTGCCTCGGCCCCGCAGGAGGAAGACTGGAAAACACTTTTGCTGGGCATGAAGCAAAGCCTTTCCACAATAGACTCCAAAATTGATTCCATAAACACACGCATGGACAGTGTTGTGACCAAGCTGGAGCAACACGACACCCGCATCAAGGAGTCAGAAGACAGGATTTCGGTTCTGGAAGATAGCGCCGCCTCGACAAGCAGGCAGGTCACTCAAATGGACAGGCTGCTCAAACTAATAGCAGACAAGAATGAAGATTTGGAAGCGAGGTCCCGCCGTAACAATGTCCGTATTTTAGGCCTTGCGGAGTCCACCAACACAGGTAAAATGGAGACCTTAGTAGAGAATCTTGTCACGGAACTGTTTGGGAAAGAATCTTTCTCCTCACTCTTCATTGTTGAGAGGGCCCACAGGTCCTTGGCAGCTCGCCCGCCTCCCGGAGCCCAACCTTGTCCCGTCATCGTGCGTTTTCTAAATTACAGAGACCGCGATGCGGTGTTAAGACGCTCGAGAGAACTGGGGACTGTGAACGATTGCAACACGACTCTCTCTTTTTTCCCCGACTTTACACCCTCAGTCCAAGAGGCCAGACACAAATTTGCAGGGGTAAAAAAGAAACTCCAAGCGCAGAAGATCCTGTACGCCATGCTGTGCCCAGCAAAATTGAAAATCTCACTTCAAGGCAGGCATCAATTTTTTCAAAGCCCACAACAGGTGGAAGACTTTCTTAAACCACATATGAAAGACCAGAACAGTGAAGAAGCGGCTTGCAGGCGATCCAGGTCTCAATCACCAATGTCACAACAGGACTGAAATGACGTACTGTGATATTGAACCGATTAGTACAGCAGTCTCTGCCCTTTGCCTATGCGGAGCCTGATTCTTATAAATTCAGTTGAGATGCTTGAGCTGTACAAATCTCACCGGTCTTTAGTATAATTGAGTGCTCGGTCACCCACCTCCGTCCCACGCTGGGCGTCCGGGGTAAGCCCGGAGCCTGTGGGTGCAAGTAGGGAGGTGGTTGGCAGGTTTGGTGCCACTAGTCTCTGTCCCCCAATGGGCGAGCCCCTAAACACCCCATCCCTCCTCAGGGTAGGGGCATGTGTAGTATCTTGTATGGTTTTTGTTTCGTTTTGTTTCTGGGAAGGTGGGTGGGGGTTGTATACCCGGCCAGTTGGGGTTGCCGGTGTGGGTGGGAAGGACCTCCGAACTAATGCTGATGATATTGTAATGTTTGTCACGTTTCTTTTGGGTGGGCTCTGCGGGGGGATTTTGGGAGGTAACTGTCATTTCTATACCATCAACTGTGCTTTGGTCTTGGATCACGAGATTACATGCTACATGATTCGTTATATGTCTGAATGGGTGACTTAGAGGGTACACAACCGTCACAACAGTTTCAACTGGTCTCCTGGAACATCCGAGGGCTGAACAATCCCAGGAAAAAGAGACAAATTCTGGGATACCTTGATAGGCAGGGCGTATCAATTGCCATGCTTCAGGAAACACATCTACTGCCTGTTAGCTCTCCCCTATTAGCGTCCAGATGGGCCTCATGCAAGGTTTTCTCTTCGTACTCCAACTATGCCAGGGGGTCACGATCTTGGTCAGAAGAGGGGTGAGGTTTACACCTGCTGGGACGGAGGTAGATTCATGCGGCAGATACTGCATGGTCTGGGGGAAACTACACTCGCATACTGTCCTTTTCGCCTGCTACTATGGCCCCAATACCGACGACACTACCTCGTTTCTCACAATGTGGGGTAAGATTCAAACATTGGGCATAGGCCATGTCATATTGGGAGGTGACTTTAATACCGCTTTGGAACCACGCCTTGACAGATCTATACCCCAGCCCTCACACTACTCCCACACCCAACGCACGTTGTCCTCTATTGTTGCTGAACACCACTACATCGACGCCTGGAGACACCTACACCTGTCCCTCAAACAGGGCACTCACCACTCTGCTGTACATTCCAC
The DNA here is from genome assembly GCF_964263255.1 of Lissotriton vulgaris. NCBI lineage: Eukaryota > Metazoa > Chordata > Amphibia > Caudata > Salamandridae > Lissotriton > Lissotriton vulgaris. Next base: position 461,798,206 of record NC_141700.1, on the reverse strand, counting down.
GTGGGCACGTCTAGACTACGTGCTCCTATCGGCAGGCCTCACTCCCTGGTTAGTTAACGCCCTACACCTCGCTAGGACTTTCTCAGACCATTCCCCGGTCCTAATATCGCTACGCATACCCACTGAGGCCTCCCCTTACCTAAGCTGGCGCCTCAACCCTGCACATCTCACGGATTCTGCCTTTAGGGCGGAACTCGAACAGGACATACAAGACTTCTTCGAGCGTAATATGGGGTCGGTGTCGAATCTCACGACGGTCAGGGAGGCCTTTAAGGTCACGGTACGGGGATGGTGCATCGCTAAAGGGGGAGGCGTCCTCAAATCACTGCGCGATGAGCTGCGAAAGCTAGAATCCGAGCTTCGAGAACTGGAACAGAGTAGAACTCGCGACGCTCAGGGACACACTTCTAATGCCCTACTCAGGGACAAGCTGAACGAGTACACGGAAGCGGCTGCTAGGGAGTGCAAGTTCCTCGGAAAACAGTATACCGCACGCATCTTCGGTGAGGGGGACAGGCCCGGTAGGGCACTCGCCTCTGCTGTCCGAGCCCCTAGATATAATAACTATGTCTCGACCTTACTCGACCTTACTGGACGATCATCAACTTCCACAGCGAGACCTCACAGAACAACTCCGCATCCTCACCAATCATTATTCCACTCTCTATACCTCTCAAAGATCGGCACCTATCAACCTGCATCCATATCTGGAGGACACAGCCAATGCGTGGCTTGGCCCATCTCAGCAAAAATTCCTGCACCATATTCTTGAGGTGGATGAAATAAAAGACGCTATCATGTCCATGAAGTCGGGCAAATCACCTGGTTCTGACGGGTTGCCGATTGACTTTTACAAGGCCTATATCCATATACTAGCCCCAATACTGCAGCAAGTTTACTATTCGGCCCTAGAAGAGGGTACTCTGCCACCCACTATGCGCGAAGCCCTTATAATGTCCCTTTTGAAACCAGGCAAGCCGCCGGACCACTGTGACTCCTACAGGCCCCTCTCCTTGCTCAACACTGATGTAAAAATCTTAGCAAAGGTACTCGTGTCACGTCTTAACCTGTTGATGGAACGTTTAGTCTTGCCTGACCAAGCAGGTTTTGTTCCCAACAGGGCGACGTCACATAATTTGCGCACCCTTCAAGCCGTACTGCAGGATGTTAATCCTCGCTGTGAAGCTGCTGCAGTTTTCCTAGACGCTACCAAAGCGTTCAATTCCATTGAGTGGGATTACCTTCTGGCCCTTCTTGAACGGATGGGGATCCCATATAGCTTTCTAGATTGGATAAAATTACTCTATTGCAACCCTAGAGCTTCAGTCCTGCATAATGGCGCTAGGTCGGATCCCTTTGAGATCCATAGAGGTACCAGACCGGGGTGCCCGCTTTCCCCTGTCCTCTTTGCGATCGCGATTGAGCCGTTGGCGGCTAAGCTCCGACAACATCATAATCACCGCTCTCTAATATACCCGGAGCGCCAGCTACTCGTCGCACTGTATGCTGACGACATGACTTTGTATGTGCACGAGCCGAGAGAAAACCTCAATCCCCTACTACGTGAAATCACTAAATTTGGTGCCATATCTGGTATACAAATTAATTGGTCGAAGTCTGCTCTATTCCCCGTAACGGATAAGACCGTGCATTTCCCCCTGGACTACCCCCTAATATGGGAAACTGAGGAAATAAAATATCTCGGCATCATTGTGTCCAGAAACCGAGAGGCTCTCATTAGGGCTAATTATGGCACCGTCCTGGATAAATTGACCGATACCATCACTAAGTGGATCCATCTCCCACTTTCAATGGCGGGTTGGTCTCCCTGATCAAGATAGTGGTCCTTCCCAAGCTGCTATATCTCTTCACTAACATACCATACAGCCCTGGATCCCACTTCTTCCGCGCCCTCAATTCCCAATTGTCGCAACTAATATGGGGTGGCAAACAAGCCAGGATTAGCCTAAAGACCCTCATGTTACCATATCATCAAGGCGGATTTGATGTCCCAAACTTTCAACGCTATTACGACTGTGCCCAGGACCACTTCGCCACGTACTGGTTTCACCCTCCTCCCTTCATGGCCCATCTTGCGGTGGAAGACGGATATATGAGGCCTGTACAACCGTCGGGTTATTTATACACTACTTCGCGTATCACAGACCGGGACCCGACCACAGTGGACTGCACTGTTCAGGCATGGAAGCGCCTGGCAGACCACATGGAGGTCGAGTTTCTATATTCTCCATGTATGCCTCTAGCGCATGACCCAAGATTGCGCGTCTCCTGTGAAGAGATCGGCTGTAAACTACTCACGAAATTGGCGATGCATACGTGGGGCGATCTGTACCTCCAAGGGCAATTTCGTACATCGGCTCAATTCTTTGGGGAGTACACCCCCTCAGTTATGGATACGTTCCTTTATGTTTGGCTTCGGCAGAACGTTATAGCGGTCACTCCCGCCTTCCCTGACGAGCCAGATACCCTGGCGCCCCTACACAACCTGTTACAAACGGACACCCCAAAACATGTTGTGTCTATGCTATACAAACATGCACAGCCTGACCCGTCGTCCCCACCGCTAAAAGCACGCGGCGACTGGGATAGCGACCTAGACGCCCCACTATCGGACGAACAATGGGAGGACAGCTGCTCGCACACCAATGCAGTGACCGGTAACGCCCGTCTTAGACTGATCCATTTCAAATTTTTGCACCAACTTTACTATACCCCTTCCAAATTGTTCAGTTTCGGTCTACGTGACAACGACAAATGCCTCAGATGCAAGGGCGAGGGTGCTGACTTCTTCCACCTGGCATGGGCATGCCCTGCTGTAGCGGAATATTGGCATGAGATATTTAGAGCTGTGTCCGACATGGTCGGGGTGGACATCGCTCCCTGTCCTAAGGTTGCGTTGCTGGGCCATATGGCCCCAGCGCTGAAATGACATAGGAAATTTTTCGCACTGGGCCTCCTATTAGCTAAACTCCAAGTGGCATGTAGATGGGGTAGGGGCCGGGCGCCTAAATTTAAGATGCGGCTAAACACGATGTCTACTTGGCAAGATCAACTCCATAATTATGCCGAACTCTTACCGCACAAATCACGTCCCAAGGAACTCTGGGGCCCCCTCACTGCATATCTCCTTCGTAAACAGGGTGAGGATCCTTCGGAAACGTGAAATTAAGTTGGACTGCCCTATACCAACCCCTCCCCCTTACTCAAACCTGGCCCTGATGCCCTGCCAGTCGCGTCTCTGCCCTCCCCCCCCCCCCCCCAGGTGTCATCCTATATTTAGGCTAGACAACATACGGTGTCCTATGGCGATCCACCCAAGACATTGCCCTACCCTCTGCACCAGTTGGAGACTTGACCATATATCTCGCCAGCTTACGATGCCCAGAGTATGACTGATATGTGACGTGTACCCAATACCGGACTGCTTATTCAATTCATATATATGTTATAAGTATCCCTACATCCATGGCCTTTGCACGATATTACCCTCACTGATTTGATTGTGGAACGCCCCCTGCCTCCCATTCCTGCCCCCCCTGTCCCCCCCTCCCATGTCAGCCAGAAGTATTCAGCGGGTGCGGAACTACACTCAACCCGACGAAGGTTGATTCTCTATCTACTTGTTACCACTCTATGGCTCCTCCCCTCAGGGTCCTTTGATCCACATACTGTGTATGGTGGTATATCATGGGAGGGAATAGTCTCTGTTGGTTTTTTGCAGTTTGTTAAAAAATGATAAAAGAAACCTCAGATGTATACTGCTTGCTTACACGTTGCTTCCTTACTGGCATTATAATGCACACTTCAACAGGTTATTTCAACTTTACATCGCGGCCGGCCCAGCAGGGTTGTAGGCGGCATGCTGTGTCAAAAAATGTTTTAATGCCTAACCGTCTAATCATTACCAGGACCCTCCAATTGGTAGCTGCCAGCCTGCAGCCGCAGGTTGTAGGCGTGAAGCTGTAAAGGATAAACGGTTCCACATATTGTGCAAAACCCTAACTCAAAACGTACTCTTCTCCCTTTTAGAATGCTTGACAACGCAAGTGGTTTGGGCTGGGGAAGACGAAGTTGCAAACGCTTTTAACATTACAGATGACTGCAGACATGCAGTTACTATGAAATTGTTAGAACACGGCGTACCTGTAACAGATGCATGTGTTACCTTCATGATCGAGGTACTCAAGGTGTGTGGGATCAGAGATATTCTGTTCCTGGGTTCAGTTCACGCCTGCCGATCCGGTGCCTGAATTGTTTTACGCATACATTGTAGTTGAACCACAAGATGAATACATTCCATACAAAGACATTGAAGTCCCGTTAACGTACCAGCAGAATAAAAGTTGGTTTAAAGGCAGCCTCCAACACACAACATCTGTCGTGAGACTCAGTCCGCTCAGCATAAAAGGGCTGACCTGGTCGGTCTTAGCGACATACACTCCATATTCCGAGATAGATAAACTACCAGTGGATGAAGTACGTAAAATATACAAAGACATAGTGAGGCTATACAGACACATTGTCCAGTCTGTCATGCGAACATTGACAGTCCAACTTGCGAGAAATGCTCAGCCAGTCCACATCAGACCACGTCTATATTTAACTCACAGACATTGAAATGAGTATTGGGGACAATTCGTTCCAAACTGGAGCAAATTCCGTTCTGGATAGCACAAAAAATTGCACAGCTGGAAGCAGTTTTTCCCCATAAGGGTCAGCAGGAAAAACATAGAATGCTAACCATTTGCTTGCCAATGGGGATGGTTTTCTCGATCGAGGATTGTATCACTTGGCAAACAATCTTTGGTGCCGTTTACGTCAGAATACACGGTACTCCTTCCTTAGCAGTTCTTCCAGAAGTTTTGAAACAAATACAGAATGAGTTCGGGGCAGGACCTGTCCTGGACTTTGAAATGAAACTGATGGGTAATTTTACCCAAGTTTCTACAATCATGCTGAGCAATATAAAGGGGGAGGCAGCAGCGATGGCCACACACAGCCGCCTAAGGGAAATAGCACCTAGAAATAGGAAGCGAATTTGGGAACCAAAGCAGGGAAGCCACAAATGGTGGGTAGTCCCGACAAAGACAACACAAAGCAAGCTACCAATTCTTCTAAAAAGAAATGGGAAAACAAAAATTATAAAAATAACAATTCAGAAAAGAATTCACAACAAAGTGGTGGGTCTCCCCGACGGGAGTCCTCTGAAAAGAGGTACAACCTTAGTAATTGTGATTACATTAGAAAACCTGATAGGAATCGGGACAGTGATACACGTTCTTTTAGTTCTTTCCAGGGTTTATCAAAAAACTCGGAGAAAGACGGGCAATCAGAACAAAAGACTGAAGATCGACCAAAGATAAGGAAACACATCGCACTTCACATTACATTATCAAACAAGGAGAGCAAAATAAAGCAAAACCTCAATTCAAAAAGAAGAAAGTAGCTGGCTTAAAAATTAGAAATGCCCAGGTTACTAAGGACTCAGCTTCTGAATGGGGAATGGGCTCTGACGATGCTAGACAGCGCGGCACAAGTAACATTAGCTCGCCAGAACCTGAAGGATTTTCTGGTGACAGCAGTATTGAATAGACACATTACAGTGGAAACACCAGATAGGAGAGTTACTGTCCTGCATAGAAGGTCACATCTCAAGAAGAGTTAAATGTCTCTTTTGGGAGACCTTAACATATAGATATGACATACTGCTAGCAGAAAGTGATTGGCCGCCTGAGTTTGTGGTGGATTGCCCAAAGGGGGAAAGCACAATTTTTCTTGCTTTCTCCGACCTCATTCCAGAATCTTTAACCCCTTCTGTGCGAACAACAGCCGGGAGCCGTCGTGCGCAACAGTGCTCATGTGCACAGGATGGCTCCCGGCTGTGTTGGCACATGGCACTGGAAATCCCTCCGGTGCAGGCACCAGAGGGATTTCTTTTTCTTCCCTAAAGCCTCAGGAGCTGGGAAGAGCTTCCGAGGACCCCCGTTTCTGTGAAATGAAGATCAGTGCGCATGTCGCGCTGACGTCATTTCATAGAAATCAAAACTGAAATTAGCCTTTAGGCTCATTTCAGTTTCACTTTCTAAGTATTTTATTTATTTTATTTTATTTAAAGTTTTATAGAGCGCGAACCAGACCCGTGAGGCTATCAGAGCGCTTTATAGTATTAAGGGAGGTGTCCAGAGCACAGGGAGGGGAGGGAACATTGGGTAAAAGAGGGAATACATAATGCAAGTAAACAAGTAGTCAACGTGCCAGCTACATGTGGGAAGGGACATTGGGTAAAAAAAGGGATACATAATGCAGGGAAACAAGTAGCAAACGTACCACCTACAGGTGGGAAGGAAATTGCAACAGATAGATACGTTGTATAGGAAAGTACCTAGTCTCAACTCTTGCTCAATGTCAGTAGAAGGATAATCATGACACGTGTTCGTTAGGCGAGGTATTTACCAATTAAGAAGGTTTTTGTCTCCTTCTTAAAATTTGCCAAGGACGGAAGTCTTCGGATGGCGGGTGGGAGAGAGTTCCAAATCCTAGGCGCAGCCCCAGTGACGACCCGGTTGTTAGTTTTCTTTATCCGGAAGTGAGCAGGTTGCAGCAATAAGTCTTTGGCAGAGCTGGAGTTTCTGGGTCCACTTGATACCACGAGTTTTTGTGCTAGGAATGGAGGGGAGTTGTTATAAAGAGCTTTGTGAGTAATGCAGACTAGTTTAAATTGTATTCTGGCCTCTAGGGGAAGCCAGTTCATCGCTTTAAGGTGGGGAGAGATGTGGTTGAATTTCTTTGAGCCAGTTAGTAGTCTGGCAGCGGTGTTGAGGCAGGCTTTCAATGGGGCCAGAGATATTTTGGGTAGCCCTGCAAGGGTAGAGTATCCATATTCGTATCTAGAGATGACTAGTGCCTGTACTGCTGTTTTAAGGTCGGACACATCGAGGAAGGGTTTCAGGTTTCTTAAGTAGTTCAGGTGGAATCTAGCCGTTTTGGCCATCGAGTTTATATGGCCACACATGTTCAGGCTGCCGTCCAGGGTTATTCCAAGGGATTTCGCCCAGTTAACAGTGGTAGGAAGGCAGTTTAGTGCTGAGATGGCCTCGATCCAACCTTGGATGTCTGGGTTGGGTTTGGGAGGAGAAATCAGGAGGAATTCAGTTTTATTTGCGTTGAGTTTAAGCTGGTTGGCGGTGAGCCAGTGGACTGTTAGCTTCAAGGCCTCATTCAGGGAGAAAATGTCCTCAGGGGAAGAGATTTTTATGTAGATTTGAGTATCGTCAGCATACATATGGTAGCAGATGCTAGCGGCACGTAGAACCTCGGTGAGAGGTTCCAGGTAAAGGTTGAAGAGGGTAGGTGAGAGGGTAGATCCTTGGGGAACTCAACTGTGACCGGAGATGGGGTGGATAGATTACTGTTGATGAGGACTCTGTGTGCGGTTTTGGAGGAAGGATCTAAACCAGGGGTCTCCAACCTTTTGTGTAGTGAGAGCTACTTCTGGTCAGTGAAAATCGTCATGAGCTACTAAACGCCAAGCAACTCGCACATTTTTCCGGGAGACCCCCCCCCCACGCCCAATTTAATTGATTTTAAGCCTAATTTCTTCAGAGCCCATACTGTGGTTTGAACAAAATACTTAAGAGTTCCCGTCTAGAAACACTGAAAGTAATGACTTTGGATTTGTGTCATGAAGACGCTTCAAAACCTTATAATTAATAGCTTCAAAATCAAGACATTTCCTTCTTTGAATTGTGACAATGCCCTGCTTCTGCCTGTTGAGATGTGTAGCAGATGAAACATTTGCAAAGGAAGAGGCACAGACCTACATTTTTCAAAAACATGTACTTTCAGTAATGCTGAAGGTGCGAGTACTGTTCTAGTTGGCACCAGTTTGACCTTCATTTTCAAAGTGCACCTCATTTTAATTACAAAATTGGAGACCAGTGCATGTGAGGCCCTTTGATTTTAAGCTCGGCTGCCACCGCGCTTTACTATTGAATGAGGATGTAAAGCACGGTAGCAGGCAACGTTAGAATCCAAGATCCTTGCATGCTCTGAACTGCTTTCACAGTCATGCAATGGCAAATATATAGTGCAGTGTAGAAATCAGTGAAAGGCTTTCACTGATTACTACACTACGCTAAATATTTATTCACTGCCACCGTGATATCGGCCCAGTGCCTGAAGGGACTTTTAATTTTAGCGTTGGTTTCTACTGCGCATTATTATTGAAGGCAGATGTAAAGTGCAGTGGCAGACGCTAAAATCAAAAGGCCTTGCAAGCATTGAGTGCTTTTTAGCCGGCAACACGGCTCATTCAGGGTCAGGGGCCCCTCTTACCTCACAGCTGCTCCGGGAGGCCCAAGTCAGTGGAGGATGATGCGAGGTGTGATGCCAGCCTGGAAAAGGCAGGTGGCGCGTAACTAGAAGGAAAAACGTCACGTTCTTCAGCCTGCCCCGCCCCAGCTAAGCTCACTACAGCCAATCAGAGCAGATGGTTTGTATACGGGCGGGCAAGGACGGATTAATTGTGAAAAAGGGCTGATAGGTCTGAAAGAAAACGACGGGATACAAAATAAAATTGTTAATGACGTCTTAATAATTAAATAGCAGCGCGAGCTACTCTCAGAGGGTCGGCGAGCTACCTGTAGCTCGCGATCGACCTGTTGGAGACCCCTGATCTAAACCATTCAAGGAAGGAGCCCTCCAACTCCATCCTGAGTTTGAGGCGTTCCAGGAGAAATTGTTGGTTTACCGTGTCGAAGGCAGAGGAAAGGTCTAGGAGGATTAGGAGACAGGTTTTGCCTTGGTCGAGGGCTTGGAGAGCGTCATCTACAATGTGGAGGAGGGCGGTTTCCGTGCTGTGGCCTGATCTGAACCCGGATTGGAAGTCATCTAACAAGTGATATTTGTTGATGTGTAGGCTCAGTTGCTGTTGTACACATTTTTCCAGAATTTTGGCTAGGAGTGGGATGTTAGAAATGGGTCTATAGTTCTCAGCGGAAGCAGGGTCCAGAGTGTTTTTTTAGGATGGGGACAACTTGGCCAGCCTTGAGCGGGTCCGGAATTGAGCCTTGGAGGAGGGAGGCGTTGATTATTGCAGTCCAGGAAGGGATGATGGCTTGAGAGGCTGCAGCTAGGCAGTTAGAAGGAAGAGGATCGTTGAAGTGATTGTTCGGGTTTAAAGTGGCAAGAATTTTCAAGATAGAGTGTTCGTCATAGGTTATAAAATTGGACCAGTGCTCTAAGTTTTTAGGTGAGGTTTGGGAGGACAACACGGGGAGAAGTCGTAGAGTGGGCAGATTTTGATTTTGGCGTTGAGTTGCGGATTTGAGTTCGATATCTAGAGCAGAGATTTTGTCGCAGAAGAAGGAAGAGAATTCCTCATTTGTTTTTAGGGGATTAGGTATTTCTTTGGAGATTTTCGCTAGTTTGTTGAATTGGTGTTTGACCAAGTCGAACAGCTTGCGAGGTCTATTTTTGGCGTTCTCCAGTTCCGTTCTGAAGAATTCTTATTTTGAGTTGAGGATTTTCTTATTGTAGGTATTTCTGGCCTGGCGGAGAAGTTTTAGATGTGCTGCTGAAGGATATTGTTTCCAGTTACGTTAAGTCTGTCGAAGGGATCTCCTCTCCTTGTTGAGGGAATCTGCTAAACCATGGCTTTCGGTCTTTGATCTGGGTTCTTTTTAGTTTTAGTGGTGCCAGGTCGTCAAGAATGTTGGATATGGTAGAAGAGTCTCACAAAGCGCTGCCAGTTTCTCGAGATCAAGGTTCTTGGTGTCTCTAACCCATCTTTTAGGAATCACAGGTTGAGGTGTCCAAGTCTTATGGGTGCTGGGCAGGAGGAAGGTAATGGCGTGGTGGTCAGACCAATCACAAGGGTCAATAGAGATAAGTTTGATCGCTGCTTCTTTAGCAATGATCCAGTCTAGGGTGGCACCTTTCGAATGTGTGGGGAGGGAGCAGGCTTGGATAAGAGCTTGATCAGCCAAGAAGTCTCTAATGGCAATGGCCTGAGGATCCTTAGGGTCGTTCCAATGCAAGTTGAAGTCACCAAGGAAGATGTCATTGGAGTTTGGGAAAATCTTGGATGTGATGATTTCCATGAGGAGGTCCGTAAAGGTGTCATTCTTGCCTGGTGGATGGTAAAAGATGTGTAGTTCACACAGCTGTGAGGTGTTGTTGGATATAGCGAGTGCGAGGTATTCGCAGGAGTCTGTAGGGTCCACCGGCAGTTCCGTAACTAGGAGGTTGGAGTGGTAGATGCAGGCAATGTCACCTCCTTTTTTCTTTGAGGGCCTGTCCATCCTTACGATGTTATAATTGGGTGGGACAAAGAGGTCTAGGTATGGCGATGAGGATTCCTTGAGCCAAGATTCAGTCAGGATTGCTAGGTCCGATTTGCGTCTCAAGATGAGGTCGGCTACATCAGATGCATGTTTTACAGCTGACCGGCAATTTATTAGGAGGCAGGCTAGGGACGGGCCGGAGTGAGTGTCAGGGATAGGATCAGAGACGGAAACTCTGGCCAGGTTACTTTTTACCACCCCTCTGGTACAGAGGGTAGCAGGTCTATTAGGGTTGGATACAATTGTGTTGATAGGGAGTACTTCCCTCAGGTCAGATGGGGATGGGGGGTGGTTAAGGCTGAGTCGCTATCACTGAGGGTGTCGGCCACTTCTTCCTCCGAGAGTTCTGAGGGATTAGGCAAGTCAGGGGTGGGATTGTAGGAGTGGAGAAGAGCAAGAATTTCCTCCTCCGAGAGGGGGCAGGGTTGCTTGCGGGAGCGCAGGTGTCTGATGGAAAGAGGTTGGGGGTGAAGGAGGGGCTTTGTGGTGGGGATATGGGTCACGTTCTGTGAGAGCCAAAACTTGGAGAAGGAGAAATCGGTGATGTGAAGAAGGTGCTTTAGGTCCAGAATGGACTTGTGGATATCCAGGGTTAATTCTGTTGCTCTGCGGTGAAGGTCATCAATGTGTCTAAAGGAGGTAGGATCCGGCAGGCAGGGGGCCAGTAGCTGGGGGAGGTCCTGATAGAGTGTGCTGGTAGCCTGGAGGTGGGTTTGGGCAGGCCGAGGGCCGGCTGCCAACGTGCTATTTGGACTGAGTGAGGGGGGCTAGGTCTATTGGTGTCATTGTGAGATGGAGAATCTGGTGGGCAGGGGGCCGAGCAGGGGGCAGCGATTTTGTCTGACTGGGAGTGTGGCCTAGTGAAGGGGCTAACTCGACCAAGCATCTGTGCCCTATTGGGTGTTTCAATACCAGAGTGGTGGGCCCTAATAGGAGTTTGCGTAGCCCTGAGTGCAGGAAGATTCCGCGGACAGCAGGTTGAGGGTTTAGACAAGCTTCTGGGGGTATGTGCTGAGGAGGTCCCTAGGAGGAGCTTTGGAGGCCAACGGACCTTGAAGGTCTAGGTTCGGTGGAGTGGGCGCGTAGTGGTTGGCATGCGTTGGTGATATGGTGTCAGGGCCGGGACGTTCAAGGATGAGGTCATTGGCAGGAGTGTTAAGTGCATGTCAAGGCATACTAGGCGGATTGGCGAGAGAATTCGATCGGCGGGAGCGTGGACTGAGACGGGTTGTGAACATGTTTTTTAAGGAGGGAGAAGAGGTCAGCAAATTTGATGAGGTTTTTGGGAGGCCCTTGAATTAGGATCATGCTGCTATTGTATAATGTGATGGTAAGGTCAGCACGTAAGATTGCCGATGGAGTGATTGATAGTTTTTTCCCATGCAGGATGTTCCTGGTTTTCTGTACTTTGAGGAGGCTCAAACGGGTAGTGCGCCAGAGGGACGTTTTCCTAGAATAGAAGATGAGGTCTTTTATGACAGTGCCCAGGTTCATGCAGAGGCAATGGTCAGATATCAAGGTCTCAGGATGTCTTTTTAGGATGGAGTGTTTAAGGGATTTAGAGGCGTATTTGGAGAGCTTAGGAGGATAGGTAAAGGTATAGTAATTGTCCCCCGTGTTGGTCAGGCCGGGCTCTGCCATGTTGGGAAGAGTGCTCAGGGGACTATCTCAGCCCCCTGACCATGTAGAAAGACGGGACAGGTGTCATAGGAAAGGGGAGAATCTTCCCCTTTGCAATGAATCCCTGCTTGGGGATTGCCCCACGAGGGCGATCCCTAAGCACGGATCCACCCACTAGACACCAGGGAGGGGGGAGCGGCCCCTTGGGCAAGGGCCTTTGCTCCCCCCCCCCCCAAAAAAAATGTCCAAATTCAGTTTTTCGCCCCCCCCCCCCAGGGCAGCAGAGGGGGGCAGTAGCCCCCAATCTGCTCTGGGGAGGGGGGCAGAAAGCCAACTAGACGCCAGGGATTTGTTTTTAAGTCATTTTCTTTTAGGGTGGGGGCTGCACAATGCCCCCTCCCTGCTACAATTATAGCCCACAATCAGCACCCTGGGGGAGAAAAAGCCAACTGGATGCTAGGTATTTTTTGGGGGGCAATTTGAATTAGGGTAGGGGGTGCCCAAAAAGGGCATTCCAATGCCCCTGCAACAATTACAGTCTTTCTGCCCCCCCCCCCCCCCGGTGAGTAGATAGGGCCGTAGCCCCCAATCTGCCCTCCCGGGGGCCAGAAACCCCACTAGAAAACAGGGATTTTTTTAGGGTAATTTTAATTAGGGTGGGGGGTGGGCAAAACAGGCATGCCAATGCCCCCCCACAAATTACAGTCTTTCTGCCCCCCAGGGAGGCAGATGGGAGCTGTAGCCCCCAATCTGCCCACCGGGGGCAGAAAGCCCACTAGAAACCAGGGATTTTTTGGGCCAATTAGGGGCGGGGGCTGCCCAAAACGGGCATACGAATACCCCCAACCCCCACAAAAATTACAGCCTTTCTGCCCCCCTGGAGGGCATATGGGGGCAGTAGCACCTAATCATTTTTTTTATTTGTGTAGGGGTGGGGGCTGCCCAAAATGGGCATGACAATACCCCCACCACCTCCATAGAAATTCCAGTTTTTCAGACCCCCCGGTGGGGGGGGGGGGGGCGGGGGGAAACCCACTAGGCGCAAGCGATTACGCTGACTTCTTTTATGCGTGGGGTGGGAGCTTCCCAGAATGGGTATACCAATGCCCCCATCCCCACAAAAATAGCCACAGTCTTTCTGCCCCCCCCAGGGGCATATCTGGGCAAACCCTCCCGATACCCCCTAGGGCGGCAGAAAGCCCACTAGGCACAGCCTTTTTTCAGCAATATGGCCACCTGTGGATTTTGGGCCCTAGCGCAGCTGGCACATATAGAAACCTAGCAAACCTGTACATTTTTGAAAACTAGACACCAAGGGGAATCCAGGATGGGGTGATTTGTCTGTCTCTCACCAGGTTCTATCAACAATTCTGGGTAACAGAACCTGTTGAGAGCCAGACAAGTCACCCCATCCTGGATTCCCCTGGTTGTCTCGTTTTCAAAAATGTATAGGTTTGCCTGGTTTCCCTATGTGCCAGCAGAGCTAGGGGTCAAAATCCACAGCTAGGCACTTTGCAAAAAAAGGGTCAGTTTTCACAGTGAAAATGTGGTGTGTCCATGTTGCTTTTTGGGACGCTTCATGTCGCGAGCACGGCCTACCCACACAAGTGAGGTACCATTTTTCTCGGAAGACTTTGTGGAACCCGGGATAGTTGGAATTTTGTGGATACACGCAGATTCCAGAACTTTCCACCAAAGAAATGTGAGGAAAATGTGTTTTCTGGGACAAAGTTTTAGGTTTGCAAGGGATTCCGGGTAACAGAACCTGGTGAGAGCCAGTCAGGTCACCCCATCGTGGATTTCCCTGGGTGTCTAGTTCTCAAAACTGTATTGGTTTGCTAGGTGTCCCTAGGTGCCAGCAGAGCTGGGATTCAAAATCTACAGCTAGGCACTTTGCAAAAAAAGGGTCAGTTTTCACTGTAAAAATAAAGTGTGTCCACGTTGCATTTTGAGCCGTTTCCTGTGGCGGGCACGAGGCCTACCCACACAAGTGAGGTACCATTTTTATCGGGAGACTTATGTAACACTTAATTGTAGAGCAACTGTTATTACCTATTGACCTTCGATGCATTTCTGCCTTCCAAATGAAAGACAATGTGTAAAAAAGAAGTCATTTTGAAACATGACCTATAATTCTCATGCTAGTATGGGTACTCACAATTTCGGAAATGTGCAAATATCTACTGTTTCTAAACTCTATATTTTGTTCCAATTTCAGACTTACATAGGTGTCTTTCATACTGATTTGTCCATGTATATATTTTCCCAAATTAAATGCCATATACCCAGTACATAATAAACAAGCATTTGCAATGCAATAGGTCTCACATTTACGCGAGTTTAAGCTATTGGCATTGTAAATGACAATGCCTTTTATTTATGTTTTGGTTTGTAAAACAAATAAATAAAAGGGATTGTTATTTCCAATGCCAATAGCTTAAACTCGCGTAAATGTGAGACCTATTGCATTGCAAATTCTTGTTTGGTAAATCCCAGCATAGGCTACTAGAGTGGCCTCGGAGCACTGACAGATCGGGGATGAAACTGTGTAATGTCACATTCGCAGACGCTGCCAGACGTTGCTGAGATCGGACTTTATATTGTCACTCATACACTCCAATTCTTTCTCCTTCTTAACCTGTGGGCATCCTCCCACCTCTAGGACACCCATAGGTTGAATATTAAAAAATCTTATAAATTAAAAGTAATAGGCGGGCAATGAATAGGCGTCCCTGTGTATAATATGTGCCTCTCTCACACCTCTTCCATTACACTGCTAGGCCCTGCCCCAAGACAAAATGAAAGCAACTCTCTGGTCATTCAGGCCCTACACCTAAGCACTTATGGCCAAGGATCACAACACTTGCGCGACAACCATGCACCCCTCATGCGGCAGGAAATGTGCTTCAGTGCCCGGAATAGAGCTTTAAAGTGCTATGTAAATGCAGCAATAAATATGGGTATAAACACTGCTAGAGTCAAAGATGAGCGAAAATCAAAGGACGGGCCAAACTGTGATCCATGGAGCTCCGGAGAGCCGCCACTACTTGTACTGACCAGGGGGACCAATCTCAAAGGGTTTTACGCTACACTAAAAATTAATTACACCAAAGATCTATTTAAAAAAAGAGTTAATTCACTGTGTAGCTGAGCATTTTTTGCCACCTTTGGGGCCCAGAAAGTGATTGCCAGTCGGGGCTAAACGGAGACCCACTGCTCCTAAACATATTTCCTCTACATATTATGCCTCAAAGTGCTGGGAGTCTCACTGCCTGCATTGACGTTAACTGCACTTCTTAAAGTGCTGTTTGATGCCTTTACTTAATGCTTCGGTGTACAGCACAGAGCATGTGTACGGCTTCCTGAACTAAAGATGCCAGCCATGCCAGTCGCGTGGTGGCAGACCCGATAACGCAGACACATGCCCCGGCGTCAGAAGTCACGCAGACCCACCCCTCTTGCTCACCTTACAATCATCACGCCAGGACCAATCGGACGAAGGCTGAAGTCATTTTACAAGACGGAAACAGCAGGGACGAAAAAGTTCTTTAAATACTCATCTACCCTATAGAAGTAACGTTCAATTTAGTGAAGCGAAAAGGAATAAGGGGGACTTCAGTCTCAGCTGCTCGCCCAGGCAGAGTCCTGGGGGTGGGGGGCAGGAGAGCTGGATCCTCCCACGGATACCCGCTCACTCAATGCTCGCACGCAGGTAAACTGCGCTAGCAGCAGTGAAAGTAAACCGAACGCACAATGCTCGCACTCAGGTGACGCTGTGCAAGCGGGGATGAAAGTGAAACCCAACGCGCTTACAGGATAATTAAAACCAGACCTACCACAAAGATAGCATTCCCTAAATGGTATCCATTATTGACCTATGGTGGTGTCCTTGGCATTACGGTGGCCACCTCTGGCATTTGATGATAATACCTATGCTTGTGGGAGACAATGTGTTAATTGAGGGAGCAGTAAATATGGGTACTTGATTAGATTGCAAGTATTTATCTGTATGAAAACTGTACTTTGTGACACAGATTGTGTTTCTCAGACAATTAAACTTTTTAGTTTGGAGGAAGTGAGTTTGTGTCAAAATATATTTAAAGCTGATCCTGCTGAGCTGGGGAGACTTACATTCGGTGTTATTTCATTGATGCCACAGAGCACTTGTGCTATGAAAGGTATTCGTTCTGTTTTTGTAAAGGGAACGCACAGATTCAAACATGGTCTCTGCAAGAGTTATAACGCGTCCTCCAGCACGACTTACACAACTTGAAGGAACAAACAATGAAGCGTATGTTCTGGTATCTCCGTTTTCATTGGAAAGCGCTGGATCGTTTTTGATTCGAGCTGTGTAGCTAACAAATAGCTCTCTGATGCATGGCGTTATTTTCGTTCTCTTAGCAAACATCAACCAGTTAGGCCGGTTTTCTGAGACCATCAGAGCTACAAGCCTGCTTCACCTTGCACTTGCCAACGATTGGGCAATTTCCATCCGCCTCCTGTCGAGTCTGTTCTTACGACGAGGGTCCTCCTGAGAGCTGGGGTGAGAGTATGCGCTGAAGAGAGGTGTGTTTCATTAACATAAGAACAAACTAGAGATTTATCTTTCTGTAAACGTGCCCATAGGAACTGAGATACCATTGAAAATGAGCAATTGGAGCCAAACGCAAATATGCCTGTGCACACAGGGGCTTTGTGCATCCGGCTTTAATGAAAAATAACCCACAAAAACTGATCATATAGCACATATAAAGGGAAGCCCTCAGCTTATATGGGTCCCTTTTTACACGACTTGACTGACCATTCCACCAGTGCCTTCCCACACCCAAATGCATAGCCACACGCCCCTTTCATCGTTACGTCACTTGTAAGCACGCATGCATGCTGTACTAGATGGATTCGGGAGGAATGTACCAGCCTGTACTACAGGATTGTTAAGAGAACCAGGCCTTGTGCTTTTTTCCAGTTTAATGTCTCTGGGACGTCAGCAAGATTGGAGTCCTGTCAGTCCCAAGCCTCTCCCTTTTAGGTGCCTTTTAGGAATAGCAATGGCGGGCACTGGGGGAAGAGTGGCAGAAAACGTGAAAAGCCTTGGTGCAAGGCAGGGTCGGATTGGGATCACAATTTGGCCCGGGCACTGACGAGAAAAGTGGCCCACGTTCAAGGGGCGTGGCATACATTTAAGGGGCGTGGCCCACATTCAAGGGGCGTGCCCTTTCATTAAACACTATTTGGTTACTCTTTGAGGTCTAATTCGTAGAGAAATATTTAGTAAATTAAGCCTTTTAAAGCTTACAGAGCAAGTAACATTGGTAAAGACTAGGAGCACTGCAGGTCTGATAACTGAATACTTACATGCAGTCTTAACGCCCTGCACAAGGTTGTTAGATACTCTTTCCCAACCAGCTAATCATCACATAAATCAGAAATCTAGTACAAAGTCAAGGAGAAAGAGTAAGACTGGAATCTCTGGGAACAGAACATGTAATAACAAAAGTAAGAATTCACATATGAGGAAAAGGCAGACTGGGGTGTAAAGAATGCTGAAAAAATTTATCTGTACAATCTAGTCATACATTTATTTCACAGCCAGCAAGTGATGTCTATATACAAAACACACAGTTTTATTCACATCAGTTGCTGCCTTCAAGTCTGGGCCATGAGGAGACTGAGGATTACTCAATTAACCATGAAAATGATATAAAATCTGCAAAAAGGAATTCTAACCTGAACATGCTAAAAAAGTTAACTCTTCTGTACAGAGAAAGAAGTGCCAAGTTTGCAAATTTTGCTTAGGCCTCGAACAAGGCCTAGCATACAATGAGTCTAAACAGCTGTCTTTTGAGAAATCACATTATACAAAGTCTTAGACATGTCCTGAAATCAACACACAAACATGTTGCCACATTCTGGCCTAGGACCTAAAATAAGGTGCAGTCAGACCTACACACTACAAACAAAAACTAACCAAAACTTACTAATTAATATGTTTGGCACATAGAGAAATATGCCCCTTGTCTGCATTTTGGATGAGGTCTTTAAAATAAAGTTACATTATTAACTGGCACACAAATGAATCAGTAAATTGTGCAAAGAAATGGTAAACAAAATGGTTCCTACCGGTTCCTTCTTGCTTCAGAGGAAGGGATCGGATAGCATCACATTGCATTTCTGGGTGCTGGATGTGGCAAGTCAAGTAAACCTTTGAGGAAGACCTACTGCACTGAGTCTAGTGCAGTATTTTCTGGATTCGGTGGGATGACAATTGAGGCACACTCGATGTATTTTTGAGTACTGCTTACTCAGCCTACTTTGGTCAGCCCTGTGGAGAGTGGGATGCCAAGGGGATTAGATGGCCCCTCTTGATTTAGAGCTTGGCAGTGTGGTGCATCTGGTTACAAGAGTAACCAAATAGAAAAGGCAGGGTGAACACTCTGTAGTTCTGTATGGGAGTGTCAGGACTAGGGTGACCAACTGGCATGGGTGCAAATTCAGGATGGGGAGTGTAAAAATTCAGGACAAAGGGTTAAAATTCAGAACAAACCTTCTGGACAAAAGGTACGTTTTACAGACCCATCAGAGGAGGTTGCGCATTATTATGTAAGTAAGTAAATAGACAACCATTTAAGCACTAGTCAAAATAAGTTTATATCCGGTTGAACCAATCGCGTACTTCACGGTTTTTCAGTATGCACGCAGCTTTGATCAACTGTGCAGGTCTTTTTGTGATATTTCATATGATAATAATCTATATATATGGTTACAGCACTGGGTTGTCCAGTCTGATATTTTGTTTACAATTCATGATTCTGAGCAGGCAGGGTGAGAAAAATGGTTGGGAAGATCTGCTTGGATAGTCATTGTGAGATGTAAAGTGGCAAACATAAGATGCCGCTAATCCAGATCCAAACATATTCAACCATTTGCAAACCTATCCATCATATATTCTTCCATCCATCATTTCACTCATCCATCCCTCCATCCACCCTTTTACTCATCCACCCATTATCCACTCATTCATCCCCTCTTCCACCCATCCATCCATTCACTCATCCATCCATTTACCCTTTCACCCATCCAGCCACCCTTTCACTTACTCATCCATCCATCCACCCAGTCACTCACCCTTAAACACATTCTCCCTTTCAGTCATCCACACATCCATCCTCACTTTTTCTCTCCATCCACCCTTTCACCCAATCCATCTCTTCACTCATCCATCTAGCCATTTGCCCTCTCACCCATCCTTTCACTTTCTTATCAATCCACCCAGTCACTCATCCTTCCACCTATTCCTCCTTTCAGCCATCCATTCTCCCTTTCTCTCTCCATCGACCCTTTCACTTAGCCATCCATCCTTCCTTCCATCCACCCAACTATCCATCTACTCATCCACTCATGCATCCATCCATTGACCCTATCACTCATCCATCCTTTCAATCATCCATCCATTTTTTCTCTCATCCATCCTTTCACTCCTTCACTCATCTATCCAATCTTTTGCCCATGTACCCTCCCTTTCACTCACTCATCCATCCTTACGGCCACCCTTTCAAACATCTGTTCATCCATTCACACTTTCACTTATCAATTAATCAATCCATCCATCATTTCACTGATCCATCCACCCATTCTCTCTCATCATCCATCCATTCACCCTTTCATTCATCCATTCACCCTTTCACTGATCCATCCAGCCATCCCTTCACTTACTCTCTCACCCACCTTTTCACAATAATTGTGAGCTGAGCCTTTGTACGCAGAGTTGCAGTCAGAAGAGACTCATCAGGAACTCACCCCTCGCTGTAGTTCCTAAAGCAAAGGGAGGCGTTCAAGATGCCCCTGCACATAGTCAATCTGAAACCTTGGAAGTCATGAGTCATGCATGATGCACAGTGCCAGGCCCTGAGGTGTCTGTGACATGGTGTTGTTTCCAGAGCTTTAAGTGGGATGACAAAAATTATGGGCGTAGCTTAAAACACCTAAGCTACAAATCTGTGCTTAGCATAGTGTGCCGCCCGACTGGTATTTTGCTGCTTCTGTCATTGCGTTCAGATATATAAAACAGCAAGCAATGTTACACCTACAACAAGCCAGAACTATAGGTTTTGTCAATGGTTGTTAGTTGCATAAAATAGAAAAGCTGCAACCATGACTTCCTTGAATGTAATATTGAAAATGCATCAGTTCTAAAATGATGACACCGAGAAAGAACTATAACCCTTTTTAGGTCTCGGCTAAACGCGCGGAAGCGCGTCTCGCCGAGAACTATTGTTAGCGAGTGTGCTTCCCAGGAGACAGTTCCGGCCGCGCGCATCCTTGGAGCCGATTTGAAACGGGAACGCGCGCTGTGGCCAGGCGCTGTCTCCTGGGAAGCTCAAGCACCACACACGCATGCGCATACACACACACAAGCGCCCATGCACGCACGCACATACATACATACAGAGACACCCCACCTGACACATACACACACACGCGCACACACACAAGTGCACCGAGGCCCCCCTCCCTCCCTCCCTCCCCCGCCGTCGCACACATACATACACACACGAGCATACACGCACACACACAAGTGCACCAAGCCCCCCCAGCCTTTTGGAACTTACCTGGCCAATGTAGGGGATTCTGCTCTCAGCACGCGGCGCCCAACCTCCTGCTGGCGCGGCCTCGGGGCTCCACACCGCTCAGAGGAGCCCCGGGCGCGAGACGCATTTGACTCCGCCTGCCTCCTCTTCCGGTCTGGACGTGGCCCCGCCCCCGTCACAGGCGACCGTGCCTGACTTCCGGGGCGGCCGCGGCGGGATTCCGGGGGCATTGTCAACCCTTCCCACGTTATTAGCTGCAATCTCACGTGTTGAAAGTGCAAGTGATGTGTTTTGACATCGCCTGCATAGTGCGAAAGACATTCGACCCGTTCGACCTAATGGATGCCCTGCCACAGAGATCACACGAAGCGAAACTGAAACAACGTCCAACACGGAATTGCGGAATTTGAGCATTACTGTTTTAGTTTTTACACGTCGAATTTCCTCGAGGGCCTAATGTCTTTAAATCTATCGATTTAAAACCGATGTGCTCTTTTGGTTATTTCGTTTTCCAAGCAATTTACGATATGACTGATTCAAATGGTTCCCTATAATTATTTTCAACTTTGCGTTCTACACTATCAAAGAATGCTTATTTTTAAATATGTATATTGCATCTCATGATTATCCAAGTGAAGTTGTTATTTCTGATAAAATTGTTAATAAACAGCTTCTTGGTTCAGCATAGTTTCTATATCGATTGAGGAATACAAATGCTGCCTTTTATCAAGTTAGGAATACACTGATACATGATTCACGAATCGAACTGTGATACTGAGTCATGCATTTATGGACTTTCTGCCCTTTATTACGCTCTATGCACTTTAAACCCTTAATCAAGCTCATATCCACCTTATAAACAGTCGATGGAATTAGTGCAAAGAAATACATTTTGTTTGTTGAGTACGTATATTAGCCAAGAACTAAATGAGCTTTTGTATCCCACAATATTGTGCAGAGTGCAGAGTGCTGAGTGCAGAGTGCTGAGTGCAGAGTGCTGAGTGCAGAGTAGTGAGTGCAGAGTAGTGAGTGCAGAGTAGTGAGTGCAGAGTAGTGAGTGCAGAGTAGTGAGTGCAGAGTAGTAATGCAGAGTAGTGAGTAGTGAGTGCAGAGTAGTGAGTGCAGAGTAGTGAGTGCAGAGTAGTGAGTGCAGAGTAGTAATGCAGAGTAGTGAGTGCTGAGTGCAGATTAGTAATGCAGAGTAGTGAGTAGTGAGTGCTGAGTGCAGAGTACTGAGTGCAGAGTACTGAGTGCTGAGTGCAGAGTAGTGAGTGCAGAGTAGTGAGTAGTGAGTGCAGAGTAGTGAGTGCAGAGTAGTGAGTGCAGAGTAGTGAGTGCAGAGTAGTGAGTGCATAGTGAGTGCAGAGTAGTAATGCAGAGTAGTGAGTAGTGAGTGCAGAGTAGTGAGTGCTGAGTAGTGAGTGCAGAGTAGTGAGTGCTGAGTAGTGAGGGCAGAGTAGTGAGTGCAGAGTAGTGAGTGCAGAGTAGTGAGTAGTGAGCGCAGAGTAGTGAGTGGTGAGTGCAGAGTAGTGAGTGGTGAGTGCAGAGTAGTGAGTAGTGAGTGCAGAGTAGTGAGTGCAGAGTAGTGAGTGCAGAGTAGTGAGTAGTGAGTGCAGAGTAGTGAGTAGTGAGTGCAGAGTAGTGAGTGCAGAGTAGTGAGTGCAGAGTAGTGAGTAGTGAGTGCAGAGTGGTGAGTGCAGAGTAGTGAGTGCAGAGTAGTGAGTAGTGAGTGCAGAGTAGTGAGTAGTGAGTGCAGAGTAGTGAGTAGTGAGTGCAGAGTAGTGAGTAGTGAGTGCAGAGTAGTGAGTGCAGAGTAGTGAGTGCAGAGTAGTGAGTGCAGAGTGCTGAGTGCAGAGTGCTGAGTGCAGAGTAGTGAGTGCAGAGTGCTGAGTGCAGAGTGCTGAGTGCAGAGTAGTGAGTGCAGAGTAGTGAGTGCAGAGTAGTGAGTAGTGAGTAGTGAGTGCTGAGTGCAGAGTAGTGAGTGCAGAGTAGTGAGTAGTGAGTGCAGAGTAGTGAGTGCAGAGTAGTGAGTGTGCAGAGTAGTGAGTGCAGAGAGATTGTGCAGAGTAGTGAGTGCAGAGAGAGTGTGCAGAGTAGTGAGTGCAGAGTGAGTGTGCAGAGCAGTGAGTGCAGAGTGAGTGTGCAGAGCAGTGAGTGCAGAGTGAGTGTGCAGAGCAGTGAGTGCAGAGTGAGTGTGCAGAGCATTGTGTGCTGTTGAGTGCAGAGTGCTGTGTATTGGCAATGTTAATGACAATGCCATTTATTTTTGATTTAAAGAAAAAAAAATGTCATGAGCAATGCCAATAGCTCTACCTTTAATGATGCCGAGACCATTGCATTGCAAATGCTTGTTTTAAAAACTTGTTGCACGGGGGGGGCGCTAAGGTGAAGATTGTGCGCTTTCAAAACATCACCTGGCCCCCACAGCCAGACCCATTCTTCCTCGCCCACTGTGCCCTGAATGTGAGGGGCCGTGGGCGAGGTGTTAAGACTATCACTGTTTCCCCAGCGCCGTAGGCCCCAGGGGGGCCATGGTGAAAATGGCTCAAAAGGCCTGAGAAACACCTGGCTCCCAGGGAGGCCGATTCTTGTAAACAATCACCCCCTCTCCAGCCACCCTCAGCATGATTGCTTTGCAGGGCAGGGGGTGCAGTAGAGGCCACAGCTGATAATCGCTGTATGGCCTGCACAGTGAAGCGCTTTCATTTCTTTCTCTGTCTCCCTGCTGTGGGCCGTTTTTTTTCTCCCATTTCCCAGTCGACAGAGAGCAGACAGCAGAGAGCACTCTCTGTGGACTGGGAAAGGGGAGAAAAAAAACGGCCCACAGAGGGCACTGAAACAGCGGCCCTTCGGCCGATTCCCGAATGCCCGCAGTGCCAATCCGCCCCTGGTGCAAGGTCATCGGTTGAGAGAGAAGAAACGTGACTGCACAGATCCCGAGGGGACGCCGAGAGAATGTGTGTATCTAGGGTGCGTTTCCACCAGCTGCCCAGGGCCCCGGCGCTGTTTGCTCAGCCTGGCTCTGTTTATAAGCCAGGATTCCAACTTGTGCAGGTGCTTTTGACTGGAATAATTATTCTCGCCTCTGAAAATCCAGTAAAAGTGGCGTTTTGTAAACAGCTTTTGGTCCTGCAGATTGCAGGGCGGGGCAGGGGTGACAAGCTTGGGTGACTTTATCGAGCGGGCGTCTCGATGCTTAAAGGGACACAGCGAGGGCAAATCTGAGGGCCGAACTAGCAGCGCTCTTTACAGTACAACTAAGTTAAACGGAGTCACGTTGTGAGATGAGTGAATACTGATGTTTCTAAGGGAAGACCTACTCGACTGTCTAGAATACCGAGTTACCTCCTACTGATGTCAGATGTGGAATCTGCTGTCTCTTCTCCTGTTGCCTCTTCTCTCGCTGTCTCTCTCTCAGGCGCTGGCCTCTCTCAGTCCTTCGTTTATCCTTCCAAGCTAGTCTAGTTTGGATATGAGGGCTGGGCTTCAATTATGAGATGGAGAGAAGAACAGTTCTATTGTCTACTTCGTCGTTTACATGTTAACGATAAAAATATATATACACTGTTGTAAGCGCCGCGGTCAAGTAAGCAGGCGTGCTCCTATTATTAAAGAGATGGCGCCAGAGAGCCGTAATGACGTGAGTGAGTGCGAGTCCCACAGCAAGTCAGATCGGTCAATTCTCCCCCCTCCGCTTCAGGATTGCTCGGGGTCAAGTGCATTTGAATTTAATCTTTATTGTTTAGTTAATTAAAACCATAACAAGTTTCCTATTCATTTTACAACCACTGTTTAAAAATAAGATTGCATAAAAAAGAAATTTTCAAAAATTAAATTGCAGCAAAAATAAAATCCAAAGAAAACAGAAAAATATAAAACTTTAGATGTCGAAGAATACAGAAACCTGAAACATAATACATTTTAAAATCTTAAATTGCTTTCAGGCGTTTTTCAAAGACAAGCAGGAACTTTATCATTTTGCAATTTATTTGTGGGTCCATTGAATCCAGACAACAAATGACTGCTGACCTGCATGTACGCAGTCTCTTAACCAGAAAGCAGTTCTTTAAAAAGTGCGTTCGCTCTTGATTCAACTTCTTACAATGACATGTAATATGAATTAGGTCTTCCTTGAAATGACCGCAGAGCCGGCAGGCAACGGATGGTAATAGTTTCCAGGCATTCTCGTCTGCCAACGTTGGATATTTACCAAATCTTAGTGCCATCAACCTTTTTTTAATAAAGACTGAATAAGTAGAAACCAAATAAGACGACGGAGTAAGTGATTTATAACTGTTAATCACGGCCCAAGCGTGGGAGCGATGGGAAAAGATTTCCTTATCAGTTATCAATGAATGGAACTTGACAGCTTTATTTATTGCATGTTCGAATGAGGTAAATGGCACATTTTTATCCCAAAGCTCTGCAGTACAAGTTAATTTCAATGCGCTGGTCACAAATTTACTTGCTTCAGATTTTTTTTGTATTTCAAATTCCTGCCATAGAAATGTATTTAAACTATTGTCGATGGCATTCATCTTAATCCGGTACCAAACCTTAATACATGTATACAGTCTACCCACTGTCTCATTCATAAGACCAAATTCTAAGCACACTTGCGCTGGTGAAGCAGAATTAGGAAATTGGAAGACCCTCTTGTAAATTTTGGTGATTAAATTGTTTAAAAGAGCGGAATCCTTACCATGCATTGCAACACTTGCATAAGCTAAAGTGGGAAGTGCTTTGCTGGCAATTACGGAGAGTAATGGTTTAAAAGATGGACCCTCCAATTTTTTTGACAGGATGCGGAGTGCAAAGATTAAGGCTCCGGCTCTATGTGTCAAATAGTTTTTCTGGTCTTTTAACACTAGTTTTTTTATCAATGAAGTATCCCAGATATTTATAATTTGATACTCTTTCCAGCCTTTTTCGTTCAAAACAGATGTTGCAATCGATTGAGCGTCGATTGGTGATTAGCATTGTTTTGGTCTTGGATAAATTCAGAGACAATTTATTTACGGTCAGGAAAGCAGAGAGTACGGTTAGCAATCTAGACATACCAACTTTTGTTAGGCTCATAAGGACAATGTCATCAGCATATGCAAGGTGACTAAGCTGCATATTGCCTAATTTTGGTGGTTGAGCGTTACAGATGTTTAATTTGCCGGAAAGATCCGAGAGAAATAAGTTGAATAGACGTGGAGCCAAGACGCAGCCTTGTTTTAAGCCAGATCTTGTAAGCACTTTCCTTGATAAACGGGAACCATCGCCTAATTTTACCTGTGTCTATGTATCTGAGTAAAAGAGTAGCAGGCCCCGCAATATGCTCACCGGAGTAGCCCACGCTCTCAGTTTTGCCCATAATAGGTCCCGATCCACACTGTCAAATGCGGCTTGCAAATCTATAAAGCATAAGTTCAGCTCTTGTTTTGTGCGCTGACATTTTTCAGCAATCATGGTGATGGATCAAATATTTGAAATCATGCTGATCCACTCTCTAAACCCTGTTTGGTTGATTGGGATCAGTTCTCTTTCTCCAGACCAAATTACTGGATCTTTTAAGAGCAGAGATGCAAAGTATTTTGCTTCCACGTCCTGCAGTGCAATTAGTCGGTAGTTAAGTGGACTAGATCTATCGCCACCTTTATATATAGGCATTATTATAGAGCCCTTCCAGCTTTATGGCACTTGATTGTAAGTTTGTACATCTGAAAAGAGGTATGCTCCAATATTCTGGTGCGTGTTTGAAAACAGCTTGCGGGATACCATTTGGTCCCGGGGCCCGTTGCTTTTACCCTTTTTAATTACTTTTGTTATCTCCTCCGCAGTGTAAGCTCTGAGCTTTGCAACTGATACCACATTTATCCTATTATGATGAAGTTGCGGAGTAAGTAGGTCCCCTAAAGAATTTAATGTATTTTCTTTGAATTTTGATGAAAGAAAAGTAGCCCATTCGCTTTCCTGCACATTTGATGTTAAGCACATTGCTCTGATTGGAGTACCATTTTGAGTTCAAACAAAAGAAAAACTTCAACTCCCATAAAAGAAATAAGTGCATTGGCAAAACACATGTTTTAAACCAGTGGTGAGCGCGCACCACAGTGGAGCCTGTCGTCTGTGCCGCGCTGGTGCGCTTAACAGACACTAACAGGCCTGGGAGGAGCAAAGGCAGGACATGCTCCCGCCTTTGCCCAATTGCCAATGGCAGCCGGCGAAAGCAAAACCACAGGTACGAGCAGGGATGTGGAATTCCTATAGCCCGACGCCCAGGACATATTGTTTGGGGTCAAGGGCAACAAGTTTTAATGTGCATTTTCTCCTTCGTTCAAGCAGGCCCAACCCCCTAAAGCACAGACCCTTTGGCTGCCAGTTTGCAGTACCACATTAAGGATCAAGGAAGGGCACTGCCTGCAGTTAAGTTAATATTTGTGTGCATATGTTAATGCTGTTCAAACTTGTATTTATGGTTCATTAATTGAGAGCCTTTATTATAAGGCTGAGCGCTCTCAGTAAATGTAAGTTCTGACTGCACTACTGACAGTGGTTCCAGTATAAAAATATGGACACAGGGTTTCAAAGTTTAGCAATATGAGTCTATGCATAATGCTCCCAGGATGCTCTCTGATTAGATGCAAATATTAATGCAAGATTAATGATTCTTTGCTTTCAATATAAAATGTACCTAAAAAATGAAAGTAGAAAAAACATTTTTTTTGCTAAACTACTGTAACATTTCAGGTACCATTTCTTTGCAGCATCATTTAGTAAATGGGTTGATGCATGCTAGTATTTCCCCAAAATATTCATATTAGAAAATCAGTGTAACCAGTTTCAATAAGATTTTGGGAAATATAAAAATAAACAAGCTTTGGCAAAGCCAGTAGGTCTGAAATGGTGGTCAGCTTTCTAGTTTTGGCAATGCGTGACTTGTTGTGGCATGGTTTTTGTAATACCTTATTGATGTGAGAGCTGCCAGACCCTCCCCAATATAACAAACATTGGCAAAAGCAAAAAAAAAATTTGGTCTCAAAAAAGCACACACTGCCACGTTAGTTACTGGCACTGAACCAAACTACTTTGTGTGCCGATATGCTCCTTATGAAAGAGCAGAATGCTGTCACTCACGTGAAGCCAGCCGATACAGAGAGATAATTTTAATAAACACTAAAGGTCATGGTTAACACCAGACCAAATAAGGGGCCAAATTATTAAAGAAAGTCTCAAAAGTGCACACTTGGTTTATGTCCTTGCATTAAGGGCAGCTATTTGGCTTTCGTGAATTCACAAGAATTTACAGCAGTAGGGCAAGAAATAGTACTCCTAGAAAATATTTGTGAACTGCATATTAGCATGAGTAAATGTGAATGTGTAGATTTGCTCATGCGAAAACCTGAGTGTTTACAAGTTTATTTTCCCTCCAACCTCTTTTTCCCAACTCTCGAAGAAGGTTTACGTCTACCATTGTCAGGAGTAAATTTCCAACATTTCTCAGTATTGGAAAAGATTAGAGAAGAGTTGTTGAAAACCCTTAAAACATGCAAGTTAGTAGGTTTGCACAGACTCAAAAGGACATTCCAACCCTGGAACTATTGTTTACCCCTACCTTCAGTCCCAGTATGTAGATCTGCGGAAACGTAGCAACTTAAAGGGATTACTAGTATTCAAACACTACTATGGTATGAGCCCTGGCATAATCAGAGAGGCTATATAAGAGCTCTTTTATAATGAGATTGCTGCCATAATTTGTCGCCGCACAACACGGCACCTAAGAGACAAGTGGACTTTGTTACAGGACAAGTAGATTTATAAAGCAACCTGCCCCATGGACAAGTAGATATTTTAATAAATCCCACACCCCTGTAAGAGCATGTGGTCAGCTTTCAGAATCCCATACTGCAAGGCTAGTCGCGAGACCAAAAAACCACTGCTCAGTTATTGGATCTGGGTTCAGCGAGTTCTTGGTGAACCTACAAGTGCTATATATCCCCTCAACCAGAAAGGTCCAGCAGATGTAACAGTATATTGCTTTTAAACATCTGTAATAATTAGGAGAAGTTACAGGTGAAAACGTTGACACAAATGGCTGTTTTTTTCAATTAATTTTCAATTTTTCCTATATTCAACTGTTAGTTTCTATAAAGAAACCTTGAAGGATCTACACAAATGACCCCTTGCTGAATTCAGAATTTTGTCTACTTTTCTGAAATGTATAGCTTTCCAGGGCCCATTATTGCTTTCATACCCATTTCTATCATTAACTGGAAGGAGGTTGAAAGCACAAAAAATAACACAATTAGGCTATGTCCCAGAAAAATGCAGAAGCTGTGTACAAAATGTTGGTTTTCTGACAAAGGTCTGCTTGTCCCTGGAAAATGGTTATTTCAGCCCCACATCCCCTTTGTTGATACCATTAGCAGGGAAAAAAAGACATGTTTATCTGTAGCCCTTTTCCCCATAGTTTTAAAGAAAAAAAATTAGCTATATTTTGGCTAATTTCTGGGTCTCCTCAAGGGGAATCCACAAACACTGGGTACCTTTACAATCCCCATGATGATGGAATAAAAGTATGCAAATTTGGCATGGATGTCTTATGTGGTCAAAACGTTACAGGGGCCTAAGCTCAAAATACCCCAAATAGCCAAAAAAAAAGCTTAGCACATGGGGGGAAAAGACTTAGCAGCAAAGGGGTTAAAACATTCATAAGCGCAGGAGTGGGCGCTAGCGCTAGCTCCGGCATTATACTACAACCATGTAGGGTGGGGCGTGAAGTCTACTCAACACGAAATCCCATTAAAGTCTACTCCAAATCCACAAAGACAGTACCCAATAAAAAATGATGCAAAAAGACAGGTCAAAGAAATCTTAGCCCAACTTGAATACCAAGGTGTGATTGAGACTTGCACCTCCCTGATGAAAAAATCCTTTGTTTCCAGTAATGAAACCTGACAATACATATCCTCCAGTTTTAGATTACCGACATTTAAACACATGCACGTGAACATTTGGAGTTCAAAATGCACACTGTGCTGCATTAAGAAATAACATTTTGCAGAAAAAATACAAAATTACATTTGGTATCTCAAATGGATTCTTCTGCCAAAATATTGCTCCAGTAAGCAGATATTTAACAGCATTTTCCAAGCTCAGCACTCAGCAATTTTTTTCTGTTTGCCTCAAGGGTATAAGAACAGCCCGGGGATATTCTCGGCATCAGTGCCAGAAATATTACAAACTTGCGATCAGGAGGCTGTGTCTTTTATCTATCTAACAGACGATGAATTACTTGAAGACTTGAGCAGGGTGAACAAGATAATTGTGTGATTCGTCAATTTGGGCTACAAATTTAATTTCAAGAAATCTAAAATTGCCCATCTCATTGTCCTGTTTTTGGAATATGAGTTATAAATTGAAGGCAAGAGCCTGGCAGCCAACTTTTTTAAAACAATGTTCGCAGCTCCAACCGCCCAAAAACCTAAAAGGTGCACAATCCATTTTAGGATTTCTAAATTTTGGCAGAACATACATTCTAGATTACATAGAAAGAGTAAAACCTTTCTACAACTTAATCAAACCTGATTTGACACCACATCAGTGGAAACAGAAACATAGATACTCTTCGTTCAGTTCAGGCTAACATGATAGCATCTCAACACTTGCACAAATGTGTAAATTCTACAAACTTGGTTATCTGGGTCGTCCCTGGAATATCAGGATATACATACCTCACTTTCAATGAAGGTGAGACAGTTCCAATTGCATACAAATCATATTTATACACAAACGCTGAAATGCGATTTGCTGCCACAGAGAAATTATTGACCGCAGTACAGGCTGCTGTAATGAGAGGAAGAACACTTTCACAGGGGAAACACATTATCGTTGTAACGCCAGTACCAACTTTAGAAGCTGTTACCAAAGCAAGCATTCCAAATGTGAAAGCACTACATCTGCGAGGGATACAATGGGCTAATTCTCTCACTGCAACAGATGTAGATTACAGATATGATTCTACATTAAAAACGCAAGCGTTCCTGCAGTACGTACAAGAATACCCTCTCCCGAATGACATCTTGCCTCTAGAGAAATATGAATACATCATTTACACTGATGTATCTGCTCAGCCTGCCATAAGAAGTAAACAGCAATATAGCACTGCATGTGCTATAGTGAAGGGACGTATGCCAGATGGCAAGTTCCATCCCAGTTATAAGACTACGCAATCTCTAAGAGATTGTACAGCACACTTGGCAGAGCTGAAAGCCCTGATATTGGCACTACAGCAAATGGATCGGGAATTTCCCACACAGATAGTGTGCAATTCGTTTTACTCTGTGCAGTCTTACAATGAATATCTTCATTACTGAGGCCAGAATGGGTTTAGAGAGTATAAGGGTTGCACAGTTAAGCATAAATTGTTAGGGGAACAAGTGGCAAAGTTGAAAGCATGCCTGCCACTGGCTCAAGGTATTCACACCTTGAGTCACCAGCGTGTTGGTATACACATTGAAGGGAATGTACTGGCCGATGAAGCCACCAGGGTGGCAGTGAGAACTGCTGCTGTTGCTGCAATCACTTGTTCCAGCACAAAGATAGACAGAGACATACTGATAGCTGTCAAAGCCTCAAAGAACGGCTCTCCTATTCCAAACGGCTTTCGGACATTCGGACGTAGCCCTGCATTGAACTCTCGTGCTTATAAGGAAGCCATGGAAAGTATGGGCCTGGCCTTGCAGTACTCCTCCCTCTAACATCTAAAGGGAAATTCGGTGGTAGAGAGGAAAAACTGGGACGTAAAGCAATCCTTAAAAGCAAGGGTATAGGTGGGGGGGGGGTAGTTGGGTCAATCACCTATACGTGGTCCAAAGGGCACTGATTAATATGCCAAGAAAATCCTTGGGAGGACATACCCCCTATGAGATCCTGTTTGGGACAAGAATATGGTTACCTGACCTCGATTGTGTCAGCACAGTGGTGGATTTAAAACCATTTGAATTGAATGATCTTTGGCTGTTTTACAGGAACTCAATGAATTCCGTGCATTACAAAGCAATGTCCAAGTGAAATGCACCGCCACTGGGGAAGCAAAACCGGTACCGGCAAGACCTATTTAGGTCCAAAGGTTGGGGACCTGGTCAGAGAAAAGATTGTAGACAAGGAGGAGTTTGGGTTATCTTACAGAACAACTGTACCTGTCCAGGCGGTTCAAGGAAAAAGAACAGTTCTCCTTCAGCCTCTTGCTGGCTGAAAATAAAAAAGATTTGTCTCCATTGATCAGATCAAACCACACTATGTGGCTGATTCTCAACAACAGGCTGCATGGAGTCCTGAGTAGCCGCAGATGTCCTCTCGCTACTATACAGGAAGTTCAGATGGAAAGACTAATAACGTTTCAAGACTCCCCTGTGCACAAGATATTGGAATAGCCAATAACTGAATACGAATTACACATGTTGCAACAGAACCACGCCAAAATACTACTGAAACGCAATATGCGATCCGGCCCAACAACGAACCTTACATCGACGTGTCTTCACAAGAACCAACTGCATGTACTGCAAACACTGCTGAGCTCCCAAAGATAGAACGAACTGTGTCTGGCTACTTTATCATCTTCGATTACTTTTCTTCAGATCCAAGTGAACCTGAGCAAACGTCACCCATTTCCAAGAAAGAACAATTTCAACACTTCTATCACTGGCTGAAAAAGACTTACTTAGTGTACCCTTGGTCGCATCTTTGGTTAACATTAAGGATCCTTTTTCTGTTAATTTGGATTAGTATAGTAACTTTTTTTCCAACTACTGAATGGACATTACCTCCCACAATGCTCTGCAGTACAACCTGCAAACTGGGTCTTGAAACCACATACATCATCACACCGTGAACAAAGAGACTTGTCCCTAGTGAACATTTCAGCAGTTCCAGTACCGGATGGTATAGGGTTTTATTTGATGTATTTGGCCCCACCGAACATTTAAAATTCCCCACGTGTTCAAAATTTCAATGAATGACTTCATTACCCCGAGTAAACTGTCCAATGATTGGGACATTGAGACTGTAAATTCTATGCTTTCAGATTTAGAACAATCTGCTACATTTTCTTGCAGGAACTTGTATGAAGATACACTTGACTATGATAGCATGTTTTGTTACCAGCATTATGGTCACCACTTTTTGCACAAAGCTAGCGTTCCACGCCCTGTAAACCCTTACCATCAATGGGAACATTGCCCAACACCACCGAAAGGTAGTTCTGCCACATTTGCACAGAAATTTGCATACTTTTAGGGTTCAATACATTAGACCCAATGTCATACTACTATAAGTTAGTATAGGCTAATGCAACTGCAAACAAAATGATGCTGACAAATAGCAAAGTCATATATTCTGCACCTTTCATCTCCCAATTGTCTATACAAGGTTTTGACAATTGGAGGGACACAATAGACACAAAATCCATCTGGGGTACGAAAGATTGGCAGGTTCAGGGAAAAGAGGCTTTATTTAGAGCTTGCCTCATACTGGTACAGATAATATTCCTGAACAGAACAGTGCAACAAACAATCTGCTACGGGTTTGCAAAAATTAAAGACCTGAAAACACCATGCATCCCCTTACGCATACCAATTGCAGGTATATCGAATGACACACTGATAAGTGAGGGAATGCTGGGTGCAATGATACTGAATGGTATATACAATTCTTCAGCTCCCAATTCGAAGGGATGGTTGGTTTGGCCCATCGACGAAAGGGTGTCAAGCGAGATTCAAGCGTAACACCAAAGGATTTAATATCCCTAGGCCTGACCCACGCTATGACCTAGTGCGAAATCTCATACTGTGGTTTGAGATTTATCTACTGGCAGAGTTTTCTTTGCCAACTAGATCCAGCCCTTTTACAGATTTTGTTGGAATGAATGTAGTGAGGGTATGACTGTATGAGATAGTTTGTGGTAGAGTGGTGATAAAAAGGGTAAAATTGTTTATTACATGTTATTTTGGTACATTGGTGTTTTTTATCATGCGTATATTTAAATGTTAATCTTTTGTATGAAATTATAATGAATTTTTATGTCCAAGATTTATGTACAGTGTATGAACATAGTGACAAGTTAGTATAAACTTTTACAAAGTATATATGAAAAGAAATAAAAGAGAATACTTTGTGGAAAAAAATGAATAAAACTTTATACAAAAAAGTAATAGGAATTTTGTGTGTTTATCACCCATGATCTAAGGAATGTTTAACACTAAATAAGAAGTATGTCTTTACCAAATTATTGTGGTCTCTGAGGGAAATGTGTTTTTCTTGTGTTTCTTCATTCCCTGATCTGCTTTAGTTTCGAGGGGGTCCCATCAATCTCGCTACTGACCCACGCTATGTACAGACAGATGACCCAGGAGTAGTTACTTCTTATAGTGTTGGGAGGTTGTGCCTGGGATGGCTAAAATCCTCAGCACTACAACAGGTGACACAACTCTTGTCCATTTATCAGACAACATGGATCTTAGGGATTTATTGTTAGGTCCCAAGAAACTGTGTAAGTAACACTTCTTGTATGCCATCTACAATGAACTATGGAAAGTTTCCGAACAGGATGCTGCTGAGAGATTATGTGAAATTGAAAGAATTAACGTTGAAAAGGCCCTGGTTGTGGTAGACAATGGTATGACCACACTTTCCTCACGTATTTATTCATTGGGCAACATTGTGTCCTCAGCAATCAACATAATGCAACAAGATGTGTCTATTTACAACATGGGCAATCTCAATTGTGCTGCAGTATGCCTTTAAGCTGGTAGCTGGAAACATTGCGTTAAGGCCCCGTGGCACGGAAATACATTAACAGCACAAGTTTGTTTTTGGCTTACAATCTGACCGACAGACAATTGACTATGGCATGCAGAGATGCAAAGTACACCATGCTGCTCATTGAGAAATTGGAGAAGTTGCCTTTCACTGTAACAGAGTCACCATCTACGGACTGGTTAAATCATGGCTATATCACACTGCCAATCACAAAATTTCAGTTCCAATACTGCCTTAGCTACATCCAAGCAGGCAGATATGAAGCATTGGGCGAAGGGTTCATACAGGAAACCTGGGAATTACCATATAGATATAAATGCAGAAATAAGGACACTGACGTTTTCTTAAGTGGTAAAGACTGTGGTAGGCTTTAATTGGGTCTTTAGTGTGCAAAGAAGTGTTGCTTCATGGAACGTGTAGTGCATCCAAAGCAAACTTATCTTTCTTCTTGAAGGGGTCCCCAGCTGCTGTGATTCATCCGGTTTTTTAATTACTTTCAAATGGAAGTTATTTAGTGCTGAATGATCAAGGCTTGTCAGGGTTGTTTGCTGTAAGCAAGTATTGTTTCCCCCGGCTCGCAATGTTAGGGAGGCACCACTTTGGCCTTC
Organism: Lissotriton vulgaris; assembly: GCF_964263255.1. NCBI lineage: Eukaryota > Metazoa > Chordata > Amphibia > Caudata > Salamandridae > Lissotriton > Lissotriton vulgaris. The sequence continues at coordinate 461,763,217 of NC_141700.1, read as the reverse complement.
ATTGACTGTTTCCAGTATACAGTTTGATTTGCTGAGCAGACTGAAAGTCATGTTGTTTCAACAAAATAAGGCATTAGCTTCAGTTCGAGAGACTTTTGATCTCCAGGTTCCAAGGTCTTCATCAGAGATACAGGCCCTGGTCTGTACAAACTTCCCGATCCATTTCCATTCAGAGAAATGGCTCATTGTATCTTTAACATGTCTGATACAAGTGGGATCGTACACTTATTTAAGGAACTTGGATCAGGTCTCTTGAACACCTTTCAGACCATCTTCGGAGTAATTACAGCCTTCATACACTCCATACTTGGAAGCGTTTTTGGCGGGCTTCCTTCGGTCCTGCTTTCGATAGCAGGCATCCTGATTGCAATACTCTTGCTTCGCAATGGACGTCGCAATCCCTCACAAAATGGAGAGAACACTGCTGGAACAATGTTGCTGTGAGCGCATGGGGTTCTACCGGACTACGCCTCAGCTTCGAGAGCTGAGTGAGCATTGGTTCATGTCTTTCAGACTGGTCTGGCTAGACTGTGTCCTTCCTGTGTTCCGTTGCCTCTTCTGCGGATTAGGCTGAGTGTCGGACCTGTGTCTGACATTTCCATTGGTTACACCGCCGGACATAGAAATGCTAATGGCACCTTTGCAGGCCTACACGTGGAGTTATCCACAGCGTATTCCCATGTTGATGACAGCATTTCTAGATCCTCAAAGGGATGCTTCCTCTCCTATTTGAAGGGAAATCGGCTCTGTCCCAGAAGTACAGGCATCGACATCAGGAATGCAGGCATCTAACTCTTCCCCGGCAGCTGCCATAGGAACCAGAGATGACCATCTTTGGTCATTGGATATGAAAGTGGAAGTTCTTGAGGGACTGCCATCTGCGGATACGATATTCAGCAATGTTGAGTCTTCAGTGCAGGATTCCTAAAACAATCTGGCCTCTCCTGTGCTGGGAATCATTTGGCTACTTTTTAAACATTTACTAAAATTGAAGGTCGAAACTGACTTTGTTTATTTTTTTCTCGGTTGTAACTGAGCTTCATGGCTTTCAAGGTGCTCAGTGCAACAACAACAATACATAGTTTACGTTTAGAGGACCTTTTTGAATGCTTTTTTAGGATAAAATAATTTTTCTATTATGGACATCTTTCAGGCTTTTTAAGAGATTTTTAGTATGTTTTATTGTAAATGATTTTATGCCTTTTTATGGCGTAGCTGTATCTTTACATAGCTGACCTTGTTGACCTTTTGATGAGGAGTGGGTGTCATGTCATTTAGGATAGTCCTGCCATGTATACATTTTACTTACATCATCCCATCCACATGACTATAACGATTCTAAAAAGGTGACATTTTACTTAATAGCTTGCTCCTGTCTCTTCGACATCAGGCTCTCAATCTTCTACCTGAATCCCAGTACCTGACGTACATTAACATTTCCCCAGACACGACAGCTTTATTCTGTATAAGGGTCACCACTTTTTACATCCTTGGCCAACAGCCAGCTGTGCATCATCACACTTGTTTAGAAAAGCATTAGTTATTGTTTTCAAAACATGTATGATTGTTTTCAAAACATCCATGGTGTTTTTAAAAACATATTGATTCTAGAGAAAACCCTGGTGACCACTTAAGTAAAAAACGACCCTCACACCCCCCTAAAATTTGAGGAGAATTCCTTAGAAGCTGAGACTGGGGTCCTGCATGCCGAATCTCAGTCATGCAGCGGTCTGACATCCCTTGCAGGCTGTCATCCACGACGCAGAGACGGGGTCATTCGTTCTAAAACATCAGGTGAGGGGCTGGTTCATCCCTAGGGGGTTCTTGGCTGCTCATACATACACCTACACATCCAGGTTAGGCTAGGTACATTTTAGCAAATTACTCCTGGCGCATGTTTGGAATATGCAAGTGCTACTGTTTTTATCTGAACTGTTTCTGTTCATCTTATTAGCACTGTGGTAGGAATATCTACTATTCACTATATTGGTAATAGCAATCTCTTTTGTATGCTTCTGTCTCCTGATTGTTGCAGCACATTTGTTTTACACAAGGCTGTCCCTGGACCAATACATTCTTATTGGAATGTCCTAGTTGCAATCCTGTGTCTTCTCTGAAAGAAAGCAACTACGAGTGTCTGAGCGAAACGTACTGTACTGTTTTCCACGATCCCTGAGAAATTAGGGCTGTCATGTTCAGTGGTTGCCAGAGACAACCTACACCACTGTAGGATACAGGAGGTGGTAGTGGCACTGTAGAGCTAGCTGATCTAAAAGCTGACATATCCAGTGGGGGTGTCCAGAAGCAGTTGTGACACCAAGCACTCAGTTTAGGTCACCCAAAACGTGTAGGTTCTGGGGGACTCCTAGGAACTACACGACACAGCCACACCCCTAAATCTAGAATTTAAGGGGGACCCTGGCACCAGAACCCCAGATTTGATTTGATTTGCAACAAATAACAAAAGAGAGACCGGAGTCATGGGGCGCTAGAGGGCGCGCAAGCGGAATGGCTGCCTAGGCTCGCAGCTCCCGCTCCTTGGATCCTAATCCAGCATTTATCCTCTGCCACAGGAAACATGGACAATTAATTACTCGCTGATTTGCTGCAGGACACCTATCCCCACACTCGACCCGAGTTTGGAGGCGCTGTGGGGCTCGGAGCCGGAGCTGCGCCCACTTGAAGATTTGCCGGCTGGTGCCTTGGAACGGAGGTGTGCAAGCGACCGGCTACAGCAGGCTACGCTGGGCTGGGGATGACCACGAGGGGTTAGGCCGCACTGCAGCGCGGCTGGCGGAATCTTGGACAGACTCTCACCATCGGCGCACTTGCGGCGGAGGTAAGAGGCGGCCTGCCTGCCGGCACGGGGGCCCCCCTTGCTCCCCCCCTGCCGCTACCATCCTTGCTGATTGCACAGCGGGCGGCCGCTGTGCTCCCGCGTTGGAGACCGCCTTGGGACGGACGCGGCGTCCCCCGAACCCCCGAAGGGGCCTGTACCTGCCTGGAGCCCTCAGGAGGCGGCGTTGCTTTGTGTGTTGCCCGCGGGGGGGCCAAATGTCGGGCCTGAGCCCTTGAGGCTACCGGAGCTGCCACATCGGGCCTTGGTCGGCCCTGGACATTCACACTACTTCTGCCGTCAGGACGCAATTGCATGTTGCCGCACTGCCGGATCCTGCCTGCTGCGAAATCTGAGTCCCCCCCTCCACTCCTCCTCAAGTTGATCTGCATTGATCCTACCTTTGGCTGGCTGCGCTGCGTGTGGAGGGCCTGAAACCGCGCCCCCGGGTCAAACACCACACCTGGGTTGTGATCCCCAACAGAGGCTCGGCCAATCCTACACCCCTCACGACTGGGCCTGTCGAGCCGCCAGCGTGCATAGCGGGAACAAGAAGTTGGGCTCTGGCACCACCGCTACTTGGGCACGGCCGCCCCCCCTGCCAACGGACCACACGGGGCTTGCCCTGCCTCATCAGGACCCCGCATAGCCTCCGCAGAGGCCCCTGCTGATCCGCTGGGGTGCTCTCCTGTCTGGCACCTGCTGTGGCCCTGCTCCCTGGCGGTAACGACCCTGATCGACGGCCTGTGGGGCTGCTGCCTCCCGCGGTTCTAGGACGCTGAACCCCATCGCCACCATGGTGCGACCTGAAAAACGCCAAACCAAACTCAGTTTCGACGCCGCGAGGAAGGGCGCGAAATCTACGCAGCTGGACCCGGACCCTCGCACGTCGTCCCCAAAGGCCACCGCCTCTCCTGCTAAAGACACTGACCTGACTAGCCTGATACAGGAGATGAGGCAGTGCTTCGCCACTGTTGTTGAGAAAGTCGATGGTGTCACTGCCCGTCTCGAAGCACTGGTACACAAGGTCGACCGCCATGAAGAACACATTACGGCTGCGGAGCAGCGTATCTCTGACACCTCGGATGTCGCCACATCACACACCACTCAATTGTCCAGGATGGACAACCTACTCAGGATCATAGCGGCAAAAAATGAGGATTTGGAAGCCCGTAGCCGTCGAAACAACATACGGGTCACCAATGTGCCGGAATCCACGGACACGGGCAGAATGGAACTGTACATTGAGAAATTGCGCAAGGGCTCCATTGGTGAGTTCTCACCTCAGTTCATCGTCGAAAGGGCTCATCGCTCCTTGGCACCTATGCCCAAACCTGGCTTACCACCTCGTCCCATAATTGCCCGGCTGCTGAACTACCGTGACCGAGACACTGCACTCCGGGCGGCCCGGACTCAAAGGTCGCTGCAATATAATGGTGTCACCTTCTCCATCTACCCAGACTTTACGCCAATGGTTCAGGAGGAGCGGCGCAAATTCCTACTGGTAAAGAAAAAGTTCCAAGAGGCTCAGATAGACTATGCACTATTATACCCTGCGAAACTGCGAGTCACCCACCAGGGCAAGCAACGGTTCTTCACCAATCTGCAGAAAGTAGAAGACTTCATCAAGTCGCTCCGGAGAGCGCGCAGGGACGACCGTGACGCTGCGGAGGACCGTGTCGATGCCGATTTATCCCCTGCGCCACACGAAGACTAAATGTTTACACGCGCTGCACTGCACACATCGACTACGTTGGATTATGGTCGTCCTACAATTTGGTGCACAGGCGTGGGGGACCAAATGGACGATGGCCCTGCACGGACTCTACATCCCTGTGGTAACGTAAACCAAGGACCACTCTCTTGGCCCTAGTCTCCACCGAGGGCGGCACAGGAGCGAGGCTGGGGTCCGAGAAGTGGCTGTACGCGATCTATGTCTTACCCCTACTGGGTGATCCCCTATGACTTGCTGACGTTTCAGCTGTTGAGGTTGCTTAAGTTGGGGGGGGGAGGGGGTTGGGAAGCTGGGTGGGATTGCTTGGCTGCTGGCATGATTGGGATGCTGGGGTGGGTGGAGGGGGGGATGTTTCATGAGGCAATCATCTAATGGACTTTATGCTTGGACTTTGTCTTGGTGTAAGCACCGGTACTGGTGGTGCGGAGGTGGTCTTTTCATGCTGTCTATATTGGCACTGATATGTTACTTGTTGTGCTGTCAATGGCTGCTTCAGCAGTGAACACCCAATTGACCTGTATGTCCTGGAATATTAGAGGGTTGAATGATGCCAAAAAGTGTTGCAATGTTATTGCCTATCTTGATAGACATCGTGTACAGGTAGCTATGCTGCAGGAAACGCATCTATCACCACAGGGCAGGACTTCTTTCGCGAGTAGGTGGGCCGGAGAACGTGCCTTCTCCTCATATTCCACCTATTCGAGGGGAGTCGCTATTCTCATTGCCCGCAAGATCCCGTTTCAGAGGTATGGGGAACTGCTCGACAAGGAAGGCAGATATGCGTTGCTATGGGGCAGGATAGGCCGAGACACGTACACGTTTGTAACCACATATGCACCTAATGTTGACACACCCGCCTTTTTCACTATTCTATGGGGCAAGATTCTTTCTGTTGCATCATGACACATAGTCTGGGGAGGGGACTTCAACCTGGCGTTGCTGCCTCAGTTGGATAGAGCGGATGGAGTCTGCTCCTACAAGCCCAGGGCACGTGAGGCGCTGGAGGGCATCATTGAAGAAGGCTGACTGCTGGACGCCTGGCGGCACCTGCACCCCCTTGGAAGAGAAGGCACACACTTTACATCACATACTGGGACCTGGGCGCGTCTAGACTATTTCTTCCTTACAAGAGATGTGGCTGTGGAACTGGTGGGGGCTCGTCACCTGCCGAGGACATACTCTGATCACAGTCCTGTCTTGCTACACTTTCACACACCGGGGTGGGACAGTCCACGACCGCAGTGGAGACTTCGCCCTGATATTCTCCTTGACGCCCTGTTTCACACTTAACTGGGGGAAGAGATAGCGGATTTTTTCACTAGGAATAAGGGGTCGGTGGACTCGGTTGAGCACATATGGGAAGCATTCAAGGTTACCATTAGGGGATACTGCATCTCGAAAAGCCACGGTGTACTACGACTATCCTTACATCCATCAGCACATTGGAGAAGGAACTGAGGGATTTAGAACTTCGCATGGTGTCTGACAGTAGCCCCGACCTACAGGCCACCTTTAGAGAGACGCTGTTACGGTATGAAGAGGAAGCTGCGCGGGAAGCCAAGTTCAGGGGCAAGCACTGGCAGGCCCGCAAATACTGCGAGGGGTACAGGCCCGGGAAGGCGCTCGCTATGATCACACAACCTCCTCGAGCACATAACACCATATTAGAAATCACAGACACCTCTGGCACTGCTATCAGGGACTCGGATACGATCCTTGCTACATTTGTGGCGCATTACCACTCACTCTATACTTCCACAGCGGGGCCCGATGTGTCCTATTCTGACTACCTCAATGATGTGGCACTATGCTGGCTTAGCGATGGGGATAGGGCATTCCTGGCGGCACCGGTTGAGCAGGATGAGATGCGTGAGGCCATTATGTCCCTCAAGAATGGCAAGGCCCCTGGACTCGATGGCATACCGGCCGAGTTCTATAAAACTTACATCGACATCATGGCCCCGGTGCTCAGCGAGGTCTTCTCCGAGTCCCTATGCGATGGGGTGCTCCCCTGTTCCATGCGCGAAGTGGTGATCACGTCACTCCTTAAACCTGATAAAGACCCCAAATCCTGTAACTCTTATCGCCCGCTTTCCCTCCTGAATTGTGACGTTAAAATACTTGCCAAAGTCTTGGCCAACCAGCTGTCGCTATTGATGACTAGACTTGTACTGCCCGATCAATCAGGCTTTGTGGCGGGTAGATCTACATCCCATAACCTTCGCACGCTCTTCTCCTTGCTTCGCACGGTGCACCCCGACACGCCTGTAGCGGCTATATTCCTTGACGCGACCAAGGCCTTCGACTCCGTCGAGTAGCCATACCTGTTCTCGGTGCTGGCCAGTATGGGGTTTCCCAAATTATTTATATCCTGGATCCACCTGCTCTACACTCGCCCCACGACGAGAATACTGATCAATGGCCACTTATCACAGCCTATCGCACTAACCAGGGGCACGAGTCAGGGGTGCCCTCTCTCCCCCCTATTATTCGCCATAGCAGTCGAGCCTCTTGCCTGTCGATTGCGTCAACTACATCGTGGCGGTGCAGTGCAATGTTTGCAGCGCCAGATTGATGTGTCCCTTTATGCGGATGACATCACGCTGTATGTCAAGCACCCCGAAATATATCTTAATCCCCTACTCAGAGAATGTGTACTGTTTGGCTGGATTTCCGGTGTTCACATCAACTGGTCCAAGTCGCAACTTTTCCCTTTGACCGAGGCGGTGACTACTTTTCCTCTTGATTACCCACTAGAGTGGTGTCGATCTGACCTCCGCTATCTTGGGATCTGCATCTCACGCGACAGGGACAAGACACTGCGATCCAATTACGGGGTAGCGGTAACCAAACTGATCGCCTCAGTGGACCGCTGGATTACTCTGCCGCTGTTCATGGCTGGGAGAGCGTCGCTCATAAAAATGGTGGTACTCCCCCGATTCCTCTAACTTTTTTTCAATATACCTTACTTCCCTGGAGCTCACTTCTTCCGAACCCTGCGGACGGAGTTGCGACGGCTCTTTTGGGGAGGCAGGAGTCCCTGGCTTAAGTGGTCCACGCTCACCCTCCCCTATGATAAGGGGGGTTTTGATGTCCCTGATTTTGAGGCCTACTATCAGTGTGCACAGGCACACTTTGCCTACCACTGGATGGCTCCTACTCCCTACATGCCGCATATAGCAGTGGAGGATTGGATAGTACATCCTCTCCCGCTCAATGGTTTGCTCCACTGCCCTGAATCTTCCATCACTACACCCAATACGTCGGTCTCCTGCAGATTAGATGCGTGGCGGCGCATGACCAAGAGCTTGCACTGTAAACTACTCTACTCGCCCAAATTGCCACTTACACATCACCCTGATCTCACCCTCCTGGGAGAACCGGGTTTTCGCAAACTCTGTGCTAAGGTACGAGTTTCCTGCTGGGGAGACTTGTTCTCCGATGGTTCCTTTAAATCGGCGGACCTATTCTTTGCTGAACATGAACGCACTCCTCTCGAGCTCTTTTACTATATGCGGCTACGAGCAGGGATGAGAGACATCCTGCCCGAATTTCCCAGTGAGCCTGACACTCTGCCACCGTTACACTTCCTATTGTGTTCACAGGATGGGACCCACTTGGTCTCCGGCCTTTACCGCCAACTCAGGGGGGCCGCCCCGATGCCGGAATCCAGTGCGAGGCTGCGCTGGTCTGCTGAACTTGCTGTTGATATATCGGATGAGCAGTGGCGCCATTGTTGTGCGCTTACCTCCTGCATCTCTGCCAGCAGCAGATTGAAGATCATCCATTATAAATTCCTGCAGCGGGTGTACTACACGCCGGTGAGGAAGCGGCGATTTGGCCTGACGGAAGATGATCGCTGTGAACGTTGCCGCGCCGATGGTGCCGACTTTCTCCACTTGGCGTGGGCATGCCCCCAGGTGGCATACTACTGGCAACAAGTGGTGGATGCTCTCGCGGAGATGGTCGAGGAGAGTGTACCCTTGGACCCACTGGTGACCCTGCTCGGGGGCACAATGCAGCTTCCTAGGTCTTGCCGGAAATTCGTTGATACCGCACTACTACTGGCCAAGAGACGCTTGGCATGCCGGTGGGGCAGGGGCAGAGCGCCCAAATTCAAGGACTGGCTAGCTGACCTAACTCACTGCCAAGATCAACATGCGACTTTTGCTGAGCTACTTCCCGTTTCGAGTCGACTCAGCGACATCTGGGATCCACTGGTGCGATATCTGCTCGCACGGTCAAATGACGTGGACCCGAAAGGCGACCAACCTATTATAGATTAGTGTACTGTTCCCATTCCGAGCCTGACCGGAGACCCTGCTTCTGTGCGCACACCTCCTCATTGTACTATCCAGATGGTGCTCTCCCTGCTGCCAACCGCGGTGTTCCCACTTACCCCCCCCGAAATTCATGCAACATCTGCGTCGTGGCTCTGCCCCCTTGGATAATCTGCTGATCCTCCTTACTCTCACGCTCTCACCCCGTGCTCTACCCGACATGTGTCACAATACCCTCTGATAGATATTACTTCGGGGCTCCATTCCCGGCATTGCTTCTGGCTCACTACGACCCTCTTGCTAGGACGCCCATGACACGCACACATTGTTCTGCACGCCTCTGCTCCCATACTATACCACACCAGATCACCACCACGTATTCTGCCATGTAGTCATTGATTGCTTCTTAGTTACCGCCTTGTTGGGGTTTTTTGTTCAACTGTTCTGGACACCAAAAAGGAGAAAAACGAACTTTTTTTTCAGAAAAAACACTGTTCTACTGCTGCTCATCCTACCTTGCCTAGCAACATCGGTTGCGATACCCTACTTCCCTACCTCCATGCATTGCCGCCGGGCCTCCGGGATGCCGGCTGTGAGGCTGTGTCAATTTCAACTACTTTCCGCTGCCGGCCTCCGGGTTGTAGGCGCAATAAGCTGTGTACCATGTTTCAACCTATCCAATAAAGCAGATTTGAACTCCAAAAAAAAAAAAAAAGAAGAGACCGGAGTCTGCAACTTCAGGACCTGCACAAAACAAAGGCGCAATACTCTGCACTTGTGGCAGCCACCCTGAAAATACACAACTGTGATTTCATCCCATACCAAAGACTGGTTCTCCCTGACAGAGGGGCCATCTTTGAGAGCCAAACATAACTCCTGGCTCCCTTAGACTAGTGGCACTAGTCCCCTGCAGCCCATAGGTAAAAGCTCGCTCCTGAAGTCAAAAAAATCAGACATTCCAAGGGACCACCCAAAGGCAGGTGGCCCTCCAACAAATTTCACCAGCACCGTCTAAGCTGTAAAATCAGCTAATCCTCAGCTCCTGCTTCAGCACCAGCGACAGCCAGAGCAACTCTGCACTCGGGCCCTATGAGCCAGGTAAAATTCAACTGAATGTCGTGGCCTGATCATGGGACCCACATCACCTGACCCCCCTCCCCCCAGTTAGTTCCAAGCAACTTCAATTGCAAGTGGCCGACAGTCACTAGTGCTTTTTACCATTGACCACAATGTTAAAATTCTTCAGTATCGAATTGCACTGATTTATTTTTCTTTCGAAAATCCATACCTCTGGTTACACTCATCAGATTGCCTTCATTTTGGTGTCTAAATTTATAGCAAAATCTTCCTTATTTTTGTAAATTGATATCATATTTCTTTTAAGTCGAATCAATTACTTATTGTCCATGTTGGGACACTGAAATGCTTAACACTTATTCCTATAGTAAAGCCGGACTGCTCAGGAACAAGCTTGGGATTTTTTAGTGTGAATCCAAAGGATCTTTATTTGGGCACTGGACAAATATTACACAGTGAAGCCTATCTAGTATTACTGCATAATATTCCACTTTCCTACAGTGGTCATTCAGGTCAACAACATATTGAGACACTCCAAACTGTGAGACTCACATATTTTTGGTGTAATATCCTTTCCTTTCTTTTCTATCTTGGGCCGAAGAACTAATTCCTCCCTAGTATGCTATACTAATAAGGTCCAAACAGCTATTCTGACGTAGGAGAACAATAAATGGTAAGATGTCAACTGGTGCATACCAGCAGGTATGAGGAGAATTCCCTCAAGTGCCTTTCAGGTCCCTCTAAGTGATAAGTTATGCCTTAAATTTCTGGTTGTAATGTGAGAGCCCTGAGCAACTGGCTGTGGACAAAAGTAAAGAGATTGACCTGTCCACCCTCCATTGTGGTGAACTAGGCACTAGTGATCTGAACTTACTACAAGGTAGGATCTCCTTAAGGGTGGCTCAATGCATTGAATTGTATTGTAATTGCATTTGTATAGCGCTTACTACCCCTGAGAAGGCGTCAAAGCACTTTTTCGGCGAGTAGCACGCTACTCCGGGACCCATAGAGGATTAGTGTTGAATTAGTATAGTGAAACATGCAAGTAAATTTTAAGTGCTGGACAGGTTAGTCAGTTATTTGGATTTGGAAGGTTAGCAGACGGATAGAAGAGGAAAAAAATGTTTGTATCTATATAGCACTTGTTACCTCTGATGAGGTGTTGAAGCATGCTACTCTGGAAACCCATAAAGGATTAGTGGCGAATTAGTATGGTGAAATATGAAAGTAATTTCAGTGATGGATATTAGTCAGTTATTTGGCGTGAGAAGGATAGCGGAGAGATAGAAGGGGAAGAAAGGTTTGCATTCATATAGCACCTGTTCCTCCTGATGGGTATTGAACCACTTTTCTGGCGAGTAGCACCCTTCTACGGAACCCATAAAGGATTAGTGTTGAAAATTAGTATAGTGAAATATTAAATCATTTGAGTGGTGGATATGTTATTTAGTTATTTGGATAGAGAAGGGTAGGTGGCGGGATAGAAGAGGGAAAGAGGTTTGTATTTATTTAGCTCTTGCTACCCCTGATGGGGTTTTAAGGCGCATTTTTGCCGAGTAGCACGCTACTCTGGAACCCATAAGGATTAGTGTTGAATTAGTATGGTGAAACATTAAATTAATTTGAGCGGTGGATATGTTAGTCAGTTATTTGGATTGAGAAGGGTTGGGGAGGGATAGAAAAAGGAAAAAGGTTTGCATTTATTTAGTGCTTGTAACCCTGATGGGGTGTTGAAATGCTTCATTGGCGAGTAGCACGCTACTCTAGAACCCATAAAGGATTAGTGGTGAATTAGTATAGTGGAATATGGAATTTGAGAAGTGAACATGTTAGTCTGTTATTTTGATTGAAAAGGATAGTGGAGGGATAGAAAAGTGATGGATTTCTAATTTTTTTAAATTTATTTTTTAGTTCATGGCACTAGGAGGAGGCTTTTGGATGAGTAAAAGGGTTTTTGGAGGGAAGAGTCAGAGGGAAGAGTTTAGAAAGGTTTGTTTTGAGGAATCAGCATAGTAAAAGAAGTGTCAGATGATGCAAGGAGGAGTAGAGTAGGAGAGAGTCTAGAAAGGCTTATTATGGGGATCGTTTTAGTGGTATGGGGTTTGGGATAAATGAGAGAGTGGATGTCTAGGATATATTGATAGATGTATAGGGTGAGAGATAGGGCAGTGCATTGGAAAGAGTAGTAGAAAGAAGTTTGAGATGAGTCAGAAAGTTGGGCTAGAAGATACATTGAGAGAAGTATAGGCTGAGAAATAGGGTAGTGCAGTGGAAATGCCAAATTAGAAGAAAGTGATAAATATATAGATCCATAAGTACATTGAAAGTAAATAGATGCCTAAAGGAGGTAAGTATATGTAGATTAAAGATATTGATAGAGGTACAGGATGAGAAATAGGGCAATACATTGGATATCTTTTTCAAGGAGAAAAGTAACATACACAGATCCAAGTACATGGAGGTACATAGATGCACAATGGAAGCAAGTACATGTTGACCAAAGATGAATTTTCTTTTTTCATCCACTTCCTACGAAATAAGTGGTGGTGGCCAAGTCCCTGCGTACTCTGATCTCTCTGCAGCTCTGTGGCTGGACTGCTGGCTTCGGTCAAATAAAGAAGCCTAATACTGAGTCTTTCCTTCTGATGAAGGCTTGGGACTCTGAGGGTCCATGCAGTTTCAGACATTCAAAGCCCTGCATAGCTGTTCGACTAAAAGGGCCCATGAGCAGCTACTCCTGTCTTCTTAGAGACCAGCTCTCAACTGAGTAACTCTGAAACTCACACAATGCATCCTAGCTTATATACCAGCAGGCAACCAAACTACAAAAACCTTGGTAAATTTTCCTGGAACTAATTACATTCCCTTTGCCAGCTTTCTCCGGTGTTGAGTCTGGTGTTGGGTTTAACGTCGATGGACAGGCAAAGTCCAGCACAGCCATAGGTCTTGACAGTTGTTCAAGGCTACCTACGAGCCAGTAAAGTAGTGGTAGTGTATGAGCTTCTGAGACCATGCTTTTGGCTCACAAGTTGTAGGTCTGTGGGGAAAGGAGTACACTCTGGCACCAGTCAATGGTCTAGAATCTAGAGGGGACATCTTAGGTCCAAGGACTCAATCTCATGAGCTACACCAGCGGAGTCCAGGGCAAGTCCAGTGAAAACTGGTCAGCAGGGCACTTTGTAGGTGCAGAATTTCATTAGCTTTTTTGTCTCTGAAACTTAACAGAAGGCTAGCCACCTTGGAGTCTGTAGGAGAGTAGGGTCTGCAATCCTATGATCACCCAGATTTTTTGCTTTTGGTTCACTGGTTTACGACTTTCTCTGGCTGTGGGCCTGCTAATCAGACCCACAGCCTGGCTGTTCTCTTTCTAAATTACGATATGTACCCTAGGTGCATTTACCAATTGGTACTGGGCCACCTTATCAGACCCCGTAACGCAGGGCATAGGTGTACCCAGGGCCGCCAGGGGCTGAAGCATGTATTATGCCACCCCTGGCTGGCCTCCTAAATTTGACACAACTGGCTGCACGACAGCTGGGGCGAAGACGTGTAACCACCCTTCGCTTTAGGTATAGTAGCTCTATATCTAACCATACAATGGACACCCGAGTTCCTATCAGTCACTCCTATGGCAGGCCTTAACGATCCTGAAGGCAGAGTGCGTGGGCTCGTGTGAGCTAGGTTCAGGCCCGAGCCGAGCCCGGTTGCAGCTTGCGGAATCAAGACCCAATAGCTGTTCCATGATAACGCGTACCATATCGGTAACTCCGGTGTCGCGTTATCAAGGCATGTCGAGTAAGGTGTCATACGAATCGGGGTGCTGCCCTCTCACCAATTCTGGCGATGAGGTTAGCATCCCACCCTTCTAGAGGGACACGACATGTACGTAACTGTGAACCCCGGTTAAAGTTAACTGAAGCCTCAGCTCCACAAAATGGATGCTGCCACCACAGACACGAGTCTGGCCTCCTGCTGCTGGGAGTCCTTCCAGCGAGGAGCACTTGGACAAAGGGTTTCCTGTCGAGGGCGGTGTTCGCACCGTCCCAGACAGGGTTTGTGTATTCTGGGTAGGTAGGGCTTTGGCGAGAAGGTGACTGCGGAGTGGCACCCCGGTGCTCACTACGCATCTGCTGGTTAGAACCAGTTCCAGGGGCGACAGCCCTGGCCTGGGGAAAGTCCGGCAGGGGAGAGGGGTGTAACTACCCCCCTTCCTGGTCCCACCCTTAGGGCAGGACCTAGTCATGTACCCACCCCTTTCTTTAGAATAAAGACCGGAGCGGGGACCCTTCCAAATTAGATCATCTTTGATTCAAGAACTACTTTCTACGAAAGGACATTCAAGACTCTTCTCAAGATTTCTCCCTTGTGACTAAGGAGTAGTCACCCTGCATCAGCGGGCACCAACTAAGAACTCTGCGGTTTGCTGTAAGTCCTTCCTCAAGGAATCCGACGGCCCAGCTCGACGAGAACCGGCTTCCCTGGCACCTCTGACCTCTACCCACGTCATCAGCTCAGCTGTGATCTGTGGGTGCGACGAGACCTCGAGGGACCGGCCATCATCAGAACCTGCACGCTCTTAAAACCAGCACGACCATCGAGGTAACTCTCTGGTGAGTGCTCTGGGGTCCGAGAAGCCCCGACCCTGAGCCGCTCCAGCACCGAAGTGCAGTCTCCCAGCATCTCCACGATCTGCGTGGGGCCCTTCTGCTCGCTGCTCAGCACGTTGTCTGGTCACTAGCCGCTGGCTTGTGCCCTTCTGTGACGACATCCGAGAATCATCACTGCTGGTCTGGTTGCTCCAGACTGGCCCTTGCTTCCATCTTTGCGAGAAGCACCCCGGACCCTCCGGGTCCACTCAAGACGCCATCTTAGGCCCACCACGTGGCCCTGAGATCTGCCAAGGCTTCTTGCCCCATCCTGGGCCCAGCGACGCCGACAGCATCATCCTTCGTGGGACAGCTCGCACCTCCACCGTGGTCGCCGACAACGCCTCCTGGTCCGTGAGACTGCCGAGCCTAGCGTCGCCCACTCACCTGGTCGAGGTGACGGCCAACCGGTGCCTTCCTGGTACCCTCTGACTACTGGCTAGTAGTACGAACTTGGTCCCCTCTGCTTTCAGGTTTCATCAATCTCCGATCCAGGCTTGGATCTCTACGAACTATTCAGCACTGGTCGCCGGCCAGCAACTCCTTTTCTTCCGGCTCCTGGCTCGTCAGCGAAGACCCCGACGCCTGTAAGACTTGTGCAGCCGCAGCCCTCGTGGCTAGGTAACTCGGCATTTCGGTGCCTGCATAGCCTCCTTACTCTAGGGTCCTGAGTCCCTCGCTTCCGACTTGCCTTATCGGGTCCGCCCGAGACCTTAATCTTTCCGTGTCCTCGGACACTTGTTTTAATTGTGCACTTGAAGTATTTGCTAAAGAGATTTGGTTTGTGCTTAGTACCCTGTCCTCATAAAGAGTACAGGGCTGTTGTGATTCTTAATAAATATACTGTTTATTTTCATAACACTTGTGTGGTGTCCTTTCACTGGGTGTTCAAGGGGTACATGTGTGGTAAACAGCTGGCTTAACGCGCCCTCTCGAGTCTTTAGCCTTAGACTGCTCGTATCCACGCTACTAGGATAGCTGGTCTATAGGTTGACTTACAACCAAACACCATAAGGGTCGTTGGAACGATACATAGCGGTCGCTAGAATAGCGAACGTTGCTTATCGGGCCAACTTCTCACAGAGTCCACCCACTGGTCCTTGGTACAAGTGGGAGCAGGTCAAGCCCTAGGGGTCACTCTCTCCACAAGGTCAACATTAGGAGCAGCCCATCTCTCTCTATAGTCCTGTCTTGGTTCAGCAAGTGTAGTGTTTTTGGGTGCTGCCTTTCTTTTTGAGGTTCACAATTCAGATTCAAATAATCTTTATTCGGATACAAGTATCCATAAAAGCACAATTCATCACCACCAACAGGAAAAATACAGTACGAATTAAAGAACATATAAAGCCACATTAAAATCCAATGCAAATACTGTGCTACAGCAATAAGTTTACAAATAAAATAATAAAAAATAGCTAAAATAACATTTAAAAACAATTGAACGGGCGTGCAAAATCAGCAACGTATTGTTAATAAAGTGCAATAAATATAGCAGCATTATCAGCATAGTGCAAATATAATTGATTATAGCCGCCCATTCCTGACCAAGTCATTGGTAACAGCAGCATAATGAAATAAAGTGCTTTGTTTATAGGCAGTATCACAAATGAGGTAAAAAATGACATTTAAAAAACAATTAGACGGGCATACAGAATCAGCAAAGTATTGTAAATAAAGTGCAATAAGTGTAGCAACATTAACAGCAAAGTGCAAATATAGTTGATTATAGCCGCCCTTTCCTGGGCATGCCAATAGTAACAGCAGCATAGTTAAATAAAGTGCTTTGTTTATGGACAGTGTTAGCAGCATGGAAGTAGGATTAGTTTATGTGTCAACTGTCATCCCTATAGACAATAAACAAAAGAAAAAAATAATCAGACTTTTGACAGTAACATCATGTGGAAATTTGATGTAAAAATAAAAAAATTGTGTCTTGTAAAGCGCACTGCTACCCGCACCGCAGGCCTCGTAGCGCTATAGACCGCTGGGGAACCCGTCCTGGCTTTCCCTGTGAGATAGTCCCTCCTGGGGGTCTCCAAGGTGAAACCAGGCATCCCCGGCGTTTGTGTGGGGCCGTTGTGGAGATGAGGCAAGCTAATGCCCAGAGTTGCCGAGTGTGATCCCTGGTCGGAGTAGGCACCGATGCGAGAATTATCAGTCCGCTGATCCTGGTCCAAGACCCTGCCGCGTCGGGAATCGAACCCTGGTCCTGGGCCGTTCTCTGCTCTCGGGTCTGCCGCCTCTAACCAGTGAGCCACACCTCCCCACTCCAGTGAGCCACACCTCCCCACTCAAAAGTCATGTCAAAATTTGTAAAGATGTCAAAAGTTGTAAACAGTAACCAGAGCATATCACAAATTTAATTAATTATATCTAGCTCATACACCTGAAGAAGTTATGTCTTGGATCATGTTCATCAAAAGGCGATAATAAATATGTTTCACTCAGCATTATTAAGTGCATTTATCACGTTTAGAAGTCGCTCATGGAGGCACGTGAGCGTACTGCTGCTTGTAAGAACGTGCTTACACGGCAAATCAAGTCATCACTTCCAAGCTGCAAAATTTCAAGGTGTGCTGATTTAAAATCAAGAATGGCCGATGCTTTAAAATACGGAATTAAGTACTGTTTGGTGTACTTTACATAAAACCTACAAAGAGTAAAAAGTGTATCACTGTTTGTTTGCTACCAATGCCGCACAGGCAACACATCTGCTCAAGGTTATCATTAAATCCCAAAGGGAAACAAAGTAAATATTTTATACTGCCATCCCTAAGGCGGAAGAGTAAGGAATATGCTACTTACCAGTATGCATCTGTTCTTGGCATAGAGGGCTGCAGAGTGGTACATTATGAATAGATCGCCATCTGGTGTTGGGCTCGGATGATTGCACTTGTTTTTCTCTTGGAGAAGTCTTTTGCCGTCACAAGACTGGTGACTCCTCCTTTGGGTGCTAGTGCGCATGGGCATCGGCTCCATCCTTAGATTGTTTTGCCATAGTAGGGTTAGATGGAGTAGTATGATAGAATACAGATAGAAATGCCCATGTAAGAGTATCTAAATACGATAGTGTTGGAACAGACACAGGTTTCCGGGGAGGCTGGGAGGGCATGTACCACTCTGCAGCCCTCTATGCCAAGAACAGATGCATACTGGTAAGTAGCATATTCCGTTCAAGGCATATGGGCTGCAGATGGTACATTATGAATAGACTATACAGCAGTTATCTCCCTAGCGGTGGTCACCAGTGTCTGTTGCAACAGTCTGAAATAAAGTCTTTAGTACAGCTTGTCCCACTCTAGCCTGTTGTGTTGTCTGCACATCTACACAGTAGTGTTTTGTGAAGGTATGCGGTGTAACCCAGGTAGCTGCTTTGCATATGTCATCTAGGGGAATGTTTCCTAAGAATGCCATAGATGCTCCTAGTTTACGTGTAGAGTGAGCTCTAGGAGGAACAGTTAATGTCCTCTTTGCTTTTAAGTAGCATATTTGTATACATTTTACAATCCACCTGGCAATGCCTGCTTTAGAGATAGGATTGCCCTTATGTGTAGGAGAAAACGCTACAAATAGCTGTTTTGTCTTTCTGAAAGTTTGTGTTCTTTCTATGTAGTACAATATTGCCCTTCTGACATCTAATGTATGTAGGGCTCTTTCTGCTACCGTCTGTGGTTTTGGAAAGAAGACTGGTAGTTCCACTGGCTGATTGATGTGGAATGCTGAAATTACTTTAGGCAAGAATTTTGGGTTTGTTCTAAGAACCACTTTATTTTGGTGTAGCTGCATAAATGGTTCTTGTATTGTAAATGTTTGCAACTCACTTACTCTTCTGAGTGAGGTAATTGCTATAAGAAAGGCTACCTTCCATGTGAGGAATTGTATTTCGCACCTATGCATAGGTTCGAAAGGTGGTCCCATTAGTCTGGTAAGTACTATGTTGAGATTCCAGACTGGGGCAGGCGGTAGTCTTGGTGGAATGACTCTTTTGAGGCCTTCCATGAAAGCTTTTATTGCTGGTACTTTAAACAGGTAAAGATGTTGTCTGTTTTGTAGGTACGCCGAAATAGCTGCAAGATGTACTCTAATAGAGGTGTAGGCAAGGTTACATTGCTGCAAATGCAGTAAATAGCAAATAATCTGTTTAGTGGATGCGTCCAGAGGATTGATGTTGTTACTGTTACAGTATACAGCAAACCTTTTCCACTTTGCTGCATAGCATGCTCTGGTGGTAGGACGTCTTGCTTGCTTAATGATTTCCATACAGTCTGGAGGTAAATTCAAGTATCCAAATTCTATGACCTCAGGAGCCAGATCGCTAGGTTCAATTGTTTGGGATCTGGGTGCATTATTTCTCCATGGTTCTGTGTAAGGTGCATGGGTAATAATCTCAGCTTTTGATGTGGCACCTGTGAGAGTTGCGATAGCTGGTGAACCACGGATGTCTTGCCCACGTAGGTGCTACTAGTATCATTGTCATTGAATGTTGTTGCAGTTTCCGAACCACTAATGGTGCTGTAAGCAAATTTGTTGGACCAATTTATCCATAGCGCATTACCCTGGGACAGGTGGTGTGGGTATCTGCTTGCGAAGTTTTGGCATTTTGCGTTCTGATGAGTGGCAAAGAGATCTATCTCTGGTTGTCCCCATCTTTGGAAGAATGGCTGCAGTATTTGGTTGTGCAGTTCCTATTTGTGTATTTGTTCTGACTCTCTGCTTAGGATGTCTGCTATCTGATTTTGAACTCCTGGTAAGTGTTCGGCTAACAGATAGATCTTCTGAGGAATGGCCCATCTCCAAATGTTCTGTGCTAGTCTGGATAGTTGGAGAGAGTGTATCCCCCCCTGTTTTTTAATATAATACATTGCAGTCATGTTGTCTGTTCTGATCAGGACTGCTTTGTTGAGGATTTGCATTTGGAAAGCTTTTAATGCTAGAAACACTGCTAGTAGTTCTAGATAATTGATGTGCAGTCTTTTTTGCTGAACACTCCATTTTCCTTGTACTGTATATTTCTCCATATGCGCTCCCCATCCGGAGAGCGATGCATCCACTGTCAGTATCACTTTTGGAATCGGTTCTAGGAACGACCGTCCCTTGGAAATGTTTGTTGTGTTCCACCACTTCAGAGAGTGATGTGTGCGGTCGTCTACCAACACCAGATCTGTAATCTGACCTTGAGCCTGATTCCACTGTGTTGCTAGACATTCTTGCAGCGGACGCATTTGTAGTCTGGCATATGGTATGAGCAGTATGCAGGAGGACATCATCCCTAACAGCTGCATGAACACTCGAACTGTTAGTGATTGTTGTGGTTGAAATTTTTGGATCAACGTGACCATTGTTTGGATCCTGACTGGATTGGGGTATACTTTGGCTTTTTCTGTGTCTATAGTAGCCCCTAGGTATTGTTGAATCTTGTTTGGTTGTAGGTGGGACTTTGTGTAGTTCACCGTAAACCCTAGCTGGTGCAGCAATTGAATGGTCTTTTGTGTGTTTTGAAGACATTCTTCCTGTGACTTGGCTTTTATTAGCCAATCGTCCAAGTAAGGGAAGTATTTCTGGTCTTCTTAGGTGTGCTGCAACTACTGCTAGGCATTTTGTGAACACCCTTGGTGCTGTTGTGACCCCAAATGGAAGGACTTTGAACTGATAATGTTGTCCTTCTACTACAAACCTGAGGTATTTTCTGTGGGCTTTGTGAATTGGGATGTGAAAGTAAGCGTCTTTTAGATCCAGTGTAGAAAGAAAGTCCCCTTTCTTCAGTAAAGGAAGTACTTGTTGGAGCGTGACCATGTGGAAATGTTCAGAGTTTATGTATGCATTGAGAGGTCTGAGGTCTAAGATTGGTCTTAGAGACCCGTCTTTTTTGGGGATTAGGAAGTATAGAGAGTATACTCCTGTCCCTTGCTGATGTTTTGGAACCTTCTCTATAGCATGCTTTTGTACCAGTGATAGTACTTCTTGTTTTAACAATGTTAAATGATCTTGACTCATTGGACGCTGTCTGGGGGGGATGTTTGGTGGGGTAGCTGTGAGTTCCAGGCAATAACCATGTTGGATAATCTGTCTCACCCACCTGTCTGATGTGATGTTTTCCCAGACAGGTAGGAACTGTGATAGACGTTCCCCGACCGGTGTTATATGGTCTGGGGGGAGTTGTATTAAGTCACTGTTTTGGGGTTGGGGAGTTGCGGTTGTTATTATTTCCGCGACCTCTACCCTTGTTGTTGTTACCTCTGTAACTGCCTCTTGAATTACCTCTGGGTGATGTTGGTGTAAAAGAGGTAGATTGCTGGCTTGTGCCTGTATTTTTTGACCCCCCTCTATAGGTGGACCTACTAAAGGAACCTCTTTGAGTTGGCTGTTGTAATGCTCCCATTGATTTAGCCGTTTCTGTGTCTTTTTTCATCTTTTCTAAAGTCTCATCTGTTCCTGAGCCGAAAAGTGTTTTTTGGTCAAAAGGTTGGTTCAATAAAGATGTTTGTACTTCTTGTTTGAACCCTGAGACCCTAAGCCATGCATGTCTTCTTAGCATGATACTAGTGTTGATGGATCTTGCTGCAGTGTCTGCTGCGTCTAAAGCGCATTTAATGGAAGTGTTAGTTATTATCTTTCCTTCCTGTATAAACTGGTCTGCCCTTTTTTGCTGTTCCTTGGGAAGATGTGTGATGAGTTTTTCTAACTCGTCATAATGCGCTCTATCATAACGTGCCAGTAGCGCTTGTGTATTAGCTATGCACCAGCTGTTTGCTGCTTGGGATGCTACCCTTTTGCCTGATGCATCTATTAGCTTGGACTCCTTATCAGGAGGAGGAGCTTCTCCTGTAGATAATGAATTTGCTCTTTTACGAGTGTTTGTAACTACAAGCGAGTCCAGAGGTACTTGTCCTTTGATAAATATTGGGTCCTTTGGGGCTGCCTTATATTTTTTATTAATTCTTGGATTTAATACTCTAGCCCTCACAGGGTCTTTGAATATGTCTGCTGTGTGATTGAGAAGACCCTTTAGCATAGGCAGTGTGCCTGATGTTCTTTGTGCAGCAGGTAGCGTTTCTAAAAGGAAATCCTCTATTTGAGGTTCTGTATGTAAATCTACCTTATGGTATTTAGCTGCCCTATTAATCAACTGCACAAAACCTGTATTATCATCAGGTGGTGAAGGTTTTGAGGGGTATAATTGTGGGTCGTTATCATCGTCTGACCCTGCATCATAATTTTCCCATGGGTCTTCCTCATCTGGGATAGTGTCGTCATCTCCATGAGGTTCTCCCTCCCCTGCATCACTGTCTACATCTGTTTGAGGTGTAGATGGTCTTGGTGTAGAAGGTGGAGGAATAGTTGGCCTATTGTGAGGAATAGGAGAAGAGGGTGAGTCTCTAGGCTAAGGAGAACGGGGAGGAGTTGTATTTGTCCCCATTGTTCTCTTTTTAGGAGGAAGAGCTTTGTCATCTAGTTCATTCTTCCTCTTTTTCGGTGATTTTGTCACCACTTTGCCAGTTTGCGGTTCGATAAACAAAGTCTTTTGTTTTGGATCTGTTTGCTGCTTCTGTGTCGGTACCGAAGTTTTTGGTTCCGAAAGGTGCCTTTGCTTCTGACCGTCAATGTTCTGTGTTTTCGGCACCGAGAATTTGCTCGATTCCGATTTCTTCGGTGTCGAGTAAGTCTTCGACGTCAAAGCATGTTTCGGTTTCGACATGGAATGTTTCGATGCCGAGCTTTCTTTTGTATGTAGCTTCGGTGTCGGTGTCGATGTCGACCGTTTCTCGGATCCGACATGGTGGGAGGCCGAGAGTTTCGGTTTCTGTTTCGGTTTCGTTGCCGGGCCCGAAGGCGGGGCGTCGGAAACTTTCTTCGGTGGTCTGACCGGGCTCGAAGGCGGGGTCGGTACCACACGGGGTCGGTTTTTTGGTAAGGGGACGTCTTCACTCACGGTTTGTTGGACGTCGATTTCCTCGACATCAGATTCGTCCCCTTCCAACCCCGACTCGTCTTCATGTTCCTCTTCTTCTTCGAGGTGCTGGTCTTCGAACAGCTCCGGGATTGCCTCCGACTGCATTCTTGAAACCTCGTGTCTTCGGGCTCGACGGTTTCTAATCGTCGACTTGGAGGAGAACGCTGCGCAGGCTTCGCAGTCCCTGGATTCGTGTTCAGGCGATAGGCAGAGATTGCACACCTCGTGTAGGTCCTTGTGTGGGAACTTAGCACCACACGTTGGCCATCTCTTAAATGGAGTCCTTTCCATGGACTCCGGGCTGGACTACGTCGAGAAAGGCCTCCCGGTCTCGTCGACGTAGAAGAAAATGTTTATTGTTGGAGTCGAAACGCGTCGAAATGGAAATGAAATCGCGTTCGATAACAATACCGTCGTATTGGAAAGGGAATACGCGCCGAAATATCACTTTTTCTCAAAGTCGATCTGAAGCGCTTCGATCCTCATCCAAACCCGATGGCGGAAAAAAACGATCTAAGGATGGAGCCGATGCCCATGCGCACTAGCACCCAAAGGAGGAGTCACCAGTCTCGTGACGGCAAAAGACTTCTCCAAGAGAAAAACAAGTGCAATCATCCAAGCCCAACACCAGATGGCGACCTATTCATAATGTACCATCTGCAGCCCATATGCCTCGAACAATCCTTTTCCATCGCCCAGTACTCTTCAAGAGGTATTTGCATGGCATATGATGTTGGATGCCCAGAGCCTCCAAAAGGGGCATGTATCTAGCAACCGATGGTTTTAAGCATTCCTTAGCGTATCTCTTTTTGTTATACAGATCATACAGTGCCCACTGAGTAATGTTTTGCTTGTACCCTCTAGGTCTAAGGGATGTGAGAAAATGTGTTCCAGCTTCACACTAGCTAGGCTTTTCCTGACCGCAGAAAGCCAAGGTATGGCGCCGCCCTTGTCGCACTTAAGGCAATCTACAATTATCTCTCTTGTTAAAATTGCTGCAGGGTTCTGCCATATTTTTTGCCAGAATATTGCTGGACAGGACCTGATGAAATCCTCTACATAGCACAAATTCAGTTCCCTATGACATACGTAAGTTGGGGAAGAACCCCAAACTTTTTCTACAAAATCTATTTTCTTCCAATTGGATCCCGCTGCAGTTTGTAAATCCCCAAACTTCCGCTCCATATGTGGCCGTTGGAATACATTGCAGTTTGTAAATCTTCGTTATGGGTAAGACCACCTCTGCTTGTTTTGGCTGCCGGAAGCTCAAAATAGAATTGATCAATTTTGAGAATTTACTTCTGCTATGGGCCAAATGAGCGTGCCAGGATCCTGTCTCTGAGAAACCTAGGCCCAAGTGGGGAAAAGTCCTTGTGCGTGTTAGGGATTCCCTACCAGAAGTTATAAAAATTAATGTAATGTTTTTTTGGGCCGCAAGTCATAATATATGATTTCTTAAAATTGGTGCAAAGCTCCAAATCGGCCATTGAAGTTCACAGGTTCAGCATGTGAAGTCCTTCTTTTGTCCTTTTTGAGTCTAGTAGTGTTCTGAGGCTGATAACTAAGGGTGCCACTTTTGGGGCAATATTGAGTTTGTGGATGAGGAGGACTCCCTAGCCAATGGGGAAAAAAATCCCATGGGCAACTTTAGATGCTATTGCATCAATTAGTGTGGGAGTGGCAATAAACAATCCCACAGTGAATCTCTCTGTCCAAATCCAAGAATAAGAACCCTTCTACCTTGGGTCAGAGTTGTAGGAACACCCCTGAGGTGTGTCCAGTTTAATGAACAACTCCTGGAAAACATATTTTGTAATGTGTTTTCCTTTTCTGGGGGAGATGCTAGCCTGTCTACCACAACAAAAGAAAGAGCAGTCTACAGTGTGACTCACATTTGCTTATTAGAGGTAGCTGTCCCTTCGAAGCTAGGTCATCTGTGGCCACAATCCTGTGGACATCCTGTCAGGAGGAGGTCAAACCTCCTCCCACCAAGGGGACTTTTGTTCTTTGCTCCTGGGAAAAGTTCACACCTACTGGCAGAAGAGTAACAGGCTGTCTCAGGTGATAACTGCATAGAACTTTGGGGCAAGAAAGTGGTGACGTTCTAAATTCATGTATACATTAGCAGTTACCTTAAATCCCACTTCAGCACTATGTCAGGTTCAATGTAACAATGAATTTGTTACTTCGAAGT
The DNA here is from genome assembly GCF_964263255.1 of Lissotriton vulgaris. Lineage (NCBI taxonomy): Eukaryota > Metazoa > Chordata > Amphibia > Caudata > Salamandridae > Lissotriton > Lissotriton vulgaris. Next base: position 461,738,498 of record NC_141700.1, on the reverse strand, counting down.
ACTATATTTCGTCATCCCAAAATGTAGTCAGCTCTTATCATTTGGGCTATAGTAACCCCATGTTAGCCAATCATTGGACTACTAGCCCTGCTACAGTGAAAACGACAATCGCGAGTTGTAAAACAAAAAATAATCATGTCCCTCTTTTTAACATTTAGGACCCTGCCTAATGGGCATCTCTAAGGGTGGCTTATAAATATTAACAAGCATTTGCAATGCAATAGGTCTCGCATTAAATAATTTTGAGCTATTGGCGTTGCTAAATATTGCAACACCAATTGCAACAAAAGTCTATAAATTGTAGGCCCAAAAAAATTTGTATTTATTTTTTTAGCAATGGTGGCATGCTGCGCTTTAGAGTAATATGTTTAAAAGTAAAGCGCGTCATACTGTGATTGCTACAATAGTTAATTGTGGATGCATTAACAATTGATGTATGCACTGATGGCTGGTGGTGTGTGTGCCTGTAGAAATTGTGCACTGATGGCTGGTGGTGTGTGTGCCTAATGGAAGTGCGCACTGCCGGCTGGTGGTGTGTGTGCCTGGTGGAAGCGTGCACTGACGGCTGGTGGTGTGCGTGCCTGGTGGAAAGCATGCACAGATGGCTGGTGGTGTGTGCCTGGTGAGAGCGTGCACTGATGGCTGGTGGTGAGTGTGTGTGTGTGTGCCTGGTGAAAGCGTGCACTGACTGCTGGTGGTGTGTGTGTGCCTGGTGAAAGCGTGCACGGACGGCTGGTGGTGTGTGTGTGCCTGGTGAAAACGTGCACTGACGTCTGGTGGTGTGTGCCTGGTGGAAGTGTGCACTGACGGCTGGTGGTGTTTGTGCCCGGTGAAAGCGTGCGCTGACGGCTGGTGGTGTTTGTGCCCATTGAAAGCGTTCACTGATGACTGATAGTATCTGTGCCTGGTGAAAGTGTGCACTGATGGTGTGGTTGTGTGTGTGGTTGTGTGTGTTGTTGTGTGTGTGGTTGTATATGTGGTTGTGTGTGTGGTTGTGGTTGTTGTGTGTGTGGTTGTGTGTGTGTGTGGTTGTGTGGTTGTGTGGTTGTGTGTGTGTGGTTGTATGTGTCGTTGTGTGTGGTTGTGTGTGTGTGGTTGTGGTAGTGTGTGTGTGGTTGTGGTAGTGTGTGTGTGGTTGTGTGTCTGGTTGTGTGTCTGGTTGTGTGGTTGTAGTTTTGTGTCTGCTTGTGATTGTGTGTGTGGGGTTGTGGTTGTGTGTGTGGTGTTCGCAGTTGTGTGTGTGGTTGTGTATGTGGTTGTGTGTGTGGTTGTGTGTGTGGTTGTGTGTGTGGTTGTGTGTGTGCTTGTGTGTGGTTGAGTGTGTGTGTGGTTGAGTGTGATTGTGTGTGTGTGTGGTTGTGTGTGTGTGTGGTTGTGTGTATGGTAGTGTGTGTGGTTGTGTGTGGTTGTGTGTGTGTAGTTGTGTGTGAGGTTGTGTGTGTGTGTGGTTTTGTGTGTGTGTGTGGTTGTGTGGCTGGTTGTGTGTGGGTGGTTGTGTGTGTGTGTGGTTGGTTGTGTGTGGTTGTGTGTGTGTGTGGTTGGTTGTGTGTGTTGTGGTTGTGTGTGGTTGTGGTTGTGTGTGTGGTTCTGAGTTTATTTATTTATTTTATTTTATGCGCTTTTATATAGCTCTGACTTTACCCGACGGTGTCAGAGCGCTTCACAATCGGAACAGTAATGATACATGAGGAGAAAATTACATGAGAACAAATTACAAAAGCAAACGTTAAGTGTGGTTGTGTGTGTGGTTGTGTGTGTGTGGTTGTGTGTGTGGTTGTTGTGTGTGTGGTTGTGTGTGTGTGTGGTTGTGTGGTTGTGTGTGTGTGGTTGTATGTGTCGTGTGTGGTTGTGTGTGTGTGGTTGTGGTAGTGTGTGTGTGGTTGTGGTAGTGTGTGTGTGGTTGTGTGTCTGGTTGTGTGTCTGGTTGTGTGTCTGGTTGTGTGGTTGTAGTTTTGTGTCTGCTTGTGATTGTGTGTGTGGGGTTGTGGTTGTGTGTGTGGTGTTCGCAGTTGTGTGTGTGGTTGTGTGTGTGGTTGTGTGTGTGGTTGTGTGTGTGCTTGTGTGTGGTTGAGTGTGTGTGTGGTTGAGTGTGATTGTGTGTGTGTGTGGTTGTGTGTGTGTGTGGTTGTGTGTATGGTAGTGTGTGTGGTTGTGTGTGGTTGTGTGTGTGTAGTTGTGTGTGAGGTTGTGTGTGTGTGTGTGGTTGTGTGGCTGGTTGTGTGTGGGTGGTTGTGTGTGTGTGTGGTTGGTTGTGTGTGGTTGTGTGTGTGTGTGGTTGGTTGTGTGTGTTGTGGTTGTGTGTGGTTGTGGTTGTGTGTGTGGTTCTGAGTTTATTTATTTATTTTATTTTATGCGCTTTTATATAGCTCTGACTTTACCCGACGGTGTCAGAGCGCTTCACAATCGGAACAGTAATGATACATGAGGAGAAAATTACATGAGAACAAATTACAAAAGCAAACGTTAAGTGTGGTTGTGTGTGTGGTTGTGTGTGTGTTTGGTTGTGTGTGTGTGGTTGTGTGTGTGGCTGTGTGTGGTTGTGTGTGTGCGTTGTTGTGTGTGTGTGTGGTTGTGTGTGTGTGTGTGGTTGTGTGTGTGTGGTTGTGTGTGTGGTTGTGTGTGTGTGGTTGGTTGTGTGTGTTGTAGTTGTGTGTGTGGTTGTGTGTGTGGTTCTGTGTTATTTATTTTTTTTATTTTATTTTATGCGTTTTTATATAGTGCTGACTTTACCCGAATGTGTCAGAGCGCTTCACATTAGGAACAGTAATGATACATGAGGAGAAAATTACATGAGAACAAATTACAAAAGCAAACGTTTGTGGTTGTGTGTGTGGTTGTGTGTGTGTGGTTGTGTGTGTGGTTGTGTGTGGTTGTGGTTGTGTGTGTGGTTGTGGTTGTGTGGGGTTGTGTGTGTGGTTGTGTGTGTGTGTGCTTGTGTGTGGTTGTGTGTGTGGTGTGGTTGTGTGTGTTGTGTTTGTGGTTGTGTGTGTGGTTGTGAGTGTGGTTGTGTGTGTGGTTGTGTGAGTGGGGGGGTGTGGTTGTGTGTGTGGTTGTGGGTGTTGTGTTTGTGGTTGTGTGTGTGTGGTTGTATGTGTGGTTGTGTGTGTGGTTGTGTGTGTGGGTGGTTATGTGTGTGTATGTGGTTGCGTGTGTGTGTTTGTGTGTGTGTGGTTGTGTGTGTGTTTGTGTGCGTGTGTGTGGTTGTGTGTGTGTGTGGTTGTGTGTGTGTGGTTGTGTGTGGTTGGGTGTGGTTGGGTGTGTGTGCGGTTGTGTTTGTGGTTATATGTGTGTGCGTGTTGTGTGTGTGTGTGGTTGTGGTAGTGTGTGTGTGTGGTTGTGGTAGTGTGTGTGTGGTTGTGTGTTTGGTTGAGTGTCTGGTTGTGTGGTTGTAGTTTTGTGTCTGGTTGTGATTGTGTGTGTGGGGTTGTGGTTGTGTGTGTGGTGTTTGCGGTTGTGTGTGTGGTTGTGTGTGTGTGTGTGGTTGTGTGTATGGTTGTGTGTGTGCTTGTGGTTGTGTGAGGTTGAGTGTGTGTGGTTGTGTGTGGTTGTGTGTGTGGTTGTGTGTGTGGTAGTGTGTGTGGGTGTGTGTGGCTGTGTGTGTGTAGTTGTGTGTGAGGTTGTGTGTGTGTGTGGTTTTGTGTGTGGTTGTGTGTGGGTGTGTGTGGTTGTGTGTGGGTGTGTGTGGTTGTGTGTGGGGTTGTGTGTGTGTGGTTGTGTGTGTGTGCTTGTGGTTGTGTGAGGTTGAGTGTGTGTGGTTGTGTGTGATTGTGTGTGTGTGTGGTTGTGTGTGTGTGGTTGTGTGTGTGGTAGTGTGTGTGGGTGTGTGTGGCTGTGTGTGTGTAGTTGTGTGTGAGGTTGTGTGTGTGTGTGGTTTTGTGTGTGGTTGTGTGTGGGTGGTTGTGTGTGTGTGTGGTTGGCTGTATGTGTGGTTGGTTGTGTGTGTTGTGGTTGTGTGTGGTTGTGGTTGTGTGTGTGTGGCTCTGTGTTTATTTATTTATTTTATTTTATGCGCTTTTATATAGCTCTGACTTTACACGACGGTGTCAGAGCACTTCACAATAGGAACAGTAATGATACATGAGGAGAAAATTACATGAGAACAAATTACAAAAGCAATCATTAAGTGTGGTTGTGTGTGTGGTTGTGTGGTTGTGTGTGTTTGGTTGTGTGTGGTTGTGTGTGTGGCTGTGTGTGGTTGTGTGTGTGGCTGTGTGTGGTTGTGTGTGTGGTTGTGTGTGTGGTTGTGTGTGTGCGTGGTTGTGTGTGTGGTTGTGTGCGTGGTTATGTGTGTGTGGTTGTGTGTGTGGTTGTGTGTGTGGTTGTGTGTGTGTGGTTGGTTGTGTGTGTTGTAGTTGTGTGTGTGGTTGTGGGTGTGTGTGGTTCTGTGTGTGGTTCTGTGTTTATTTATTTTATGCATTTTTATATAGTGCTGACTTTACCCGAATGTGTCAGAGCGCTTCACAATAGGAACAGTAATGATACATGAGGAGAAAATTACATGAGAACAAATTACAAAAGCAAACGTTTGTGGTTGTGTGTGTGGTTGTGTGTGTGTGGTTGTGTGTGGTTGTGGTTGTGTGGGGTTGTGTGTGTGGTTGTGTGTGTGTGTGGTTGTGTGTGGTTGTGTGTGTGGTTGTGGTTGTGTGTGTTGTGTTTGTGGTTGTGTGTGGTTGTGAGTGTGATTGTGTGTGTGGTTGTGTGAGTGGGGTTGTGTGTGTGTGGTTGTGTGTGTGGTTGTGGGTGTTGTGTTTGTGGTTGTGTGTGTGTGTGGTTGTGTGTGTGGTTGTGGTTGTATGTGTGGTTGTGTGTGTGGTTGTGTGTGTGGGTGGTTATGTGTGTGTGTATGTGGTTGTGTGTGTGGTTGTGTGTGTGTGTGGTTGTGTGTGTTTGTGTGTGTGTGTGTGTGGTTGTGTGTGTGTGGTTGGGTGTGTGTGTGCGGTTGTGTGTTTGGTTATGTGTGTGGTTGCGTGTGTGTGGTTGTGTGTGTGGTTGTTTGTGGGTGAGTGTGGTTGTTTGTGGTTGTGTGTGTGTGTGTGTGTGTGGTTGGGGTTTTGTGTGTGTGTGGTTGTGTTTGTAGTGGTGGTTGTGTGTGTTGCGTTTGTGGTTGTGTGTGTGTGGTTGTGTGTGTGGTTGTGGTTGTGTGTGTGTGTGGTTGTGTGTGTGGGTATGTGTGTGTGAGGCAGTCAGCCACCCTGCACCAGCTGCTGAAGGCAGCTAGTCACTCTGCTTCACTGCACTGGCACGATGAGATGCCATTTGCTGAAGGCAGCCAGTCACCCTGCCTCGTTGCACTGGCACGATGAGATGCCAGCTGGTAAAGGCGGCCAGTCCCCTTGCTTCTCTGCACTGGAATGATGTAGGTTCACAAATGTTATCACTTTATTCCTCCCTGGTGTCCCCTCCAGTCTTTCTTCCATCCCCATCCTCACCATGAGAGACTGAAAGACTGAGATGAAATGAGTGACTGGTTGAGAAAAGGACAGCCTCTGCTGAAAGGAGGGACAGAATGATGAGGGGAGAGATAGCCTGTGTAGTACAGGATGGCAGTGCCACTAGAAGACAGTGGCAGGAGGAGTCCACTAAGAAGCCGAGAGCTTCTGGTGAAAGGAGGAACGGAGTGACTCGGAGAGGAGAGACAACTCGTGGGAGGGCAATTAGGAGAGACTGAAGGAGTGAAGTGAATGGAGGAGACCGGTAAGAAACAGCGACTCTAGTGAAGGAAAAGTGACTAGGAGAGCGCAGAGACAGCCTAGAGTGGTGGTGGGGAGTACGACAAGGATTGACTGAAAGGTTGAGATGAAATAAGTGACCGGGTTAGAAACAGAGAGCCTCTGGTGAAAGGAGGGGCAGGGTTACAAGGAGACGGGAGAGACAGCTGCGAATAACCGGTGGGCAGCATTCCCAAATGCCACAACCCAGCTTCCGAGCCACAGATCATAGATCTATTGCGTTGACATTGTGAACCCCCCACTTTAGCAGCTAGAGCGGGGTGGGGCTCTATATGTACCTCTTCTGTCTGCAACTTGGCAGATAAACGGGCAACATTAACGCAATAAAGAAGAAAAAAGATGGGCTAGTAGTAGAAAAGGGGAAAAAGAATGGATGGATGAGCTGGTGAAAGAATGGGTTGATAAAAGAATATATGGATGAGTGGGTGCATAAAATCATGGATACATTTGTGAGAGGATGGGTGTATGAGTGGATGAAAAGATGGATGGATGAATGGGTGAAAGGATGAACACTGAGTGGGTGAAAGATGAATTGGTGGCTAGAAGGATACATGTGTCGGTGGGTGAAAGATGGATGGTTGGGTGAATAGAATAATGAATGAGTGAGAGGATGGTTGAATAAGTGGGTGAAAGGATGGATAAATGGATGAGAGGATGGTGATATGAGTGAGTAAGAGGGTGGTTAGATGAGTGGGTAAGAGGATGGGTAGATGTGTGGGTGAGAGATGCTTTGCCCTGGATGGCCTAAGCGCGCTGTTGGCTCGTCGTAGGAAAGTGGTATTCTGTAATCAGTCATTCCAGCGATAAGGAAGCCCGACTCTCCTATGACAACTCGCTAAGAGATGCGTTTCACACATTTTCTTTAAAAACAGTAAATACGCATAGGAACAGAAATGGTGACAGGAATAATTTGCTTTCAGTTTGACTGCGACTTGGTATGAAGGCAGGAGGCAATGAATGCTGGATTTATTGGTCGAGTCTCAAAAACCAAATAAAGCTATTTTTCTAAAGGGTCTATTGTATTTTTTAAATAATTGAACAATGTTCGACGGAAACTGGAATTTTTACAAATATGTTGGTTAACAATATTAAACGTATTATTTTGATCAATGGTCAAGAGAGAGCGCTCATATTACAACTTTAAATTGAACTAAAAACCTTAAAGCAACCCGTGCCCTATTTGTTTTCTTGTAGAAGTATATAACGCAAACTCGACTCGAAGGTATTGAAGCGCTTTAAATGAGCACCAGTTACGTTACACACAAGGAAACATTAATTTTTGCTACGCACAGGGAGATTAAGTGATTTCCACAGAATCACAGGAAGCTGACCCGACGCCGAGGCTCAAACCTGCTTCCCCAACTTCAAAGTCGACCGCTCTGGCCCTAAGGCAGAGGTCTTCAAACTTTTTTGCTCAGAGCCCCCCTAAGTTAAATATTTTGAGGTCGGGGCCCCCCTCACAATTTATGGCAAGGATTGGGGTACCAGGAGGGTCATGGCTGCGTGCAGGGGTCGGGGCTTATGACATACTTTCAGGAGTACTTTTTCTATAGCTTATAAACCGCACTAACTATGAGATTTATAAAAAGCAAATGCATCAAACAAAAACATGTTTTATCCCAAACATACTTATCCCCATAATTGGGGTGTTATAAGCCCCTCACTCTCTTGAAACCCCAATGCAACCACACCTGCTGCACTAATCATAAATGCAGTCCTGAGTAGCAGGCAATAGCCTCTGAATCTTTTACCTCTTCCCCACCATGATGGACCATCACTTCGGTCCTAATGCTAGAAAGGAAAATAAGCTACCATGCCCTTTTTTTCAAAGGTACACAGTCTTAATTATGATGCAGTGGGCCCCTGAAACTTCTGGACCCCAGTCCGGCCTCAATTGCTTCTTTAATGATAACCAGCAGTGGCCACTTACACACCTGGCAGCAGTTCCAGCTTCACTAATGAATGGCCCTTTAAAACAAAAAAAGAGACCACTTATATTGTCCCCTTCTTTGGAGTATCTCTCTGAAGAAGCTGTCTCTGCCCATTTGGAAACATAAAAATGAGCCCCCATACAGTGCGCCCTATTCTGGGCATTCTCTTTGACAATATCTAGTATCTCAATCCTTTCCTCTGTCTCATAGACCATTACTGTGAGGCCCCACGTATTGAGAAGAGTATGGCTCTGCATCTGAATGCAACCCTGCTGGCCTTCTACCTGCCACCCATGGACTCCGCTTTCACAAAAAAACTGCCCCTGAATGGTTGATGCTGACTTTGAGGAGACTCTGCCTGAAAGTGAAAGGTGTGGTGGTAGTGCAGAAAGTTAATGAAGAAACCAACCTTCTTACCAGCCATTAATTGATGAAGTCCCTTAAAGTCAGGGCAACAGGAACTATGGGTTTCTGCAGCAGTAGCGTTTTCCACATAATTATTAAGCTATTATTACATTATTTTATGCTCACTTAAATGACTGTGAAAACATAAAAACCTTTGTATTGTAATTGCATTTACATAGCGTTTGCTACCCCTGGTGGGGTGTTGAAGTGTTTTTTTCATCGACTAGTACGCTACTCTGGAACCCATACAGCATTAGTGGTGAATTAGTATAATGAAATATGAAAGTAATTTGAGTGGTGGGCTGTTAGTCAGTGATTTGGATTGAGAAGGATAGCGAAGGGGTAGAAGAGGGAAAAAGGTTTGCAATTATATAGCGCTTGCTACACCTCATGAGGTGTTGTAGTGCTTTTTCGGCAGTAGCACATTACCCTGCAAGCTATAAAGGATTACTGGTGAATTAGTATAGTGAAATATGAAATTAATTTGAGTGGTAGACATGTTACTCTGTTATTTGGATTGAAAAGGATAGTGGAGGGATAGAAGATGGAAGGATTGAATTTTTTGTTTTTGTTTTTTTGTTTTGGAGCTCATAGCAGTAGGAGGCTAGGTATGAGTAAAAGGGAGGTGGAGGGGGAAGAGGGCAAACACATGCCCTCGCAGAGAACGCACTAGTCCACCAAGCCACCAGACCCAGCATTGCTTTCCGGAGGGAGCAATTTGCATTTTACATATTTCTAAATCCACCGGTTCTCCCCACACAATCCACCGCTCCCCAGTCACCCCCCCCCCCCACCCACCCACCCCTTGCTAGCTTCCTCGTGGCAGGAAACAAGCAGAAGTTACCCCGGTGTGCACCCAATGTGCGCCAACTCTGCCACTTCCAATGACATACCCAGTTGAGTGTGGTAAAACCATGGAAAATTCACACTTGCTTAGTTCAGATGTGGAGCACTGAAAAAGGCCTAGAGTTGATTACAGTTGTAGAAGAGCACCTATAGAAGGTGGTATTTAATTTTACAGAACATTCAATATAATATTACTGTTTCGGTCAAACAAAAAAAAAGAAAACATTTGACATGGTACAGACACTGGTGATACAATCAGCAAGCGCTATATGAAACTTTATAAATAAATAAATAAATAAGGTGGAAGCTTTGGCGTATGAAGAAAGCCGGTAAATATGTAATATTCGTTTTCTACCAGCAAATTCGTATGGTGATTGCAGCTCAGTTTACTCAAGTCAGTAATTTTATGGTTAGTTTAATCACACTCCAATTATTCCATGGGTCAAATGTTTTCTGTCACGAATGGAAAACCTCTGGCACACAGTTAATTATTTTTGCCAATAATCAAAAATGAAAATATTTCTTTCATTTTGAAGAGCCCAAAATAATGCTCACAAATTAGGGCAATGAGGTCCCAAACAAAACGCAGTGTCTAGAATATTCTTCTTATGGAATAACAATGTTCCAGACTCATTTGCTGAAAGAAACACACTGTTTTCCAGAAGTTCAAAATGTGTTTTTCACATGCAACCACTGACTGTGGGCCTGCTCACGCCCTCCAGTGATGGCCCTCTGGAGTGAGACAGAACATGCAGATGAGGCCTTGGACTCCCTGGTGAGTGCTCCTCTCACGACATGCAGGGTATGAATCTGCTCTAAACAGCTGCACCACATTAAGGGGCACCTATGAAGATTATTAGGCGCTAAATAGCTTGTTTGGATTGCACCCACTAAACAGACTTCACCTCTGACACCTTGGAATCTCAGACCCCTTTTAACTACCACATTACACTACAATCGAAAAAAAATAAAGCACGCAGCTAACATTCTACCTTTTTCAGAGCGTATCAATACAAAAATAGCCTACACTGCTACAGCTTGGAGGCTAGATAGGGCTTTTTTTATAGCAACCTCTTGACCCTGCCAGCACCCTCACTGACCCCCGCCCCACGCCACTGATCGCCATTCACACTTCTTGGCTCCAAGTAAATGAAGATAGCCTGGAAATGCACCAAATAAACATCGCTGCACTTCCAGGCCATCTTCATTTACATATACTTGCAGAGGCATCTGCGCCCCCCTGGGAACCCATCGGCGCCCCCCCCCAGGGGGGCGCGCCCCACAGTTTGAAGACCTCTGCCCTAAGGCCACATCCTCTCTCCATGTTACCACGCCGTTTAAATGTTCTCTAATTTTGGAGCTTGATGTGCAAATGGGGAAAGATGTTATTCCATTTAACAATTAGTCTGGACTCTTTAATAATTAGACACTTTCTAAAGCATACTAACCATGACCGTTATCTAGTTCTTGTGTAAAGCAGGCCCTTTGAACTATTTAAATGACAGAGGAATGTATATATTTACCTGTTTATCCACTTGCTGTGATCTTGTGAGACCCTGATGACGGGCCAGTTGTGGTATTAAACACTAGTTGACGGGAAAAGCAATTAGCGTTTAAATAAACATTTGAAAAACACGCCCTGGAAGCGTGCACAGTATTTGTAAACGGAAAGTTAGTCACGTCTGCCATACTGGAACATAAAGCATCACAGCCGTTTTGGAGGCGCCCTGTGGTCAAAGAAAAGGGTGCAGCTTCCCAAATAAAATGAAACAAAGATGAAATCAACATTCTATCAAGGGGAGCCCAGCTGTGTAGAGTTCACACATGACCTACGTCATAACGCATGCTGGTTAATGGTAAACAATTCACTCGTCACTATTAAACACCTACATTTTATAATTACAGTAGTCATTGTTTATGTTGCCGGACAATAAAAGACATTATTTTTAGGTTTCGCCTGGCGTCCGCTGGGCAGCAGCATTCGCGCAGGCGAAATCTTATGTTTCAACAGTATGTGGCTTTGTCCCACCTCTCTCTTCCATTGGCTAGCTCCATAAATGGAAGCTAGCCATTGGAAGAGAGATCTGTCCGTCATTGATGGAGCAGATACGTGGGCGTTCCGGCGATTTTTTCGGTCTCCGCCCCTTTGTTAACGTCATTGCGGCGGTGGGCGGGTGTTATTTTTTTTTTTTGACAAGGCTGGTTTTTGGCATTCCTCCGAAGATGGCGCCCGAAGAACAAGCTGGCTAAGGGCTCCCGGCTCTCGTGGCCCTGGCCTTCCTGGAGGATGAGGAGAAGTCGGTGAAGCTCTGCATCTCCACAGCGGAGCTGCCCCCCTGGGTAAGTCGGTGCCTCCTCCGCCCAGCTCGCCCCTATTCCAAACACAATCATCTTTGTTAATTAAATGACTTCCTGATAATGGATGCCAACTAATCCTCCAATGGATCACATAAACACTGGCCTCCTTTTGAGTCCAGTCGGCACTCTCGAAAAAGCATAGTTTCTGCTTAATTTACTGACACTTCCTGAGTTTGTCGCGACAAACCAGGGCGCCTGGTGAATGTGTAAATAAGTAAATCATTCATGTATGGCGTCACTTGGCACTCTCTTGCAATGTCTCAACAAGAGTTGCTGCCTCATGTAAAGAGTACTCTTTTACCGACCTCGGAAGGATGAATGGCGAAGTGGTTTTCGTCAAGACTCAAAACAGAAATCTGTTCAAGAGCTGGCCCCAGCACAGATCTGAGCGGAAATGCGATTCATTTCAAGTAGAGTCGAGCGCGTGCACCAGCGTGGCAGGTAGCTTGGTGGGTCCGTGCGGCTGCGGCGGAGTCTGGGTGAAACATGTGAATATTTTTGTGAAATATTTGAATTGAATACAACTTTTCAATCTAACACATCTGTAACCCAACTGGTGCTCATGTAAAGCGCTCTGATACCTACGGTCGAGTTAGCGCTATATAAAACTCTCCCCCACCCCCGCCCAAAAAATACAATCTATTCCAAACACAATCATCTTTGTTAATTAAATGACTTCCTGATGATGGATGCCAACTAATCCTCCAATGGATCACATAAACACTGGCCTCCTTTTGAGTCCAGTCGGCACTCTCGAAAAAGCATAGTTTCTGCTTAATTTACTGACACTTCCTGAGTTTATCTCGACAAAACCGGGGAGCCTGGTGAATGTGTAAATAAGTAAATCATTCATGTATGGCGTCACTGGCACTCCCTTGCAATGTCTCAACAAGAGTTGCTGCCTCATGTAAACGGTACTCTTTTACCGACCTCGGAAGGATGAATGGCGAAGTGGTTTTCGTCAAGACTTGAACCTGAAATCTGGAGGCAACATTCACGTTTCTACAAATAGCGTGTCTGGCATATTATGCTAAATACATAACATACCTAACAGTAGTTTATTGCAGGCTTGATTGTACCTTTAAACAACAATTAAATGATATGTTATGTTTAAAAAAAAATAACATACCACTATATATCTAGCATTAGCTTTTAAAGGTTTTAATGTAATATATTTAGGCACAGTGAAAGGATGGGACAAGATAGGTATTTCTACTCAAACTTGAAGAATTTGGTTTAAAGGCAAATTGGACGCGTTACGCACACCGGCGCGTGGACACGCCGGTGTGCGTAACGCAGCGCTCTACAAATGTCCCAATAATAATAATAATAATTAAAGAGAGCTCCTGTTGAGATGATGATTAACTATTGGAAGGTAACAGAGCTGCTGAACTTGTGAGACTCTTGTACCAGGCGTGGACACCAACCACACTCAGCATTCCCATTAACAGGATCCAGAAGCGATGGTTTTATACCAGTGTCAAATATCCAACCGTCGATCAGGCCACTTCTAGCAATCATCGAGCGAACCTTCCTGTGTGGGGTCTGCTTGAGCTGCGGAAAAAGCAAGATGTGTTGGATCTGCTGGGTTCAGTTCACAGGGCGGAAAATCAAGCTGAAATCAAGGAAGAACAGTAGAGTACAAATGCGTATTGTAAACTTTCGATATATTTCTTTAGAGGTCCCTAGCGGAGAGGTCTGGCACAGTTCGGAAAGGGGGTGGCGGGCCGCCAGCTGTGTCTGTGATTAAGTACTCCTCCCCCACACCTGACTTTATTAAAAGCTAGAATAGTGGATTTCTATCCCGCAGCCGGGTCTCTCCAGAGGTGTGTGATTTGGGGGGTCCAGAGGAGTTGGACCCCCCACAAACGGGGTTCCAGATTGAACAGACCAGCCCTGCATTCCTTCTTCGCCAAAGCGGGGAATTAAAACACGGGACACCCGCGTGCTGCACGGAAATGAAAAGGTCAGCCCCCGCCGCGTTCTCATTTCAACACACCCACCCCGTCTTTAATAAATCCTGTAGTTTCTGCAGGGTTAAACGGTCTGGTGCGCAAAATCTGCTCTGTCAGGGGGTTACCAATGGGTAAAACGTGATGTACATATATATCCTTGAGAAGCTTACATACCACCATACTGCAGAGGGACCCTTATGACAGACCTGTCGGTTACAGACCGTGTAGCGCTCGGAGATAACATAACGAGTCTTTGTAAAGCGCACATTCACACATGGGTGCTAAATAATGGATGTTTGTTCCCCCCCCTCAGTGGTACTCATTTTATCGACCTCCAGAAGGATGAAAGGCTGAGAGGGTCTGTTGGGATTTGAACATGTGACCATTATGTGGCACACAGGTCCCTGCAGTGGACGCAATAGTCCCCACAGCCACCAGACCTCCAGGGGCGCGAGTTGCAGCAGCTCGTACGTGTATACTACTCTCTACTACTCACTCTCTAGTCACTCTCTACTACTCACTCTACTATTCACTCTCTACTACTCACGCTCTACTACTCACTCTCTACTACTCACGCTCTACTACTCACGCTCTACTACTCTCTACTACTCATTCTCTACTACTCACTCTCTACTTCTCTCTACTACTCACTCTCTACAACTCACTCTACAACTCACTCTCTACTACTCACTCTCTACTACTCTCCAATACTCTTTACTCACTCTCTACTACTCTAATTCTCTTTACTACTCACTCTCTACTACTTTCTACTACTCTACTACTCACTCTCTACTACTCTCAACTATGCTCTACTCACTCTCTACTACTCTGTCCTATCCACTCTATCTACTAATCAATTACTAATGTCAATAGCTCAAACTCGCGTAAATAGGTCTCGCATTTGCAAGAGATTAAGCTATTGGCATTGTAAATGACAATGCCATTTATTTATCGGTTTTCAAAACCAACACATAAATAAAAGTTTTGGCATTTACAATGCCAATAGCTCAAACTTTTGCAAAGGCGAGACCGTTGCATTGTAAATGCTTGTTTAAAAAAAGCAGACAGAATGCACTGGCATTCCACGTGTACATAAAGTAATAACTAGCCATAAGGTATCCTGGGGAGGATGTGACGTTACTGCTTGAGCTGCCAACTTTAGAACTGTGGAGCCTCTGAGTCCTGGGGTCGACTCAATTTCCTGTGATTCTGACAAAACACCTTATCTTCCGATGGGCTAAAAGCAAAAAAACAAATCTCACTTTGTGTAGTGTAACATGTGCTCATATAAAGCGCGTCAATGCCCTTAGGCCGAGTTCGCATTACATAGAACTGCAAAAATAAAATAAGTGTGACAAATCAGCAATAACTATACATATTTATTTGGTATTCATTATAGATGTTGCTTTTAAACAGCGGTGTTCCTACTATACGCCTTGGAAGGATGAGAGGCGATGTGGTTTTGCCGGTGCTGCTGAAGTAGAGCTACTGTCAGTGGAACACGAGCCCTTCAGGATTTACGACACCAAAGCTGCTCTTCAAGGAAACCTGGGGGTCTTAAGGTTCTTCTTAGGGAGCACTGCACCCACTATGTTCCCAGCAGAGAGCAGTCCGGTGTAATGAGTTGAGATGGAGGGGGGGGGGGGGGGGGGAGATTGAATGGTCCAAGTAAGAACAGGAGAAGTTGGGGGTTGGCTGAGATGGGGCACGATTCTAATTCAGCCCCTATCTAATTTAATATGTGATAGAGGCCTGAAATGGGGGGGGGGGTGCACAGTCCTAGACTCCTGATTGTGACCATGTGCACCGCCATGTATGGCCTAATAGTAGCTACTGCTGCTTTATGGAATATTTGAGCATGTTTAAAGTTTAGCAATGTATCATAGGCCCTAGTGTGAGGAAGGAGCAGAGCGTCCCTAGTCACTGTTTGAATTGTAAAAGCAAGCGATATTCAGGGTTGAATGGGCCTGCGACATCTCTGGGTCCCTTTGACACTTCACCAAAGGAAGCTACGCCCTGATTTTGTATAAAAGACAAACTTCCCATGGCAATATTACCGCTTTTAGGAATGTGTGCCACTCGTTCCCGGCTGTAAAGCCACGTAATCTGTGCCGTGCTCACTTTGCTAAGGAAAAGCAAATTAATGCTCCCTAAAAGGAAGGCTATTTTGGTACACTGAGGTAAGGTCATCACAACAAGGGGCGATTTTGGTGCAAAAAAGAATGCTTGGCACACTGATAGTTAAAGGTTACTGCCAGAGCCATGAGAAGTACGTGACAGAAATTACTGCACGGGATAAAGTGCGCAGCAGCACCACTCACAGGGATAATAAAAAGGGATGGGCAAGGTTATTCTGCACTACAGTACAGCAACAGAGGCCGAAAATAACAGCTCCCCTTTAGCGTAGTCATATGGCAGATACACTAAGTCCCTCATATATGCATCCACAGCAGAGAAGAGTGGTGCGAAGCAGCGATTAGGAGGGGTATCCAAAAGATTTATATATTTGTTGAGCTGCAATAATATTTTGAGAAGAAATGTTGTAGACAGTGTAAGGTAACGGTACATAACGCAAGAGTGGAGAGCGGTTAAATGAGTGGGAAGCGGTATACAAACGAGGGAGCAAGAAAACAAATGGTCTCCCACGAAGTGCTGAATTAAAAAAAACAAGCAAAGCAGTAAAGTGAGGACTTTGGATGGCAAATGGTGATCACTTTTGCGGCCGCTTTGATGTTCTCAGTGGCCGCGATGCTCACTGAGAACATCAAAGCGGCCGCGAAAGTGATCAGCAGGCGAACGAATGGTGCGCGCGCCCGGCACAAATGCACTGTACCCGATCCGCACTTTGGGAGCACTTTTGAAAGTCCCCTTACTTAATATCTCGCCAAAGCATCGCTGACGCAATGGCTTAGGCGAGACCTAAAAAGGAAGGTTTGGACTTGGCATAAAGGGCTATTTTGCCATGTGGAGTTAGTATTTTAAAAGCTACAAGCCTGCAGGAGGCACACCTAGATCAATGTGTTCACTGTCGCAGCAGTGGTGGCACACGGGGTGGGTGAATTTTTTTTTTTTTAACAGAGTTTACATAGCGCGAAATTGACCCGAATCAGGTTTCAGAGCGCTTTACATTGCACCAGTTGCATTACATGAGGACCCATTCATTTTTGTTAGGCAGGGGGAGATTAAGTGATTTTCCCAGAAACAGAGAATGTTAGGCGTCATTGCGAGACTCGAAACCAGGTCTCCAGACTCGAGGTCGAACGCCCTAGCCGTTAGGCCAACTCCTCTCCCCATTAAACTTACAAGCCCTAGGTACACTGAGTACCACATAATAGGGACTTACAGGTAAGTTAAATATGTCAATCAGATATTAGCCAATTGTACATCAAATTGAGGGGTAAAAGCCATGTGCACTCAGGCCTGATCAGCAGGACTCATTGCACTTCAGAGTCTGTAAACCAGCACTACATCTAGCAAAACGTTGGGGATATCCTACAAAAAGGGCATTTCCTCACAGGCTGTACAAATCTTTTCTCAACCATTTGCATGCATTATTTATTCTCTGCCTTTCTTACATCCTTCTTCCTTTATCACTTACTTGATCCAACCTTTTTTCACTGCATATCTAAGCTCCTTCCTTCTTAATTGTTTTGCTTCACTGCTTTTTTTCTTTCTGCACCTTACATTTTTAAAGCCCTCCTTTGTTTTTTGTGTCGGCTGTTTTTCCAATGCAACATCTTTTACAGCTCCTTGGAAACATGTACAGACTTTTCTGAAAAAATATAAATTTTACACAATACCAATTCAATGTTTTAAGGAGTGTCTATGTTCAATTCCTCAAAGCTCTATGGAATATTCCACTTAAGTATCAAAAGTGTGTTTAAAGTAGCGTTCATCCCAGCATGTACACCTGCATCTTCACAACGCAGGGCTAGAAGGTGTTATGTCTACCACCAATTCTGAAGGTTCTGCCTCACCGAGATGCTTCTTTTTTCCCATGAGCAATAAAGTCTGCAGACCAAAAAATGAAGGAGAGCCCTTCCTTCATCTGGGACCTGTGACGACACAAATAATGGTCCCCCACCCATGAGAGCACCTACCACTCTTTAAATTTCCACAGCGGGTAAAGATGATTAGGCAGGGTTAGCTAAGCTTTCACCCCATCCATGATTTGACTTGTGAAGGAAGGAGCATTCCCTTGCTGCCCTCTATTTGAGTTAGAAGACTGTGCACCAACGTGTCACACTGTCACTACTGCTGAACAAGCTCACCAGAGGGCAGTTCTAATGTAAAGATGAGCTCTTCATAAATTGTGTAGAACGTAGTTTATTAAGCCCAACAGGGAGGCAAGTCGTTCTCTTCATAGACCATGTAACAACTGACACTCTTTAATACATTACATTCTAATAATGACCTAGCTACATTCTCAGCAAGGAATGTACTTAATTAAAGGTAAAGATACAACACATCTCCCTTATTATAATAACAAAACGAAAGAGAAATAAAAACAGGAAAGGAAAAAGAGGGAGGGAAAGGATAAAAGTGCAAAAGGTAAAAAGAGAACAAGAAAAAAAAAGGAACAGTCAGGAAAACAAAGATCAAGCAAAAGAGATAAGTCACCCAGGAAAGTAATCTTGAAGATACAATGGAGGTCTCCTAGTTCTAATGATAGTGCTGCGAGAAGAAACATGCTCATTCTGAGGTGGTTGATTCGAGCATTTCTCAGAAGCAGGTTCCACAACACATTTACCAGGACCAGGTTTCACAACACCATCATCCCCCTCCACACACCTTGACAACCGCAACATACTCCAAACATCTCTCCCAGCAAGCATAACCACATTCTTCATGACCTTTATAATGCGTCTAGGCCCAAAATACTTTGACTCACCCTTAGGGGACCAAACAGCTTTTTTAATAAATACAAAATCACCCACTTTCCAAGAAGAACTCTTCACCCCCGTTAGAACGTCAATCCTGCTCTTGTACTTATCTTGATAGTTTTGCAACCTAGAATCTTTGATCACACAGCCTCTATCCTTAACAGACAGCCACAAAGGATCAAGCTTAGAACCAGCAACCCTACCTTAATACATTACATTCTAATAATGACCTAGCTACATTCTCAGCAAGGAATGTACTCAATTAAAGGTAAAGATACAACAAGTTCTCGTTCCTTGGCAGCATGGTCTGATATTGCACCAGCGCAGTGGAAGGCAGTGTCTTTCTTGTGTAGTCTGCATGTCTTGGAAAGGTCCTTGTGCCCAGTTGGCATGGAGGATTCCCTATCAGATTTCCCATGGACCACAAGCTGGTATCAGTGTGCAGCTGCGTCCTGGAAAGTTTCCCCTTGGTGCTTCAGAAGCAGTTGAGGACCACAGGCTGAGGAGTCAGAAGATGAAGCATTGGGACGGAGGAAGAGCAGAAGGGAAGCTAAAAGTTTGGTTTCCATTCTTGCACATGTTATACAAGGGCAATGCCATGTTCGTAAGAAGAAGGGTGTGGTTGAACTTATCCCATTCCTAACCAACATGTTTGATAACTTTTGTCCTATACTTTTAGGTCTCGGCCTGCGAAAGACTGCGCACATGTGCAGTCGAGCTGGCGAGATTTAATGATCTAGGGTATTTTTTCAATAGCGAGGTTAAGCCCAGCCCCTCTTTTCCATTGGCTGGTGTCACCGTTCATGCTAAACGGTGGCGAGCCATTGGAGAAGAGGTCCTAGTGACTTTCTTCTTTCTCTTTTAGCCCCGTCCTTTTCAGACTGAGCTCCTTGACTTACTGCTGTGGTAAAAGGTTTCTTATCTTCTTTATGGGCATCTGTTTCGCCCCATAAAGAAGATAAGGAACCTTTTACCACAGCAGTAAGTTTTGCCGAGCCCGTCTGAAAAGCACGGGGCTAAAAGAGAAATGTATTTTATTTTAGTATGATCGCGGCACCCGCGCATTACTTTTAAAATGTTATTAAGTAAAGCGCGGGTGCCGCGATTATACTAAAATTAAAGAAATAGAAAACATCTATTTCTTTCATTTTGGTATAATCGCGGCACCCGCGCTTTACTTATAACATTTTAAAAGTAATGCGCAGGTGCCGTGATTAACCAACATGAAAGAAATAGATGTTTTCCTGCTGCTTCCTCAGAGTCAAAGATCACACAGTCAGTCCTGGTTCACCTCTCACAGTGAGCCTTAAGTGCTTGACTTTGATGCCGTCAGTGTCAAAGATCACACAGTGAGTCCTGGTTGTGCGGGCTTGCAGGGGTCTAAGTGAGGGACTACTTCAGGACCACAGACCCCTCTGCGCCTCACACTAATGTGCGAAGGGCGTGCGCTCGGGCAGTAACCCCAGCCCCGCTGGTCTGTGTGCGTGTGAATCAAGGCGTCAGAGTGTAGAAGGAAAGCAATTGCACTGCGTCTGATTATATCTAGATTTTATGGCGCGAGGACATAAGGTCTGGCGTCATGATTCCTAAAGCTCCTCCTGTGACGCATGCAGAGCTGTTACTGGAGCGGCTTCTTGGCGCTAAGAGGGGCTTCGAGGGACACCATTGTGTGATCACAGGATGAAACTGGGCCCGAAGACTCGTCTGAACACAGAAGTGCGAACACGGAAAGAAACTGACACAAGTATTATTTCTTTATTACAAGAAGGGGCGGGGCTTGCATGCTCAGTCATTGCACAGATTGTACACAAACTGTTCTACCAGCAAGGGCGGTGCCACAGATGCCTCGATCCAAGACAGAATCCTGGATTTGTATTGACTGACATCTCCAGCAGGACATGAAGTATGTGTACACTGCAGAGTTTAATATTTAAACACGGCTGCTGTTTCCTCCAGCAGGGGGCGCCCTTTCCTAAGTCTCTGTTCGAATCCCAGCGCATCCACAGCATGTCTCAGGCCGGGCCTCTATCGCTAATGTCTCAGGCCGGGCCTGTAATGTTAATGTCTCAGGCCGGGCCTGTAATGATAATGTCACAGGCAGGACTTGTAATATTAATGTCTCAGGCCTGGCCTCTAATGTTAATGTCTCAGGCCTGGCCTCTAATGTTAATGTCTCAGGCCGGGCCTTGCAAAGTTCCTTTAATCACATCCATTGCCCATGAAGGAGGAATCATGAATTCAGGGACACCTCACACTGTGAGCTTGCCTCTTAAAGGGGGTCGGGCGGGGGAAGAGACAGGCGTTTTTTCTGTCTCTTTTCGCTAAGGCCAGTAGGGCTGGGCAGAAGTCTGTCCCATGTCAGTGAGTTCTCAATGAATGGGCTGCAGGGCTGGGGCTGACTCAGTGCGAGAATTAGGATCAGTTACACTCCAGGCTACTGTATACAGCAGAGCTTTCCAAACTGTGTGTCCTGACATAGTACTGTGTAGCCTGCAAGTGGTGGGTGTGTCGCGGGATGACACCAGCTCTTAGCACATAACTGCTGCTAATTAAGAGCTACTTAAGCCACTTTGAAATTGTAAGATTAATCAGGTGCGCTGGCTGGCAGCTTTATGGTTCTTCTCTGTTGTGGAAGTTTTACCAACAAGAGTATAGAGCAACTTGAGTCGGCTTTAAATAATTTGTTGCACTAGCTGGAGCCATGGCCCACACGGAGCTTTAGGTTTCTTTATTGTGGCAGGTCTACATAGCAATGTGAGCTTCTTTTAATTTGTGAGCTTCATATAATTGGCGCTAGTCGCATATATGGCCCCTACGCAGCCTTCTGTTTCTTTTCTGTGGCAGTTCTAACAACGCGTTTATACAGCTACATTATACACTTTCTATTTGTTAGAATAACACTACCTTTGCCCCCTGCACCAAGATAACAGGGCCTCGCCAACTTACAATCACACATGCTGCTGCAGGCTAATGAACGCCTTCCGACATTTGGTTAACTTTTTACTTTACTGGTTTCTTATCGAGATGGTACCACATGCTGTTTAAGGTTGATTGACGCTTTAGAGCACCTTGAGCCCAGACATCTTTGACCATAGTACCTGCCTCACTGTCGGCTTTGAATTTAGAAAGACACGGCACATAGACACTGTATTTTCGGTACTCTGTCAACAATTATGTCGCAGTCTCCAGGTTCTCACTCTGTTTTTTAACTGCGTTTTTGAATTCTTTTCACTCAGCTCGGTTGCAGTTGACTTTCACTTTTCACTGCATTGATGAGCGGACAGAGAAAGGGCGAGATAGGGAGAGGGAGGGAGAGAGAGATAGGGATAGGGAGGTAGAGGGATAGGGAGGGAGAGAGAGAGGGAGAGAGAGAGGGAGGGAGCGAGAGAAGGAGAGAGAGAGATGGGGAGAGGGAGGGAGAGGGAGAGGGAGGGAGAGAGAGAGATAGGGAGAGATAGGGAGAGGGAGGGAGAGAGAGGGAGGGCGAGAGATAGAGGGAGGGAGAGAGATAGGGAGGGAGATAGGGAGGGGGAGGGAGAGAGTTAGGGAGGGAGGGGGAGGGAGAGGGGGGGAGGGGAGGGATAGAGATAGGGAGGGAGAGAGATAGGGAGGGAGAGAGATAGGGATGGGGAGGGAGAGGGATAGGGAGGGAGAGGGGATAGGGGGGGAGAGAGGGATAGGGAGGGCGATAGGGAGGGAGAGAGAGAGGGAGGGAGAGAGATAGGGAGAGAGATAGAGAGGGAGAGAGATAGGGAGGGGGAGGGAGAGAGATAGGGAGGGGGAGGGAGAGAGATAGGGAGGGGGAGGGAGGGGGAAGGAGAGAGAGGGAGGGTGAGAGATAGGGAGGGAGAGAGATAGGGAGGGAGAGAGATAGGGAGGGGGAGAGATATAGGGAGAGAGAGGGAGGGAGAGAGGGGGAGAGAGGGGGAGGGAGAGAGATAGGGAGGGGGAGGGAGGGAGAGAGATAGGGGGAGGGAGGGAGGGAGAGAGATAGGGGGAGGGAGGGACGGAGAGAGATAGGGGAGGGAGGGAGAGGGAGATAGGGAGGGGGATAGGGAGAGGGAGAGAGAGAGGGAGAGGGGCAGAGAGGAAGGGAGAGATAAAGAGAGAGAGGGAGACAGAGAGGAAGGGAGATATAAAGAGAGAGAGGGAGACAGAGAGAGGGAGACAGTGACAGAGAAGGAGGGAGAGAGAGGGAGGGAGGGGGAGGGAGGTAGAGAGAGAGAGGAAGAGAGGGTGGGTGCCAGAGAGAGAGAAAGACAGAGGGGGAGAGAGAGAGAGGGAGAGGGAGGGAGAGAGAGAGAGGAGAGGAGAGAGAGAGATGGGGAGAGAGAGGGAGAGGGGAGAGAAAGAGAGGGGAGAGAGTGAGAGGGGGACAGAGAGAGGAAGGGAGAGATAAAGAGAGAGAGGGAGGAACAGAGAGAGAGAGAGAGAGAGAGAGAGAGAGAGAGAAGAGAGAGAGAGAGAGAGAGAGAGAGAGACAGAGAAAGAAGTGTATATGCCTGGTCTGGTGGCTCAGTGGAGGAAGGCATCCACTGCAGGGGCCTGTGTTCAACCTCATGGCTACAGTTTTTTATGTTCTAGCCCTGCCCCTTCCCCACTGACCCCGCCCCCACTGGTGCGGCCCTCAGCCACAAACCACAATGTCTACACTGCCTTACTGTGTCCCAAAATGATGCATCTCCAAAAAGTGTGTCACTAACATGAAAAGTTTGGAAAGCTGTGGTATACAGGCTAGGTCGGTCGGGCTATGGGGAGTCATATAAGCTACCTTGTTTGTGAAAGGCAGGTAGGGCTGGGGCGGAGAGAGTCGGGGAAGGGATCAGTGACATGCTAGACCACTTTATACAGGGCCGGTGGGGCTGTGGTGAAGCCGGCCGGGTACGGTTGGGACCCGTGGTTGGGGGTGGGGCTGTTGGAGTCGGAGACAATCTCACGCACATTGGGGTCTCTTTGTTAACCCCCTGGTTTCTGGGCGTCGTTAGTCCGCATCTTTCTTTCTTTTGTGTAGTTATTCATTAGTTTTGTTTATGTTTAATTGTCCGCACTCACTGCAGTGCGCATTTCAGCAGCTCCCTGATGCCAAGGACCTTCTTTTAATGAAACCATTGTTTCTTTGGATCTCAACATGGTTGAAAGAAGAAATTAGCTTTACAAAATTGATTATACTTGATTGTTTAAAATTGGATTATGTTTCTCGTATTCCATGGTTGGCTCATAAAGTCCCTATGTTTAGTTCTATATTTAATTTGCCAGTAGGGGTGGAGCTATCCCAGATCTTATCACTAACTAAGAATCTCATCAAGGTCACTTTTCTACAACATAGGTCTGAACATAGCTTATGTGATGAGATGCGAAAAATGACAGTTTCCCTTTACATGTCTTTGATAGATAGGGAGAGCTGCCAGGAGTATTTGATATATATCAATATCTTTCAATATTAGTTTCTTCTATCTAGATTTAGATGTGAGATAGCTAACCATTTGGTTGCATTTCGGAAAATGAATTAATGCCTCCTTGATAAGGTTCCTTGCCAATGCGATGGGACGAGTAAACAATGCACACATCACTTTATTCTTAGTTTGCAAGTTCTATAAGGAATTGCGATGCCAAAATTTGAAACCCCTTTTTATCGCACAGAATATAAGAAATCATAAAAATGTACTGATGGTTCTGCCTGCACTAAATTATCATTTTGTATTTTTTAATGTTGCCTTTTTATTCCGAAAGCTATTTATTTCAGGAAATGTATTGTGTAAGAAATTGTATAGTGCATATCGTTGTTTATTTATTTTATGTGATGTATTACTGAGCTGGTTTATGAAGGGTTTTTATCAATTATATTTTATTTGAATTGTATTTTATCATGTATGAGAATCATCAATGCACTTTTATGGCAGTTTTTACTATCCTCATTTAGTTTTGAACAACGACTTAAAGGAAATTGTAACTGTTTTAAAGAAAATGTACATTCAGGAACCCATTTAACTTGATTATTTAATGTATGCAACAGTTTTAATTAATCGTTGCATAATAATAAATTACTTTCTTAATTACTTACATTTAACTTGAGGAAGTCAGTATGTATTACCAGTTTGTGTTTTCCAGTAACAAGGAGTCAGCTAACTAATGTCTTCCTCCATCCTTCTTCCTATAGTGTGGCAAAGAGAAAATGTCTGATGCTGAAAATTCTTTGACTAGAGGCCTGATTTAGAGTTTGGAAGACAAGTTACTCCATCACAAATGTGAAGGATATCCAATCCGCTGTATTACAATTCCATTATGTCCTAAAGAAACTTGAAATGTGGAAGACAGGATATCTGTCACATTTGTGATGGAGTAACCACATCCGTCAAACTCTAAATTAGGCCCTTATTCTCATGTGCAGAGTTAAAGCAAACTGAGGAAAACTCCAAAGCAAATTTGTCAAAAGTCTAATACTTGTAATGAAGTTGTAAGGGTGAAGCGCATGTTGAGTAATACTTCAGAGGCTGATGCCAGAAAGCTAAACCAGAGGCTTGTCACACTCCTCTGACTGCTGCTCTATTTATAAGGTCAAGAAAATCTGGAAAGGTTTCCAACAGTTACTTCTCCTATGACTAAGGACACGGATATATTTGAAGTTGGACAGGTGAATGGAAATTGGATACAACCCTCTTCTTTAATAGGATCATGTAGTAAATTAGAATAGAAGCAGCCTGTATATCTTAAAATGTGCAGAAAATGCAACCTCCTTGCTTGGTGTCTGACTTCATCAGGCAGGAAGAAAAAAAATGTATGTATAAGAATGTGTATTTCTGCTACAGATGTACCAAATGGAGTATCTGCTGATCGCATGGTGACTGTGTGGAAGGCAGCCTCTCACATCATATCTACATCACACTTACTGAAAGAATAATCCATGCCTTGTCTTCTCTTGGACTCCTGGTTACCCTTTCTGGTAGACTCAGCCTGCTCTTTGGCTCTTAATGAAAACACAGTGGTGGCAATAAGAGGACCTGAAATTAAAGTAGACATAAATTAGCAACAACTCTTGATGCAATGAAACGACACCCTCTTAACAAGACATGGTGTAATAAACAATGACAACTCAACTGAAGAACTGCCTAGAAATGGAAGGTGTATGCTTAAACTATAATTGTATACCAATAGTCTGAATTCACAAAGTCACTATGTGGGAAGCTGGGTTCATGTTGCATACCCCGACCCCACTTTTACCTGTTTTTTTATTTAACTTCGACTGAGGTGTATTGAATCCCTACTAACCAGGTTCCCAGTACCAGTGTTCTTTCCCTAAAACTGTACAACAGTGGGCACACCTTCAGCAACTCCTTTCTAGTAAATGGAACCCCTGGTACCTAGGGCATTGGGACTGAAGAAGGACCACTGGGGCTGCATCCCAAATTGTGCCACTCCAGAGACCCCTCGCCAAGACCATGCAATCTGCTATTGCAGGCTGCGTGTCTTTGTGCAGAGAAAACCAACGAGTCGCCATGCCCCCATTTACTGCATGAGGTATAGGTATGTCACCCCTACTACAGGCCTTCCAGCCATAAGGCAGGGTGCACTAGATCACATGTGTGGACATATCTTTATGAGAAGATTTGACCCAATAATATCTTAGTCCATTCTTGGATATTGTTAGGGCACAGGGAAGCCATAGAGAGTACATAGGTTGGATACTGGCGTCACCGTACCCTGAGATGTTTGGTACCAAACATCTCATCTTAATAAAGCCTCACCAATTTCAGTGTTGGAATTATTAATACATGCACACAGGAGACACCTTAGAGGGTCCCTGAAACCATACCAAGCACTGCTGTGGTCTCTGACTAGTCTTAGCCAGCCTGCCACCACCAGACATGTTTCTGACCTCATGAGGTAAGAGCCACTGCTCTCAGAGGCTAGGAAGAAAGCCTGCTCTGGGCGGAGGTGCTTAACACCTCCCCCGGGTCAGGATGGCCTTCCAAGGAGGGACGCTTCAAAGGCAATGTCATCTTTGGAATGCGATCCAGGCCACTCTAGCTAGTGGAGGATGTCTATCCCCCTGTCCTGCTCCACATTTTGCAGGAGGACAGGAGGGAACATTTGCTAAATTAGGAGGTGACGCAGGTGATGTGGAGCCCACTTTCCATTTCCCTCTATCTTGGTTTGAGAGGGAATTAGCCAATTAGGATTAGGGTAGTGCCCCTTCCAACAAGAAGTGGTCACTTAGAGGGTGTAGACACCCTAAAAGTAGGTAGCCCATTGGCTACTACCTGTCTCCCACTGTAACACCCCCAGAATTTAGAATATAGGTGGCATCCCTGACCCTAAACTTGAGATTCGATGGACACAAAGAAGATACAGACAAAGGTAGAGCTGCAGACCTGAGAACAGAAAACCTGCTGCAGAATTTTGGTGCGAAGCCCTGCCTGCTGCTTCCAGGACCCGACAATCGTGGTCTTTTAGTACTTCTAGTACTTGAACAGCGTAATTACTACAACTAATTCGGCGACAAACTGTTAAGAGACTGCAGAACCCAGATTTAAGCCATCAACCACTGTCTACCGCACTATGATCTGATATGGAAGCATCCACCCTGATTGTGCTCACATCAGAGAGTGTATCTTCTGAAATTGAAAACAAATCTTTTCGCAAGTATCCCGCAAGAAAATATTAGGAGAGTCATAGAAATGGCCAGTGTGCATTCTCAATATTCATCAGATGGAAAGGCTGTTGTGGCGTATGACGTTATATTGACAATATCGTTGCTGTTCCACCCGAGTTATGATGTTTACAGCCTAGTATACGTTTGTTGTTACATGTAAAGCGGTCATTGCCAACGTATCACCATTTTGCGATAATATCAATTATCTATCAGTCTAGTAGTCCTCTAAGCATTATGTGGTACCACTATGGGAGACATCGACGTGCCACCATCTTGAATGCAGTGTTTTTATTTACTGCTTGCATTCCACTTCTACATTAAGTGAAAATGTTTTAAAAATAGCGCTATTTTCTTGCATTTTGGACGTAACATGTACGTTGCACACATCACTGTGATGCGGACACCTGGAAAATTAACATGTTTCTACATTTTGTGCGCATTGCGGTGATGTGCACACCCCTTTAATTAAAAAAATTTTAAATACAAGCTTTGGAAGTAGTGCTACTTAAGCACTATAAAAAAGAGGCGGAGGCGAATGTAGGGGTTCAAGTACGTTTATTCCACAACAGCCCCCTACCAATGGTGCGGTTCAGGAATCAGCTCGCCACTGCTGTTGGAACCGTTGGAGGACCAGTGAAGGGGAAAGGGAACGTGGAACGTTGGGGACCAATGGGACGGCAGGGTGACAGTGGGTGCTCTCACGCAGGAGAACTATGAAACAAATGTTGTCACGCTTCAGAGCCTGGCGCGTGACCGTAACAGTAATTACAACACATCTTCCTCTCTTGAGTGTTTAACAACAAAATGGTTATTCACAAACAAAGTCATCAAAACGTTTTGGTTTGTTGATGGTTCTACCAAACCTTCCCCTGAGACCAAGATTGTCGGACATAACCTCAGTATCAGAATGTGGATCGCTAATGGTTCTACCAAACCTTTCCCTGAGACCGCGATTGTCGTTCATGGCTTTAGTATCAGAAAGTGAATCTCCTTCATCGCTCCGATAAGGCATGGGAGCGTGAGGAATAACTTCATCATTCTTGTCCGGTGAGCGCCAATCAGTGGACTCAGCGGTGGGTGGAGGACCACTATCTTGAACGTCAACATTTCTTGAATACATTCTGGTATTAGAAGCCCTGGAACTGTGACCACATACAGGTTCATCGTAATCAACCCTCAAATCATTATTGGCTCTACTGGGCTGGCACTGACTAGACATATCTTCATTATGAGAGTAGTGTGGGCTAATCCTAAACACTTTTCCTATTGAATGACATTTGGCCAACCTGTTCATATGCCATACTTTGCCGTCACTGAGTCGGGAAGCATTGGTGTACAGTTTGCTGATGCGAATGGGGGGCGGTGAATCTGCTTTCTCCCTTCTTGACTTTCCTTTCAAGACGAACTTTGACCAGATCCCCAATTCTGAAGGAAAATGCTACTTACCAGTATGCATCTGTTCTTGGCATGTAGAGCTGCAGAGTTGCACACTATGCATAGATGGCCACCTAGTGTTGGGCCCGGATGTTTGCAGTTTGTTTTGTTGTAGAAAAGTCTTTGGAAGTCACGGGATAGGTGACTCCTCCTGCGCATGGGCATCGGCTCCATCCCCAGATTGTTTTTCGCCATTAGGGAAGTGATGGAGCTGAACAAGAGGTCGTGATGTCCATGTGATTAGTATCTAATTAAGATAATACAGGAACAGATAAAGGTAGCCGGGGAGACGGGTGGGCGTGTGTAACTCTGCAGCTCTACATGCCAAGAACAGATGCATACTGGTAAGTAGCATTTTCCGTTCGAGGCATATGAGCTGCAGATTACACACTATGCATAGAATGTATAGCAGTACCCACACCTAGCGGCGACCACCAGTATCTGTTGCAGTTGTTTGAAACAGTGTTTTTAGTACAGTCTGGCTCACAATGGCTTGTTGTTTAGTTTGCACATCTACACAGTAATGCTTTGTGAATGTGTGCGGTGTAAGCCATGAAGCTGCTCTGCATATATCATCTAGGGGAATGTTCCCCAAGAATGCCATTGAAACCCCTATCTTCCTTGTTGAATGGGCTTTTGGAGGAATTGTTAACATACGTTTGGCTTTCTGGTAACATTTGTATGCATTTAACAATCCACCTAGCGATCCTTGATTTTGATATGGGGTTGCCTTTATGTGGCGTTGAAAAAGACACAAAAAGTTATTTTGCAAAAAGTTTGTGTCCTTTCGATATAGTACAGTAATGCTCTTTTGACATCTAAGGTGTGTAGAGCTCTTTCTGCGCCTGTTTGAGGCTGCGAGAAAAATACGGGCAGCTCAACTGATTGATTTAGATGGAATGGTGAAATGACTTTAGGAAGGAATTTAGGATTAGTACGAAGAACCACTTTGTTATGATGCATTTACAGAAAAGGTTCTTGACTGGTAAATGCTTGTAGTTCACTAACCCTTCTGAGAGAAGTAATTGCTACTAGGAAAGCTACTTTCCAGGTTAGGAATTGCAATTCACATTTATGTAATGGTTCAAAGGGAGGACCCATTAATCTTGTAAGAACAAAGTTTAAGTTCCACACTGGTGCAGGTGGCGTTCTGGGAGGAATTATTCTTTTGAGTCCTTCCATGAAAGCTTTTATAGCTGGTACTCTAAAAAGAGATAGATGTTGTCTATTTTGTAAGTATGCTGCAATGGCAGCAAGGTGTAGTCTGATAGACGTATAGGCTAAATTACACTTTTGAAGGTGTAATAGACATCCTATGATGTGTTGAATAGACACGTCTAAGGGATTTAGGTGGTTGTTTTGGCAGTATATGACAAAGCATTTCCACTTAGAAGCATAACATGCTCTAGTAGTGGGACGTCTAGCTTCTTTGATAATGTTCATACATTCTGGAGGAAGGTTGAGGTAACCAAACTCTATGACCTCAGGAGCCAGATCGCTAGGTTGAGCTGAGCTGGGTCCGGGTGTCTGATCTCTCCATGGTTCTGGGTTAATAGGCGTGGAGATAGGTTTAGTTTTGGGTGTGGTACTACAGACATCTGCAACAGCGTGGTGTACCACGATTGTCTGGCCCAAGTTGGAGCGACTAGAATGAGCGTCAGGGAATGTTGTTGTAGTTTGCGTACCACTAGCGGAAGTAGTGGGAGAGGAGGAAAAGCGTACGCAAATAGTTTTGACTAGTTCAGCCATATCGCATTGCCTTTGGACAATGGGTGTGGGTATCTGGCGGCAAAGCTTGGGCATTTTGCGTTTTCGTGGGTGGCAAAGAGGTCTATCTGAGGTTGTCCCCACATTTGAAAGAACGGATGAAGAACTTGCGGATGAAGTTCCGACTTGTGGATCTGCTGTGTTTGTCGACTTATGCAAAAACCACAGGTGATGGACAGAATGCAGAACAATGTCATACATTCACAAGAACTCTCCCAGCGAGTGCTGGAACCCACCCACTCCAAGGGACACCTCTTGGATCCAATCTTCAGCAACTGCATCCACCTTACAGTTAGCTCACCCATTCCTCTCCCATGGTCCGACCACTCCCTGATCCTATTCACCTGGTCACCGTCAGGTTCACGCCCCAAACCACCCCCTAGTCCCAGGAGAGACCACAACTGGTCACAACTTAATTCTAACCAGTGGGCATCCACTTTGGAAGCCTCAGTCCCAGAAAGCAACCCCGACCTGGTTGTCAGTAATGACAACTTCAATAAATGGATCACCAATTATTTAGAGTGCATTATTCCAATCAAAGACATTAAACTTAAACAAAGACCAAGAAACGCACCGTGGTATTCCCAGGACCTACGTAGTTTGAAGAAGGAATGCAAAAAACTAGATAGAAAATGGTGCATTGACTACTCACAAGCTAGCAAAGATGCATACCGGACTGCCATAAAACACTATAAAAATGGCATAAAAAATGTCAAAACCATTTTTTTCGAAAACAACATAAACGAAGCAGCGTCTAAACCTAGGGAGATATATCAAATTGCAAAAACCCTGCTCAAACTTTCGGACAATTTACCAGATCCTCTGAGTGCTCAGACTCGCTGCAATGAGCAGGCCGAATATTTCCACAATAAAATAGCCATGATCTACTCTTCCTTCCCTCAATCCCCTCACATCCAAACAGGTCACAAGGAAACAAGCCCGCCCCCTCCTGCCACCCTGGAAACCTTCCCACCACTGGAGCCTACCACCCTGGAAACTATAATACTCCAGGTAAAATCTGGATCTCCCAGTGACCCAGCCCCAGCTCAGTCTCTCAGGACAACTACTCCCATTATTCTGCCCACCATCCTAGACCTGATCAACAACTCTCTATCCTCAGGAAGCGTACCACTGAGGTGGAAACAGGCGACAGTTAGGGCTCTTCTGAAAAAGGCCAATCTTGATCAAAAGAACCCGGGGAACTACCGCCCGATCTCCCTGTTGCCATGGATAAGCAAAATTGCGGAAAAACATGTAAACCACTCCCTCACAGAATTCCTGGAACCGAACAACTTACTGGATGCATCACAGACTTGGTTCCACCCCATGCACGGAACAGAAACCGCGCTCCTTGCTGTGATGGAAGGAGCTAGAATGATTGTGGATCAGGGCGGCACTGCGGCCATCATCTTATTGGACCTCAGTGCCGCGTTCGACACCGTAAATCATGATATCTTGCTGCACAGAATCTCAGAACTAGGAATCACCTCTAAAGCAGCGGCCTTGCTCCAATCATTCCTATCAGAGCGCTCATTCCGAGTATGTGAGGGCAATGTCACCTCGCCCAGTAAACCACTCAGTTGTGGGGTTTCTCAGGGTTCCTCAGGGCTCCTCCCTGAGCCCCACACTGTTTAACATATACATGCGCCCCCTTGCTGAAATAATTCGCCCTTTTGGCGTTCAAATTGTGTCTTGCGCGGATGACACCCAGCTGGTGGTAACTCTGAATCACCCCTCCTCTCATCCAAGTGATCTAAGGGGCTGTATGGAAGCAGTATGCACCTGGATGACCCAGTCTTACCTAAAACTAAACGGAGATAGACAGAGCTAAGGGTACTGGGTAACCCCCACAGAAATCTATTGACTCCTTGTGGCCACCAGCACTGGGCCCGGCACCCTTAGCCAAGGACACCATTAAGAGCCTAGGAATCTGGATGGACAATACACTGACACTCAGCTACCAGGCAACCAAACTATCTGCCACCTGCATGGGCATTCTGAGACTCATCCGGAAGATCCTTCCGCTCCTCCCATTCAAGGCCAGACAGATCATGGTCCAGGGCCTAATCCTCTCCCGGCTGGACTTCGGGAATGCCCTCTATCTAGGAGATAATTCCAGGTAATCCAAAATTGCGCTGCCCGTACTCTCTTGCGCATCCACCGCCGCCAATCCGTGAGATCTGAACTAAAAGATCTCCACTGGTTGCCAGTGAGGGAAAGAATCGATTTTAAAAGCATGTGCTTTGCCCACCGTGCCTACTGGAGGAAAGGAGCAATTCTGAATCACACCCTGATCACCCCCTACCATCCCAACAGACAGCTCAGGTCGGCCCATACCTTCCAAGTCATCAATCCTAAGATCAAAAGAGAAAGGAGCGGTGGCAGAATGTTTTCAGTAAATGCGGCAAAACTCTGGAACTCTCTTCCAATCTCTCTCCGATCAGAACCTAACATTCTGCTTTTCTGGAAAAAACTAAAAACCCTTCTCTTCAGTAGATAACTCAGCCCCTGCCACACGCACTTGTTTTCTCTTCAGCGCTAGGACGCCTGCAGGTAGCTATCGCGCTATACAAAAACTAAATCCGATCCAATCCAAAAAAGGATGTGGCCTTAACTTCAACCAGAGAGATGTTTGTTCTCCAGGTTGCAAGGTCCTCGTCTGAGATACAGACACTACTCCACACTAACTTCCCGCTGCATTTTGGGGAGCTGGTCCACCGTATTGTTAACATGTCTGATACAAAGGGAATAGTGCACTTTTTCAAGTGTATCAGCTCTGTTCTGGTTCGTTTCTTTGAGACGATTTTTTGGACTTATACCATCTTTCATACACTCCGTGTTGGGAAGCGTTTTTGGAGGAGGGCTCCCACTTGTCCTGCTACTTGTGGCGAAAATCCTGATTTAATTTTTTCTGCTCCTCAATGGACAAGTTAGTTCAACCTGGAATGGATACAGCACTGCCACTAGAAAGGGAGGAAAAGGCAAAAAAGAAGGCAGCCCAGCTATGGCACTGCCCCTAACACAAATCCCAGGGAGGTGGTTGAAGATAATAGGATGAAAGTCATTTTCACAGGCAGGGAAAGATCCAACAAGATTAAAACTGCTGTCCCCTTCATCAAGAGGCAGTCTAGTATTGTCAAGGGTAACTGTAATCAGAGACGTATGCTAGATCAGGGCTGGAAACCAACCTAGAGCAGAATCAAATATCTTACGTTTAAATTTAGAGTCGATGGAGCTCTCAATGATTTCAGAGGGGAGAGAAAGCATAGAGATATGTTGGTAATTGGCTAGGATGTAATAACTGTAAAGAAGGTGTGTTAATATTGCCAAATTCAATAACCCTTATCATTTCGGCTTCTATAGGTCTAAGACTAAGTTGTTGATTTTTGTCTTATATAAAGGCAAGAATCCAATCTTTCATCCTGAAAGGTCATGACCATGTAAGGGGATCGACTTTGCATGGTGACATTGTTGGTATGGGCCAGACAATTCTTAGCAACTTCACTGTCAGTAGCATGCAGGTTATACATCTCTCATCAAAGACCAGGACAGCAGAGATTTTTTTTCTGGTGACATGTTAAACCACTTTCAGTGATGTACTACATATACATAGAACAAGAAAGTGAGCCTTCAAAGATGTCCAGTATCTGTGAAAGACTAGTGCAATAGCGCAGTGCTTGTCTCACGTCTCCAAGGTTCTGCAAAAAAGTTAAGGTTGAGCGCCTGCATTTACCCTATAATGTAAAATGGTTGGAATGCAACTGGGCTCAGATATTGCTCTGCGAAACAAAAAAGATATTTTTCCACATCTATTTAAGACATAGCAAAATATAGCATGAAAATCGCAAAAGTAAATTGTGATAATGAAAATGTGTAAAACAGGCACCAACCACAAAAAAAACTGTCTTTAGGAGGTGAAAATCTTATTTCGGTGAGGTAACATTTCTTAGTACAAAATGAACAGAAAAAAGTAGAAAGTGCCACATTACCTAGTGAGATTAACGCTTGATGAATTTCTTTCATCACATTCCGATAAAGATCCTGCTGCCATTCTTGCAAAAGCTTCCAATCATCAGCAGAGAAATAAGTAGAAACATCGAAGAATGCAACCTGTGATTCAAACAGCAAAGTTTACATAAGTAATGTTGCAATTTAAACAGGAGCGGCTTGTATCAGGGAAAAGAGGCGGGCTGGGGGTTCAGGGTTTTTTGATAGGGGCGACAGAGAAAAATGAAAAAAAAGAAAAATAACTTACCTGCCGCCCTCCAGTGTCGCGATCTTTTGGCTCTACTGCAGGCAGGCACAAGCTCCCAGACTGCCCTGCAGCCAATCCTGAAGCTGCTCTTATGCATGAGAGCAGCTTCAGGATTGGACTGAGCTCTGTGAATTTGCACTATCAAACAGACTGGGAGCCTGTGCCTGCTCTCTCCAACCCGGCAACACAGCTTGGGTTGGGGTAAGCTTCAGTGGGCATGACGGTTTTGCCGGCCTAAGACGGTATCTAAACCGCAGTGCCCACCACTCTCTCTTCAGTACTGTTACCCCCAGGCCCCACCTCTAAGACTTTGCACACAGAAGAAAAATAAACAAGAAGGAAATGAGTTTTAAACCCATGTTATTTTTGTTTTGTTTTTCATGTTTTTGAAGGTGCTGGCAAGGAGGGGGCGTTGCTACTCCGCCATTGCGGGAGAGCCCCCACTGAACTTAAATGGCCCGAGTATTATATCTTATGCCAATTACATTCCTTGCTCATTCACACATTCACATTTTGAACAGAAATCTCAATACCTGATCCAAAACCAACAGGGGTGTGAGTGCTTTGGTTGGATTACTTACAGTTCATCTGCATTATTTTCATTTTTCATCCCAGCACATGCTAACCTTTCTGTAGCATTCCTAACATCTAAACTCAGAACTTTTTCACTTATTCTCTGGCAGACTCGCCTGGCATTGTAAATGTATAAAGAGCATTGCTGCATCATACTTGGACTGGCTAATAACACAAATCCTTTGGCAACCTTTTGTATCTCAATGGTCACAAACCAAGCAAGCATTATAACAAGCATTGGAAAGCCAATAGATGTCTCCTTTTGGACTGGCAGGCTTTGCTCATGCTTTTTGGTGACACTGAAGTGGTAAAAATCAATGCTTTTTAGGTCGAGTTTACTCGAACCTATTGCTGTCCATCCAAAAGCTGACTTTTTATGAGGAGGATTCTCAACAGTTCACGTAAAATCACGTGACCACAGCTCCTTCGTGCACGAGCTTGCATTTCCCCACAGGCTTCCCCCTGCCAGCAGCATTTGCCACATCAAAGGCTTCAGCTGCCCCGC
Source organism: Lissotriton vulgaris (assembly GCF_964263255.1). Lineage (NCBI taxonomy): Eukaryota > Metazoa > Chordata > Amphibia > Caudata > Salamandridae > Lissotriton > Lissotriton vulgaris. Next base: position 461,703,207 of record NC_141700.1, on the reverse strand, counting down.
CCCCCGCCGTCACTTATTCACGGCCGCGCCTCGCATTTCCCCACAGGCTTTCCCCTGCCAGCAGCATTTGCCACATCAAAGGCTTCAGCTGGCCCGCCCCCCGCCGTCACTTATTCACGGCTGCAGGCCGTGCCTTGTTTTTATTTACTGTGATGTCAGCTTCACTTGAAGGCACGCACACGTTTTATTTTTATTGCCGTGCGGCGCCAATGCTTGTTTAGCATTGGTATTACCAGGAAACGCTGTCTGACATGAACAGCGAATCATTTGTTTGTTAAATGCCCCTTAATCTTACACTGTACCAAACAAGTACACTTACAATTCGAGTCGGTTAAGCACACCCGACAGCCATTGACTGCTCTCCAGCCATGTGTTAGTCACTGGCACACTCTAGCGAACAGCCCATCCCCGCACCAAGTGCCCGGCCGAGGAGGAAGGCTGCCAGCTCTGCTGGCCGCCGCACCGCCCTGCAAGCATCTCTCGAGGTGCATAGCCCGCCGTTTCTCGGGGAGTGGAACAAATGGATGCTTGCTCAGCCCGGGGAAAACCTTCCAAGCCTCTGCTCGTTAGGCTTTCCGCTCCATTAGGGCAGGTCTCCCAGCTCCCTTCAGCGTCAGCCTCTCCCACCTGAGGTCTTGCCTGCTGTGGCCTTCCACACCAGGACTTTCTCGATTACCGACAGCTAAATCTGTTAATGTGCATACTGACGTAATCCTTCGCCGGCCTCGTCTCATTGCTATCATTCACTGAAGCCAAAGTATTTACATTGTGCACTAATCCCCTGAGCCAGAGGAGCTCCCGGGATCCCCATGTTTGTTTTACACAGAATTTCTACTTCACGAGCAGCTAGTCTACCAATGATTGTCTAACGTAACCATTCCTAATTAGATTGCATTTCAATGGGCTTCACATAAAGTCGTTTTTATTTTTTATTTGTAACCATGCACCTCTTAAACATTGAATGTGCTTGTCGAGTGGGTAAATTAACCGAACAAGTCAGAAGTTAGTTTTCTTGCTTTTACAAAGTTTTCCTGGTTAGTCGAGAAACCTGCAGGTTTGGCGTGGGATGGAAGAGAAGAAAATGTAGCCGATTATGCCATTTCAGTTTTTGCATGTTATTTTCCATTATTTAAATGAGCATAAATTTGTGATACGATTTAATCAATGACTTTTATAGTGTCACATATTTTACCCACATTCCGCCATCACTGCTGTTTGCTGGTTCACCCACTCCAGTTTTGGTTAAACGCCGCTACGGAATGCTACGGAAAATATACCTGCTAAAAATAGGCTGTAAACTTGCAACTTTAATTGGATGGACTGCTAAACTCTATAAAGAAACGGGTGAACTGTGACCTATCTAAAGCAGCAGCTGCATGCTTAACTGCAAGGACGCTGGCCCAAAAGCCCAGGGTTTTCAGTGACCGCCAAACCCCATCTGTTTCTTTTCTTGCTCGCATTCGGACACATGGCACCCTTGCTACACCACCGGCCTCAGGCTACTGCAGATTTACTCTATTCCCTGTAGCAGGATTTTGCATCCCTCTTGTCAACCTGTAGCACTGACACCTGTGGTTCCGGAAGCTAGCCTAATGATGGATATCATCTTTGTAACATTTATTTATTTTGAGCAACCTAACCTATGTGTTCCCCTGGTTGCCACAGACGCCCCCTACTTCATGTGTATGCACCCAACATACTTTTGGCTTCCTTATGTGCCTTAGCCAGAGCTCGGATTTCCCCAAGCATGAGATGCAGATTTAACCACCATTTCCTTCCGGAACTGAGCGGGTTTAAAGTACCTTTTGGTGCTGGGTTCTTTTACAGGGGTGGCCCGTCAACTAGGCCAGTTTGAGGAGAAACAGGGGCTTGTGGTGGTGTCATGACAGACACAGGACGCAAGCACCATTGACGGCCTCCACCAGTTCTACGATAGTGGGCACTCTTTAACAAAATAAAAGAATTTGTAGGTGTGCCAAAGTGCTTTTGCAGCGGGACGGCAGCAATTTGCTGCCCGGCACTCCAAAAAATGAAATTAAAAAAAGAACAAAGGAGGTGGGGTAGTAGTGAAGGAGAGGGTTGGGGAAAGCAATGGGGCTTGGCGGGGCTCGAAGAAGAGAGCATCAATTGGTGCAGAGGAGAAGCACATGAGGGAGACAGCTATATGGAGTGCAGTGAGAGAGAAGCATACGAGCAAGAGAGAGCCACACTGAGCTAGATGGGGAGAAAAGTATGAGGACGAGGGGGTTACATGGAGTGCATGGGGGAGAGAAGCAGATGAGCGAGAGCACAGGTGAGAGTACACAAGGGAGATAGCTGGAAAACACATGCACTCCTATGTAGTGCTTAAGCAAAAAGAAAAAGTAATTCAATGAACGTGAAGGACACAAATAAAGAGCATATGCTCCAGTGAGAGACAAACACTAGATGGACAAGGTAAGCCATTGAATAAGAAGCAAGCAAATGAGAGTGACAATAAATCCAACCAATAGAAAGCAATGGGCAGGCTTTAGGCCCACTGGTAAATTCTTGTTAAGCTGACTTTTGCAACCAGACACCTTGCATTGTCTGGTAGGTTCTGCCTGAAAATCAATACCACTGAATTAACCCCTAACACTGGTTTCTAGAATAGATTGTTACTTGTCTTAAAACACTTCAACGTTTGTAGGCACTAAGTAAAAGCCAATACAATACAATACCAAAACCTAAAATCTTAGTTTTCTTTTAAGGGATATAAAACCTTGTGTCGGCTGATTCAGTACTTTCAAATATAGGCACATATAAGGAAACAAAAATAATCTAGTCTTTATTTGCATTATTTGAAAAGTTGGGTTACAAAATATAGGCATAAATGCATTGAAATTGCTTTTTATTATGTATAGTGCTTATTAACCTTGACCAAGCGTCTATAAAACATAGTACCAAAAAAGTCACTACTTCTCATTTCAGTGAAAGAAGGAATTTAATTAGAATGTTATTTTCTCATCCCTGCAGAGTCCGCTCCTCTAAATCAGGTTTATTGGATTGCTTATTTGTCACCCCTCATCTCCTCCCCTGTCCCTTCCTTCCCAGCTCATTTCAAGAGGCAAGGGGGAGGAGGAAGAAAGAGGCAGGGATGTGTGGGAGAGCCCATGCCAAGGTGATCTTTTCCCCTCTTTCTTCCTTTTCTTTTTTTGCCTACAGTCCCCACCTCTGTTTCAATTTCCATGCTGTTTCTCCCTCCTAATATTTATCTTCCTCCAAAAAAAAGCACGCTGCAGGCGGCACAGCACCTTTAAATGCATTTCTCCTCCTCCTTGCTATCGACTGAAAATATTTCATTTCAACCCAAAATCAAAAGACCCGGAGTGCCCCCCCCCCCTCCCCCACCACCTTGTTTGTGTAACCTAGAGGACAAAAAAAAGCTACAACAAGCCTTTGCAATGCAATAGGTCTCGCATTAGGAACGTTTGAGGTATTGGTCTTGTAAATTACATATTTTTTATTTATGCGTTGGTTTTTAAAATAGTGAAATTAATAGCTTTGTCATTTACAAAGCCAATACTTTTAAGTTTTGCAAATGTGAAACCTATAGCATTTGTAATGCAACATGTTTTGTATTTACGTGACTTAGATGTATTGATATTACAAACAACAATGGTTTTTCATTTTTTTAAGTAATTAATACTTAAATAAAAGTTATTGTAATTTATAATGGCAATAGCTTAAACTTTAGTAAATAACTTTTGTGAAGATTATGTTCAGTGTGTTTTATTGTGGCGAAAATCCAAGAACAGAAGTGAAATATTAACATCTTTTTGTGATATTTCTAATAAAGCTTGAAACATTGAGAGAACATATTTGAACCAGTTGTTGTTGAATAGTTGTACAGATTGCTGTTGTGGTGCCCCTGAGTGATGATGTGGTGCCCCCTGAGTGATGCTGTGGTGGTGCGATAGACAGACATACTGAGGGCGATAGATAGCTAGAGGGAGGGCAAAAGATAGAGTGAGGGCGAAAGATAGATAGACAGATAGATAGATAGATAGATAGATAGATAGATAGATAGATAGATAGATAGATAGATAAATAGAGTGAGGGCGATAGATAGATAGATAGATAGATAGATAGATAGATAGATAGATAGATAGATAGATAGATAGATAGAGTGAGGGCGATAGATAGATAGATAGATAGACAGATAGAGTGAGGCAGATAGATAGATTGATAAATAGAGAGTGAGGGTGATAGATAGATAGATAGATAGATAGATAGATAGATAGATAGATAGATAGATAGATAGATAGATAGATAGAGTGAGGGCGACAGATAGATAGAGTGAGGAAGATAGATAGATAGAGTGAGGGCAGGGAGTTAGAGAAGGAGGTGGGTGGAAGAGAGGAACAGATCAGCACAGCAGAAGAGAACAGGGAGTTAAAGAAGGAGGTGGGGTGGAAAAGAGCAGCAGAACAGCACGGGAGAAGAGAACAGGCAGGTAGAGAAGGAGGTGGGGTGGAAGAGAACAGCAGATCAGCAGAAGTTAACAGGGAGTTAAAGAAGGAGGCGGGGTGGAAGAGAGCAACAGATCAGCACAGGAGAAGAGAAGAGAACAGGAAGTTAGAGAAGGAGGTGAGGTGGAAGAGAGCAGCAGATTAGCACAGCAGAAGAGAACAGGGAGTTAAAGAAGGAGGCGGGGTGGAAGAGAACAGCATATCGGCACAGGAGAAGAGAACCGACAGTCACAGAAGGAGGTGGTGGAAAAGAACAGCAGATCAGTACAGGAGATCAGGGAGTCAGAGAAGAAGGCGGGGTGAAAGAGAACAGCAGAGAAGCACCGGAGAAGAGAAAAGGGAGTTAGAGAAGGAGGCGGATGGAAGTGAGCAAAAAGATCATCACAGGAGAAGGCAACAAGGAGTTAGAGAATGAGGCGGGTGGAAGCTAAGAGCAGATCAGCACAGGATAAGAGAACAGGGAGTTAGAGAAGGAGGCGGATGGAAGATAGCAGAAAGATCATCACAGGAGAAGAGAACTGGGATTTAGAGAATGAGGCGAGAGTAAGAGAACAGCAGATCAGCATGGGAGAAGAGAACAGGGAGTTAGAGAAGGAGGCGGATGGAAGATAGCAGAAAGATCATCACAGGAGAAGAGAACAGGGAGTTAGAGAATGAGGCGGGTGGAAGCTAAGCGCAGATCAGCACAGGAGAAGAGAACAGGGAGTTAAAGAAGGAGGTGGGTAGAAGAGAACAGCAGATTAGCACAGGAGAAAAGAACAGAGTTAAAGAAGGAGGTGTGGTGGAAGAGAGCAGCAGATCAGCACAGGTGAAGAGAACATGAAGTTAAAGAAGGAGGTGGTGTGGAAGAGAGCAGCAGATCAGCACAGGAGAAGAGAACAGGGAGTTAGAGAAGGAGGCGGATGGAAGATAGCAGAAAGATCATCACAGGAGAAGAGAACTGGGATTTAGAGAATGAGGCGAGAGTAAGAGAACAGCAGATCAGCATGGGAGAAGAGAACAGGGAGTTAGAGAAGGAGGCAGATGGAAGATAGCAGAAAGATCATCACAGGAGAAGAGAACAGGAAGTTAGAGAAGGAGGTGAGGTGGAAGAGAGCAGCAGATTAGCACAGCAGAAGAGAACAGGGAGTTAAAGAAGGAGGTGGGGTGGAAAAGAGCAGCAGAACAGCACGGGAGAAGAGAACAGGGAGGTAGAGAAGGAGGTTGGGTGGAAGAGAACAGCAGATCAGCATGAGAGAAGAGAACAGGTGGTATAAGAAGGAGGTGGGTGGATGAGAACAGCAGATCAGCACATGAGAAGAGAACAGGGAGTTAAAGAAGGAGGCGGGGTGGAAGAGAACAGCATATCGGCACAGGAGAAGAGAACCGACAGTCACAGAAGGAGGTGGTGGAAAAGAACAGCAGCTCAGTACAGGAGAAGAGATCAGGGAGTCAGAGAAGAAGGCGGGGTGAAAGAGAACAGCAGAGCAGCACCGGAGAAGAGAAAAGGGAGTTAGAGAAGGAGGCGGATGGAAGTGAGCAAAAAGATCATCACAGGAGAAGGCAACAAGGAGTTAGAGAATGAGGCGGGTGGAAGCTAAGAGCAGATCAGCATAGGAGAAGAGAACAGGGAGTTAAAGAAGGAGGTGGGTAGAAGAGAACAGCAGATCAGCACAGGAGAAAAGAACAGAGTTAAAGAAGGAGGCGTGGTGGAAGAGAGCAGCAGATCAGCACAGGTGAGGAGAACATGAAGTTAAAGAAGGAGGTGGTGTGGAAGAGAGCAGCAGATCAGCACAGGAGAAGAGAACAGGGAGTTAGAGAAGGAGGCGGATGGAAGATAGCAGAAAGATCATCACAGGAGAAGAGAACTGGGATTTAGAGAATGAGGCGAGAGTAAGAGAACAGCAGATCAGCATGGGAGAAGAGAACAGGGAGTTAGAGAAGGAGGCAGATGGAAGATAGCAGAAAGATCATCACAGGAGAAGAGAACAGGGAGTTAGAGAATGAGGCTGGAGGAAGAGAACAGCAGATCAGCATGGGAGAAGAGAACATGGAGTTAGAGACTGAGGTGGTGGAAGGGAACAGCAGATCAGCACAGGAGAAAAAAAATAGAGTTAAAGAAGGAGGCGGGTGGAAGAGAGCAGCAGATCAGCGCAGGAGAAGAGAACAGGGAGGTAAGGAAGGAGGCGGGTGGAAAGGGCAGCAGATCAGCACAGGTGAAGAGAGCATGGAGGTGTTGGACCTGGCCTCGTGGCGTGGTTCCCCCCGCTACACAGCTCCCCGTTAGCCCAGCTCCATACTTAGAAACCACTAGCTGCCCTGCCCATGTCCGACCAAATGCCCACAGCCTGCATCGGCCTGTTCCCGGCCACCTTCCCAGTCCGCGCACCCCAAGCCCGCAAGGCCCCATAGGCCCACCGGCAGCCATTTTCCCTTCCCGTGCTCCCTGACTCCGTGGGCCTAGCATGACCCCAGCCCCAGCGCAGCTTAGACTCCAGACGCGCCAGCCCCCGTTGGGAGGGTGAGGGCTACCCTAGTGAGACAAGACAAGGAGTTTCGATGACACCTCCGGCCTCCCCTGAGAGACTGGTTTCTATCACACCTCTGGTCTTCCCCTGGGGGCCAGTTTCGATTGCACCTCTGGCCTCCCCGAGCACTGGCTCCAGACCTGCTGGGCGTCTGGGAATTCCCGGACGCATCCTCAAAGGGATCAAAGGACCAACCGCCGGACCTCACCCACGAGCCGCCCCCAAAGCCCCGGACCTCCGCCTGCGAGGGTCCGGACATCAAAGGGCCACTGGACTATATCAAGGCCCGCCCCTGAACTAGCGGGCAGTTGTATCTTGGACAAGGAAGCCCTGCTGATCTGATCGCGGCTGAACTGAACCTCGTAAACTCTTCGAGCCCTGCTGACGCTGTCACGGCTCATCCTCGGAACTGGAACATCGGAGCCCTGCTGACCTCGTCGCGGCTCAAGCCTGAACCCTGAAGATCTACACCGAACCTCTTGAGCCCTGCTGACGTGGTCGCGGTCCTCACGAACTACCCTCCGGATCGAGCCCTGCTGACTTTGTCGCAGCTCGAGGAGTACTCTAGTCCGGCTGGACTATCGACAATACCACCACGAGTCATCCTCAAGTGAGTAGGATTACCAGTGCAGTCACCATCTCCCGTAACCCCCCAGCTCGAGGATTGAGAGCTGTGAGCAGGGTACGCTACGTACTGGCCTATGAGACTGAGACTGTCCCGCTACCCCCCTTCCTGAAGCCTCGAGACTTTTGCGATCCTTTGATCGTTGTATATAAGAGTGCCATTCCTTTTCGTAATTATAAAGAAGTTGATATCGAAATCCCACGTTGTGGTGTCTGTTCATAAGTGTGGTGTGGTCCTCGTGTGTACGATTCAATACTTGAGGTCTCCCCCGGTGGGGATCTCTCGTTAAGGCTCGGCATTATTGGCGGGAGAGGTGGGTCACGGAGGAGTCGGGTAGACATAACCTGGCCTCTGGGACTGCCCCTTCCAACATTGGTGGCCAGCGACGGGATAAGAGCCTACGTCTAAGAATCGTACAGTAAAGCGACTGACACACCACCCGAACAAAGGCAACCATGAGTATCACCGGAACCAGCGAAAAGACCACATTTCAGAAAGAAAACCTGGAAGATTATACCCACAAAGGATTAAAGCAATTCTGTAAGGATTTCCACATCGCTACCACTGGGTTGAGCACCAAAGACGATTTCCAGAAAGCCCTGACAGCCTGGGTGGAAACCGGGGCCCCCCTCCAAACGACAGAAAGAAATGGTGGAGAGGAGGAGCCGCCGACCGAAAACCACGACCTGAGGGAAGAGGGAGCCGACTCCCTATCACGGAATGCCAGCACGGAAAGAGGTCTGTCGATAGAAGAAATGGCAGACCGAGAGAGCAACCGAAACCACGAGCTGGAACTGGCCCGACTCAAAATCGACGGAGAACTAAAGCTGGCGGAAAAGAAACTAGCCGTAGAGCAATTACAGCTGCAAGGAGAATTGGAAGAAAAGAAGCTCTAGCGGGAGCTGGAAGAAAAGAAGCTCCAGCGGGAGCTAGAAGAAAAGAAGCTCCAGCGGGAGCACGAAGGGAAGAAGCTCCAACTCGAACACGAGCGCAGATTGAAAGAACTCGAGAATAAAGCCCGACCCCTGGGGAACAGAGACCCTGCTCCCCCGGTCGAACCAAAAGTACACATCCCCAAGGATGTAGTGAAAGAATATTATAAAAATGACGACATCCAGCAGTGGTTCAAAGCGTACGAGGTCGCCATGACCGCCCACCGAGTACCTGAGAAGGATTGGGGGGCCGGATTATGGGGCCGCTTCCTCAGCGAGGGACGAGACACCCTGCTGGATCTGCCCTCCTCTGACCTGAACTCCTACACCCATATGTAAATGTAAATGTAAATGTGGGTGTACTTGTAAAGCACACTGTGACTCCAAGGAGTATCCTGGCGCTGAAGACCGCTGGGGAACCCGTCCTGGTTTTCCCTGTGAGATGGTCCCTTTCTGGGTATCTCCAAGGTGAAACCAGGCATCCCCGGCGTCTGTGGGGGGCCGTTGTAGAGATAAAGCAAGCTTAATGCCCAGAGTTGCCGAGTGTGTTCCCTGGTTAGAGTAGGCACCGAGGCGAGAATTATCAAGTCCGTTTGACCCTGGTCCACGACCTGCCGTGTCGGGGATTGAACCCTGGTCCCGGCTGTTCTCTGCTTACGGGTCTGCCGCCTCCAACCAGTTAGCCCCTCCACTCCACTCCATATGAAGGATGCCCTCATGACTCAATATGGGCTCACCCCGGAGATGTACCGGCAGAGATTTAGAGACTGCAAAAAGATCCCCGGAACCACAAGGGTAAAATATGTAAATTTCTACAGCCGGGCCTTGGAAGGGTGGATCAAGGGCAGCAAGGTGACCACCTTCGAAGGACTTATAGACCTCATCGCCTATCAGCACCTATCCAACAATTGCTTTGTGGAACTGAGACAGCCCCTTCTGGATAGTAAGTTGGCGACCCCCGGAAGTTGGCTGTCGAGGCTGATCGATGGGTAAACACAAGAGTCCCACGAGGTCCCGTGGGCGACTATGGCCGAAAAGAACAAGGATATCCACGTCAGAGAGGCGGAGGGAATCAGAGTAGACAGACGGGTTCCCAGGCAGGACCTCCCCGCAGCCCCCCTAGGAACCAACCAGGGACCCCCCCGCCAGAAGCAAAGGTCGGATTCCCTCCCGTTAGAACAGGACCCAGAATAAGCACAGCCTGCTACCGATGTAATCAAACAGGGCACTATGCCAATGACCCCAACTGCCCCCTGCTCAAGAAAACCCCTGCTGCAAGTCCCCCTGCGCGCCACCTCGCCAATGTAGCCCTAGAAGAAGAAGAGGAGATAGAGGACCCTGAGGGGTGGGAACCAGCAGCCATGACCTTAGTCTCCCTGGGGGATAGAGAAATGGTCCCCGGAACCTTCCTGCCAGACAACACAGAGAAATACCGACAGCAGGTGACTGTCAACGGGCACCGCATAGGGGCCCTCCGAGATACCGGGGCCAGTATCACTGCTGTGAAGGAGCACCTAGTCACTCCGGACCAGATAGTCCCCCATGCCTCCTGCAGAGTGATCTCCGCTGACAACTCCGTCCGCACCTGTAGAATAGCTCAGGTCCCATTCGAGTGGGAGGGCGTCACCGGAGAGTTACGAGTAGCAGTCCGCACTGACATGCCCGTGGACTGTCTTCTCGGTAACGATCTAGAGAGCTCCCCGTGGAAGCAAGTAGAGCGAAGGACTCACCTCGAGATGGTGGGCCTACCCGAGTGGGCCTGTGTGACCACCCGATCCATGACGGCCCGGGTGTCCCCCCCCCGCCGAGGAGGTGATACCCGAAAATCCTCGCCCCGTCTCCGCCGAGCCGGAGGGCAACGGGCAGACAGACGGCCTTGACCTCTTTCCCGGCGAGAGCAGCGACCCCGACCCCGGTCCCCTGGACCCAGCTGGTGAACCAGCCCAGAGCACGGACGATCTCCCCAAGTTGGCCCAGTGGCACCAGGAAGGGGGGCCCTCCCGAGAGGAGTTCCACCTGGAGCAGACTTCCTGTCCCTCTCTAGTGGGGCCGCGGCAGCAGGCCACCGCCCAGGCGCTGGTGACCAGTCCGGCTCCCACCACGTCTATTGGGAAAATGGCCTGTTATATAGTGAACAAAAGTCCGCCGAACTAGGGTCAGCCCGCGTGCTGGTGGTACCCCTACGATTCCGCGGCTTTCTACTGAACCTGGCCCACGATGTGCTCTTGGCGGGACACTTGGGTCAAGACAAAACGTACCACCGTTTGGTCACCCATTTCTACTGGCCTCACATGTGCTCTGATGTGGAGGCCCACTGCAGATCCTGCCCCACGTGTCAGGCCAGCCGAAAGAGCGGAGGAAGGCGCAAGGCCCCCCTCCAACCCTTCCCCGTGGTCAGTACCCCCTTTGAGCGGGTGGAAATCGATATCGTGGGGCCACTTGACCCCCGAACGTCCTTAGAACACCGGTTCATTCTAGTCCTGGTGGACCACGCCACCCGACCCGATATCCCGAGGCCATCCCCCTCCAAACGGTGACGGCCCCCGTGGTGGGGCGGGCCCTCATGGGGATCTTCTCCCGGGTGGGATTCCTGCGAGAAGTAGTAAGCGACAGAGGAACGAACTTAATTTCGAAGTATATGAAGTCTCTCTGGCAACAGTGCGGGGTGACGTACAAGTTCACCACCCCATACCACCCCCAAGGTAACGGCCTGGTCGAGCGGTTCAACCGCACCTTCAAAGGGATGATCATGGGTCTCAAGGAATCCCTGAGGCGCAAGTGGGACGTCCTCCTCCCATGCCTCCTGTTCGCGTACCGCGAAGTCCCCCAGAAGTCCCTGGGGTTTAGCCACTTCGAGCTGCTCTACGGGCACCCCGTCCGAGGACCTCTCAGCCTGGTCAAGGAAGGGTGGGAGACGACATCCTTGGAACCTCCCCCAGATGTGTTTCGATACATTCTGGCTCTTAGAAACCAGACTCGGAAGTTCCGAGAACTGGCCGAGGCAAACCTCGAGGCCAGTCAAGAAGAAATGAAAAGGTGGTATGACCAGAATGCCACTCTGGTCGAGTTTCAGCCCGGACAATAGGTCTGGGTGATGGCCCCTGTGGAACCCTGTGCCCTGCAGGACAAGTGGACAGGTCCCTTCAAAGTGGTGGAACGAAAGAGCCAGGTTACCTACCTCATAGATGTACAGTCTCCGAGGAACCCCTTGCGGGTTCTTCATGTGAAGCGCCTCAAACCCTACTTTGTGCGGTCCGAGTTGAGTTTACTCCTCGCCACCGACGACGGAGCCGAAGAAGAGACGGATCCGCTCCCCGATCTCTTGTGTACGAAGGAAAAAGAGGGCTCCGTCGAGGGAGTGAGTCTTGCTCCCTCCCTTACCCCCGAGCAGTTATTGGGACAGTTCTCTGACCTTTTCTCCCTCGTCCCCGGAGTCACCAGTTGGTCCGTTCACGATGTGGACACCGGGGACATTCCTCCGGTACGGCACAGGGCCTACGGCGTTCCATACCGAGTGGGAGCCTGCATCAAGGCCGAAGTCTCCACGGTGCTAGCCCTGGGAGTGGTCGAAGCCTCCGACAGCCCATGGGCCAGCCCCGTGGTACTGGTTCCCAAGGCCGCCGCCCCTGGCGCTGTCCCCGAGCTGAGGTTCTGTGTGGACTACCGAGGGCTCAACGCAGTCACCAGAACCGACGCCCACCCCATTCCCCGAGCCGACGAGCTCATTGACCGCCTAGGGTCTGCTCGTTACCTCAGCACCTTCGACCTGACCAGTGGATACTGGCAGATCGCCCTGAAAGAAGGGGCCAGAGAGAGATCCGCCTTTTCCACCCCGGATGGTCACTACCATTTCTGGGTGATGCCCTTCGGGATGAAAAACGCCCCCGCCACCTTCCAGAGACTGGCGAACCAGGTACTGGCCGGGTTGGAAGAATTCAGTGCTGCGTATCTGGACGATATTGCGGTGTTCAGCTCCCACTGGACCGAGCATCTCCTGCACCTCCGGGAGGTCTTGTTAGCCCTACAGAGGGCGGGTCTCACCATCAAGGCCAGCAAGTGTCAAATCGGACAGGGGTCCGTGGTCTATCTGGGGCACCAGGTCGGCAGCGGCCTCGTAGCACCTCTCCAACCTAAGATCGATGCGACCGTGGCCTGGGAGGCCCCCTCCCCCCAAACGGAGGTGCGAGCGTTCCTGGGGCTCACGGGGTACTACCGAAGATTCATAAAGGAGTATGGCAGCATCGTAGTGCCCCTCACGGAATTGACCTCCAAAAACCAGCCGAAGAAGGCTAGCTGGACCCCCGCCTGCCAAGAGGCGTTCGAAGCATTGAAACACGCTATGTGTACTGCCCCTGTGTTACAGGCCCCCGACTACTCCATAGAGTTTGTGGTCCAAACGGACACCTCGGAGCATGGCATCGGGCCGTCCTGTCCCAATTAAACGAGAAAGGCCTGGATCAGCCAGTGGCCTTCATTAGCCGGAGGTTACTCCCTCGAGAACAACGGTGGAGCACCATCGAGCGGGAAGCCTTCGCAGTGGTTTGGGCCCTGAAGAAGCTGATTCGGACTCACTTCCGGGTCCAAACCGACCACCGACCCCTCCGGTGGCTAATGCAAATGAGAGGGGAGAATCCTAAGTTGTTGCGATGGTCCATCTCCCTCCAGGGGATGGATTTCACTGTTGAGCACCGGCCGGGTGTTGACGGCCTGTCCCGATTCTTCCGCCTCAGTGAAGAGAACCCCCAAGGGGATGGGTAGTTCTCTCCGCCTTTCAGCTGGGGGGGGACGCGTGTTGGACCTGGCCTCGTGGCGTGGTTCCCCCCCCCGTTAGCCCAGCTCCATACTTAGAAACCCCTAGCTGCCCTGCCCATGTCCGACCAAATGCCCACAGCCAGCATCGGCCTGTTCCCGACCACCTTCCCAGTCCGCGCGCCCCAAGCCCGCAAGGCCCCATAGGCCCACCGGCAGCCATTTTCCCTTCCCGTGGTCCCTGACTCCATGGGCCTAGCATGACCCCAGCCCCAGCGCAGCTTAGACTCCAGATGCGCCAGCCCCCGTTGGGAGGGTGAGGGCTACCCTAGTGAGAGAAGACAAGGAGTTTCGATGGCACCTCTGGCCTCCCCCTGGGGGCCAGTTTCGATGGCACCTCTGGCCTCCCCGAGCACTGGCTCCAGACCTGCTGGGCGTCTGGGAATTCCCGGACGCATCCTCAAAGGGATCAAAGGACCAACCGCCGGACCTCACCCACGGGCCGCCCCCAAAGCCCTGGACCTCCGCCTGCGAGGGTCCGGACATCAAAGGGCCACTGGACTATATCAAGGCCCGCCCCTGAACTAGCGGGCAGTTGTATCTTGGACAAGGAAGCCCTGCTGATCTGATCGCGGCTGAACTGAACCTCGTAAACTCTTCGAGCCCTGCTGAAGCTGTCGCGGCTCATCCTCGGAACTGGAACATCGGAGCCCTGCTGACCTCGTCGCGGCTCAAGCCTGAACCCTGAAGATCTACACCGAACCTCTCGAGCCCTGCTGACGTGGTCGCGGCTCCTCACGAACTACCCTCCGGATCGAGCCCTGCTGACTTCGTCGCGGCTCGAGGAGTACTCTAGTCCGGCTGGACTATCGACAATACCACCACGAGTGAGTCATCCTCAATTGAGTAGGATTACCAGTGCGGTGACCATCTCCCGTAACTCCCAGCTCGAGGATTGAGAGCTGAGCGCAGGGTACGCTACGTACTGGCCTATGAGACTGAGACTGTCCCGCTACCCCCCTTCCTGAAGCCTCAAGACTTTTGCGATTCCTTTGATCGTTGTATATAAGAGTGCCATTCTTTTTCGTAATTATAAAGAAGTTGATATCGAAATCCCACGGTGTGGTGTCTGTTCATAAGTGTGGTGTGGTCCTCGTGTGTACGATTCAATACTTGGTCTCCCCCGGTGGGGATCTCTCGTTAAGGCTCGGCATTATTGGCGAGAGAGGTGGGTCATGGAGGAGTCGGGTAGACATAACCTGGCCTCTGGGACTGCCCCTTCCAACAGGAGTTAATGAAGGAAGCGGGTGGAAGAGAACAACATATTAGCACAGGAGAATAGAACAGGGAGTTAGAGAAGGAGGCGGGGTGAAAGAGGACAGCAGATCAGCACAGGAGAGGAGAAGTGAACAGAGAGTTAAAGGAGTTGGGGTGGACGAGAGTAGCAGATCAGCACAGGAGAAGATAACAGGGAGTTAAAGAAGGAGGCGGGTGGAAGAGAACAGCAGTTCAGCACAGGAGAAGAGAAGAGAAGAGAAGAGACCAGGGAGTTAAAGAAGGAGGTGGGGTGGATGAGAGCAGCAGATCAGCACAGGAGAAGAGACCAGGGAATTAAAGAAGGAGGTGGGTGGAAGAGAGCAGCAGATTCTCACAGGAGAAGAGAACAGGGAGTTGAAAGAGGCGGCATGGAAGAGAGCAGCAGATCAGCACAGCAAAAGAGAACAGGGAGTTAAAAAAGGAGGCGGGTGGAAGAGAGCAGCAGATCAGCACAGGAGAAGAGAAGAGAACAGGGAGCTAGAGAAGAAGGCGGGTGGAAGAGAGCAGCAGATCAGCTCGGGAGAAGATAGGAGAAAAGGGAGTTGGAGAAGAAACTGGGTGGAAGAGAGCAGCATAACAGCACAGCAGAAGAGAACATGGAGTTAAAGAAGGAGGTGGGTGGAAGAGAGCAGCAGATCAGCATAGGAGAAGAGAGCAGGGAGTTAAAGAAGGAGGTGGGGTGGAACAGAGCAGCAGATCAGCACAGGAGAAGAGAACAGGGAGTTAAAAAGGAGGGGGGTGGAAGAGAGCAGCAGATCAGCACTGGAGAAGAGAAGAGAACAGGGAGTTAGAAAACTGAGGTGGGTGGAAGAGAGGGAGGGTGATCGATAGAGGGAGGGCGATTTAGTGAGGGCGATAGATAGAGGGAGGGCAATAGATAGAGGAAGGGCGATAGATAGAAGGAGGGTCATAGATAGACAGAGGGAGGGCGATAGATAGAGGGAGGGCGATAGATAGAGGGAGGGCGATAGAGTGAGGGAGGGCGATAGATAGATAAGAGTGAGAGAGGGCGATAGATAGAGTGAGGGTGGGCGATAGAGAGAGGGAGGGCGATAGAGTGAGTGAGTGCGGTAGAGTGGTAGAGTGAGGGTGGTAGAGTGAGGGTGGTAGAGGGGGAGCGTGAGGGCGGTAGAGTGAGGGTGTGAGGGCAGTAGAGTGGTAGAGTGTGGGCGGTAGAGAGGTAGAGAGAGGGCGGTAGCGTGAGGGCGGTAGAGTGGTAGAGTGAGGGCGTTAGAGTGAGGTTGTGAGGGTGGTAGAGTGAGGGTGGTAGAGTGAGTGCGGTAGAGTGAGGGTGTGAGGGCGGTAGAATGAGAGCGGTAGAGTGGTAGAGTGAGTGCGGTAGAGTGAAGGCGTGAGGGCGGTAGAGTGAGGGAGTTAGAGTGGTAGAGTGAGGGCGGTAGAGTGAGGGCGTGAGGGAAGTAGAGTGAGAGTTTGAGGGCAGTAGAGTAGTAGAGTGAGGGCGGTAGAGTGGGGGCTGTAGAGTGGTAGATGACGGCGGTAGAGTGAGAGCTGTAGAGTGAGGGCGGTAGAGTGGTTGGGGGACGGCGGTGCGCAGGAGCAAGGGGGCCAAATGTCACAACCATTGGTGCTGACAATTAAGTGCTCGAAAACCACGGGCTCAAATTAAGCTCTGCACGTCTTCCTCATAAATACACACTAACTGTTTTCCTCTCAAATGGCTCACTTAGGTAAAAACTTTCAGATGCCACCTGCAGATCACAAGCTTAAATTCTGATAAGACCAACTCAAACTAACATTTTTCTGAGGTTGGTAAACCGAGTCCTATTTCCATATGATCAACACAGTTTATTTACAACTGATAGGGACAGGTGGTGACAAAGTTGGAATATCACTAACTCTTTCACAGAAACCACACAGGTGTGCTGTAAAATGTAGTAAAGGGTGGGCTTTGTTATTAAAGAGCCAAAACCGAGTGAGGGAGGGCGATAGATAGAGTGAGGGAGGGCAATAGATAGAGGGAGGGTGGGCGATAGAGAGAGGGAGGGCGATAGAGTGAGTGAGTGTGGTAGAGTGGTAGAGTGAGGGTGGTAGAGTGAGGGTGGTAGAGTGAGGGCGGTAGAGTGAGGGTGGTAGAGGGGGAGCGTGAGGGCGGTAGAGTGAGGGTGTGAGGGCAGTAGAGTAGTAGAGTGTGGGCAGTAGAGTGGTAGAGTGAGAGCGGTAGAGTGGTAGAGTGAGGGCGGTAGAGTGAGGGCGTGATGGCGGTAGAGTGCTAGAGTGAGGGCGGTAGAGAGGTAGAGAGAGGGCGGTAGCGTGAGGGCTGTAGAGTGGTAGAGTTAGGGCGTTAGAGTGAGGTTGTGAGGGTGGTAGAGTGAGGGTGGTAGAGTGAGTGCGGTAGAGTGAGGGTGGTAGAATGAGAGCGGTAGAGTGGTAGAGTGAGTGCGGTAGAGTGAAGGCGTGAGGGCGGTAGAGTGGTAGAGTGAGGGCGGTGGCGTGAGGGCAGTAGAGTGAGGGTGTGAGGGCAGTAGAGTGGTAGAGTGAGGGCGGTAGAGTGGGGGCAGTAGAGTGGTAGATGAGGGCGATAGAGTGAGAGCTGTAGAGTGAGGGCGGTAGAGTGGTTGGGGGACGGCGGTGCGCAGGAGCAAGGGGGACGAATGTCACAACCATTGGTGCTGACAATTAAGTGCTCGAAAACCACAGGCTCAAATTAAGCTCTGGACGTCTTCCTCATAAATACACACTAACTGTTTTCCTCTCAAATGGCTCACTTAGGTAAAAACTTTCAGATGCCACCTGCAGGTCACAAGCTTAAATTCTGATAAGACCAACTCAAACTAACATTTTTCTGAGGTCGGTAAACCGAGTCCTATTTCGATATGATCAACACATTTTATTTACAACTGATAGGGACAGGTGGTGACAAAGTTGGAATATCACTACCTCTTTCACAGAAACCACACAGGTGTGCTGTAAAATGTAGTAAAGGGTGGGCTTTGTTATTAAAGAGCCAAAACCGAGTGAGGGAGGGCGATAGATAGAGTGAGGGAGGGCGATAGATAGAGTGAGGGAGGGCGATAAATAGAGGGAGGGTGGGCGATAGGGAGAGGGAGGGCGATAGAGTGAGTGAGTGCGGTAGAGTGGTAGAGTGAGGGCGGTAGAGTTAGGGTGGTAGAGGGGGAGCGTGAGGGCGGTAGAAGGAGGGTGTGAGGGCAGTAGAGTGGTAGAGTGTGGGCAGTAGAGCGGTAGAGTGAGAGCGGTAGAGTGGTAGAGTGAGGGCGGTAGAGTGAGGGCGTGATGGCGGTAGAGTGGTAGTGTGAGGGCGGTAGAGAGGTAGAGAGAGGGCGGTAGCGTGAGGGCAGTAGAGTGGTAGAGTGAGGGCGTTAGAGTGAGGTTGTGAGGGTGGTAGAGTGAGGGTGGTAGAGTGAGTGCGGTAGAGTGAGGGTGTGAGGGTGGTAGAATGAGCGCGGTAGAGTGGTAGAGTGACTGCGGTAGAGTGAAGGCGTGAGGGCGGTAGAGTGGGGGCAGTAGATTGGTAGATGAGGGCGGTAGAGTGAGAGCTGTAGAGTGAGGGCGGTAGAGTGGTTGGGGGACGGTGGTGCGGAGGAGCAAGGGGGCCGAATGTCACAACCATTGGTGCTGACAATTAAGTGCTCGAAAACCACGGGCTCAAATTAAGCTCTGCACGTCTTCCTTATAAATACACACTAACTGTTTTCCTCTCAAATGGCTCACTTAGGTAAAAACTTTCAGATGCCACCTGCAGATCACAAGCTTAAATTCTGATAAGACCAACTCAAACTAACATATTTCTGAGGTCGGTAAACCGAGTCCTATTTCGATATGATCAACACATTTTATTTACAACTGATAGGGACAGGTGGTGACAAAGTTGGAATATCACTAACTCTTTCACAGAAACCACACAGGTGTGCTGTAAAATGTAGTAAAGGGTGGGCTTTGTTATGAAAGAGCCAACACCGAAGCTTTTTTCAAGTGTTTACTGCAACAGCGCTTGACTATTTTGGGAATGTACAAACCAGGACGCCCAATATAAACATTGGTTTTCACATAGCCAAAGTGGGGGAAGCAAGGTCGGAGGAAGGTAAAACCACAAGGGAGTACAACTACGAAAAAAACTTTGAAAGGAAGGCATTTTTCTGCTTATAAAACCTCATGACCTCTGACCCGCAAGAAAATAGACTTTTTAAAACGTTTTATCGGCACCACAGCTGGCTTTAGCGTGCAGAATACTCCACGGCGTCACGCTCTTACACTGCTATTTATAAGTTGAAAGGTAACCATTTTACCGGCATTGGAATGTTGTAAAGCAAACTCAGCCCTGCTTGGGAGACAACCCGGGACATCGAGACTGCACAAGCGCCTGAAACACATTGTTGTATTTTAATTGCATTTAAATAAAGCTTACTATAGCGGACTGACGAGGCGCCGAAGCGCTTGCATGCATTAATAAACTAACCTATCTTGCACAATAGTTCTATATTAACAAGCACAATTAGTTTAAAATAAAAGCCCAAGTTCATTGTTGCACAAACTGTCATAGATCAGACTTGACTTGAAAGTCTCCTCGAATCTATACTTTAAAAAAACAAACAAAACCTTCACATCATCTAGGTGCCCTGCCCCTAACTACATCTCACCCCTGGCAGATGACCAGCTGCTGGAAGGTACGTCATGTGTTTAGTGCTATGTATGTGTGTAATGGGTGTGCATGTCATCTTGAATACCTTGAAAAATAGGTCAGAGGAGCACTAATGCGTGGCAGCAAACGAGAGGGGAACAGTAGTGGCGCTCAGTGAGGAGCAGGAGAGAGAGCGAGCGAGAGAGAGCGAGAGCGAGCGAGAGAGGGAGAGAGAGAGAGAGAGAGAGAGAGAGAGAGAGAAAGAGAGAGAGAGAGAGAGAAAGAGAGAGAGAGAGAGAGAGAGAGAGAGAGAGAGAGAGAGAAAGAGAGAGGAAAATGTGTATTTGAAGGAGTGGGTGGGACAAAGAGGTAGAGAGACAACCTGAGGAGTAACAGATTAAAGGGACATGCAGGGAGGGCTACGGATGCAGAAAACAAAAGGGAAGACAAGTCTTCACGGCTCAATGGTATACCTATAGCAATGGAGGAAGGGGCACATCTGGCCACCCTGGGCCATTACAGAGAGCAAAAGGCAGCGAACGGGGGAGGGGGTGCATCGCCTGCAAAGGGGGGGGAGGTGACGTAGCAGGGGCAGACGGAACTGGGAGTTTGCAGTTCAAACATGGCACACACACTGCCTGGTGATTTTTAGAAAATAATTACGAGCTGCAACGGGCGCCGACTAGCAAAAAACGCAGCAGGAGGTGGTGTGGACGGCACATTGAGTCAACAAAAAACAAAAGGGGACAAAAAAAATAAACGAGACGCATGGGGAGCAGCAGCCTTTGATGTGCCGGCCGGCCATGCAGCGAATAATTAGGGGAGCGAGAAGGGAGGTGCTGGGGAACAGATGGCCGTGAAGCAGGGGGAAGGCTTGTGCATGAGAGCAGGTGACGTGATTGAGATTCACGTGAACTGTCCAAAATCCCCTTGGCCTGAAGTTTGGTTTAGCTGCATTAGGGCTCTTTTCCTATTCCTGCGGAAAAGGAAAGGGGCGAGCCCTAAAAAGAGGAAAGGATAGGGAAGGAAGGAAGCAGGAATCCTGGAGCAGGAGGAAGGAGGCTTGGGGGTCAGGGCCATAAAGGTCCCAGCACAGCAAACATGGCAGCTAACGCATATAGGGTCGGAGGTAAGAGGCCCTGCAAATACACCAGTTCTTGCCTTATAAGCTTGTGCTTTACAGTAATGTACATTTTTTCCTTTCCAGACGCAATCTCGCCAACCTGTGCCCTTGTGGTTTTTATGCAGAATAACCAAGGGGTTTTCCCTGCACCAATATCTTTATTTACAGGAAATGGCGGCTTCAGTTATTGTTCTACTTGATGGGTACAAATGTTTGTTTTGTGCATTTTATGAGCATGCATGCATCTGTAAAGTTGAGGGGGAGCAGCAATATTCCTCAATGATTTGTGCAATGCGGTTGGATTTTTTTTTTTTAAATAACGATATGCGTGGGGATGGCACTCACTTTGTGAGGGTTTCTGGACACTGTGCATGTTTTCCCCCTAAAGACAAGATTTTACAGCAATCCACTAACAAGGGGAAGTGTTTTGGAGCAGAGGTGAGAAAGGATCCTGGGAAAAATCAATAGACTATAGGAGGATGTGGCGAGAAAGTGCTGCTTGTGGTGTTTGCTGCTGGTTTTCAAAGGCTCTCCCATACCAGTTCTCATCCCCCTAATAGAACCATGCTTAAAGATGTAACACAGCATGCCGTGCTGATCCCTTTGCAAACACAGAACAAGAAGTTGAAAAAAGACACACAATGAAATTGTGCAGGAGGTTAGTTGGCAGTGGGGGGGGGGGTACATTTTCTGTTTTATATAATGTATGGATTGCATCTCATTTGCGGATGTCTCCGGAGTACTGCGCCTTGTGTGCGATCTGTCAATAAAATTTGTTTAAATAAAAAAATTAAAAAAAAACACACAAAATGCTAACCAGTGGAAGGATATTGCACTTCATCACTGCGCTCAGGGATGGATAAACACGAAAGGAGTCATCACAAATACATGCCATAAACAAATGGAAAGAAAGATTATGAGAGTGACAATGGTACCTGAATTGCAAGCCTATGGGCAGGCTTAAAGCCAAAGAGAGAATACAGCATGTGTCGATAGACAACACATGTGCGCTGTCTAGGTTCGACCTAAAAACTTGCAGACCTGGCTTTTATAAAACAAAGAAGTGATTTTTTGTTGATTGGTGGCTTTGAATGTCGGCTTTGAATGTCGGCTTCTGGGATTGGTGAGTAGGTGAATGTCAGAATGAGTTGGTGGGTAGATGAACAGATGGATGATTGAATATGACAAATGGTAAGTGGTTGGGTGCATGGATGGTTACATGAATCAATTTATGGACATGTGAGTACATCAATGGACGGGGCAGTTTCTCGTTATTTTCTTTATATTTCCTCCTTCACTTTCAAAGTGAAGTATCCTTTGCTCGGTCGTAGCGCCGACGTCACACACCATATGTCTGAGCTCTCCATGAGGTGTAAGCCGTCGGTGCCCGGTCAGATCCAATCTCAGCAGAAAGGTCTTTCCCTGCTGGAGACCCGTGTAGTGGCGACCCGCAAAGGGCCACAACCACGAAAAGACTGCAGTGGCAAGACTCAGCAAAGAGACAGGACGCTGTGGGATGAGCAGGGTGCAGGTGTGGTTCAGAGGCGTGGGCTCACTCTGAGCGGGTGCAGAGGTGGCCGGCATTAGCTCGATGTGGCTTGGTCGCGTGGAGGGCCCGCAACCGCACCCCGAGGCCTTGGAAGCAATGAGTGCAGCAAAATAAAATGAGCCACTGAGCCAAGTGCCCTGAGTGCCAGTGGCCTGGTTTTTGCAGTGTGCTTCTGCCCTCTCGCATTCCACAACTCTGAGCCATCCTCAGCTGCAGCATGGTGCAGGGGCAGGGTGCACTGCAAGGCTGGCTGGGGGCCGTGAGGGTCTTGTCTGCGACCCCACTTTTGACTGGCAGCTCAGCCAGCCCATCTTGTCTCTGCAGTACACTGGTGCAGCACACTGGCCACAAGGGCCTCCACCTGCCTCAAAACAGCCTCTAATTGCATCCAATCACCTGAATCTCTATTCTAGAGTAGGGGAATACCTACAAACAGCACCTCGACAGGCTGCATCAGCCGAAATCTGGAGTCTGGCATCCTGCGCCAGCCCACAACCTGTGCATTAACCTTTACAATTCCAGGGAGGTAAAGGCGGTAAGCTGGCGTGAACTCATAGGACATTCGAACCAGGAAACAGAAAGGATGAAGAAAGGATGGAAGCATGACACGCAATGTAATGGTACAAAATTGTATCTATGAGGATTTATGAGATAACAACGGAAGCCAAAACTGGGTGGATGACAACATAGAGATATTGATCAAGTTGCAGTCTCACTGGGTTGAAACGTCTTGGCTGGGCTGAATCGATGGCTTCTTTTTTTTTCTTTTTTTTAAGTCTTCATTTCACCGTAAGCATCTGCAATTTTCACAATATAAACCCCTTCCAACCTGGGCGCCCTGGGTCTATGTTTTTGCATTCGCTTTAGGCCGACCAGGCCAGCTTCTTTTGTGCGAGGCTTGTTGTAATCCTTGAACCATTGAGACCTTAGAACAGACTCATTTCCGTACCCCAAGACATTAATGGTGACCAGATGTTTTCCTCATTATGGTCCAATCTCGCCATGCCCAATGTCGCACCCAGCCAGTTCTCATAAAGCGGGTATCTGGGGTTTTTCCACAATTTACTGATCTCCCTACGGGCTATTAAAAACAGACAGAGAAATAAACCCATTTGCATAGTAGGGAGTCAACGTGTAAGGTCATTATCCATACCAAATATAACTAGGACGAGGTTAAGGTTCAACTTCAGTTTAAAGATTCCCTCCAGTGCACACTCCACATTCTGCCAAAAGACTCTTAGATGGACACATTCAAAAAACATGTGTAAATCATCCGCCTCCATCAAACCACATCTTGGACACTTGGGAGATGGACTTTGAACAAATGTAGCTATTTTTATAGGCGTGTAATACAGCCTATTAATAACGTAAAAATGGTTCTTTTTTAAAGAAGCTGGCTTGACAACTTTTTTAGGTTTTGGGGAGACAGAACGTAAAGGTTAACAGATATATCTCCCAAGACAGATGAATTCCATACTAAATGGGAGGGAGGAAGCTCTGCGTCCTCCGCGTCAAGTAGACTCCTGTACCAAAGCCCAACCTCCTTCTTTCTAGGATTTACGTTTTGGAATATATATTCGACCTCACAGTCTCAGCCTGTATGTTCCTTCTCGGCTGAAAACCAGGAGCATAATTGCAAATATTTAAATCGGGAAAAAGAGTCTCCTATTTTAGCCCATAAAACCCTCCAAGGGTGGACACCATCCGAAGATATTAAATCGGACCAGATCGAGATACCCGCCCTCTTGATAGGGGTGGCTAAGTTATCTTTTAGACAAGCAGGGAGACCCGGGGAGTCCCAGATTGGAGCAAAGCCGGAGTAGTATCTTATCCCCCATCTCGCTTTAACATTATGCCAGACATTGAATGCAGATCTTATTACTTTTAGGCGGACCTTCTTGAAAAACCT
This sequence comes from Lissotriton vulgaris, assembly GCF_964263255.1. NCBI lineage: Eukaryota > Metazoa > Chordata > Amphibia > Caudata > Salamandridae > Lissotriton > Lissotriton vulgaris. The sequence goes on along the minus strand of NC_141700.1, from coordinate 461,679,409 downwards.
AGGCGCCCCAAACTTATAGAGGAATCCAGTGCCCCCTACCTCAAAGTTGGCCATGACACTCAGGATCCTCCCCCAGTTGGTTTCAGCGGGACTAGAGAGTAAACAGTGAATATTTTTAAACTGGAAGGCAAGGGAGTACCAAAACACATCTGGAAGAGCAAGACATCCCTTTAGTAATCGCCATTTTAGCTTCTTCCAGGATAACCTAGAGTTTTTGTTGGCCCAGATGAAACTCCCTATTTTGCTTTGGATTTTACCCAAAAGTTTACCAGGGAAGCCTAGGGGGATGGTACCAAATAGGTACGTCAATTTAGGTAGGATAACCATTTTGACAAGGTTTACCCAGCCATAAATAGTGAGGGGTACATTCTGCGATCTCAAGAAAAGGTGGTCGATTTCCTTAGACACTTTCCTAAAATTGATCAGGGGAATATCCGCTAGATCTGGTGCTATGGTGATCCCCAGATACCTAAACTCCCCACAGCATCTCCCGGCCCAGCCATCGATGCCCCAGCGCATTACCTCAGTCTTGGAGGGGTTGACCATAAGCCTGGGCGTAGTTCGCGTAGCCGCACTCCGCGGAGCTACGCGAAGATGCACTTGCACTCCGCGAACTACGCATAACTCCGCGAACATGCGTAGTAGCTTGCTTGACCCATTCGCGAGCCGTTTTTCGTCTTCCGGAGCGCTGTGGAACTCTGGAACCTGCTCGACACCACATCTCCAGACGTCGCCTTCCTCATGGAAACATGGATGAATGCCTCCTCAGCGCCCGACATCGCCGTCGCCATCCCGGACGGATACAAGATCACCCGGAGAGACCGCGTCAACCAGACAGGAGGAGGCATCGCCATCGTCCACAAGAACACCATCCGCATCACGACCAACTCAGACGACACCCTCACAGCCGCCGAACATCTTCACTTCCAGATACACACTGACCCCAAGACCACACTCAGAGGCACCCTCATCTACAGACCCCCAGGACCTCGTACACAATTCAGCGAAGACATCGCAGACTTCATCAGCCCGCACGCCCTCGCCTCCGCTGACTACATCCTCCTAGGGGACCTCAACTTCCACCTGGAGAACAACAACGACAACAACAGCACCACCCTGCTGGACAACCTCGCCAACCACGGACTCAAGCAACTGGGGAACACCCCCACCCACTACGTCGGACACACGCTTGACCCAGTCTTCTCCTCCAGCAAGTACATCTCCTTCAGCCACTCCACCGGACTCCACTGGACAGACCACAGCTGCGTCCACTTCAGCTTCAGAAAGACCACGACTCACCACCACCCGCAACAGGTTCCCAGCAGGAGCTGGAACAAGATCACCACCGACCAGCTCACCACTTCACTGAGCCAGAACCCTCCCGCCAGCTCAACGGACCCCAACCAAACAGCCAACAACCTCACACAGTGGATCACCAACTGCGCTGACGACCTTGCACTTCTGAATAACCATTCCAGCAGGCCCGGCAGCAAGAAAGCCTCCTGGTTCAATGACGACCTCAAGAACTCCAAGAACTGCCATACCCTCGAGAAAGCCTGGCGAAAAAACCTAACTACAGACAACATGACCGCCCTCAAGCACGCCACCCGCTAACACCACCAGCTGATCCACACCACCAAGAAGACAGCATTCAAGGAACGTCTCGACAACAACGCACACAACAGCAAGGAACTCTTCAGCATCGTCAAAGAGCTCTCCAACCCCAGCGCCGGAAACAACGACATCACTCCCTCGCAAGACCACCGAACCGGCACCCCCCACGACCACCCTCCGCGACTGGACCCCGGTCAGCACCGAAGACACCATCCACACGATGAACACCATCCACTCCGGATCACCAACCGACCCATGCCCCCACCACGTCTTCAACAAGGCCGACTCCGTCATCGCACCCCGACTCCGGGACATCATCAACTGCTCCTTCAGCACCGCCACCTTCCCGGAGAGCTGGAAGCATGCCGAACTCAGCGCCCTCCTGAAGAAACCATCAGCGGACCCCGCCGACCTCAAGAACTACCGCCCCATCTCGCTTCTCCCCTTTCCTGCCAAAGTCATCGAGAAGACCGTCAACAGACAGCTTGCTGCCTTCCTCGAGACGAACGGATCCCTCGACCACTCGCAGTCCAGCATCCGCGCCCACCACAGCACCGAGACTGCCCTCATAGCAGCCACTGACGACATCCGAGCCCTGCTCGACAACGGGGAAACAGCGGCCCTCATCCTCCTGGACCTCTCCGCAGCATTCGATACTGTCTGCAACCGCACCCTAGTGCAGCGCCTCAGCAACATCGGAATCCAAGAGAAGGCACTGGAGTGGATCATCTCGTTCCTCACCGGAAGAACCCAGGGAGTCCGTCTCCCCCGTACAGATCCAAGGCCACCAAAGTCATCTGCGGCGTACCACAAGGATCATCACTCAGCCCCACCCTCTTCAACGTCGACATGAGCCCCCTCGCAGCCATCGTACGCCAACACAACCTCAACATCATCTCCTACGCCGACCACACCCAGCTGATCCTCTCCCTCACCAATGACCCAGCCACCGCCAGAACCAACCTACACGAAGGGATGAAAGACGTAGCCGAGTGGATGAGGAACAGCCGCCTGAAACTGAACTCAGACAAGACGGAACGGAAGTCCTCATCCTTGGATCATCACCGTCCGCCTGGGACGACTCCTGGTGGCCCCCTGCCCTGGGCAGCGCACCGAAACCAACGGACCACGCACGCAACCTGGGCTTCATCCTGGTCTCCTCCCTTTCGATGACCAGACAAGTCAACGCCGTCTCATCATCATGCTTCAACATCCGACGCATGCTCCGAAAGATCTTCCGATGGCTCCCCACCGAAACCAAGGAAGATGGTCACACAGGCACTCGTTACCAGCCTACTGGACTTCGG